>NW_026622750.1:5957500-6557500 GCF_028827035.1 Penicillium chrysogenum | reverse complement strand
AGTCCGGGGAGATAGCAACACTCACATATCCTTTTATTCTATTATAGCTACAACATTGGAACCAGAAACGGCCTCGCTACGCTCCACGACTCGGTGTTTGGTGCTCATATACCATTCTTTTATGTATATTCCTGGTGCCCAATCCCAATGCCATTTAATGCGAAATGATTCTTATTTCTCGTCCATTATGGGAGAGTACTCTGTTGACACATGCCATGTCAGTATGAGGCAAATATAGCAGAGTCGAAACCTGATCATCAGGCAGGAAAGGGAAGCAGGACTTGCGCATATTGCCAGCACCTCCAATTCCAACTCTGACATAGCGCTCTTGGAAACCCGACGTCGGCCGCCTATCCTGGATCTCGCCGGACCCAGGGGTCTGCAATGACTGCAGCAGAGTTACTCTGTCAAAAGTCTCCAATGGCAGTTGAACGTCCTCGTCCTCATATTTCTGCCGTTTAGGCCAACTGAACAACCTCCACAGGCAGCGCATGGTGTTGCGGGGAGAGAGAAAATATCCGCTAGTATCTTGATATATGATAAGAACGACCTTGAAGCGACCAGTTTACCAAATCAGTCTTCTGGGTCTGAAGGTCTTGACAGGCTCAACTTAACTCAACTTACGCTTGGAGGTTCAACTTATGCCTGGGTCAAGGCTTTCAGTCAAACAGGTTTTGCATAAACCTGTCACATTCGGGAATGATAGCTAGTTATACACCTAACTTGCCGATTCCTTGCCGTGATTCACATGATGGGTTACCCAGACACTGTACGACCTGTGTAGCTCCAATGTCCCCGAAACAGTAGGCTGACTACCGTTGTAATGAGATAGGAAGATAAAAGAAGAGGTCATAAAATATTAGCACATATAAAAGATAATTTTGCTAACACTTGTGAGTAGGTCACTCCCGAACTTGGAAATTAAACAAAGCGTTCATGCCATTTTGTATAACCACGTAAGAAAGGGGTGCAACTTCACCACTATGTGTAACAGCAGATTCCCGTAGCTTTTGTACAATCCTTTCCGGAGAATGATATGAACAAAGTTCCGTTGAATTACGAGCTCAGCAGGACTAGCAGCGATAAACATCGCCATTGATAGACATCTCCTGATTCTCGCAATCAGTTTCCCAGGGGTTGAATGGCGTAGTGGTGTGCCCGGGTTGCAAGTGGTGACACAACTGTGATGGGCTAGTGAAACCCTACCAGGAAGCTATTGGCCCATGGATGACAGGTTTAAGCTTAATGATTTGAAGATATCGACGGCGGTCGGAGACAGCCTGTGCAGTACCTTGCACCAACAGAAGAATATCACCTGGTCATGAACAAAGACGATTAACCTTATCTGGTCTGGAGCAAATGGCATAAAGTCTGAGAATCGGGTTGGCCGTTCGAAGTGGAGACTGGCCGTTTCATATCCAAGATTGGCGGGACTGTGGGCCTCCAACGGTGCGAGAGTCCGGGTCCAAGCGTTTCCTGGGGCCAATCATTCTGACTGAAACGAGAAAGTGCTGTGCCGCGTTAGTGTGGATCAAAGCGTGTCTGGCGAGATTGCGAGGTGCGTTTGAAGGGTGTTTTTCATTTGATGGCTCACAACATATGACTTCTGGATGTCATATGGAAATATTTCAGAAACGCAGATCTCGTTTCACCATTAACAAGATGAGGCTTCTGAAACCATGTGCAGAGGACGTAGTACGTTTCTTAGCTCTTTGAAGGCCTCAATCTGAAGCAGCAATGAGCTTCAGTCACTTGGTATCAAACTCAAGACCCAATCCAGCACGGCAGAGGAAAAGTATTGTTTGATTCCAAGAGACAACCTTGGAAGCCAATGATCATGTGTACCAAGGTGGATATTTCGAGATTTCCACGGTTGTTCTCGTGCCCACGCTTCCTTGGGCTTGGCAACTAGTCCCAATGCAGCACTTGACCCGAGCACAGCGAATGAAAAGGCAGAACGACTCTGCGCCAATTAACCCCGGCATTCCGGAGAGGGGAACCGTGCAGGGCATATTACCTTTAGCCTCACATTCGCACGTTGAGAAGGGGAATTGAAATTGGAGGCCAAGAGAAGAGAGAAAAGCTTCATATAATAGAGAAATGATAAGAGGAATGTCGATTTGGTAGAGATGGCACGTAGAAATAAAGGGTCATCTGACTGATGCCTGAGGCCAAAAAAATCCAAACCTCCCTCTCCACGGATTCTCCTCCAATGGCTTATCTGCGATCTTGTCATTCCTTTAATTCTTTGATCTTTTGATTCTTTTGATCTTTTAATTTTCCTTTTCTTAAATCCTTGGCTTTTCCCCTCATTTGCTTCTTTTTCTTTCCTACTTTGCCCCAGAAAGCTTTTGTTTCGATCTCAGGTTCAGATGTCCCCTGCCAATGCGGTGTTAGAACCTCATCTCCTGCGTCGCGTGTGCCATTAGGCCAAATAATCGCTTATTTTGTTTCTATAATTTCCCCTTTGGCCTGGAATCAGACAGGTTACAGGGTCTCCCCTCACCATGTTGCTTAAGCCTGCGACACCCCTCAGCATCTTGCTGCTGATCGCCTTTGTGCTTTTGCTCCTCTCCTGTCTTTCAACTCCTATTGTTAAGGGAATTCCTCTAGCAACTTTCAAAGATGTTGATTATGGTGTCTTTGGATATTGTAAAGGGGGTACCTGTACCAATATCCATGTGGGATACACCAGCAGTAAGTCTCTCCCCTGCGTCCCTCTGCCTGCCCTCGGCTAAATTTCATGCAGATGATATCAGTAACACCGGCGACGATTTCAATCTTCCTGCCGGTCCTCGAAAGTCACTATCCTCAATCCTCATCGTCCATCCAGTCGCCGCCCTCCTGACCCTCATCTGCCTCTGCCTGGCTATCGCTGCCCACTTCCATGCGCCGTCCCACTCGCCGCGCTTCCTGCTGACACTGCTCATCTTGTTACTGCCAACACTCCTCGTGACACTCCTCGCGTTCCTCGTCGATATTTTGCTCTTTGTGCCACATCTAGGATGGGGTGGTTGGATCGTGCTGGTCGCGACCATCATCCTCACCTCTTGCGGAGTGGTCACCTGTGCCATGCGCCGAACCCTTGTGAGCAGGAAGGCAAGGAAGCGCCGGATCGCAGAAAATTCGGAGATGAGCGGAGAGAACTATTACAACCGACAGAATGCCGCGGCGGCTGCGATTGCGCCCCCTGTTCCGGCTCCTGTCGAACCTAAGGAAGCCTTTATGTCGGACTCTCTCAACTCCGACTCTGCCCCCACATTCGCCACCTTCCACACGGAAACGCGCGACAGTGATGATGACCGAACTCCTCTCAACTCACGGACTCCCATGAGCGATATCCCAGCACCCCCAGACCATCGCGGTGGCCCCTATCGCGCTCCTGATCAATTCGGTAATGCCCCGCCTCAGGGCTCGGGCCCGTACGGCGCTGGTCCTATGTCACGAAACCCTTCCGATCCGCGGATTCGCCCCCAATATTCCGATGGCAGTATGGGTTCCCGAAGAGGAGGAGCGCCGCCTGGCTTCAATGGACGCGGTCGGGGTGGATATCCTCCCCGGGGTGGTCGTGGAGGACCCTACATGGGACCTCCTCGCGGCCCTTCCCCTGGCGCACGTGGTGGCTACATGGGGCCAACGCCAGGCCGTGGAGGCCGCGGTGGAATGATGCCGTATCGAGGACCAGACGGCTATGGCCACGGCCCAGACGGGCCCAATCGCGGTTTTGACTCATACGGTCGATCCGTGTCCCCTCCCATGGATGACCCTTATGGTTATGGGCCACCCGGTCAGATGCGCCAGCCATCCCCCGGGCCCATTGGCATGGCCGTGTCACCGGAGACGGTAGGCCAAGCCATTGAGATGACTCCGCAACCTCGGCCGCAGTACGATATCCATGAGTCGACTCAACCAATGACTAGCGTACCACAAGCGCTCTCAGCCGAAAGTAACGGCGCTGTCCCTGAAAGCCCGACGAGCATGTACAGCCGACCTGGGTAAGAACAAATGTTACAAATACCGTCTGTAAATTTCACCGCTAACCTTCCATGTTTAGTTCGTACATTCCTCCTCGCTCGGGCTGGGGTGCAGCCGATCCTCGTACTGTGTCCCCACGGCCGCCGGGGCAATCCCCGCAACATCCTAACAACAACGGTCCCACTTACTATGAAGATGTGGATCCCCGTTTTGCTCGTCGACCATCACCTCCCACCGACTCTACAATCCCCTCCTCTCTGACGCCTGGAGCTGCTCGCTGTGCGTACTGTCACATACCACACGTCTTGACGGAGCCTTGCTGACTTCCTTCTAGTTTAATGAGATCTATTGGCTTCCAGGTGTCAATCACGCTTGACACGATTCTTCCACCTCGTCCACGCTTTGCGATACCCTTTACTTTTCTTCACTTCTCTGGCTAAATTTCGATTATTACATGGAGTTATGGTGTCTTTTTTCGTCACATTCCTCCAGAAAGCACCTCTCTTGGGGCGAGAATTCGACATTTCATCTTGTGCTCGAACATCCGCCACGAAACATAGGCGTTGAGGACGAGTGTTTCTTTTTCACTGCTGAGTCGTGCTGTGCCTGAACTTTGATGTATAGCAACAGGCGGGTACGATGTACAGAAACCGATTTTCAAGATCTCTGGCTTTATCTGAGATCAAAAGCACTTGATCCTGCTTTCGATTTGATCTCTCTTCTACATTCTACTTCTTCCACTGAGTGGACTGTCAATTTTATTGTACCAAAATCCACATACATTCTATTCTCCGGTACATGTGGCTTTTCTCAATATGAGACGTAAGAACTTTCTTTGCTGATCCCATAAGTTTGAGACTTCTCTCCGAACATTGCAAGACCCGTGCCATGACGGCAATCGTGATGTTGTATCTTCCTCTGATCGCCATCCTGCTTAGCTCGCTGGAAAAGAGGCTTGGTCTACCATTGCACCACTAAAATCGACTAGTTATATGGAACCCCTACCCTGGACATATCTTCTAGATGTTATGCTCCAGTTCTTAGGTGTTTCTACCATTACACCCATAATCTCCTTACGAGGGCTGGAAGAGCGGTGGTAGTCATGATATTTCATTCAACCAACGGAAAACAGAACCATCAGCCCAGCTCTTGCTTGTGAGTTAGTGAGGAGGTAGCGTACCGCCGTACATCCTTAGGGCACTGTCACAGAAGAAAGGAAAATGAGCTTAAGAGCAGGGCGACGTCCTCCCTGCATCGCAGCAATGCGGGAGAGATGCCATCTCAGCTCCAAAAATTCCATCGAAGGCAATGGTTGTTTCTCCTTGTCGTTAGGTCTCACCGTGAAGACATGCCCTGGGCTAATTACTTCCCGATTTTCCATATCGAAAAAGTAATTAACTCTCCCGGGGCTCTTGGACGGTGGAGTTCCTAGATCCTGTCTCGGACTGCGGCAGGTGGCATTCAGCCATTCCTAGCGATGGTGGCGCTTCGGAAAGGAAGCCAATGAAACTCGAATCGCATTTCAGTTTCTTCTTCGTCGACCGAAATTGACCGGAATGCAATGACTCCGCGATCCCATTGATCGTGAGCTGTGAGATCCAGCGTGATCAGGTTGCATGCCCGCTCAGTGCTTATTCGCAAGAACGCAGCAACATCACGATCCGCTCTTCTGCGAGGGACGCAAGATGATAAACCATGTTCCAAGGATCCACGTAGGGGAGTTCGAGTTCCGGCTACCTTGAATGGGCACTCCTTGGTTTGACTGACGGCAAGCAGAAGCACAATGTCTCTGCCGATGAAGAGGACGAGCAGGTGCGGGTCCTTGCTCCGTTGATGAGTCGATAGAGAAGGAATTCATAAACCTGTTTTGACAGGCTGATACTGTATTATCAATTGTGGTATAGGGGATGACTGGCTAGGCACCGCCGATTCCCACTTTGCCCATATTTTTCATTGAGATCATTGTCCTTTCAGCTCTCTCTGAGATATAACTTCAATATCAATCAAGGCAGCTCTGAGATCACATTATCACTAGGTTTGATCAGATAGGTGATGGCAATCACTGCCTGGGAGGCATTGATTGTACAGGCTGCACCAGCATTATTCTATTCACCTCGTAGATGACAATAGGACTCCACGACCATATGGTCCCTGAGTGCTATTTAAAGGCCCTACCCAGAGCTTTCAATTTCAATTTCTCCAACCACTCTTGCATACCTACTACGACCAAGAACTACATACAACCGGGAAGGTATGACCCCTTCGCCTATAACCAGGATCTCAGATAAAACAATAAGCTAACTACCAATATTACTACAGCACCTGTTAAACACCACTAACACTTCTCGACACTCCCAAACCTACTACTCTCCAATCAGTGAGATCATTCTAACCCTCACGCTTCGAGTATCACTAACATATATAAAGTGGGCGACACCCGGCCCATTCCTTCACCTAACGATGCCCAGCTCGAGAGGCTGACAAGCCTAACGGAGCGTGCACACCGCCGCTCTCGGCAGCGAAACAAGATTGCAAAAGAAGAAACCCGCATCCTAGATGCCAAAGAACAAATCATGGCCGTGAACCAGTTTGACTACGCCACCCAGCGCCAACTTAACCAAATGGTTGGACAGCTGGAGCGTCTCAACGACGTGTTGATTGATGTCCTAAACGAAGAAGAAATGGACGCCATCGAAGAGGAGCGCATTTGGAGCCAGATGGGTTAGACATACAGAAATAGGGACCTCCAGGGCACTTAAGCATCTTATCACTAAGCAATTTATCGAATTCGATACCTAGGTAGTATTCAACGAGAGTACTTTGTATTACTACATTTATAAGTCCGTTTATCATTGTCTTCTACTAGTAGAGCTCTGAAGTCAGTCTCATATATTACCCGATGCAGATCTCAGGTTCGCTCTAGTTACAGTGTTTGAGTTCCTTCAGGTAACCAATCCTCGCACGTCTGGTAGTCGTAACCGGAGATGTAGTGGTGTTATAGGCATGGACCGGGGTGAAACAAGCATCCACCATCTGGCAGGGGATGTCAGCGCGGTCGACTGTCGGGTTAAAGATAAAATCACTGTCGGTAGGTAGGGAGGTCTTCATCCTGGTCGCACGTTCACAGCGCGGCGTCGTGGACGGTGACGATCAATGTGGTCAGCTTCAGCTTTGGCATAGAGCGCAATCGGAAAGGTGCAACGGTCGCACGAGTCGATCACTGCGACGGCGTTCGCGAAATCCAGCAGGAAGCCTTCGGGGCCCATGACGTCGGTGCCGTAGGCTGACCATCGTCCTAGAAGTTGGGGTCTCGGAATCGCAACCCAAACTTAAGGCCGACGCTACCTATTGGTTGGATCCAGAGCGAGGCAACTCGAACATCGCCTTGGCCCTCAAGTTGAATCGAGAAAGGGCCCAGATAACGCTAGATAGGTATGAATGGGACAAAGCCAACGGGGAAATAAACAGGGTGCAACGGATCCAGATGACCAAGGGTGGGAGAACGAAAAGGAAAATCACCGTTTCGAACTGCCAATCAGCAACCCGGCCTTGAGATCGTCGACCAGATGGGCTTCGAGGCAATTCATAACACGTCTAAGGCTATCGGAATTTGGACTCGGTGTATGGTAGTCCTGCAAGCATGATCGCTTGGTCTGTCGGAGGCGCTGCGAGATCCACTGCTCCAGCCTATATTCTGTATATCAATTGTTGTATAGGCAATAGCTTGCTAGGCACTGCGGGTTTTCACTTTACTCTCAATTTTCATTGAGATCATTCTCTCTTGTTGTACCAGCTCTCTCTGAAATATAAATTCCATGCCAGTTAAGGCTTGCTGTGATATGGCCTTACATTGGCACTAGTTCAGAATAGATAGAGGTATCGATGGGCTATTGGTTGATATCGCTGCCTGGCTGCAACGATGATATTGTCCCTAATTGCTATTGAATGAAGACGCTACCCAGGACTTTGAATTTCGATTTCTTCAACAACTTGCACACCCACTACAATCAACAGTCACACCATCGAAGTATGACCCCTTAACCTATAACTAAGGCCTTAGACAGAATAAAGAACTAATTATAGATATGACTGCAGTACGAATTATCCATCATAACCACCTCCTCTACATACGAGACCCATCCTTGACCAGTGAGATACACTCCGATCCCGCGTTTCAAACAAAGCTAACACCATAAAGTGGGCGGCACCCGGCCCATTCCTCCGTTGGAGCTCCTCAACAACATGTTGTTTGAGATTCAGGAGGAAGAAGCAATTGATGCTATCGAAGAGGAGCGAATTTGGAGCCAGATTGGTTAGAAGTACAGAAATAGGGACCTGCTTTAGCATGTTGTCACGAATCAATTAAATTGTTGTACAGGCAATAGCTTTCTAGGCACTGCGAGTTCTGACTCTACTCTCACTTTACTCTCGATTTTAATGGAAATTCTCTCGGAAATATAACTTCTATACTAGTTAAGGCTTACTGTGATATGGCCTTATATTGTCACTAGTTCAGAATAGATGGGGGGGTATTGATGGGTTTATTGGTGGGATATCGCTGCCTGTCTACGTGGAATGATTGTTTGTGTAAGCTGCACTTATATTGTTATGATTATCTTATAATGACAATCGAGACTCCCTGGTGATATTGTCCCTGCTTGCTATTTAAGACGCTACCCAGGACTTCGAATTTCGATCTCTTCAACAACTCGCACACCCACTACGACCAACAATCACAACCATAAAAGTATGACCCCTTAGCCTATAACCAAGGCCTTGGACAGAACAATGAGCTAATTACAGATATGGCTGCAGTACGGATTATCCATCACAACCACCTCCTACATACAAGACCCATCCTTGACCAGTGAGATACACTCCGATCCCGCGTTTCAAACAAAGCTAACACGTATAAAGTGGGCGACACTCGGCCCATCCCGTCGCCAAGCGACGAGCAACTGAAAGAGCTCGAGAAGTTGAATGAACGGGCACGTCGCCGCGTTCGTGATACTAAGACAATCCATCAGGAGATTGCACGCCTTCTGGATGAGAAGGCAGCCATGACAGCATCTGGTCTCCATTTCCATTGGTTTTACCGCGAACAGCTGCAGGGGGATAGAGCAAGACTTGGTGTGGCTCTACCAAGACTTGAGAGACATCGAAAAAGAACAAGAGACTGACGTCGCCAAAGAGAAGGAGATCTGGAACCAGGTCGGTTGAGCATGGTGAAAGTAGGGACCTGTCTAGTCTGCCTACATTGGGCAGTTCCGCGCTTCTCCATCCGTTCTCGATATTTCTACGATTGCCGATGGTATGCATTCATGAATCCATAGATTGGTTTATCCTCATCTTCCATTAGTAAAGCTCTGAGCTCAGTGTAATCTATCGGACCGAAGCGGAGTTCTGTAGCCCTAAGCAGGACAATTATTTGTGTTATCTTTACAGGTATGGGCGACACTAGGTTCATATCATTGAATGTTCCAAGATTCATCCAACCTGCGTACTGTATGATGAAAGAGGGAAGTGTCGTACCTCGATCGGTCAACAGGTCTGGCTCCTGGACGAACAACGATAAGGATGTAACGACCAGATATAGTGTTAGTTGACATGGCAATTCCTTGATCGCACCATTAAAACCTGCTTCGGGTTGTATGGTACACCGAGGAATAACGGCTTTTCTAGTGCTCTTTGAGTCGGAATTATATGTCTAGTATTAGTCTGGGTATCTGAAGTTCACATAGTAAGTGAGAACTGACAGTCAAGTGAGAGTAAGAAGAGATTTTCTAGACAGGTAGCCAACTAATGCTTTGAAAACGTCTGACTACAGAGTCGGGATTAAGTATCAGTCCCCATGTAATAGCCCTAAAACGTATGGAGGTGTGTATGACAAAGGTAACAATGCAGAATGTGTGATTTGTCTTTGAGCTGTCAGGGTGGTTTGGCTTGGAACCGTAAGGGGACCGCAGCGTCACGAAGAAGACCCAAGCCCCCGTGGAAAGGTAGGGGAGCTGCCGAATATCTGCGACCCATGGGGTTTTCTTCCGGCATTCTACTCCTGCCACCATCCCATCGTTGCATTATCGCGGTCCTCTTGAAGACGTACTTGCTCCAGGACATCCAGCAGGGTCATCCAGCGGCGGCCAAGGAGATCCCGGACATATTGTAGGTACTGTGTTGGCAGCAAGTACTGGTTTAGTTGACTTAGGAAGATATCCCAGTCAAGGATTGCCTGGCCTTCGCGCACAATTAGTGAACGAATCCAGCGTCGCTGGGCGAATCTGACCCGTGCTCGGGTCAAACCCTCGAGTTCTTCGTCGGCTAGGGTGGGTATTGGGCGGTTGTCCGCCATCTATTGCCAGCTTTGTGTTAGATATGGGGTTATCCATGGAGAAGCAGGGGGTTGTATCTCACTGTTTTGTTTTATCGCTCCTACAAACAACCAGTAATGGTCAGCATTTGTCTGCTTCCAAGACCCGGACATGAGGCATGAATCTTACCTGGAAGGTTTCGGGGGTGGTGGGTTGAGAAGAAAGAGTGAGGGTGAGAAGGATCGATCTTAAATAGCCATCCTGCTTTGATATTTTCACGGGGAAAGTGCAATCGTCACCTTAAACGGAAAGACTAACCCTTAGACTATAGTAAAAAATAGAGGCAAGGAAATCAAACGGTATTAGCAATTGACCTGTGAAACTGCAGATGCAGAATACATTCCAACCAAAGGAAGAGAGAGGTGAGTCCATCCTTCCACCTTCATTCCTGCCACAGGGCGAGTAGCTCGTGGTCCCATTCTTCCTGAGTCCGAAGTGAATCAATGAGGTTCAACAGGACAGCCCAACCTTCTTCCAAGGCGTAGTACATTAACTGTAGAAGATAATCGAGGTGATAATACGTACTGGTCCATCCAGTCTAAAAGCAGATGGCAATAAAGGAGCCACTGTGCTTCTTGCACAATTGGTGCACGGGTGTGAGGTCGCCGAGCCGTAGAAGGGTAAGCTCCTCGACTTCCTGGTCTGTAAAGGCCTGAATGGGCTCCCCTTGGTCCATCTCTTCCTTGTCAACATGGAACCCGTGGACTTGATGTGGAATTAGGTAAGAAGAACCGAGGGGTTGTATCTCACTTCGATTGTGAGTCTAATGCTGTTGCAAGATCTCAACCTACATAAAATTGGTGGTAGTCAGCCTTCTGTCCACTCACAAGCCCTTATCATAAGCTAATGGATTTTACCTGAGAGAATGAGAGGTCTTGGGGAATCCGGATATCCGGCGAGCTTGTTGGGAGAAGAAAGAGTAAAGGTAAGTAGGAACTCATGGGACTGCGTCTTTCACGAGGAAAGTGCAACCTTCGCCTTTAAAAACGGAACTGATGCTTAAGCAATATCGAGAGCAAAATATCAGCCATTTGGCCTTGACTGAATTAGGACTTAGTTATAGTGGGTATATAGAAGTCTTGATTGATAGCAAACTGAGACCCAATAGAACACCAATACAAGAATGAATTCAAACAAAAGTAAAAAGAAATTGAGAATTGTGGATATCTATATACACTTTAGAACAAAGGAAATCTAATGCAAGCTTACGCTTCTACAGGAAATTCTTTTGGATTTCCTAACATCTATACGTTCGCTGATGGAATGGAGACCAAAGGTCGATTACAAAAAGTGCATTCTTATCCATAAGAATATGGCCTGGTTTATACTGAACTGCTGCAGCAACGGATTGCGCCACGAACTCTCCGATGCGTGCACGTGGCTCCTCTCGCTAGAAGTCTCGAGGCCGTAGCTGTGCCAGCTCCTCGAATCGGCCATCGTCTAGCACCAATAGGCCTGAACCAGTCACTTCCCACTTGTTAGGCGTCCAAAAGACTAATCTTGAAGCTCCACTGACCAGGCAAAGCGCAAAGAAAACAACAAGTGAATAAGTACTGCAGGCTTGTAGATGAACACAGGATCCATAGCGAACCTTCTGTGCACTCGTTTGACCCAAAACGGACCCGCACCTTGCTGGCCGATTTCGGTTCCATCTCCGCTGTTAACACCCCTTGGTGCAAGGCTCCCAATGTCGACAGCCTGATTATTAGCGGATCCCACCAGTCCGGCGACACTGGGCTCCCCTAGATGGGGTCCCCCATGGCCATGTCCATCGGATCGAACCCCATCGGTGGGCTGATTGGAGCATATTCCGGGGATCGAGCTCCCTGCATAGCACCATGAAAACCAGGCTTGTCCCCACCCATCGGACCAACATCAATCCGCTGGCGTCTAGCTTCACGACCAGATCCAGTCATACCGCCAAGATCAGTCGGTGCACCCAGGGCGGGCATGCCGCGACGCTTGCGATTACGGTTCTCAGGGGCCTCCTTGTGCTCCTTGGTTCCGACCTTCTGCTGATAATGACGCACATGCGTGAGCACAACCTCCTCAGCTCTTCCAATCTCCTGGTTCAAGCGGTTAATTTCCCGCTTAATCATTTGAACCCAATAAGCGGCATCGGCGAGAACTTTCCTGGCGGTCTAAAGAGAGGAGATCTTCACGATCCAAGTCTGGTACTCAGCCATCTCCTCCGGGCGCAGCTTGTGGTGTTGGACCGTCATCGACTTCCCAGCTTGGAGCACCTTAGTGTGCGCAGTGATTGTGGGGACCATGAATGAGGCCTCTACCGCGAACCAGACTGCATGTTATTACCTAAACGATTTGGCTCCAGATCTGCTGTAATACTTCAGCGTCTTCCTCCTGTTCTTCATCAATACGGTGCAATCTTCGTGCCCCGAGGCGCTCCCAGCGTCCCCTCCACCGTGTAATGACCGAGTCGGGAATCCCTACCATAGCCGCTTCCAAATCGGCAATGGCCCTATCGACAAACGCATGGACCCGACGGCGTTCTGCCTCTCTCTGCAACGCCCGGTATCGAAGGTGCGTTAGCTCTCCTAGTTGCAGACTGCTAGGGACTGGAATAGGTCGGGGTTCGGCCACTTTGCATTCGTTTGTTAGCTTGGCCTTCGACAGGGCTCTGGGAATGGGGTGTATCTGACTCTCGATTCGACATCTATATGACAATCCCATTGATCCTTCATTAAAGAGTTCGTACTAGTCCTAATCCAATAACACTTCTATATCTGCCTACGATAAACACCTTACACTATATAATATATAAACAAACACTGACCCAATAAAAAAAAAAGGTAAAACCGCGACGTTCCTACTTAATGAAGCAAATAAAGAAAGCAAAGTAGACAATGCATAAAGGTCAGACCGGCCGAGCATAAGTTCCCAGACGTAGTCTCCCATCCCTAGACTTCTTAACGCGCATCTGCAGGGATCATAGAAGCAGGGTACCGTCCGATGATAGCAGCAATATCGTCATGGAAGCCCAGCCAAACTCCACCAGTGGCAATCCTTTCCACACTTGACCGAAAGGCCCTGATCGCCCCGTACCAAAAGTGGACGCGGTCATCTGTGCCGGTTGATTTATGGCGCGACAATGACATCTCGGCAAACCTCTCTGGCGTTCCGTTCGACATAAGATCATCGGGAATAGGCGCACGGCGAAGTAGCCAGTGACGGTAGGCGACGCGACGGGAGTTCTAGTGAAATTGTGAAGGGATTAGCAGAGTCGATTCGGTAGATGGAAGAGTAAAACTTACATGGCAGCGGTGTGACGGGATTCGATTGATGAAGGAGTGTGAGTTATGTTCAACCTGTAAAATAACCAACATTAGCTTATTGTCTCGTTCCAGATGTTCCCCACGGGCTAAGGAAGTCATGTCTGGGTACCTTTTGTGGTTGTGGATGGGTAATGTGGTAGTTGGAAGAAGAGAAAATGGAAGGGGATACTATATACTAGTGAATCGACGAGGTGTACGATTGCGGGCAGTATATTATATAACACTGATGCGTAGTTGTGGGTGAAAAACGATTCTGATGAAAAAGCAAGGACAAAGTGAGAGAGTTGACAATTATATATAGACGCATGTAGTTGAGGGTTCCATAAGGAGACGACGAACATAAACGGTGAGACTAAGTTAAGATGGTTTTGAGACAAAACGACATAGATATGCCTAAGTTGCCTTTGATATCTTCATGTAGTTAGAGGCATATTGACCCTCAATTCACGTCAAACTAGAACGTCATGTAAAATTCGAGCTGTACTAATGGGAGATAAACATAAATTGGTTGATGGATTCATCATGGACGCTGATATCGTCGGTGCCCTGCTGGCGCATCACAGTATCAAGCTCGATAGTCCGGTCAAGGCCGTATAGAAAGCCTTAGCATGCAGGTCACGGGGCTTGGGGGTGGCCAAGTCGGAGAAAAGGGGTTTCTGGCGGACAGGAGGGAGCTGGAAAAAGTCACCCACAAGGAGGACATTAAGACCACCAAAGTAGCGGTCCCGGGAGCGGGGGAAGATCTCCCGACACCGCTGCTCGATCCACAAGAGCATGTCAAGCCCGACCATGGACTTCTCGTTGATAATGAGGTAGCGGATGTCATGGAAGACCTCCTGTATGGCCTTGAGGGTGTCGGTACGTGGGGACACGTGCTCACCTGTGAGCTTAAGCGGGAGGCGGAACAATGAATGTAACGTCCTGCCCATAACATTGAATGCGGCAACCCCTGTTAGGGCTGCACACAGGATAGGGGTGCGGACGCCAGCCTCTCTGGCTATCCGAGTAAGAGTGGCGGATAGGAGCATGATCAGGTGGGACTTTCCAGTCCCTGCCTTACCGTCGATGTTCAGCAGTAGGGGATCTGGTCTTGCCAAAAGGGACTCGTAAAAATGCTCGACATAATTGAATGGTACTAGCGGCTTTCTCGGCGGGAGACAGGCATTTATCTCACATTTGGCCAATCCGGCCCCACAGCCCACGCTCATACTCTTCGTCTCCCGCCTCTTTTTCCTCGATGCGCCGTAGCTATCTCAGACGAAGACGACTCCACCGTCCCCTCCATCGTGCGAGGAACGCGCTGGAGTCCGGGATACCTGACATTGCCGCATCGAGATCGGCAATAGCACACGCAATGGTCTCCTCAATCCTAACGCGTGCGACTTCACGCTGAATTGCCCTGGACTGTAGATCAGCCAGCTCTTCGAGCTGGCCATTGGTGATCACTGGAATTGACCTAAGATCAGCCACTTGGTGCCTATTAGCTTGGTTTGGAAGTACGGTCGGGAACAGGGTCTGTCCTACCAGTTGGAGATGGTTTGATCGGTTTAATAGTAGGTTTGAAGATCGTGGGTTAGGATTTCCCTGCGTTGGTCACCAATGATAAAAGACTTGACGCGAGTCGCCACGGGTAACTCGGTCAGAAGGGGAACTGTAACTGGTCGATAGTACAGGGTTTAACGGGCGTTCCATCCAAGTTGATGGGATCCCCATGCAAATCCATTGGATCCCCAAAGCTAACAAGGCTGTCATAGCTGCCTTCTCGTCCACAAGGCGTTCAATCTCCCGATGGATTATCTCAATGTCGCGAACGCGGCGACGTGCCCGCTCGTTCATCTTTTCGAGCTCTTTTAGTTGTTCGTCGCTTGGCGACGGGATAGGCCGAGTGTCGGCCACTTTGTACGTGTTAGCTTGGTTTGAAACGCGGGATCAGAGTGTATCGCCGTACTGCCGGTAGAGACAGCATGCTTCCTGAACGTTCACTCTCTGACCAAATTGTTCTGGAGGAGGATATCGTCTCATGTATTGTGAGTAATCGACGTAAGATTCATGCTTATGATCCTTCTCGACGAATTCTGGTCGAGGTCTCCATGACGGCTCCTG
Organism: Penicillium chrysogenum; assembly: GCF_028827035.1. Lineage (NCBI taxonomy): Eukaryota > Fungi > Ascomycota > Eurotiomycetes > Eurotiales > Aspergillaceae > Penicillium > Penicillium chrysogenum. The sequence continues at coordinate 6,541,761 of NW_026622750.1, read as the reverse complement.
AATTTCTCGTCCATCGATGAACAGAGATCCAAAGTAGAAGCGCATTGGGTTCCGATTGGGTGGCATGTTCGGAGATTGCTCAAAGAACTCGATAGGACAGTCCTGTTGTAGAATAGCTAGTGTCAGCTTATTGTCTCATTGCAAATCTTGGTCAAATGATAGACTGGCCATACCTTAGTGACTCTTTTGGTTGTTAGATGGGTAAGGCGGAGGTTGAAAGAAGTAAAAGAGGAAGAAAGTGAGAGAAAGTGAGAAGTGATGTTAAATACCAGTGAACCGACTTTTTCCCCACGACGAAGGTGCGATTACGGGTAGTGAATTCCATGACACTAATACGTGCGTCTTCTCGCGGGGGCCCGGAGGTGCAGTCGTCCTAGATCTTGCAGCCTGCCATCGTTAGGCACCCCCAAGGTCGAAATGCGAAGGGCCCAGCCACTTTGAAGTTGTTAGTTTCACGTAAATGAGTCATTTCCAAACTTCAAGGTACTAATGAAATATGACAAGAGAAGGATATATGAATGAATAACGGCAGATGGTGTAACAGAATTGTGTACCCCAGACCTTCTTTATATTGTGTGCACATTCAAGTGATCTGCTGCCAAAGATCGCGCTCCAATTTCTCATCTTCTGCTTGGTCCTCGTCTATTCGACGTAACAGGCGAAGGGGCAGACGCTCCCAGCGTCGCCCCCAAAGCTCTCGTATAATGTCCGAATATGGAATGTTAGCCAGTGCGGCTTCAAGTGCGGCAATGGCTCGTGCCACGAACCCTTCAATTCGGACGTGCTTCCTCTCTCTGGGAGGCTCGAACCATGATCCACGTATTCATCGCGGGAGACTGGAATCGGCTGGGGTTCGGCCACTTTGAATTTGTTAGATTGGCATTCGATGTAGCTCTAGGAACTGGGTGTATCTAACTGGTTGGAGGGAATTTGTTGCAGATATATAGTACGAAGCCCATTTACCGTGAGGATAGAGATAATTAAATATAGTGGACGTGAGAGTTATATTTGATAGCGGAATGAGATAGCGATGGACTGAGCAAGAACCAGAAAGCCAAGTGATGTTTGGCGATGCCTACTAGTTGGTGACTATTTATTGGATATGCAATGTTGGCCTTGGGAACGACGCGTTTGACGGCCCGCTCCGTCTAGATATGGTACGATTTCTCTAGGCGGGAAGGGGAACTTATCCCCTAGTAATAAGTGAAGCGAACCTGAGGCTACACTGCAATAACCTTCCTAAAGTCAAAGGGTAATTGCACCCAAGCCGGGTTCCAGTCACTATCTATATTATGTATATCGTATAGACTACCTAGAAGAAACTACCTAAAAGTGAGGAATTTATAAGCTCCTTATTGCTGCTATAGGCCCTCTTCTATTCCACGGCCTAGTGCACACGATGCTGTTACTCATAGGGAAGCTAGAAAATCCCTAATGCACTTCCCTTTGGCGGTGTTGTGTTTTGAATTGCTCCTAAGTAGTCATTGAAAGCTTCCAAGGTTGTACACGCTCCAGATGTTCAGTGGCTTTGCGAAACTGCGTCTCTATTCCCAGCTGCGTTTGAACCTGCCATTTAGTTCCGGAATCAGCTCAGGAAGGCACACCGTAGGGTGCAAAAGAACGAGATGGCTGTGTGACAAATCCCGCTATTGTCCTCCATGCGGGCCGGGCCTTTCGCCTACCGAATATTGCCCAACCGCGAGGGACAAGCATGGCCCTGTCTTCGCGGTTCCCGAACAGGATCCCGGGGTCTCGGAGCCCACTATATGGCTATCCATCGTGGTATATCGACCTGCGACCATGTTGGATCCCATGAAAAACTCCACTTCAACAAAATATCCTTTGTCGAACGGAGGGAGCACAATGGGAGGGGAAATGTCTCACTGTCCATAACTTCCGATGGATGTGTAGTATTCGGCGAATAGCGAAGTGCGAGTCAGGTTCAACCTGCAAAAAGACCAGTCTTCATTAGCTACTTCTTTCTTCCTAGTGGTAAGGTATTTTCGAAGTTATCGTACGGTTGGGGGCTGGAATTCACTCATATAGCAAGTGATGTACGCCGTTCTCCGCGAATGATTCATCTGAGGTGGACGAAGTCGAACAAGAATAACCATGGACTGCCCGGTAGTCTAACTGCTTCGCTTAAGGGGGATCTGGTTCTGTCTTTCTTTTCGGGCGCGTCAATGATATCTCCAGGTGCTTCTAAAGTTTGGTGGAGAATGTGGCTCCCGATCAAATATCACCGGGCGTATGCCGAGGGACCATGGCATATTGAGGACGAAGTCCGTGGCGATCACTCAGCAGACCGCAGATTTGGCATATTCCTGGACCAGTTAGCACATATTCGATTATTGCTAGCTAGAATGAATATGACATACCTTAGCAAGCAAGACTCTAGCAAGACTCTAGCAGCTTGTAAATCCTTGTCGGTGCAACGGCTCTAGAATCTTTTGCCGGATGACCACGCCAGCTGCAGTTTCACTGGCTAGAAGACGAGCATACCGGAAGCACACCAGTATAGCCAATGGTGCGCAAGAACCAGAGCCTTATCCGTGTTCAAAGGCTTCGCGTCTCTTGCAGGATTCTGCATCGATCGCAGACTCGTAGCCGTATAACGCCATTGAATTGAATCACAGCTCTTCACCATTTTCGTTGATTGTGTGTAGCTTCGACAAGTGCTGTAAGTCTGGCCATTGTTGCAGCAGACCGCGGAAAACGAGTTCATGTAGGGAAATTGAACTTGTTCTCGCGGCGCTAACTCGGAGAAGAGGGATTGCTCGAAGGGGGGAAGTTGAAGCGACCGTAGGCAAGTCTAAGAATGAAAAGAGTAGGTGTGGGAAATTCTCGGGTTGAGACAGTGCCGACCTACTCCTTACGGCAACGGAATTGGTCGTTTGTAACCCCCTCGTTCTCGGCTCCATGTTTGTGGTGCGTGGTTCGAACAGCACATCGGTGGTGTGTATAGGAACGATGGTGATGTTGCCCGAGACAGTCACCTCATTCCTAAAACAAATTTGCGCGTGTTAGTTGCTTCCTGGGAAGATCATAGCATAGACGATGGAGTCTCACCTGATCCATGTAGTCGATATAATGAGTCCCATAGTTGAATTGGGGGAAATCGGGGAAAGACTTCCATCGCGGCATGGTCACGAGGAAGGAGCGCGGTGTGACCACAATATAGGAAGGTGAGTATGGCCAGGTTCAGCCGCATAGTCAACATCACTGTGGGGTTTGGGTTAATCCTTGTGTTAAATCAGACATAGACGGTCATGGTGGTAAAGTCGTACCTGGTGGGTTGTTATGGCAGTCTGGATCGAGACCTCGGGAAGGGGAAGCCTTAGAACCCTTCCCGGGAACATCGAAGAAGAAGATCCGTAACAAGAACCTATTTAGGTATGTCGAATTGCCCCGTTGCTGGAAGCGCGCCAGGACATCCCACAATGTGGCATTTTTGCTGAGTGAATGTGTCCACATCAACAATCCATATCCCTTGTATCCCCATGGCCTTCTGAACATGGTCTAACGTACCTTGATCTATGCTTTGAGCATTTAAGACACAGAGCAAGATGGGCTCAATGACCAGCCACCGTGCAGATGGATTTGAGGTCACTAAGTCACTATAATTATATTCACCTCTAGGGACCCTCCTGTGCATGCACACGCTAACCAGGTGCCCCAGACTATCAGCCATGTGGGAATCCTGAGAATTATACCACTAATCTCTGACATTGGTCTTACCAGCAGACGCACATATCACTCCAATACACAGGAGACATGCCCTGCAGAGGATTTGTTTGAGCGGGAGAGAGAGACCATCGTCCTAGCCATATCCATAATTCCACATGCCTCCGCGAATATCATGGGACGAGCGTCCACTCGTGCGGTGCTGGGCAGTCGGGCTCGTATTTGAAGTTCAAGTTGCTCATCGCAGGGCTTTGGGATAGGCCTATCAGCGGTCGCTTTATTCTCGTTAGCTTTGAGATTCGAACGACAGTTGAAGGTGATTGGAAACGGAACATCAATGGCATTGGGTTGATATGGATAGGTATTTCTAGTATTGAGATTGTGGAAGTGACGTTCAGCCCACAAAATGAAAAACCTCGATTCGGTTATCATCGAGTGGGTGAGCCTATTCATCTGTCTCTGCATTAGTCGACTATCATGGCGGTCTGGGGATAGGCGAGGTGATCATGAGGTAGCTGTAAGTCCTAAGAACAACTCGTTTCGTTAACTCCTTGAGCGCGTAAACATTTTTGCTAATATGAGCAGGAACCGTACCTTGGGGGGTTGAGTAGCAGGCGAGGTGATGGTGAATGCCAAAGGAATAAGAATAGAAAATTCCTGAAGTGAATACGAAATGGCACTTATTCGGCAGAACTGCCGCGTTGAAAAGGTAAGACCAAGGTTCCCAACCAATAATCATATGGTAGCCATGGCCATAATCCAACATTCGCAACGCATTCATGCCTGGCACACTAGGGACACGAGTTGGATGGAGACGTATACGCCGCCATAATTGAAGCTAAGGGGATATTCGTTATAAACTTGATAGAAAATATCATTCAAATGGGGATCCTTGCTCCGCCTGATGATATATCACTTAAATCTGACAATAATGTTTAACCTGATGAATACCTGCAGGTTTGTCCTTCGTGCAGATGTGAAATCCTGTTCTGCAGGTCACCTAATAGTACATGTACAGAGAACGAGTGATAACAATAGCTTCTTATGATTCAGAATGCTAACCGCTACCTCTAGGAGTTACTAGAAGTTACTAATATAGTCAAGCCCTATAGTATGGATAGTAAAGTTGGTAAAGATAGTACGGATAGTACGGATAGTACGGACTATATAATAGTACTAGTAGTAGGATCGTATCTGATAATTGATGGTATTTGTATTGACTTGGAAACTAGGAAAAGCCTAGTACGGAACCTAGTAACTACTAGAAACAGTGATCTGACTAGTTGCTGACAGTTGCTTCCGGGCCGAAAGAATAGATCCTCTCACATTGAACATTCAATGGCTGTACATTCGTGAGCTTCGAAGTGGCAGTCATGTACGCGTTGAGGGTGACAGAGTCAATAAACCACCGAGTACTAGCTTCGGTGGGTCGCGAGTGACCAAATGCCTGTTCAATAAGAGCTAATGTGGTGAAGAGGTGGTGCGGTAGGGCCAGCGGCTGAACATTCCTCATCTCCAGGTCATCGGTTAGAAATATCCAGAAACTATCACTTCAGCTCAGGTTCTTCCTCCTCAACCATTATGTCCTTTGTTCTAGTTGATCGGCACGCCGTATTTCTGGAAGTACGACCGTGGCACGATGTAGACTTTGTGATTGACTTTGTTGGTTTTATCTGCACATTCCACGTGGTAAGTGCCCAAGTCGCTAGCTGGGTGAGATGGCCAGCTGTACCCCGATCGGCGTCACCAAGTAGAATTGTCATGTGACGGTGGTCTGAACCACGCGGTCCCGATTGGATTCTGTGTTTCGCAGTCGTAGATAAAATCTGGCACCAGTACTAGCGGACCACGCGTCTAGGCATATCGACGGATGACTTGCGGGTGAAGATCGCACCCAATGTGAGGCTGGTTGCTTCCGGCTGTAAGTCGGATGCGGCTAGCGGGTCGGGGTATCTTTATCAGATTCGTGGGAGGATGTAGAAGGTTCCCGGGTTACCGCGAAGCCCAATCAAGTGCCATGTCGTATTCCTCACACTTTTCCTTAAACTAAGGGGGGGCGGAGTTTATCTCACTTCGTCGTCCTGTAAGTCGGATCTACCTAGACTCTATTAGTATTTATTTTATGATAGAGCTTGCGGATCGTTGAGAGAGTGAGTAAGAGAAGAAAAAGAAGAGAGAAACCTTATGGGTTATTTAGGATCGGTAGGCCAAGGTCTATCCTCACCTAAGAGTAGGAATAACGTATATAAGAAGGCAAAACAGAGGATACGATCAAAGAAAGGTGAACATCGATGCAGGTGCTAAGTGTCATGATGTCGTCGTCGTTGGCGAAAGTGAGAGTGACGGCCTTACTGTAAGGCTCCTCCTTTATTTGGTTCTATTGGTCTGACGGAATAAGGTCGGGTCGCTTGGCGAACTTCGAGCGTGCTAAACCCAGCGCGCCAATCAACGAGCCCGCGCCCAAATAGAACGCTCAAGTTCCATATCGAAGTCCTCGAGCCTTTCCAATTCCAGGACCTCCCCGCACAAGATCAGGAGGCGTTGCTATAGCGCGAAAAGCATATAATGCGCCTGGACGTTTTGGGGGTGGGCGGCGACCATAATGTGCTGAGCCACGTTGGTAATCTCATTGAGCTCTATTAAGATCTCTGCTCGATCGTGGTCATGTCGGCCCCTCCGTATTCTGAGGCGAGCCAGGAAGTCAATCTCCCAACCGCCAATGCTAGATCGTGTTGTCCGTCGTGATACAGTCTAATCCATTCTATGCGCAAGATTCCCATACGGTGATATAGTGTCCACAGCATACCTTGAGCGGTGACGTGCTATAGTTGAGCCGTGACTATAATTTGTGTCGTTGATTAGAGTCTACCTAGCATCACTAGGAGAGTTCACGGTTCCCCGGGTCGGCGCCCTGGGCAAGACGCAAGGAAACGTAGTCACCTTGGAAAAGGAGATTGGTTTATAGCGCCAGTCGTACTGCTGCTTCATGATTGTATCAACGAGCCCGCGCAAAGATAGAGCGCTCAAGTTCCATATCATATTCCACCCAGTCTAGTTCAAGGAATCCCGGCGCAAGCTCAGTAGGCGCTGTTGTAGCGCAAATAGCATATTCTGCGCCTGGACGTTTTGGGGGTGGGCGGTGGCCATAATCCCCTGGACCATGTTGATAATTTCATTGGCCTCGGCAAAAATGTCTGCTCGATCGTGATCCCGTTAGTCTCTCCGGATTCGCAGACGAGTCAAGAAGTCCATCTCCCACTCGCTAATGGTGGGAATACGTTAGTTACATGCCACTTCCACTTTGTTAGCTTTATATTCAAGCATAGGGAAGAATGTATATTGATAAAATAGGGTTATCTCACTTCTAAATGATTTGTGGGTTGGATCTACTTGTCTCTGTCAGCTTTGTTTCATGGTAGAGCTCGCTAATCATTGCATGGGTCATACCTTAGAAGTGAAATTGGTAGAAAAGATTAAAATAAGAGAGCGAGAAGGAAAAGGAGAAGAAGAACGAACCCCTAGAGATTATTTGGATCGGTAGGCCAAAGCCTATCGTCACCTAAGACCAGGAATAACGTATGAGAGAAGGCGAAACAGAGGGTACGATCAAAGAAATGTGAACTGGGAGGATTCCGTATCCCAAATTGTTGCTTCATTTATACGAAGGTAAGGGAGACAATTAACGACAGCGTGCCCAGATACCCCGCTCCAGTAACAGGTCGTTTTCCTCATCTTGTTCGAGGCCAATCTAACAGGATTTGTTCTCGGGCGTGTTCCCGTTGCTCCCTCTGGACTCGGAGACGAGTGAGGAGGTCTAGCTCCCACTCGCCGATAGTGGAGATGTTGCGGTTACTCGCCACTTCCCTTTTGTTAGCTTGGTTTTAAAGCGTAGGTAAGAGAGAACGGAGTGTATCTCACTTTGGTTTAGCGTGTCTAGTTAGTCTCTATTAGCTTTTGCTTTATGGTAGATCTTGCTAATCGTTGGATGGATCATACTTTAAGGGAGTGAAATAGGGAGTAAAACAGGTTGTGGGAGAAGGAGGAGAAACAGAAGAGAGATCCCTAGAGACCATTTTATATCGGTAGGCCAAGGCATATTATGAGCAGCAACGTCCTGTAGGTGAGCCGTGGCTATGCTATAGGATACGATCAAAGCAATGTGAACTCGGAGGATTTCGTATCCAAATTGTTATTTCATTGGGAAAGTAGACAATTAGCGACAGAAAGTAGATGATTAGCGACAGCGCGCCCAGATTCCTTGCTCCAGTAACCGCTCATTTTTTTTCATCATGATCGAGTCCAATCCACTCCATTCGCAAGATTTCCGCTCGGCCATGTAGCTCCCAGAGCATATTCTGAGCAACCACATCCTGTGGGTGGGCTGTGGCTATAATTGCCTGGGTCATGCCGATTAGGAGGCCGAATTCTGACAGTATTTGTCCTCGGCCCTATTCCCGTTCCTCCCGCTGGACTCAGAGACGAGTGAGGAGGTCTAACTCCCACTCGCCGACAGTGGGGATATTGCGGTTGTTCGCCACTTCTCTTTTGTTAGCTTGGTTTTTAGAGAACGTAGTGTGTCTCACTTTGATATGGCGTGTCTAACTAGTCTCTGTTAGCTTTTGCTTTATGGTAGATCTCGCTAATCGTTGGATGAATCATACTTTGAAGAAGTGAGATAGGTTATGAGATGGGTTGTAAGATTGGAAATGAGAGAAGGAGAAAGAGAAGGGACATCCCTAGAGATCATTTTATATCGGTAGGCTATATTATAAGCGGCAACGTGCTATAGGTGAGCCGTGGCTATGGTATAGGATATGATAATAGAGATATCAACTCCGAGTATTTTATATCCCAAATAATTCGTGTCATTTATGGAATTCGACCTAGCATCGCTAGAGACTTAAAGGTTCCCATAGGGACCAATTAACGAGCCCGCGCGAAGATAGATCGCTCAAGTTCCATATCATATTCCTCGAGCCAGTCCAATTCTAGGAATTCCGCGCGTAAGGTCACAAGGCGTTGCTGTAGGGCAAATAACGTATGGTGGGCCTGGAGGTTTTGTGGGTGGGCGGTGGCCATGGTATGCTGGGCCATGTTCGTAATATCTCTAACTTCAATGAAAATTTGAGCTCGATCGTGCTCACGGTGGTCCCTCCGTATTCGGAGGCGAGTCAGGAAGTCCATTTCCCAGTCGCCAATGGTGGGAATGCGGTTGTTAGTCACTTCCACTTTGTTAGCTTCATGTTTAAGCACGGGTAATGATGCACGTTAATAAAACAGGGGTTATCTCACTTTTGGACGTTTTCTGAGTTAGATCTACTAGTCTCTGTCAGCTTTTGTTTCATGGTAGAGCTCGCTAATCATTGCATGGGTCATACCTTGGAAGTGAAAATTTGGAAGAAAATTTTAAAATGAGAGAGTGAGAAGGAGAAGGAAGAGAAGAGAGGGTTCTCAGAGGTCACTTTAAATAGTAATTGCTACGAGTGAAAGCGCGATTTCCGCGAGCCAGGCGCGGCCGCCACGCTGAGGAAAGAGCAATGGAAAGGCTATCTCAACAAAAAGTGAGAATGAATTATTCCAGGGGAGATTCAACATCACTAAATATATAGGCCACTGACAAATCTAGAAGGAACATTCCGACATAGAATAGAAGTATTGCTTGCACCTGCACGGAACCCAAAGGAGCCACACGATAGTGGTACTTATAGAATGTTTTGAACCCGTGCCTTTTGGTGACGATCTGGTCTGGCTGAGTTTCCCATCGTGTATAAGAAATCCTCATGTAGATTTGTGAGCGGCGCCCGTGGTAGGAAAGGTTTTCTCAGGGATATACCGACCAGTGCATGATCATGAGAAGGGACACACTACCTAGGTAGGTACAATGAGTGCAAGCATTGTCAGTTGGTCGTCGCTACTCGTCAGCTGGCTTCAAAGGTTTGTGACCATATTGATACGTGGTGGACAAGAGTTAGAGCCACATCTGGTTGAACTTTCACATCGGTCTTACTTTTAGCTGAGATTATCCTTCCCTGTCTGTCTATTCAACATAAAGGACAGATTACTGTACGGAATGTCTTTATACATATTATACTAGTGCGCCCAGGTGCCTATATAGTGAAACCTACACTCCCGTCGTTGCCAAATGTATGAACAAGATTGTCTTTACGTTGGCCGCAACATGATGGAGCCAGGTTCATTTGACTTCTTTCTATCTCAATGCTTCTCGCGGAGATGCAGACAACATATATGAGCCTACTAGCTGCGAGTACGCAGACGTGGAAGGAGACGAATGCCGGTGGGTATGCATACTGAATCAAGCCCTATTTGGACTACGAGGTTATGTCTATCTATGGAAGGAAGAAATGAACTGTGAGCTTTGTCAGATCGGATTCCATCCTCTTGAGGACGACCTATGCGCGTTTACCCCATAAGCTTTGCATACGTCAAGGTGCCGGAACGACCCGTGGATACGGGTACTCCTACTACCCGAGTGTGTGGGTGAGGCTCATTCACCCTTAGCTCCCCCTTCTTGAGCTTACAGTGCCCCTTCCTTATGGGAACGTGAAAATGCGCTTTCCCTTGTAGCACTTACTATTTTAAACGATAACTGGAGATTGTCTCTTCTTTTTCTTCTTTCTTTTCCAACTCTTTCCTTTGCAATTCCTCTACTAAAGCCTTTTAAGGTACTCGTACTCAACGATGAGCGAGATCCATAATACAGTGGAAGCTAACGAAGACTAATTATCCTCCCAAGTCATACCAAAGTCCAATCAACCATCGACGGACATTCGAAGACCAGTAAGCTTCACCCCTTCCCCTTGGTGCTTTATTTAAATGTGCTTTGACTATGAGGCTAACGAAAGGAAGCAGCTAATCGGACATGTCAACTCTACGGAATGAGCAAGTGTAGCTGCTCTCGCACCTCCGTGATAGAACATGAAGATATGTGTGTCTATGAGAAATTGTAAGGTATGAAAGTAAAGCCGAACCTGAATTGTCGTGTCATTATCGCTACCTAGATATGTACCTAATATGCACATTTAGGCAATTCCCAGTTGGTTTACCGACTAGGTTGATAAGGAAGGTATCATAATAGTCACATCTGATCAATTTCAGTTCACTCTTACTCCTGGTTAAGATTATCCTTCACTAGAGCTCTATCAAATATAAAGTGCGGATTAGTCTATACATGGCGCACTACTACATCTATATAGCTTTGAATTCCTCAATATGCTGGCAACGATATTGGATTTTCGCTACGCAAGTATGGGTTAGGTTCACCACCTTTAGCACCTCCTTCTTGAGCTGACAGTGGCTCACTCTTTGTGAAAAGTGAAAACGGTCCTTCCCTCGTAGCAATTACTATTCAAACTTATCTCTCTTACATCCCTGCTCTTTTTCTTCCGTCTCTTCCCACTCTCTCATTTGCAACCCATTCAGCATACCCAGCAAGGTCCGATCCATTTCACGAAGGCTAGACCACAAAGAAAGCAAAAGCTAATAAAGATTCGTTATACAGATAGCGTTGCATTCAATTACGAACCCTTCTATCGAAACCTCCAACAACAGAAGTGAGTCGACCACCTGCCTTCAATGCTGCATTTGCAACTATTTTCGACTGTAAGACTAATAAGAATGAAGTGGCGGAACACGCTATCCCGACCTTACGCGAGGACCAGTTGGAGCTGCTCTCGCAGCACCGAGGGCTTAGAGAGGCACGAGCCCGCGTTCGCGCGAAGCTACTGAGAGAAGCCAACTACATTATGGACATTGTCCTAATGATAATCGAAAACTCGTACTACGACAACTTCCCCCTTACAACTTGCTATGGGTCTTGGAGACACGGATGCAAGTGCTGATCGAGCAAGTGATGGCCTTACAGTCCGACGACGAGGAAGAGAGCAGGATTGCCTGTGATATTTGGGACGCTTGTTAGAGATTCATTCACTTCTAGCATCCTTGTGTCGTCATCGAGACCATCACTATAAGTTTGAAACTGATTGCCGAATTCATTGATTCTTCAAGCAGTAGAGAAGCTAGATGGGAATCTATCCCAGTAATGTCGAGAGCTCGACTGGTATAACATGAACATGCGGATACCCAATGAACAGACTGATACTATCCAAATGCAAGGAGAAGATAATATTGTATATTTATGACGCATGTCCACCGGCTAACTACATTGGGGGAGGGGGGTTAGTTGTGTGATCTGTGACATCTGTCAATACCATGCCCGTCGTTCACTCTCCGTCGAAGTATCCAGATATATGAAAAAGAAAGGAAGCAAAGAACACCGGCATGAAGGGATAAGTCACGCACGTCCGCATCGAGTTGGGACGACACAATGAGCGGGGTACAGGTTGTGATATGTGTGCTGATAGTTCGACGCACGTGGTCTTGGTAATATAATAACCAATAAAAGAGCCAAAACATTGTGGTGGTGTAGACAGGCGAAACGCACCATATCATAGCATGCTAGGGCACGGCAGTGAGGACCCGGGCGGGACTAGCAACAACTTTGTAAAACATCGAAGCGGCGGGAAAGACTTCAGGGTAGAGATGGTTTTGTTGTGAGCTGCCATGCTTGCGAATTGGCCCTACATATAATACATTAGCTGGGGTGACGGCTCGGTGGACTTGTGCTGGATGTCACCCGTGTCCGTATCGCATGGGTTGAAGTTGTTGCGGCAGGGTATGCAGCCGGTGGGTCTTTTGGCTGGCTCCACGGGGCATGTGTTAGTGGTGTTGCGTGTATCACATTACAGTCAAGCCTCTTGAAGTGGGGAAGAAGCAGTGTGATGGATGGTATTGATGGTATTCGTGGGACACGGTTGTGTTTTGTATGCCTCAGTTCATCCCTCGTTTCGTTGTGTCTTAAGCCAATACTTGGAATCGATTGCAATGCTTCGGACCGGGGTGACGTCCCTCCAAGTTGTGTTAAGCACTGCCATGCACTTCTCAGACTATCTTCGTTTAATTCGTTTCTTTCGCTCATGTACCATGGGATCATCATCCATCTGTCCGCTGGGTCGTCAACGAATTATGAATTTGAGCAGACAATGTATTGGACTTGGTCGCCGTAGATAGTCGGGGCGCTGTCCAGTGTGCTCTCGGAATGGGAGTTTGGACGCAAGGTGGATGCCAAAGCTGGGTAGCTGCAATTATGGCTGTCTCTGGGAATTTATCTGGGTCCTATAGACTCTCCCGTCAGAACGATTCTTGTTAGAATTGTGCTTGGTTGTGACTAACCAGTCTGGGGACCGATTCGGTCTAACATCGGATGGCAATACTTTTGCAATGTGGCCCTGGGTTCCATATGATGCCATGTGCCATTAGCAGATATTTGCGCCATGTGCTTCCACCACTTGTCCGCATTATTGGGGGCGACCTTTTCAGTTGACAGAGGATTCAAAACTGGTGTTCTGGCATTCCATCGCCGATAGGCCCATCACGACCCTCACCAACCCACAGACCGACCCTCTCGTGAGGTGAGATTTTGCGGCCCTCTATCCCTTGCTGGTGGATGCTGTTGTAATTCCACGAGATCGAATTCTTGCGAGAATGCTAAGATGTTTACCAGTAATCCATGGGAGTTCGTTAGGCTCGAGACCTGTATAGCGTCAGCTTTTAGTCTGTCACGTCTATAGGAACGGAATTCCAAGACGGAATGGGCTCACCTCACTGTTGTTGTCTCGTTAAAAATGTTATAGAGGCAGAAATGTTTTGCCTGCAAGTCTAACAGCCTTTGTTAGCTGCTCTTTTGTCATTTATGCTCGGAGAGATTCCTATCTTAGGGATCTAGGTGAGGAAGGCCAAAGTGTCAACAAGGACGACAGAAGGGGACAGATCAACGTCCATTGCCGAGGAAGCCAAGGAGAATTGCTTGCGCGAAATACGCCCCCTCAGGGAAAGGGGCCTACCACGTAGCATTGTTAGGATCCCGATATTTCCAAACCCGAGGAAGGACCCATATATCGTAGCATGAAGATACATAGTAAGCTGACATTGGTGAGAAAGTGATATCAGGTAGACGCCTTGGCAAGGATAATCTGAAAGGGAAGTAAGAGCATTGAAGCTCAACAGTATCTATATGAGGCTGTGGACCCTACAGGAAAATGCAATCGTATACTGGAAACATCTTTTATTTCACTTAGAACTTCTTCAAACTAATTTTTTCCTTCAATTCGTGGAGAAACTGGTCGATGAGTGGAAAGCCTGGCTAAGCAGGGATAATATCTTAGGCTGCACGTATCACGCTTGCTGCAAATTGGGAGACACAAAATCGAGTTCGATTTCGGAGTCCGGTGCCCAGGTGAGTAGCTCAACCTAGCCATCAGTGGTAGTCGACATCAGTGTGATGCCCGCCACTTCTCACTCGTCAGTTGGGCGTCCAAGAAGGGGAAATGGAGTATGGGAGGTGAATCTCACTCCCATTGTTGCTTTCGGTAGTGTCATAATGTTAGGAGATCGAGATTTGGGAATTGAATTGACGTCGTGATCTAAGCAGACTATGTTAGCTTATACCTTGTCGTAGACCGAGCTTATATATGAGTGGACCACCAGGGCATACATTAGATAACTTGGTATGATGATCGGAAATGAGCAAGGTGGGAAGGAACACAGTCTAAATAGTAATTGCTACGAGAGAAAGCACGTCTTCGCGAGGAAGACGCGACTATCATCCCGTAACTATAACTACAATGTTAGCCTCTCGATACTGTCAAGACCATAGAGACATACCAGGACTTCGATTTGTTCCTCCCATTCTTATAGGCCATTCTTATAGGCGTACCGTGAGTGGATGCGCGAGAATTGTGACCTGTGCAGAGCACGCTATGCCTGCCGTCTCATGAAGAACGGGGCGGTCAGTCCTGTCTAGTGAATCTGCTGATTCACAACCGTGAGTACCTACCTGGGTAGCTCTAGCTGCTCATTATCTGGGGCTGCAATGAGCCTATTGTCCCCCACTTTTCGGCTATGACATTTGTATCTCACTGCTATTCCGAGGTAGAGGTTGATAAATTCTGTGTTCAAGTCCACCTGGAAAGTAACCAGCGTTTGTTAGCTTCCGTTTTATCTAGCTTTAGGTCATCGTTGAATGGATCATGCCTTGAATGCTTTGAAGAAGTTGAAAATGCAATAGGTGGGGAGAAAAAGAAGGAAGATGCGAGAAAGGATCAATCAACAGAGAGGTTAAATAGTACTTTCTACAAGAGAAAGCACATTTTCACGAGGAAGGCGCGATCCTCGTGTAGTACCAACAATAAGGACATTCGATACTGTCAACCACTTGTATATAGTAGGGGACATACATATATGAACTTGTAAGTGATATATAGAAGAGACATCAGATGGAGACCTGGTGAAGGATAATCTCCATGAGCGAGAGGCAGACAACGTTTATATATGGCACAAGTTAACTACCTGCTAACAAAGATTCAAACATGCAATGAAAGCATTCATTAAGTGTCGTCACAAAGAAACTAGTCTCGTCTCACAGGAAACGTAAGGAACACTAATTCTCCTGGATTCTACCAATACAACAAATTTTAATGGTTACTGTACTCTCGCTCCGGCATTTCTCGCCAGAAAACAACACCATAGTTACCTAAACCATCCACCCGCTGACCCTGAGTGAAACTTCGGGGAACGTGATGTAAGCCTTCTTGGGCTCTAAGGAAACCGAATGTCTTTCAACGACTCCTAGGATTGTGGACGGATGTTCGACATGGAATTCGAAGCTGTCGGATGTGGCGACGTGGTCATCAAGTTATGCACAAAAGTGGGCAAATTTAGCAGCAAATCCATCTGTCGTTGCACGTATGGGACGCTATTACAAAAGCCCATAATTGTGACATGAAACATTTCTTGCCTTCGGTGAAAAACTACGCGTATGCGGCCACGATGGTCGCGTGCTATTGGTAAAAGAATTTTCCTGCGTCCAACACAGAGATATACGGCTTGCCCTGAGTCAGGAGTATGATATCATCCATTGTTTACTGTCCAGTTATGGAACGGGGATAGGCCTGGTTTTAGGTTGCTTTCCGCATAATTTCATTCAAGCAGCCAGTCAAGTGCATGGTTGACAAGGGCCTCGCTGGTCACTTGTTGGTCATATAACAAATGGGATAAATCATCGATGCTAGAGCCAGTCTTGGCATTATTGTCATGATCAGACGCATGAAGTTCTGCACATATACTGCGCGCGGTGGTACTCTCCAGACCCGGATCAATGGTATTTGCCGCGGAATCCTGGCGCTCGGAGGGGTAGGAAGTGTGCTCGGTCACAAAGCGGGCCATCCAATTGTCCAGCACGAACGGGTCTGAGACAGAATCCTGACAGCAATTCTGGAATTTCCGCAGACGTGCCACCTACCAACGCGGTCAGGCGTGTTTGTATGGAAAGTTTCGAGATAGAGGACTTACAGAGTGCTCAACCACGGGCCAGTATGATTTGATGCCCATCAAGTATTTGAAGTTTAAGAGTAGCCATTGTCGTGCCATGGAAAGTGCTCCAGTGTTACCACTGAAGAGCAGAGTATGAAGATGAACACATGAGCTAATCACAGCGATATGCCCGTAGATGAAACAGTTCAAATCACAATTTTCGGTGTCTGTGCTATGCCGTAAGATGTCGGATATTATATCTGCACTTCGTTTGCACTGCCAGGCGTTTTTTGTATGCTTCATATTGTCATGATTCCTGCGCGCATCGAGGAAGGGGAAGAAGAGAATTTGGCGAAAATGGTGGTAACCAATGTGCATTGCCAGGAAAGTCCGACCAAGCCGTTGGGTCACAGAGGACGTGATGTTCTCTGAGGTGTACCTTAGATTCGGGGGCAGGCTTTTTTCCCATTCATCAAGACGGCCTTCCAGTACCACTGCCTCCTGGCAATAATCATGGAAAGAAATCAAACCTTGGCTCATCCGTCGCAGGAGGACGCTAGTCTTGTTAAAAATGCCAAGTGTCCTTGCCATATAAGCCCACATGTTGTACGGAGATTGAGGTGAACTATATGTTCCTTGGACCAGGTATGGATCGAGACTCTGGAAAGCAATATCATCGAACTTGAGAAGATCGACATCCAGACCATGATTCAATGATATTGGTTCGACTGATATATCTATTGCCGACCAGTCACTGGCAATGTTCACAGAGAGCCATGTGCGACGATGTTCCTCTTGGGAGAGGAGGCTCCCATCCTTGGGTATCTCCCAGAGAGACAAGGTTTCTGCGTGTAACCTAGCCAGGCCAGTGTAGATGTGCTTTGCTTTCCCATCACCTTCCCCGCCATAGTAGTAGCCAATCAGGATAAGGCCCTGCATTGACTCCAGACTTGGAGTAATAATAGACTGTTGGAAGAGACGCACAGCTTCGGATATGTAAATGCTTCCCCGCGACCCACGGGCGATACCATGGAAAACAGGGTCGTCCGAAAACCGAGCAGCGAGTGCACACATGGCATAAACATGAATCATGGATGCTGTGCCCTCTTTGAATTGGTGCATGAAGCTTGCTTCGTGAATCATGGTATGAATGACATTGTGGATGAAGCGAAAGTATAGTAGAACCAAATCATGGAAGACCTCCCGACTCGTTTGCATTGTCGTCCCGGGGAGACCGGTCGATGGGCTGGAGACAGAGTAAGGATCATCAAGTCCACATTGAATGGAGAGAGACCGGCATAGTTCGCAACCATGCCCATCACCTACTGGACTGCACCGTTTTTTGCGCATGCTGAAACTTTATATTTAACATCACGTCAATCATAAATAAGCCAGAACCTACCGGCAGTTGACACAAGCTCCAGCTCTTGCCCTCTTTGGGTGGCCTCGAACCATGATGTCAGATACAAAAGAGAGTCAACGTATACATCAGCGACGAACTCAGCTCTCACGGGGTGTCATGCTGCGAAAGGTGGAAGCTAGGCGGTCAGGACCAACAAAGGGGCAGTTTCAAATGCCGCACCTGAGCACGATTCTGCTGACTAAGGTCCTGATCCACCTTTAGGGCTGATCCATGGATGGACCATCTAGGAACCCAAAGAAACCGACCAACGACACAAACAGCCAATATCTATAAATACAATGATGGACTACACTGAACAACTACACATTACAAATTAAGGAAAATCTATATTGTTGAAAGACAGCATTATTACTAGCACGTAGTTATGAAAGTGGACCAACAAGTTGTGGATATATATCTTGAGTTAGGGATGCGTTGTTCAAGAATCATCCATGGGTCTAAGTTCTCACCCAGAAGATATGCTAAGGCATTACGCCATATAATAAACAATTCTGTACATCACTTGCTCGTATCCTCCACCATAACCACATCACTTGTCTTTTTCTCATCCTCAACAGCTAGGGGAGCCTCATCACCAAACAAGGAATCCATTTGCTCCAGTGTCTTGCCTTGTGTCTCGGGGAAGAAGAAAATGTATGACAACATAGCAATCAGGTTGAAGACAAAGAAGACATAGAAGTAACGGAAGCCAATTCCGGACAAGGCACTCGGCGAGATCTGGGCGAGGACAAGGTTGATAGTCCAGTTAGTGAAGGTGGTGATCGAATTACCCTGGTTGCGGATATCGACAGGGAAGATCTCGGCAGGATAGACCCAAGAAATGATGCCAACGAAGGTGTAGAAGAACGAGAATACAAAGTTCATAGCCACCATAGCCCGGAGTTGGTTCTGATTTCCCTCATCCCAGTGCTGGGACATGGCAGCATTGCAGACTAGTGCACCAGCCATCCCCACAGCAGAGAAGATGAGAGGCTTGATACGTCCTACGCGATCCAATGCCCATAGGCCTCCAGTGCAGTAGACAATGGAAAGGGCACCAGAGATTCCGATGATCATCAGAGACATTTGTGTGTCAAATCCTAGCGTTGCGTATATACGAGTGCCGTAGTAGTTGATGACGTTGATTCCGGACAAAACACCGAAGGCCTGCACGCCACAGCCGAGGATGAGTCGGCGCCGCCAAGAGGGCTTGCGTAGGATTGTGGTCAAGGAGGCCTTCGTCTGCATACGCTCAGCCTGAATGGTGTCGCGGATTTCTTGGAACTCTAGCTCGATGTACTGCGCTGTCTCCGGTGTACCGTCACCATGTAGGTTTTGCAGTGAAGCAAGGGCTTCCTCGTGGCGATCTTTTTCCATCAACCAACGCGGAGACTCGTTCAAGAACAAAATTCCGCTGACTAGGGCCAAGCCGGGAACGCACTGGAAAGCAAGAGGAAAGCGCCCTAGGAAAAAGAAAATCAGTATCAAGCCAACCAAAGATGTCACTTAAAACCGAGTAACACTCGATCCCAAGGGTAGAATAATCCACTCACACTGGAAGGAAGTCGCATTGAAAGAACATCCGTACCCCAGCCACTGGGCGACAAGATAACCCCAACTTAACATCCACTGCAGAAGACCGGACATCATACCACGCGAGGAAGCCTCGGCAATCTCACCGGCATACATAGGGATAACAGAAGTAAGCATGCCGACCGCAACACCGGCAATAAAGCGGCCAACGATGAGCATCACCAGATTGATCGCACCAGCCTGCAACGCACACCCAAAGCACGATACAGCGGCGCCAGTAAATACAGACCACTTTCTGCCCAGACGGTCACCGGTGAAGATATTGATGATTGCGCCTAGGATACCACCGCCTTGGAATGCAGAGACAATACCACCGGTTACGGTGTCGTTGGGATCAGAGAAGTATTTAATGAATTCGGTTTGGCCAATAGTAGATGTGATAATACCGCTGTCATAACCGAAAAGGAAACCTGTTAGAGTGTGTTAGTATGTGGCACCTGTCTGTGGAACCATGCTGATGTGGAATGCTTACCTCCAGTGGCCAGGAACACAGCCGTCAACAACGTCTTGAATTTAGCCATGTTGTCTGTGGTGATGAGCAATCTGACTTTGAAATGTTCAGGGAAGTATGGCACACTTCAGACAGAACATGGGGATATACCCCGTGGGGATACCCGGGGAATATTATATAGACATCAAAGATGATCGGGTTGGCGAAACAATAACGGAGCTAGTCTACAAAAGAACTAGTTATCGTTCCTTGGCGTCCTTTAGTGTCAAGGAGCCAGGAGTCGGGGTAGGGCATGCGTGGCGAGTACGGGTTTTCCGGTTTCGCCATACGGCAAAGGTAAAATTAAGCAGAAAAGCACGGACCTTCGGTCTGATCTTGCCCGAGGAATCGCATCACGCTAACTGAATTAGGTCATGACCAATGGCCTTTGGTGGGGAAGAACCTTGGAAGTATAGAGGTATGGTTGGTCAGCACCTGGGCAAGATTGTAAAATTAGATAAAAACTTTGATAGACTGCCTTCGTTCCTTATCCCGTAACCCTCCAACGATGGCAGGATTTACAAGCAAACATTTAGCTTCCACAGCTGGGCGTAGGACTTCCTTAGCAAACTCCCAAGCTGTAAACAGCAAATTTTTCAGGCCCCCTCCAGCAGCGACAGTGCCCTCATAAGCCTCCTGGAGCCTGTTGAACAGCATCAACTCAGTTCCTGAACCCTCATGTATATGGCCGAATACATGTAGCCTCGGCCGAATCCTCCATAAGGACTGAAGCAAATAAGGACAGCCATACTTTAGTAAGTCAAGATGAGCAAGTGGTGGACCATGAGTAATTAGCACATCAATTCCATCTGGTATTGAGCCAGCCCATACATCTTGATTTCGGGGATATTGAAAGGCCCAGTTGCCATGGCGGCAAGAGTAGGGACTTCCGTAGACCCTCAGTTGACGACCATTTGGGCAATAAATTGTTACTTCCTCGTTTTCGAGGTAGATTATATCCCCCAGTCGATTTGAGTTCGCTCGGAGGCTGTTTGATGGGACACATCATCCCGCGCTGAATCAAGTAGTAGGTCATGATTGCCAGCAATCACAATTTTGGTGGGATGAGGTAGGCTACATAACCAGGTGATCGAATCTTGAAGTTCCTGGAAAGATCCAGATTGGGTGAGATCACCAGCATGGATGAGGATGTCTCCATCATGGACGTCGGGTTGGGTGTTGTGGGTATCAGAGATACAGACAACCGCGATAGGTTTTGTCAGTGGCGTAGCTGGAATAGGCTCGTACAAACCATAAAGCATTTTTGCGAGGAAGACACAAGGCCGGGCGCGGAATTCTTGCCATCGTCCTGGTCGCTGTCGGTGAAGGAGCTCGTGAAGAGTGGACATGATTGGGGGGTCCAGACCCAGGGCCCAGGGATTTATCGGTAGTAACGAGGGAGCACCTGAAATACTGGCCCGTCGAAATTAATCATGTCAAGATCTTGCCTCAATCGTGCCAGAGTTGATGCCGGCCTTACTGTTACGCTGAGAGCTTAGGGAAGGTAATATGACGTTATAGGTGAGCGCTGGCTTAAGGGGCAGCAGCACGTGCTTGCTGACTAACTACGTTAGGGTCCCGAGGTCCACGGGTACCTACCCTACCCGCCGCCGAAAGGCACGGCCGCCCCGGCGCAGCGGGTTAGGAGCAATTGGCAACGCATAAGAAAATGGTAAAGAAAAGAACATTCAGTAACGAATATAGCTCCATTTATCTCTAAAAGTAAAATATTATAATTCTATGACCTATAGCTGAACGAATACAGTGTACAACCCATGGCTAAGCTCCAATTCTCTCCCGTGAACAGACTTGATTGCTTCCTTTGCAGAGCCAATTTCAGCCTGCCTCATATCGGCCGGAAGTTTGACGATAGCAGTAGTCCCGAACGGCACTTGAAGGTCCAGTTTCACCGAAGTCTTGTCGGTACGCATGAACTCGATCAAAATCAACCCATAGGGGGAATCGACAGATCCCTTAACATGGTCGAACTCGGACTCGTAAGGAGGATTAATCTCAAAGGTCCGGTACGCCTCCGAAACAGGCTTCAGCCCAAGGACAGCAGCATAGAACCACTCATAGATTGTGCCCAGCATGTCATGACACTTGCTACGGCATTCATCCTGCCAGAACTCCAGAAGCGTAGTCTCTCCACGGCGCAGAAAACGCATGTATGATGGATGCTCCTCTTGCCTCACCATCTGCAAAACAAGGTCCGGCCGCTTCGCATCAGCGAGCGTGTTGAAGAGGAAGCGTAGTCCGATTTCACCAGCGCGGATCTTGCCATCGGCTACGTCGTCCAGGAAAGCTGCCATGACGTCGCTGTCGAACTTGGCGGGTACGAGACCAAATTGCAAAGCCATCGCTTGCGCGATTGCGTCGCAGTCCCTTTCTGGGTAGTTATCGAGAGATGTATAGTATGCATAGGGGCGCGACTGGTCATCAGTCACCAAGAGGTGGTGATTGTAGACGTCGTAGATCCGAGCAGACCACTGTTTGAATTTCTCCGCTTCTTGGAACTTGCCCAGCTCGCGCGCCATCATCTCAACGCATTGCAGGCAGCGGTAATACACCGCTGTCTCGATGTTTGCTTGGTTGTTGCCGAAGGCGATACCTCGCCCCCAGTCGCCGAGACCGTGCTCGATCAATCCACCCTTGCGCTCTTTGGTCTTCATGTATTCCATATATCGAACCGCAGCGGGGTACACCTTGGGGATGGCGTGTGTGGAACCATAGTATTGCCGCAGGATATCCGGAAGCAGACACAGTGCGCAGCCCCAGGTGATGGTGTCATGGAGAGGACCACACATATAGCGTATTTCCGGTGCCATTGTTGGCACAAGACCACTGGGCTCCTGGCTGTCCAGAATGTCATCGAGAATCTTGGTGTACAAGCTCTCCATGTCGCGAATGTATTGTGTAGCTGGAGCCAGTAGATGGGTGACTTCGAGCCAACCAAACTTCTCGATCTGTGGGCAATCCGTGTGGTAGCTGAAGAGGTTGCTGCTAAACGACCAATACAGGGCACTCAGCAAGGAGTTGACATCGGCTTTGTCGGTTGTCATATGTCCAAGCTTCCTAGCCGCGGATGAAATATGGCGACCAACAGCAGAATGTATGACAGGCAATCCGCTACCTGCATCCAAAGATACACCCTCGACTTGAATGTATCTGGCACTTGTGAAGCTAAAGTCTGGTTCCCATATCTCCGGCTGACCCGTACCGGACAGGATGATTCTCGAAAAGACACCCGTCTCGAACTCCTTGAACAAGGGATCAGGCATCAAAACAGTGCCATCTTCTCTGACTGTCTCAGAGTATCGAACAATAATCTCCGAGCCCGCCGCGCCTTCGACGGCGATTTTCACCATGGTCGATGCATTCTGCCCCAAGTCATAACAGACAACACCCTTCCTGGGACTGTGGACTTTCCTTGGCTGGAAGGTTTCATGCAATACAACCGGTGGCTGGGTCTGGTAATAAATATGGCCTCTAGGGCCAGTGAGAGGCTTCGCTGGCGCCCATTCGGTATCGTCAAAACTAGCAGAGTCCCAGCCTGAAGGATAACGACGTCGATCATGGTTCTCGGAGGCATAGATGTTTGCCAGTGTGGTAGCGCTCTTGCTCACTTTCCAGGAGCCATCAGAAATGAGAACAGTGTGCTCGCCATTCCCATAAAAAAGATGCAGTTCACCAAAGAAGCAAAGCTCATTCCCGTACCGGACGTATGTATTATCTTCGTACATGGGCCAGAAGAAGCGATCATCGCCACCTTTGTCTCCAGCGTAGAAGCCATTCCCCAAATGAACACCCAGGGCGTTGTGTCCACAATCAAGATGGCCCGTCACATCGTACGAGGTAAACTGGACGCGGCGGTGGTAATTGGTCCAGCCCGGATCAAGCCGATGGTCAGAAGCCGGCTGGCCATTGACCGACATATTGAAGTGACCGAGTCCCGACGCGAACAAGATAGCCCGAACAGGCTTTTGGGCCAGCTCAAAGGCCTTCCTGAGGTAAATGGGCTTGTCCCCTCCATCGCCGATCCAAACCGCTTTCCAGCGATTTGCCTCGTCCTCGAACCAAGACTTGAAAATCAGACTGGTGTGAGGCATGTATGTCTGGTTCATACTGTATGGTGGTAGAAGATGGGACCGCGGATACGCCGTGAAGAAGTGGTTCGCCGCGGTATGGTGCGCATTGTTGGTTTGGTCCCACACTGAGATTCTCCAGAAATGGCTGGTAGTAGACTGGAAGCCAGTAGAAGGCTTGCAGAGGATGTTTCTTTGTTCATTGCTCTCAACGCGTCCGGAATCCCAGACCAGTTTGGAAATATCCGGTCTGGCTGATTCGAGTTCTGCGGCATCGGTTGTCACTACAATGCGATAGAAAACTTGAGTCGCATTATTGTCTTCGCTCTCAATTGCCCAGTAGAAGCGGATCTCATCAGTGTCGATTCCGAGCACTTCATGGAAACCATGAATGCCACAGCGAGAAATTTGCATGGCGGTTTTTGGCTTCGGGGTGTGGAGGCCAGTGAACACGATTTCGAAGTCAATATGAAAATCTCAAAACCATCAGGCGCCTACATGTCTCAAGATGCGACGACTGGCCGAAGCCATCGGATATCCCGTTAGCAAGAATGATGCAATACTCGGTGTGGTTTATACCGAGAAACCCCGCAAATAATTCCCACACATAGTTCTCAACGGTCTCATGGGGGCTGGAGGGCGATGAGAAATGGTCCGAGCCAAGTGGAGTCAGGTTGGCGGCGATGTACCAATCAGGACCTGGAAACACCGCCGGTGTGGGGTAACCTTATAGCTAAATTAGGTCCAGACGCTAGTGCGCGCTAGGGAAGTATCGGCGTTCGGTGTGTTCTCGGGACGCAAACTCGGCAGTCACATGCTCTTGGGGAGGGTATCGGAGCACGTTAAAGACTAACTAGGCAATTTCACCCCTTGTCACCCTCCTACCCGAAAGTGAATGATATATGACGGCACTGTGGTTTTAGAAATAACATGAGGCTAGTATGTACGGAGAGTTGGTAACTTAACTATTGTTCCCGTCCAATCACAATTAAGCTTCAAGAAAGTTGTCGTATTCAAACAATCCAAATAGACCACAAACTCAGTTTTCCAGCCCCAGCAAGTGTATTCTGCCATTCACGCGCTGAATTCAGGGTACAGCC
The DNA here is from genome assembly GCF_028827035.1 of Penicillium chrysogenum. Classification (NCBI taxonomy): domain Eukaryota; kingdom Fungi; phylum Ascomycota; class Eurotiomycetes; order Eurotiales; family Aspergillaceae; genus Penicillium; species Penicillium chrysogenum. Next base: position 6,517,020 of record NW_026622750.1, on the reverse strand, counting down.
TCTCGGCGCGATTCAATCTGCGGACATTGACCGAGTTACCAAATCCACGTTTGTGGGGTTTGTGGACCTACTGACTCACATACGGAGTATGGAATAGCCGGTTTCCGGTTATGGATGGGTAACCGGGGAACCAAGCCACGATAGTACATTGTGTAAACTAATCCTTAATATTGCTGTCGTTTTTATCTAGGTTGAAGCCTTGAAATCGGAAGTGACCCCCCATACGACGTATATATTTACTCAAGCAATGCTCTCAGGCTCAGGACTCCGCATAATGGGAATGATCGGGTTTGGAGGCCACCCATAGCGATAGCTACTTGCGTCCCATTGACATGAGAAGTGATGACGCCCGGATCCAATCCATGTCCCGTCCCGACTTATATCAAGTTCACGGCGTGTCTGCCTGTGCTGTTCACTTGGTAATATAACCAATGCAGAGGAGTTCGGAGGCACCAAGAGTTCCAACCTGAATTGATTATCCTCGGGGTAAATCCTCCATCGGCATTCCAATCGTCCATAAGGTGTTTCATAGGCAACTTCAGCAGAGTCAATTGTACCACCCGGTATTGGCTCAACTCGGATTTCCTTCCACCCTGGTGAAATTGGTGTTACCCCTCCAACACTAGAGTGTAGCCAGTTGATGATCGAGCCAAGCGCGTAGTGATTGAAGCTAGTCATCTCCCCTGGATTGATGGACCCATCCGGAAGCATGCTATCCCATCGTTCCCACATGGTGGTTGCTCCCATGGTGATAGGATACATCCATGACGGGCAGCCCTTTTCTAGCAACATGCGGTAGGCAACTTGGTGATGACCAGATTTTGTAAGCGCGTGGGTGATAAGCGGAGTGCCGGCGAAACCAGTGGCGACTCGGAATTTGGCTAATCTGACCAAATGAACCAAGCGGGCAGCAGCGGTCGCAGCTTCTGTCGAGGTGGAATGCAGATCGAACATAATAGCAAGACTGAGAGCCGTCTGGGTATCTCCTACTACCAAGCCTGACTGCGCAATATACTTGCCTTGGAATGTAGACTTGAGTTGGCAGGCGTCTGATTGGAACCGAGCGGCATCTGCTGTCTCCCCAAGAGCGCTGCTGATTTGGGCCATTGTACTAGTCACATGTACAAGATAGGCATCTGCGACCAGCGTTCCGTTAGTGCGAGCATCACCTGGCTCAATTGGGGGAGCGGTGGGATCCAGCCAATCCCCCAACTGCCAAAGCTCAGGATCCCACAGACCATCCGGGCCCCTTCGAATGCCACGATCGATCCATGCCAGCATACTCTGATATTGTCGACGAAGGATACCAATGTCCCCATAGGAACGGTAAAGGTCCCAGGGCGTCAAGACGACCACGTCATCCCAAATGGCTTGTGGAAGGTGAGGCCACAACTTCTCACTAATGACATTCGGGACAACAAATGGAGGGACGCAGCCGTCACCATTTTGGAGCTGCTCTGCCGCCACATCTTTGAGCCAATCTCCTAACATCCCAGCAGTGTCGTAAAGGAAGTTGGCCGACTGACAGAAGATCTGAATATCACCTGTCCATCCAAGGCGCTCGTCCCGCTGGGGACAATCAGTCGGGATAGAGAGAAAATTGCCACGCATACTCCACCAGGCGTTCTCATGGAGCTGATTTACCATGGGATGGGAACATGTGAACCAACCAGTGCGAGCCATATCCGTGTGCAATACAAGCGCGGTCATGTTGGTCACCAATGGGGGATCTTGATCGGTCCAGCCATCGACCTGAACATATCGAAAACCATGAAAGGTATATTGCGGTGACCAGTCGTTCAGCTCAATCCCGGCAGAGATAATTTTATCTGTACATTTTGCACGTCGCAAAGGCCGAGTTCCAATTTCTCCATGTTCCAGGACCTCTGCGTGGGTCAACGTAACCTCGCTACCTAACGGTTTGTTCATGGAGCTGATGCGCACTCGGCCGACCAGATTTTGACCGAAATCAATTACCGTCTTTCCCGATGGTGTTTTCAGTATCTTTATTGGCTTTCGTTCTTCGGTAACGCGAACTGGTGGCGCATCTGGAGCAACCAGGGTGGCAGTCGTGAAGGGAAACTCCTGAGCCGGAATCCAGGAGGCCGCCTTATTCGTGTCTGCAGTGGGGGAGTTCCAACTGAGGTCTTCCTCGCGCGCATCATAAACTTCGCCGTCGTAGATTTCACTCTTTATGACAGCACTTGGGCAACAGGCCCATGTCGAGTCGGTTATCACAGATATATCGGGGACATTATTCTGCGGTCGTACCTCCAGCTGGGCAAGCACGGCAAGACGATCTCCATAAAGCTGTCTACGCCCTCCAAGAAATCCAAGGCGCGTTGCATACCATCCTTCACCGACCTCTACTGCAATGACATTGGGGCCATCCAAGTTCAGGAGCGGCGCAACATCATACACTTGGTAATTTAAGCGATGCTGGTAACTGGTCCAACCGGGAGCCATGCATTGATCTCCGACTTTCTGGCCATTGATGAAGGCTCGATATACGCCTAGGCTGGTGATGTATAGGCGCGCTCGGTCGATTGCCCCATTGCCAAGGCGAAATGATTTTCGAAATCTCAATGGGCGTAGGGGGCTGTCTTGTGGTTGACGTATCGGGCTGGCGATGGGAACGGCAATCCAATCATCGCGGGCGAGCAAACCGCACTCAACAGTAGTCCACGGTGACCAGCTTGTCGGCCCACTCTGGGCCTGTCCGTCGGATGTCCCGTATGATCGAACCCGTACCCGGGCACTCTCGCGTGATTTCAGCGGTTCGCTTGGCCACGGGACGAGAACGGAGGCATTTCCTATCACTTGGTGGGTCTCGATCGATCTTGAGGGTCGAGATGTCTGGATTTCGTATGCAGTTTGGTTCCATCCTTTCACGTTATCGTCGGACGTGGTCGAAAATCGCCAGGATAACCGTGGGGAGGGGACTCCAATGCCGAAGCCAGATGAATGTTGCTCGACAGACGGAGGTGTGATTGTTGGGTGGGTCATTGTGGTATAAGACACAACCAATACTCCTTGGCGGTAGGTAGGGTCCCCATTCCGAATTTTATAATCCTCCTCAACCTATGGTGGAATTCGCCGTCAGTTAGGCCGGAACATGATGGAACGAGGACCCGAAAGGTGCTGTATCCGATTCGACTTGATGATATTGATTTGTTCGGTTGTGAGCCCCACCTGCGGCGTTCTCAGAACCTTATTGGTGGGTTGCCGTCATCCACCCGCGTCTGCAGATCCCAGGCCTCACCTGGGCAGAGTCTCCGAGTTATCTGATTGGAACCTTGCAGTTAATGGAACATGATGACAGCAATGGAAAATTCAAAGGGAAATTTATTCAGCGTTAGTTCAGGGCAGACAAGTATCTACGTTTAAATTTGTATTAATAGAAGATGAAAATGGACAGTTCCTTAATTTTATAAAATTTTATAACCAGAGTCATCGCTTTCCCACCTTGTAGGTAGGCTCAGCGTTAATAGTTAGAGAGCCCAGTATAAATCAGGGGACTCGTTAGAACATGGCCGAGGTGGCTTTGTCCGGATTTTTGCTTCATCTTGCTCAGATCTCCCATCATTTGTACGTTTCTGGAATTTGATCTTGGAACCTGACCAAGTCTTGGTGTACCTGCCTGTGGTACTCGTAAAGCATTCGACGCTGCATCCTGGCGATCCCAATCCAGCTCCCCACCTCCAGTCAGGACCATATAGAAACATACATAATGATATGTATATTATAACAAAGAATAAAAGTCACAAGAAGATCTCCAGGTGGCAGATCTGACACTAGCTTGACGAATTGCCCTTGATCCAACCTCATACAACTCAGCATCAAACTCAGGCTGCGTCTTTCAAACTTCCACATTGAGTATTGAAAGGTTGCTGACTGTGTGGTTTGTTCTCAGGGCTCTCCCGCCCGGCCCAGAAAACAAGCCACTTGGGGAACATAGTACGCTGAGAAATGATCCCTTCAATGTTCAGTATCGGTAAGCATGTACTTGGTTTATCTGACACCCTCTAGATCTCAGCTTCGATCTCACGGGCAGCCTCCTCTTTGGCCCGTAGGAACGGCATATTGTGAATTAGAGCCTGGAGCCATCTGCGGAGGGCCCGCAGCATCCTGGCCCGAGGAGGCTGCCCGTTTGCCGCGTATTGCATCTGTATGTTGATTGCATGGCGCCTAATCACCCGCGCCTCGCGGATAATTTCCCTGCGGGCATTATGGCGCCAGAGTCGAGCTATGTGCAGCCGGGTGAGCAGCTCGAGCTGCTCATTGTTAGGGGCCGGTATCTGCCTAGAATCGGTCATCTTTTGTTGTAGGCTCTGCATAATAGACATTAGTGCCTCAAGCTATTGGCGGAGGTCCCGCAGCATCCTGGCCCGAGAGGCTGCCCGATTGTGGCGTATCGAATTTGGATGTTCACAGCGCGACGGGTGATCATCCGCGCGTTGCGGATGATTGCCCTACGGGCATTATAGCGCCAGGTTCGAACTAGGCGCAGCTCGGTGAGCAGCTCTACCCGTTAATTGTCAGGGGCCGGGGTCTGCCTGGTACCGGGCACTTTTTCTTGTCAGCCTTTGTAATACGGGTGGGAAAATCATCAAAGGGAGGCATGTGTCTCACTTTTCGCGGTTTCGAAGGAAGAGGCTGTAAGCTGGGCCAGCAACTCAAGGGCCTCTCTCTACCGGTGGCCTGAATAGGCCGAGCATCTGCCACCTTTGCTCCTCCTTGTCGCTTTTATTCTTCGTTATTTGTCGCGTATTCGATTTGGATATTGATGGCCCGGCGTGTGATCATCCGCGTCTTTCGGATGATCACCCTGCGCGCATTGTTGCGCCAGCCACAACTTAGGTGCAGCTGGGTCTGCAGCTCTAGCTGCTCGTTGCTCAGGGCTGGAATCGGACAATAATCGACCACCTTTCCATAGTCAGAGTCTTGTTTATGATCAAGTTGGGAGGACGCTGACCTCACTTTCGATAGCTTTGAATTTTGAATTCGCAGCTTCAGAATGGAGACTCTTAGCCTACCGCCTCACGATAGTTGTTCTCTGCTGAAAGGTCGTATATCGTAATTTCTGGGTGCAAAACGCCTGTAAGTATGAGAGGGTTGAACAAGAAAGAAAAGTCCAATGTGGAGGATCTTACCTACCAAAGTAGGTACCTTGAAGTTGGTTCAACGAAGCGCTTTTCACCAACCCCGGTCTGATTCGCCCTATCTCCTCCATTCCAAATCGGGGTAACGTTCGGGGATTGGCCTTTGCTTGATCTTGGGGTGGCCGGCGGGGACTCAGTGTGGTATACACGGTAGGAATTTGCACGGTAGGACGAAGGATTTCCAGAAGGGTTAAACGCGGCGGGTTCTGGATTCGAGGCTTGAGCTAGAGATTTTATTATATATGTATTTGAAAAGCTAGACAGAGTAATATAGTATATATAGTGTCGCCCAAATGTTATGGTAAACTGATATTTAAAATTGTGCTCTACCCAAAGGATGCTTGTTCTGAGTGAGAAGTAAGAAGAAGGTGAGTTTTGACGACTTTATATAGGCAATGGGGCCCCATGACAAACGTCCTGAAAGAAAATGTTACCCTACGCATCCATAAGGCAACAAAGGCACACAGGAACTGAAAATTTCAATGGAAGCTTATACTACTCCTAGTGAAAGTAGAGAATTGCAATCATGGACCATAGGAATAGATGTTTGCTTCAATGTTGCATCCTAGAATTCTGATCACTTTTAGGTCTTATACCCCATATAGACCTTTGTTTTGTTGAATCTGATCTGAACCACAGAGGCACACAGAGAGAATGTGAGGAAGTATTCATTGTCTATCTGCAATAGTAAACCGCTAAGAAGAAATACAAAAGATATCGGCTTTTTGGAGTCATACTTCCTCCCTGTACAAGTCTAAAGCAACTCATAACGGCATTACCCATCTGACGAGATAAGGATATTTGACCTCAACCTTGGTCTCTCTTGTCCCTTTTGGTAGAAGGAGGATGGTTGACAGAAGAAGACGGGATATCAGACTCCGAATCAGATTCAGTGCTTGGTATCCGTTGAGATGATGGGCCCGTCGCTCTAATATTGGATGTTCATTGGCTTTTTGATTGGTTTCAACGGCACCCCTCCCACACAAATGTTCTCCATCGCCTATTGTTGTACGCTGGCCCAGATCTCGTTTTCTAGCTGGCGGGCAGCCTCCTCTTCTGCCCGTAGCATTTGCATGCTACCAATCAGCGCCTGTAGCCATCGCCTGAGCCCCCGTAGCGTCTGGGCACGAGGAGGCTGCCCGTCGGTCTCGCATTGCATTCTAACCTGGTATGCCCGGATTCGGATTGTCCGAGCCTGTCGGATGATCGATCTGCGAGCATGGGCTCGCCAAGTGTTGGCCAGTCGCAGATTGGTGAGCCACTCAAGCTGCTCGTTATCAAGGGCCTGAATGGGCCGAGTGTCGGCCACTTTTCCCGTCAGCTTTGATTTTGCAATGTGGGTATGTAAAGTATTGGGGGACGGTGTGAGTCTCACTTTCCGCAGGTGAAAACGGGGACGCAATAGGAAGCTTTAGATGTGTTGCAATGTTTGTCCTTTGAAACTTTCAGTCATAGGTTCTCGCTTCGCAATCAATGGATATATGTTAGATATAGACGAACGGACTATACCTTTAGTTGTTGTAGTGGATTTCCCTAGTGAGATTGTGGTGAAAATCAGGAGAGAAGTGCAGAGCATCCTAAATGGTAACTGGTATGAAAACCTGCACTTTCACGAGGAAGGGGGCGAGAGCGACTGTCACCCTAAGGAAGGAGCAATGATCGTGAGGTGTAGCTAGCGCCTGTAGCCATAGGTACTAACGAGATCCTGAGTATATTAAGACGGCTTTAAACCCGCCCATATTAATAGAATATATAACTATACAGTGAGTCCTAATTGATAGCAAAGCGATATCTGACAGAAGGCTGATTTGATCATGCTTGAAGTTAAAGGTGTTCAGTGCTACCAAACAAAAGCTGGGGAGAACCAAGAGATCAATGTTCCTGAATTCAATCTATCAAGAGAAGACCTTTAATGCATGGCCCGGAGCAAGCAAGCTAGCGAATGAAGGCTCAGTAAGGCATCTCATCTGAGGATGATGGGATGATTCACTGTGATGAAAGTGTAAAGTGAGGTGCCCTAGGCAGGTGGGTGCGTATGTGCATGACCATTGACTTTTTGACCTGAAATTCTACACGTGGGCCTTGCTAGGTGTCCAGGGATCCAACCAGATCTCTACTTCCGCCTCGCGCGCAGCCTTCTTTCAGGTCGTAAGATCGCCATGTTGCGGACAATGACCTCCAGCAATGGCTGGAGGCGCCATGAGACCCGCGCACTTGGGGGTTTCCCGTGCAGGTTGTGTTGCGTTACCATTTCTTCCATGTGTCGCCTAGTAGTCTTTGCTTGGATAATGATGATCCTGCGAGCATTTGCCAGCCAAGTGTCACCAGGCGCACCTGGGTGAGTAACTCAAGGTGAAGGTCAAAATGGGCCGGGGATCTGCCACTCTTCCTGGTCAGGCCTTTCGATACAATTCAAATTAGATCTTCGAGGGGAGGGCATGTGTCTTGCTTTCCCCGGGGTGAGATGTGGAGATTGTGACGGCAACTATGGCAGGTTGGAAATATTGGAGCTGTATAATGACTATCATTGGCTGACATTTTTACCCTGGACATTGGGAATAGGTTAAGGAAGCGTATCTTTCGAGAATGTTCTTTGGTAATTGTTACGGGTATTATATTCGGCGTGGAAAGAATGTATTAAAGGAAGAGGGGAGTATGGGAGAAGTCACACCGTCTCAGGTGCCGCTTTTAGTCGACATAGAGACCTACGCATACTTAATGTTCTACCAATAAAGTACAGAATATGTACCGATAGATGATAGACAGAGACGGTAATATATTCTTCAATGTTGAATACTCGGTTGGTTTGGATTTCCTCATGTACTTTGTTTAGTCAAGGTTGCTCCAGATCTCTGCCTCGAGCTCACGGGCTGCCTCTTCCTCTACTCGTAAAACCTATATATTGTGAACCAACGCTCCAAGCCACTTGCACAGATGCCATATAACCTGTGGGTGCGCACGTCTGCCGATTATGACGTACTGGCCTCGAATAGGCCGGGCTCGGGCTTGGATCCTCCATGCCTGGCCAACAATGGATTGGGAGCATCCATCCGCGAGGATCGAGTTAGGCGTAGGACCGTGAGCATCTCAAGGCGCTTATCGCTTATGGTCGTGATTGGCCGAGTATGAGCCACTTTTTCTTATTGGCTTCGTAAACACGAAAGACCACCGAGGGGAGGGCAAGTGTCGCACTTTTGGTCGGTTGAGTAGAAGGAGTAGTAGGAGGGTAATTGGGGTGATGATGTCAATTGGACCTATGAAATGCTCAGTCTTAAGTTATTGCATCGTCATAATCATTGGTTATAGGCCAAGGGATCATACCTTTGCTAGCTGAGCCTCGTGTGACAGGCAGTAGATTAAGCTTGGTAAGAATATGTGATAGAGGGCAAAGAGAAATGTATCTTGAAGGATCTGGAATAATTTCTGTGGGAAATCGAAGCCTCGTAGACTCAGGTTAGGTCGAAGTGAGACAACTGCACGGTCTTAAACCTTAGCTTAGGGGAAAAAGGACGTCAGGGATTGCTGCAATGTCGGCTGGTTGTATTATGATCCAGGGGCTTCAACTCTTGCCTTGGTCGTCTATTCAACGCTTCTCGATATGGACGGCTCCAAACACCAGGCGGCCGTTTTTGCAGCTCGTCCTCTCATAACTTCAAGAACAGGCCGCACAGAAGTGTCCATTGTCGCAACATGGATGGGGTGGGGCTGGGCCATCAGGGGCCTCGAGTCAGGAGTTGGTGAACCTTGCACATGTGTATCCTCAAACCTTCTGCTAATCGAAGGTACAGACCAAGCCTTCCTCGTTGTTCAGTTTGTGCACTCAAAACATCCATCCAGATTCCCTCTTCAACCTCACGCATGGCCTGTTCCTCTACTCGCAAGATTTCCATATTCCGCACAAGGGCCTCAAGCAACTGGCGGAGCTCCCAAAACAACCGCGGGTAGGGACGTCGGCCGGTTACGACAAATTCGTTTCAAATAACCCGGGATCGGCTCCGAATAGACCGAGCTCTGCGAATGATGGCTCGGCGAGCATGAACCCGCCAGGATCGACCGATGCGTATCTGCGTGAGGATCTCAAGTTGCTCGTCGCTGGGGGCCGGAATTGGCCTAGTATCACCCACTTTTTCTAGTTAGCTTTGCAAATACAGTTATGAAGGGTCATCGGAGGGAATGTCTCTCACTTTTTGTCTGTTAATAGGGAGGAGTGGTGAGAGGTTTGGTTGTAGTCTCAGTGTTGAACCTATAAAATAATTAGCCTTATCATATTGCTTCGTCACCAATTCTGGTTATATGCCAGAAGATCATACCTTTGCAAGTACTGTCCGTGGTGGAGTTAGTAGGGATAATGAGAGCGTGTTGAAAAGAGAAAAATGGTAGGAGTAGTATATAGGATCTTGAATAATTCTTGCCGCGAGACGCACCTTCCCAGACTCGCGTGCAGGTCGACGTGAGACAACTACACCGGTCTTAGATCTCCTCCTCCAATTCACAGTCACCTGCCTCCCTAGCCGAGAGACTGAGCATCTCGTAAAGGAGGTACGGTACACGTAGGTATAGGTCCCGTAGAGCATGGCGTGAGGGGGCCTGACGATCACTGTAATATCTGGCAATCACCATGTACAGGTAGCACATACTGAGGGACGTCTTATGTACTATTGCCCCTCGATGGTGGTTTCGCACTTTATTCAACTTGGGACAGAATGGCTCTTGCCTCTCGCAAAGAACGAAGCAACAACCTCGTGAATCCCACCACGCAAACCAACGAGCTTATCATCTTCTTTCGCTCAAAGCAGGGTATATCGATGGAATGTGTACTATATAACTACAGAGTAAGCAATGATACACGAGAAAGTACTGGTAGACAGAGGATGAATTGGAAAGTGAATACAGTTGTAAGTGAGAATCACGAAGTACACTCTCACTTGGTAGGGAGCCGACCGATGATGATCCCAACAGAAATAGAAACCAAGGTGAAGACGCATAGCTGTGACATATAGCCGGTCCGTTGGTGGCATCCATGAATATCCAGCTTAGGAGGATTTTAGCACACAAAGGGGCCGTGGTGTTTATCCCACATACTGCCAGATCTCAGGCTCTAATCCACGGTCAATTGCCTCGTCAGGGGAGAGACTCAGCATCTCGTTAAGGAGAAACGCTAGTCGTAGCTCTAGGTTCAATAGGGCATGGCGTGAGGGATCCTGACGAGCAGAGTAATATCTGGCGATAACCATGTGGACGTAGCACATGATTAGAGACGCCTCTTGCATTATCGCGCGCCGACGGTGGTTTCGAGCTTCGCGGCGCTCTTGAAACTGGGAGAGCAGCTCAAGCTGCTCATCATCTGGCACTGGAATTGGAATGTCGGACACTTTATTTTTTGTCAGGTTACGTTGGGGTGCTGTTCAATGAGAGTATGACTTACTCCCGACCTGGTCTCAGGTATGCTAGTTGGTAAGTGAGCTTATGCGTATGATGCGGATGTGAGCCTAGAAAATATCAATTCTTTGTTAGGTCCATCCAATATCGTATATCCTGCTTTTCATGGAAAGGACCGTACCTGCGGTGTGGAATTCGTTGAAGATATGTCAGGATATGAGATATGGAGGAAGAAGAGAAGGAAAAGCGATCATTCCTTGAATAGCAATTCCACGTTTGAAAGCGCGGTCTCACGGGGAAGGCATGATTCTTACCTTACAAAAGGGTTAGGGCACCTGAGGCGTCTGGCACAAGTACTTTTTTGAGATCCTGCGCATCTCTTTCTCTTCTCAATTTACTCTCACCTTCACTATCCTCTCTTCTCAATTTACTCTCACCTTCACTATCCTCTCTTCTGAAGCTACCCTCACCATAACTATCCTTCCTCTTCTTATCTTATTCTGACCATCATTATCCTACAAGTCCCTTTCACCAACACCACAATCTCGAAAGGTATTTCTTAGCCCCAAACTGACATTTGCAATGAGGCAGCAAGTTAATGGAGTGGTTTTCTTAGGTTGAGCATTTCTAAAGCTACCACCATACCCTCTACAGGATCTCCTTCGCCACCACGAAAAGTGAGAAAACATGCCTCCCCTTGATAAATTTCCCACCCGTATTACAAAGGCTGACAGGAACAAGTGCCCGGTGCCAGGCAGATCCCGGCCCCTGGCAATGAGCAGGTCGAGCTGCTTACCCAGCTGCGCCTAGCTCGGACCTGGCGGGATAATGAGCGTAGGGCAATCATCCGCGACGCGCGGATGATTAGACGCCGTGCCGTCAACATCCGAGTTCAATACGCAACGAACGGGCAGCCTCCTCAGGCCAGGATGCTGCGGGGCCTCCGGCAATGGCTTGAGGTTCTAATGTCTATCATGCAGAGCCTACGGGCCGAAGAGGAGGCTGCCCGTGAGATGGAAGCGGAAATCTGGAGGAACGTGGAATAAGCCATTGGGAAGGAGCGTTTCCGTTACCATGTACCGGGCGGAAAGACTTATGTTGCAGCAATGGGTGGTTATGTATTGCTCGGGGATGGATGGTTTGTGGCAAGAACTAGGAACCAATAACGGCTGGACCCGCGCAGCGGCCAACTTAATTTCCGTTATCGCCAAATACAACAATACTGTGCTCGCTAGGCCCCCTCATCCCATGCCCTATTGAACATAGAGCTACCACTGGTGTTTCTCCTTAACGAGATGCTGAGTCTCTCCACCAACGAGGCAATTGACCGTGGATTAGAGAATGGGATCTGGGCATCATGTGGGATAAACACCAGAGTCCCTTTGCATGCTAAAATCCTCCTAAGCTGGATATTCATGGATGCCCCCAAGGGCCCGGCTACATTTGTCAGAGACATGGCCCCTCACCTTGCCTTCGCCTTCTATTGGGATTGTCATTGGTCAGCTCTCTACCAAGCGAGAGTTTACTCTGAGTTTATGCCTGGAAGGATCCAAATCCTACCATCCAGTCAGACCTTGCCACTAATCTATAAGGTCAACGCTAAATCAATCGTCGATTAGCCAATATTTGCGTAGTAGACAGAATGTGAAATGCGCATCCCCACCACAGGTACCGATTAGATATTATGCACGATTGAGGAGTTGATATTCAGGTAAGACAGAAGTAGTATCGCAAAATCAAATGAAATTATTAGGCAATCGTAATAGAATAGCCTCGAAGAAAAGTAAGAGCTAAGAGGGATTTGAAAATGTTTTTGCAGTAACCAGCCTGACACAGGGATTCAGAAAGAAAAGTGCAAAATACAATCATCCTGTAAGTGGGTGCTAATGGTCAAAGGGCCAAAGTAAATCGGGTCTGCTCTACCCTGACATAGAGCACGACTCCTGCGGTTCTACTATTCAAGTTCCATGGTATATGAAAGAGGACCATTGTTTATGTCTAAGAGCATCCGAGATACCATATATGCTTTGCATGACCGCCGGCGATACGTGTGGAAGGGCGCGTTCATGAGGGAGGCAGCACTTTCACCTTGCACAAAGATCAGGGCTGCTGAAGCCTTTGGCAGCAACAATTGTTTAATGTCCTCCACGATACTTCTCTCTCTTTCCTTTCTCCACTCACTCTCACTCCCACTCCCACTCTCACCCAGCAGCTCCACGACCTTCCGCCCATCTCACACCCACAAAAGGTATCCCTTGGGATCTAATCAACACTTCTGATCACGCATTAAGCTAAAAGATATTTCGCAGGTCAGGAGCTCCAACCGTACTATACCTTTTACCGCCTCTTCCTGTGAATATCTGAAAAGTGAGATATATGCCTCCCCTTGACGGTCTCTCCACTTCCCAACCGTATTACGGAGGCTGACAATGGAAAAAGTGGCAGATACTCCGGCACACGAGAACGAGGGCCTCGAGCTGCTGACCCAGCTGCGCATAGGTCGGACCTGGCGTAACAACGCACGCATAGCGATTATCCGTGAGGCCCGGATCGTCAGAAGACGGGCCCGGGATATCAGGCTCCAATTCGAAATCAACGGGCAGCCTCCTAGTGCCCGGATCGTATCGGGACTCCGCCAGTGGCTGGACATTCTCATTCACAATATGAGGATCCTGCGGGCCGAAGGGGAGGCTGCCCGTGAGTTGGAAGCCGATATCTGGCACAATGTGCAATAGCCTATCGGAAAGCAAACCACCCTGCGCACAAACAGTTGCACGGCAGGAATGGCCGAATAGGAGGATTGATCGAGACCAATGGGCGGGACCAAGCCTGTGGGCAAGCCTCATTTATGTACATAACTTACATTTTGCCTCGTATCTTCGCTTGGCAACCAGTCAATATCCAGCCGAAAGGATTCCACATCCCACCATCCAATCAGCCCTTTACACTGATCTATACGGTCAAGTCTAACAAGACTAACAAGATCAATTTCCGATTAACCAAAAGATACTTGCGAAGTGGGACGACATTATGAAAACAGTGCTCTCACCACTTTTATCCATTGAACATTATCGATGACTTGATAATGAATAACGTCGATAGCATGTAACAGCCAAATGGGATTTGAGGATCCCTTCTCTCTCTTTCCTTCCTCAACTTACTCTCACTCTCACTCACCCTCACCCTCACCCTCACCCTCACACTCACCCTCACCCCTCACCCCATACGCTACTCCCCACGCACATCGCTTCCACAAAAGGTATCCCTCGGGCTCAAATCAATATTCGTGTCAAGCCAATAAGCTAATAGAGGTCATTTCGCAGGTCGAGAACCTCAACTTTACCATACCTCTCAATATCTCTTCCCGTGAAATCCTGAAAAGCGAGATATATACGTTCCCTTGATGACCTATTCATTACTAGCCGTATTATAGAAGCTAACAACGAAAAAGTGGCGGATACTCCTCGACCTATTCCGGCCCCTAGTAACGAAGCCCTTGAGCTACTGGCCCAGCTACGCCTAGGTCGGACCTGGCGCAACAGCGCGCGCAGTGCCATTATCCGCGACGCGCGGATAATTAGAAGACAGGCCCGCGAGATCCGAATCCAACACGAGATCAACGGGCAGCCTCCTAATGCCCAGATTGTACGGGGGCTCCGCCAGTGGTGGGAGGTCCTTATTCACAATATGAGGGTCCTACGGGCGGAGGAGGAGGCTGCCCGGGAGATAGAAGCCGATATCTGGAGCGGCGTGGTGTAAGCCTGGAGCCTGGTCTTACATGGGTGGCTGCCTGGTTCGTCAGGCTAGTCCTGCCTGCTTGTTTGTCTACTTCCTGCTTCTCTCAGTCTTCTTCTCTCTCTCTTCCTCCCCCAGTCTTCTGTCAGATAGTCATACAGTCTTTCCACTCTGCTTCCTGTTCTCGTCCCGCCATCACTTGGAAATCATACACCGCGTGACCACCCTCTTTACCACCTTTCCCTGCGCACAAACAGTTACACTAGAGGAATGGCTGAATAGAGGGATTGGGGCTTATTGTGGGGCGGGCCTCATACTGTGGGCCAGACGACTTCGCGTACATACCTAGGTAGCGTGCGTTTCGGCTTTTATGTTTCCTTGGGGACGAATGACCATCCAGCCCTGAAGGGATTTACATCCCGTGATTCGACCAGGTCTTTCCACTGATCTATAAGATCAAATCGAACAAAATCAATTTCTGATTAAGCACAATACTGGCGCAGTAGATAACAATGTGAAAACAGCATTCTCGCCGCTGTTATCCATTAAACATCACACATGATTTTACAATGAATAACCTGAATGAACAGTAAGAGCCAAATGGGGTTGAGAATCCACTCCCGGTAACCAGCCTGATTATAAATGTTCAGAAGAGAGCGTACAAAAGCACAATCCCGCACTGCGAAGGTATAACTAAGTGGCTTCTGGTGGTAAAAGAATCGGGTCTGCTGTACATTGACGTAGAGCGCCACTCATGGAATTCTACTATTCAAGGACCAAGGTATATGAAGGAAGGGCATGTTTTTATCCAAGGCCCTCCGGGCTACCGTACGTAGGCTATCATTTGGAAACTTGACGTTGAGGTTATTCACGTTATTCATAGCGTATCTTCTTCGAAAGTTCCGTGTTATTCCCAATGAAGCACAAACTGTGGTGGACAAGTCTGTCTCTGTCGCTTGTCATGCCGATCCTGCTCTAACACAAGATCACCCATGTCCTGGTTCAGCCGTTGACCAGTGTGTACGCAAGTACTTGGAGAGTAACATCCGACGCCTGATATAGATTCGGGTATTCAGATGTGACTCGGCGAGCGCCCTGGAGTAGGAGGGCTATGATGTCCATCTAATCGTAACCGTCGTCAGCAGGTCATCATCAGTTTTCCAGCGTGAGTGAACACTGTGATCGGTGTCTGGCAGCTCTGAGGTATACATACCCGGCAAAGTAGTGCCCCGAAAATTGTACTTTCCAAGTTTAGCCATAACTTGGTTGTCGTCGGTAATATTCTTACCTTGAGCCTAAGTGCTTCGCACCGAGGCAGCGACCTAGGATCCACGTGGGGTACGGGTTGCTCCTTGCTAGAAGCTGGATTGTTTTGTGGAGTGTTGTCGCATTCACATAAGCGTTGATTATGTTGGAGGAGGAGGTCTTGAGAGGTGTCGGACGGCTGACGTCTTTGGCTGTTTCGGAGTTCCCTTCGGTTAGGATTTTGTAGACTTGGGTAGTTCTAAGCAAGTGCTGATCATATTATCTTGGCGTGAAGATAGGGGTCTTTCTTGTCTACTCCTCTTCCTCGACGCTGGCGGTCATGTTGCTTATCGGCGACTCTTTCAAGACGTTGGGTCGTGGATAGCTGGGCTCAAAAATGGTTGACAGTAAGTGGCTGAGGCGCGCCGGGTTGCGTTTCCTGAACCATCTTTATGGGTTAGAGGAATTATGGCAGAGGGCTAACCACAAGTGGGTTGGAAGAGGATTTTCCTCCATAGTGAGGACTCAGGCAAGGGGTTGAACGAGCTTCAGTGGGGTGGTCGTTAGGATCGGTCTGGTGGAAGGGTCCTATGAGAGTCGAGTCAGCATCGAGGGATTGAGGAGAAACTGGCTTTTCTTGTCGCAGCGTTGACTGAAGTCATCATCTGGGTATGGATATTGATAATTGACGTAGAATCCCCCTTAACGGGGTAGGACAGTGTCGAAGTGGCGCTTGATGGGGTGTTCCTCGGTGGTGAACGTCGTTCACGATGTTTCTGTACCCATTTGTCTCGCCGAGTAGCTCGGAGGTCTGGGTGCATAGTCCGTTCCAGCTGGAAGCAGTTGTATGAGTGTCAATTATGAAGGTGAACAGTTTGTACACGCTACCCTATAAAATATGCAACATCGATTAGCTCCTCATTGTGCCGTGGATCTTGCTCCTTGTCGACGAATCGGGATAATGACGAGAGCCACTCTTAGAATTCTACTAAATTAAAGACGTAGATGTATTAATGAAGAGACTCATTGACATATTGAGCTCCCTAAGCTGCCCTATGCAATGTGTGTCTTTAGAGTTTAGCCTGAACGTCCTTCCGTGTTCTTCTTGTGCTAAATGGCACTATTCCCCTCCATCAGTTCGACAGTAGACGATGGAGGGGGCGGTGCGTGTTCAGCAGATGCCTGGCTTGGAGCCGCCAGGCCATCTTTGTTGGGTGTGATTACGGGATCTTCATCCCAGTCCATGTCAATGTCCTGGTTGTTCGACAGTTCGAGGTGGGGGATCCTTTTACTCGGGCCAGCCGTGTTCCAGAATAGACCTCTCCGTATCACTGTCATGGTCCTCCTCAATCTGTAGAACAGCCGTCTGGTAGCCAGGAACCGCATTCGGACCTCCATTACCCACAGCGCGCTGGGTGTAGTGGCCTGATAGGTGTTTGCAAAGGTGTCACAATGCCGCAAACGCACCACATGATCTGGAAGGCTTCACGCAATATCTCCTCTCGGTGGCGGGCCGTATGGCTGCCCAGTCCCTCAGCTGGGTCAGCTCCTTCAGATCCTCATTGCTGAATACTGGGATATTTGGGTCGTCGGCCACTTTCGACTCGTCAGCTTTGTGTTGAGATAGGGGGCATCGAGGGCAGGGTGGGTATCCCACTATTGAAAAAGCCCAGTAAGTGTGACAGGCTTTGGAAGAACGTTTGTGCGAAGGTCCACCTAGGAAATAACCAGAATTCGTTAGGTCGTCTCTTTACCATCGAGGCTTCTCCTGATCGAATGAATTATACCTTGGTTTTTAGTAGGTGACGGGTGGGACCTAGCAATTCCTCTCGTGGATGAGGAACGTACGACTGTCGACTAGGTAGTCGATGTCCTCAAGTCCACCAATCGTTGAAGGTCTCTGATTTGGTGGATATCGTCTAGTACCGCTGCAAGTTGGCGTAGAGGTCGCCTCCGGGGATAGATGATTTGACCGGGCTGCATGGAGGCGGCACTTATACAGACATCGCATACACCCTCTTCCAGATTTGTCACAGGTAAGGACACCAATTAGTTGGTGCCCCGCCAGATCTCCCATTCCCTCGATCGGTCGCTGTCCTCTTCTTGCTGCAATTCATTCAGACGGTGTATAAGCGTGGCGACAATGTTGCGCAAGTCCCTCATCAGGAGGGTTCCTGCATCCACCCTAACATCCTCGGTGGACCTATACAACAGCCCAGTGAGTAGCTCCATTGCCCGTGTCGCGGCACGCAGTGCGACATACCGGCGATGCCTTCTTCGAGTCGCACGCACCCTTAGACGTGCGAGCACCTCATATTGCTCGTCACTAGGAGTAGGGATTAGGCGTTGGTCGGCCACTATATCTTTGTTAGCTTCAAGTTTAAACCACGGTTGTAAAAGGTGTATTCAGGGGTGTATCTCACTCTTGGAATCTAGTAGGTACTTCAAATGCGTGATATTGATATTTTCTCTGGGAAATACCGCCCTGTAAAGAACTTAGCATATATACACCAGCTTATCGTTTCCAATAAGTATTAGTTATAGGGTCGAGAAAACTTACCTCCTTTAAGGATGTAAGTGCAACAAGAAGAAGTAAAAGAAGAGAGATTAACAGAGAGGGGTTTAAATAGTAATTGCTACCAGAGAAAGCGACTCTTTATGACGGTGAGGCTGCCACCTTCAAGAGGAAGAGGCAACGGCGTTGAAGCCTATAACTAGCCTGTTTTCATACATTGACAATTGAAGTCAAAACGTTATCGAATAGGGGAGTAGCTCAATAATGGTGTCAACGAAAGGAAAGAGGAAAGTGAGATGAAAATGATGCCTATAGGATCCTATAATAAAGGTTCAAAAATAATGAAAGTGTTTTCAATTAGTCAAAAATTGACAATGCCTTGGTGACTAGTAGAAAGTAAACGTCCCTGACTAAAAGAGAATATTTTATTAATTTCCCAGCCTCTGATAAGCAATGGAAGGCTTTCAGAATGCAAAATAATATTCTGTAAGAAACCGACGGCCTTGATGCCATTTATCACGATCTCACACTGCCCCGAATATGTTCTTGCCAGACGTGCGATTGTCTTAGGAATATTCCGAATATAGATGTCTTCCAGAACTGTGTGCTTAGTCCAAGGCCAACCACATATTGTAGGGGGGTCCGAATCTTCTAATCCAGCCCAGGTAAAACGGTCACACTAGCCCCAGACTTGCGAAGGGGTATAGCGGCCAGGGTCAAATGCCTCGTTTTTCAGGCTTTGGTGCCTGATTTTGGCCTGATTTTAGACCGCTTTGCACACCGCTCTATACAATGTATTGTAAATTGAGGCGCACAAATCTCCATATTTTAACATTAAAGCTATTCCCGCCATACAAATCCTCGTTTTTATCAAATTCTAGGCGTTAGCCGACCGTCCGATTCTCCCGTTTTTGAAGCTATTCCGTACTGAGATCTCCAGCGCAGGGATCCCCAGTGCAGAGATCCCCGGTGCGGCTAACAAATACAAGACGGCGGAGGCGAGCTCGATCCCGATCTAAGAGTGCAGAACCAACACGCCGGAGCCAGCGCAGGAGGAGAAGGGTATAGGGATAGCTTCAAAAATGAGGATTTGTATAGGCGGGAATAGCTTCAAAAATAGACATCATTTTGCCTGACATAGAGATTTGCATAGAGACCCGGCCTCAGCGCCTGGAATTGGATGAATCTGGGGATTTGTATTGGCGGGAATAGCTTCATTTTTACTGCTTATATATTTTTAAAGGTGTCCGAGCATCCATCAATGGATGTCCCGCACTACCTTGCTTATTAAGACTCTGTCATTGTAATTCAGGTATCTTAATTTCTGCCAGTTTAGAATCAGGCAAAATAAGCTAAAATCAGGCTAAAATCAGGCATCAATGCCTGGGAAACAAGGCATTTACCCTGGCCGCTATACCCCTTCGCACCCAGACTAGTAGGTATTATAGTTATCGCAAACTAGGAATTTAAAGTACCTGATTATCTGGGATACGGCTATAGTGCGTCCCGGCAATAAGCTTGAATCCTTCGGGCTACTAATGGGGGTAGTTACTTCGTGGTATCGAATATAGGGCTGTGAGCAGTACAATATAACCTACAATCACCGCTTCATTTCCCGAAGGGTGCTACCTAGGTAACTAGACGTGTCGGGTATTACAGACGATTAGATAAAACGTTATGTCAGCAATTTGCCTGGGGGAGCGCACTGAGCTGTAGCAGTTGAAAGAGTAGGACAAATGATTCTTCTTTGGATCTTGGAATTCCGCTGTTGGAACTAAACTATTGGTATATCAAGTCTCGCAATCGCTGTGCTGTTGTGATTGTACTTAGCATAGGCCCCAATCTTGTCGCGGGCTAGTTGTTGGGTTAGCGCGAATGTTGATCGTTACACAAATCGCGAGGATTGTTGTTCCTCCCATAAGCTCTCGCGACGAGCTCTATTACGCTGAATTTCCCGAACTCGGAGCTGCTACTAATCGATGGCACTCGCCCACTGTAAGCCAGCTTTCCGATGCGTTAGACTGTGTGCACACTAGGTTTAGGAATTGCGAATCGAGGGGAGGGTATATTTCACTTACTCGTGCCTCTTCGGAAATCTGTTGTGGGTGTGATAGGAGGGTGGTAAACCTCAATCTGTAAAATAATCAGTCATTGTTAGCTCAAGTGGAGACGGTTAGTGTTTCTTATCTCCCTGTTTTCCTTCAGAATCTTGTTAGTGGGCTAAGTGATCGTACCTTATGGAGACGTTATTTTTGTGGGTTCGGGGTGGGTAGTGAGATCGAGTTCTCTCGGCCACCCCTATACTCTACTGGCAGTTACTAGTATTTGTTGTGGTAGAGACCCCACATGTGGGTCTAGGCCCTCACCCTCTGGTAGTAGATAGCTGTAGTGGGAGCTCGCTTCCTCCCTCCCCAATACAACTCTCTCCTTTCTGCTTCCCTGAACCTACTAGTGTAGCTTCACCAGTATTCCCTTACCAGTAATTACCGCCAGCCAGTGACCTAGTACCCTGGCGAGCAAAACGCGTAGACTAGCGCATCTGACTCCAAATTCTCCGTTCCAATGCACGATCGCGGCATTCCTGAGAACGAAGCCGATTGATTTGCTGAATGAGCACAAGAATCCTCTCATGTGCCAAATAGATAATTGCCACGCCTGAACCGTGCCGGCATAGTATAGGGTTTGTGTGGGTGTGGGCGTCAAGAAAGGCACGTATATCGGATGCCTCCCGATGCACCGCCCGATAAACACGGGCCCGTCTCCTCGCGCGAAGGCGAAGCCGGGTCAGGATTTTGAGCTCCGCATTGTCAAGGGTCGGAATGGGCTGGTAATCGCCCACTTTCGCCTTGTTAGTTTTGTGTTTAGGATATGACTGCGATGGGTGGTGTATCTCACTAGTAGCAGATAGATGTGGTCTATTGCTGATCTTTTGTAACTTGGTGTCCAATAGATGCCTTGCTGTGTAAAGAAAGCGGTACTTGTTAGCCTTTTGTTTGTAGGAAATATCATGAGGACTGGAAATTCACCAATAGTTAGGAAATCCACCTTACGTGTTTGTGGTTTCGAGGTTGCAGGGGAAGTAAAATGGGAAGTGCGAATGATGAAGAAGGAATCCTAAGGACCGTACTGGAAGAGCATCAAATAGCAATCCCTACGAGAAAGGTGCGACTATCATCCCTAGAAGGACCATGGCTGGCAAATATCTCATTCAGCATTACCCACAGTCAGAAGTCAACCTTGGGACCTTCTTATAACTTATATAATTTGGACATTCGATATACTGATATAAATATATAGAAGGTAAGGCATACATGATGGCAAAAGGATATTGGTTTTAGAGCCGGGTGAGGAATGATATCAACGAAAAGCAAGAGCGATCTGAGATTTAGCAATGTCGGTGAGGCCTGAATGAAAGGATCAAAAACTGTTATTTGATTCCTCTAGAATCATTAGGCGTTGGGCTGGGTAGTAGTAGAAAAGGCAAAGGAATGCATTGTTGCCTAGGTTCACTAATCCACTACGTAGTTAGTACAGGAAAAGATGATATAGGGTTCGGTTGTTGACTGAGCGACGTGTAATGCAAGCTCGAAAAGCGCCTTAGCCCCGAATGAGAGACACAGGACGCGTTCGTCGGGGTCTGCCACGTGCTAATCGTTGCCCGAGTCATTATGAGGCGTTGCAGCCTTCTCACAGCTGACACTGCGGAGTTCAACTGTTTGCAGGACTGGCCTATAGGCGATAGGGCCTCGAGGTTCCCTAGCGTGTGAGCCTCTTCATGTAATGCCATTTGCTGAACGTGGAGTCTCCGTGACGTCCCAGAGTGCCGGTCGCTCCTGACCGAAGGATTGAATGGTCAGGTTGTTGGCCACTTCCTTCATCTGGATTGGGGAAGGGATGGGCTGGCTTGTCGCACTGGCAGAGATACTCGTAATCCCTGGAAGACTGAGGTGTGGTGGCAAATGTCAACCTGAAAAGGAACCACTTTGTTAGCTTTTTACTCTGTGCAATATTCCGGTAGTGGGCTGGATGGTCATACCTCAAGGGGTTGCTGGTGTGTGGAGGTTGTATAAAAAGTGCAAATCCTTTTGTGAAGAAGAGTATTTGGAGGGGTATTAAATAGTTGCTGAGGAAGTGCAACCGTGGCGTTCGAAAACAAAGAGGAAAAAGAAAGTGAACGCTGCTAAGAAACCCATATATTCCTAGTGGGGATAGGCAACTTCTATGAATTACAAGATATATGTACGGATGAGATATATGTATAGACAATACGCCTTTGATCGTAGACAAATACTATTGGAACACCTCAAGAGTTATATCCTAACAAAGACTGAAAAATCAGTTTTCCTGGAGAACTCCTCACATGTTTGTTTAGCCAGTATTTCTTCAAATCTAGCGAAGTTCTCAACATGAACATGCTCTTAGGCCCCTCTAGGGGGCCTGTCATACTGCATTCTGATATCTGAAGGATCTTGGAAGCAGATGGCTGGTTCGAGGGCACGAATACCGCGCTGACACCTGTAATTCCGGTCGTCGATCGTAGAATCCTAGTTGTCTGTATCGGAAATACCTTTCAGCTTTTCCATATACCGGCTGCGGATCTGCTCGCAGACGCCCCAAATTCGCCTCCGGTTGGCAAGTCCCAGAATGTAACCATCATTGTCGGATGTGTATTGACTCTTCGTCTGGATGTCCAGAAGTAGATTGGAAGCCTTGTACTCTGACTCCTGAGACTGGAGGACATCGATATCATGGATTTCCCAGAGCCATGGCATTTCACTTCTTAAACGGTGGTTCCAAAGACCACGAGGTAAGGTAGTAGTATGCATCGCCAATGAGGCGGCCTTCACAGCAAGAATAGAGCCAACAGAAAGATGCTTGAAAACCTCGCGCCGCAGCTCAATTGGAAGTATATTGAAGATATCTTCACTTTGGGAATTCTGATGCGGACTTCCCTTCTTTTCGAGCGATTTCATGATGACATCAAGATCACTGTCCAGCTGTGGAATTCTGACTGGATTAACCACCAAAATCTTCTTCATATAAGCGCTTGTTATTCCTTCATGAATCGAGGTCTCACGAGACAACATACTTCTTGGCCTTTAGTAGTACACCAAACCTGCTCAGCGCTAGGCTCTGGTTCACCATAGCTAATCTGCAATCTGACGTATCGACCGCCATTCAAGTCTTCCAGGACATCAAATAGTGTGTCCCGTTTGATCTGTTCTAGGTTCTCTTGATGGATGCATCTTTTGAGGATATCATAGTAGCATATCTGATGGAAAGGAAAGACGTGAGGGTTCCCAATTTCAGAAAAGTCATGATAGCTAGAAGCATTAGGAAGAAGCCGAGTAACGAAGGAGCGGGAATCATACGCGGTCATAGGGATATCATCTCCATGGTTATCGAAGGGAACGTTGGGATCTTACAGCAGGATCCGTCAGTTCGTTCACCCAGGTTTAAGCGCTTGAAAGCAATAGAATTCCTGACCATCTCCTGAAGCGACGTGAATTTCTCCCTGTGAGACAGATATTAAACTCCTACCATTTCCAAGGTTGTAAGGGTTATGGCCCGCGGGCACAAGAGCCTTACATAATCCCAATAATAACCAACACCTGTGAGGAAAGCTCTGAAAGCCAATAAACACATATCCTTCACAGAGTTATAAGGCTGTCACAGACTTCTCATTTCCCCTCGCATCGGGATTAACGCCCAGCCCACAGACTTCGTTTAGCCATTCCAGGTTGCACTCCTGCAGCAGGTCGTAGCGGTAACAGTCCTCATCCGTCCCCTCAGGGTCCATATCCACTTGGCTGGAGAATGTGCCACTGCATATCGCACAATATATCTCCCATCCGCCCATTGTGGTATTTCTGGACTTGGTTGTCGATACTAAGGATGAGGGTTATGGAGAACGTTGGAATTAAGTTCATCACGTGGGTGAAAGGCCGAGCAATTCGCTAATCAGACGTTCCGAACCTCGGAAGTTCCCGTACGCCCCACTGTCGACAACCTTCCAAGGTTCCAAGGTCCAATTTAATAGGTTGTGAAGTATCGGGCTTGTCCCTAAGCAACGCAGTCAATATGTATTCTGCCCAAGCAAACACCTACCCTCAGTCAATTAATATGCTTGCCTTAGGGGCCCAGTTTTGATTTTTCGTAACGACACCAATCATTCCAATGTTAATGGGTGTATATATGTGTGTTCATGTGACCTCGTATACTATATAAAGCGATATTCCCAGTAGAAAAAATCTTAAATAGAACGCCGCTCCTTCACGTCCAAGTGCGCCTTTGTGAAGCAGTTATGGATATTATTCAGAAACTGAGGTGGTCTGAAGAAATGCTAAGACATAGAGTAGGTTCCATGGCAGGTGTAAGTGCCTGGGTGCAAGGGCGTCTCAGTTAACGCTGGCCCAGATCCACAGCTTTTTCCAGTAATCAACTATTTCCGGTCACCACAAGGCCACCAATTGTTCGAGCAGGCCTACCATGCGTCGCTCCAGTCTCCGGAGCATCGACGGAATGTTGGCATAGAAGTCCGAACCATTGGCGAAGTGCAGGTGAATATACACTACAGGGCTCATACGCAGTCATCACGTTTTGCGAAAAGCAGAGGTCTCAAGATAAAATCAAAAAAATGTGAATATCTCATGATGTGCGCGGCTAGGCAGTAGTGCTGTTTAGTTGATATTATCCCAAGCCCACGCCGTCACCCAGTAATCAAGAGCTTCCAGTTCCTGCACACCCCACAATTTCACCAGAAGACCTATCATCCTGTGCTCCAGTCTGTGAAGCATGTATGGGATGTTCACAGACAAGTTGAAATTCTCCGCAAAGTGTAGCTTTATCATAGCTGCACCAATCGCGACAGTCATTGATGCCTCAAAGAAGATGTCGCGAACGCGCCTCATCGCGCTGGGTTGGCGGACTCGCAGCTGGGTCAGCAGCTCAAGTTGCCCATCACCCATTGATGGCACAGGCCGATTTGGGCCACTGTCCAATACTGTTAGACTGTGTGTACAACAGGGTTGGGAATCGGAGATCGAGAGGACGGGTATATTCCACTTACTCGTTCGTCTTTGGAAATCTGTTGTGGGTGTGACGAGAGGGTGGTAAATCTCAATCTGTAAAATAATCAGTCAATATTATCTCATCGCTTTGCTTCGAATTTCGTTCATAAGCTAAGGGATCGTACCTTTGGAGATGTTGTTTTGTGGGTTCGAGTCTTGAGAAGGTTGAAGAAGGAAGATGGGATTACTGAGGACCTTAAATGGCAATTCATACGAGAGAAACCGCTTTTTCACGGGGAAGGAACAATGGTCACTTGCCACGAAAGGAAAGAGTAACCTTAGAAAGCTGCAAGCCTGGTGAGGCCTAACCAATACCCTGCGAGCAATAGTCAACACTCTCATGCCTTCAGGATTTGGTATAGTGATAGCATTCCAAGATTGAAGTAAGCCATAATTGATAGCAAAGTGAAACATCTGCGTGGGTGTGTGCTTATCAAGAAACCAATTATAATAAGAGGGTGAGAGTGCCTTGAGATTATTTTGAGATCCCACTACACAGTAGTGGTTGCCTGGTTTATTCGAATAGTCATGTTCCAGATCGGAGCAGATTGAGATGAACTTGGCTGATATCCGTAATCTTAGCAGCCCCTCAACCTTTGTGACTCTTGATCAAATGAACAGGAGCGTCGTTGATCTCCGTAGTTTCCTATAATATATATTGCATTTGTTGAAGCCTGCGAAACTAAGCACTAGGGGAAATCAAGAAGAGAAATATTCTGCATTCAATCTATCAAGAGAAGACCTTTTATACAAGGCCTGGAAAGCAAACAAGCTAGCAAACTAGCAAGCGAAAGGCTCAGTCAGTGTATCACTAAGCCATCTCATCTATAGAGAATGGTATGATCCAACAGGACTGAGGTTACGAAGCTCCGGAGCTGCACCAGACTCATCCTCGCTGGGTTAGACATCAACATCAATGGGTCAGACGAGCTTACCTTGCCAGGTGACACTACGGGTGTATTTGTAGACCCCTACGGCCGTTCCCCGTCGGATTTGGACGTGGTGCTCTGCGATAGAGTGCGTATACTCCGCCGCCAACAACGCCCAGGATCAATTCATCTGCTACCGTCGCCAACTGGGGCTACAGCCCAGCCTAGTCGGTGATATGGGCCATATCAGCTCTGCCACCACCATGCTGAAGCTGGTGGCGTGCAGCAAGGTCATGGCTCTGCCCAATAATTACTCTTTGCGCCTACTCAAGCTATCGTCCCTCGGGTTCTATTTAACCGCGCAGCCCACTTGTTCCGCATTTGACCCTACGGTGGCATACACAACTCAATTATCTAGACCCAGGACAGATGGCCACCAACAAGTATAACAATGCGGAAATGGACATTCGAAGTGCCGCTATACCACAATAGTATAGTAGTATAGTGATATGCGTGAGTCCAACGTGATCCGTGCATTCAAGAACACATTATATGCGATAGGGGCAAACACAACCGACTAGACGTAGACGGTGATTTAGAAGGGGGCGATCGACCAAAAATCGAATTCGGCGGGAATGTGACGAGGTTCTGAAGAACACGCGCACTGCTTTTGGTCCTGAGCACTTCAGTGCCAGGCGTGTTTTGCAGCTTGGTACAGCGGCCGTGTTGAACACAGTAGCGACGAGGATTCTGGTAGTCGCGGCGGCGGTCAATGTAACTCGAGTCGTCTCAGAGCACGATGTTGGCAGTTTGATTGCGACAGGTTGCGCAACCGGTTCCACCAGGCTCTTGGATTCAAAATTTCTCACTTGGAAACGGGTAGAGATCAAGTGTAACCAAGAAGGGGGATTGTACAGGTATAAAATACAGGGTAGATCGCCGCGTGGTGACAGCAAAGGTAGGAATGGAGACAGGACACCCGTGTAGGCGAGGACATCCGTGTTGGTTTGTCAACGATCAAGTATTCGTTACTTGGTGTCGAACCATCCACCGTTTTCCCACTCCCTATCAGGCGTGTATGTCGCTGCTTGCCGGGCGGACGGATCGCAGAGACCACTCAATAGAACATTCAAACGAGCAAAATTGATAGGTTTCATCACCCAGCCATCAAATCCAGCATGTACGTAGCTGTCGCGATCCTTTTCAACTAATGATGCGGAGACAGCAAATATAGGCACTCGGTCATTGCGTATAGCTTTGTCGGAGAGTGCTTCCTTTGGTGTCTTGGATTCAAACTCGCGAATCGCCTGGGTGGCTCTCATTCCATCGAGGATCGGCATCTTGGGGAGGTCAGTCAGAGTAAAGAGGAAGGAGGGGCGATTCTACAATACCTGAATATCCATCAACACCACATCAAAAGAATTGGTCCCTGAGGCAAAAGCAACTCTGCAGGCTTCACCATTGCCGGTCAACGTAACAGTGTGGCCAAGTTTTGTCAACCGCTTTTGTATGATCTTGCTATTAATCGGATCGTCCTCGGCGACAAGAACATTGAGGTGGTCTAAGTCCGTTGTTAAAGGTACGGTAGTTGGTGGAGCAGAGGATGCTGGCCCAGAGGAGGGAGCTTGTGATGTTCCTGCAGTTAAGGAAACTTGCGGGAAGTACGAGTTATCTTCCTTGGTAGGCTCGATTTCTGGTGATCGGAGACTGGCAGAATGTCGTGACATTCGCACGGCGCCCATCCGCACTCCCGAATCGGTGATATTCTCAAGACCTGGAGGAGGTGGGGTGATATGAGGCTGCAGCGTGAGCGGTGGGGTATGCT
Source organism: Penicillium chrysogenum (assembly GCF_028827035.1). NCBI lineage: Eukaryota > Fungi > Ascomycota > Eurotiomycetes > Eurotiales > Aspergillaceae > Penicillium > Penicillium chrysogenum. Next base: position 6,489,220 of record NW_026622750.1, on the reverse strand, counting down.
TGACAGAATACAGACTTGAATGCGGATCCGGTGTGCTCAATGATCGATTTACGGCTGGCGGTGGTGCAAGGGGTGCATGATTGCTGCTGGCACTGGCAGGACTCGAGGAAAGATTCGGTCGCCGCACATCCAAATCTTGGCTAATGCTTCTTTTGAGGGGGGGTTCCTGCATGGCACTGATGAGTCGATCGGCGTGACTTTTTCCACTGCGGGAACTGGCACCACTGCGAAGGCTTTCAGAGCTTCTTCGTCTGGCATCACGAGACTCATGTGCTCCAGAAACCAGCGTAAACTCCTTGTCTGAAAGCGTAGGCGTCGCAGGAACGTCATTTCCCGCTGGAGAAATTTCATCTATATCTCCGTCCATGTTTGTCCCGTCTGACAATCGGAAGTGCAATGTGATCTTGAAACGGCTGCCATTCCCTTCTTCTGATCTGACACAGAGCTGACCATGCATGTTATGGACGATCCTTGCTACAAGAGCAAGACCAAGACCCAACACACGTTTTCGCAGTGGGTTCTGCGCGTCTTCCTCTTCTTCGGGGTAGTAAGGATCATCAGTCGACACTTGTTCGAGTTCGTGAAAGAGCGTCTCCAATTTGTCGTGCGACATGCCCACCCCCGTATCAACAACCATCATCTCCACCCCTACATGGCCTGGAATGGTTTGAGTGCCAGAACGCCACATTTCTGCCGTGACCGCACCGCATGTGGTGTGTTGAATCGCATTTGAGATCAGGTTTGAAATAACCTGCCGCACACGACGCTGGTCGCCGATAACTGACTCAGGGATACCTGGGTGTACAGAAACAGTGTATGAGATGTTCTTTCGCTTGGCATCGCCAGACAACACATCAGCCGCTTCTTTAAAGGTGGCTTCGAGGTTGAAACTTTCATCTTTCATGAGGTCCTGGTCTTTTTCGGCATTTGTCAGGTCAAGAAGATCGTTGATCACGTAAATTAGTGATTTGGAGGCCGAATGCGATTTGATCAAGCTCTCTCTGGTCTCATCATCCAGGGCACCCTCAAGTGCAATCTCCAAATAGTTAATGATGGCATTCAAGGGGGTCCGAACTTCATGTGCAGAGTTTGCCAGAAGTAATCGAGTGAGTTGCGAGTTCTGCAGGGCGGCCTCCTTCTGCCTCCAAACTTTGATAAATTTGCCGTAAACCACTGCCCAGTGTATGTCAGCTTTCAAACAATCGAGGCAAATTATTCCGAATCTCCAAGGGAGAACTTACAGCACAAGACCGCCGCCGTCTCCACATCCGTCTCTGTCCATTCCCTACACTGGGATAGTACTGTCTCCCGCCATGCTGTGAAACTCTGGCGGGGTTCTAGATATCCCGCAGTTTGCTTTCGCTTTTCAATTTCGTACGGATTGCCAGCCCACTTGATCTCTGTGAGTTGTCCACGGCGAAAGAATGCGATGAAGTCACTACCACCGGTAGAGAGCGGGACATATAGAAGACCAGAGATCACCTTCAATCCCGGAGCGTAATGAAAATCAGGGAAATCCTTGACAATGTCGTGCGAGGCAAGCACCGAATCCAAATGCCGTACGCGAAGGAACTCCAGCAATGCAAGTATCTCCTGTGAGTTATTGCTATCGCCGAGAATTTTTGTTTCATCTCGAATTGACAAAACACCGTAATCTGCATCAAATAGTTGCAGCAGATCGGCGGACGATGCGATAATGTAGCCTGATGGGTTGGCCTCGGTTGGGGCAGTGTTGATTAGTTTTCGGGCCTGAAGGCGAGAAGCATATGAAAGCCGCTCTATGTTTCGAGATACAGTGTCACCGAGGAGCCGGCACATTTTGCGTATCGGGAATGACACGCGCATACCGGCATTTCCGTAGCTGTGGCAGGAGATCAAACCCCATAAATCGTTGAATGCGTTGACGCTTATTGACATTGAAGACCGGACTTTCATGTGTGCCAAATATTTCACGTGAATTGGGGACATCGCACGAAGGTAGGCGTGAGTCAGGTCCAACGGGGATTCGAGATCCTCTAACGTCCGGCAAACGAGTCGAGAAGTAACTTGGTCGCGATCATATAAGAGCCGGACCTTGTTGATTTTGTATAGTTCACGGGCTTGCGCAGGGATATCCGATGCAGGGAAATGAAGACCCTTGTAAAGATCAATTGTCGTGTTCGGATCAACCAATTCGGCAACAACCATGCCGTTCCAGCTGCTATCGAACTGATAAATCAATACTCGGTGAAATCCAGTCAGCTCCTTCACCAATCCCGCGGTTGTATTAAGCAGCTGATCCAGATTACCCGTCCTTCCCAGCTGCTCTTGTATCTGAGTTAAGATACTAAAAGCTTCCATCGAAGATGCCTGGCCCTTCCTACGGCGGGCATTCCTAAGAATGCGGAGAGGCTGGCTGAGGTTTATTGTGCTCGCAGCGAGCTGATCTGGTGTTGGAACAATCCCTAGGGTGTCTGCGGGAACCGCCGGAGTGTTAAGGCCCTCAACATTCAACGGGTTCACTTCGTCGTCCTCGCGCTCAAACTCGCAAATAATCAAATCCTTTTGCGTCTGAGAGACATGGGTGGCGCACCAGAATTTGCAACGCTCCCCGTCAGCTCTGCGTATTGTCATATTGAAAACATCGGGTCCATCGACTGATAGGTCGTATGCATCATCACGTACAAATCCAACGTGATCCAGTAGTGTGTCGGCCTGTTCCTCACTCAGAATGTCACAGAAGTTCTTCAACTCAAACAGTTGCTTGGGCGAATAACCTAAAAACTCAGCAGAGTTCTCGCTCACAATGCGAACTATAAGCTGATTGGGCGACTCTTCACGGAGCGCAATTATTAAGCCAAAACTCTGGATCGCCCCGGGTATGCGAATGGGCTCGTCCTCGCAGTATTGAAATGCTTCTCCGTCTCGTCCTGTAATGACTACATGGCCACTGTCCGTTATGACATGTTTGAAGCGGGTAGTAACATGGGTATGGTCGTCAGCGTTCGTGCGCTGCGTATGGGAGGATGGCGGCGCGGGGGACCCGCTTCTGGACTGGGTATCACATGGGGCAGGTTTGGCGTAAATTTCGGGGTGTTGAACAACATCTGAGGCCAAAGAATGTGTCGCAAGTTCTATTTTATCGTCTACAATATGTGTCTCGTGACGTGGAATATCGGTGGGGATGGTAGGTTCGGCGTGTTCAGGATCGGGGTGTTCTGGATCGAGGCGTTCGGGATCGGGGTGATGAAAGTGGTTGGAAGAGAGCTGCGAGTGCAATTGGGTCCGTTTCCGTTTTTCAATGAATTGGTACTGTCGCGTCCCTTCTCTTGTTGGCGCTATCACGTCCCTGGAATGTACTGAACCCGAATACTGGGGAGCGGGGGTATCGACCGCAACAACTGACCGGATAGGAAACACACGGTCGGCGGGGTCAAAACCAGCGCTTGGTGGCTGTTGAGCCTCTGTGGTCGACTGCGATCGATCTCTGGTCTCTGGATGTCTTTGTCCACTCTCTGAGGACTCTATCCGCTTCAGAGACGCATCACTCTTCGACCTTTCGCGCGGGGACCCCACGCCGATGTCCTTGGGATGTGGGGACGTCATCCCCACTGTTTAGGCCGTCGGGATGAGCGGGCTAATGAAATCGAGTCCGAATAGCAGAGCGAAATGACCCCTCGTGAAGTTGGTTGGGTTCTAAAGGTTGTACGGTGCATAGTACAACATAGAGCAGTCAATTACCCCCAGTGCGCCACTTCAGGTTTTCCCATCGTAAATTTTGACCGCCTAGCCGACCGTCCACTTTTTCATTCTCCATGTCTGTAAGGTGTAATTTCCACAATGATTTCACTAGTTAATTGTTTTATTTCTGTGTAATAAACCACATATGTATACATATGTAAATTAGGCAGTAAAGAGCTATAAAATAGGTAACTGAAGTATCAGTAATGTAAAGCATTTGCAATTCCAAGTATAACGCACAACAATAGGTACTCGGCCTTGTATACGCCGTTATATATTTCTAACTACGTAGTCTCTTTCAGTAGTCTTGGTAGAATTATCAGATTGTCATTTAGTGCTTACTTTTGTAGTTGAAGAATTTAATGCCAAAATTCCCTATACCTTCCTTACATCTATGCTCTCTATCACTCTTAGGAGTAAAGATCCCATAGAGGGCTACGACTCCGGGGGCGGAAAACGAGAAGTGAGCATCGGCATGCCGCCAGGTTCAAGGCTTCGGCCCACGGTAAATTCGCTAGACTGCCGATACTGTGATGCCAATCTTCTGCCCCTCGGGGAGTCGGTATCGGCCTTCCCTGCATTTTCCTAAAATAGAGTCAACGCTTATTATAATAATATTGACCTGACAACTCGCGGAAATTATTGGTTTCGGTGTCCTACCAGCTATTGTCGTATCTTATGTGTCGCCAAAATGTTCAGATCGATTGCACCGGATGAATATTAGACGCAGTATCATAGTTGTTGCTACATCGGTATATATGTATATATTAGTCCGAAATGCATGTGACGTACATACGCAAGGAACGCATTTACCATTGATCTTTGCAGGAAGTCTAGCCACTGGGCTACCTTGCAAAGTCACCCTAGTAATCGCTCTGCGACATCACCTCACATAGATGTGATGTTACATTGAGAGTTCTTATCCATGTCTCGCATTATGGTCATTCATGTCTTTCGATTCAATCTAGCCTCGCCCCCCTCCGGGCTTAACAAATTCCCCCAGTAAAGTCTATATAAACATCAAATTTCGGGCGAAAAGTCATATTCACGCGCACTTCAACTTCCTTGTATCAAACTTCCCTTTTCTTTTTTGATAGTAGGGATCTTCTCTGCCGACTCAGCTTCCAGAGTTTCACTATGAAGTTCGCTGTCGCAATCTTCAGTACCACACTATTGGCCACGTCTGTCATTGCTTCTCCTCTCGCCTTTCAACGTGAGGCGCAGAGTGAAATACAGCGATCTGTCCAAGGTCCGCGCCGCACAACCCGACCACGCAACCCTGGTACCTCCGAAGTACTTTATCTGAATCAAACATCCCAGGAGACTTACAGCTCAAACTGGGCCGGGGCAGTGCTTATTGGTACCGGATACACTTCGGTATCTGGAGAGATCACGGTTCCTATCCCCCACCTTCCAAATGGTGCTAATTCCTACACGAATTACTGCGCATCCGCATGGGTCGGCATAGACGGTGATACTTGCAGTACAGCCATTCTACAAGCAGGAATCGATTTCTGTATTCAAGGAGGCTTCACATCATATAACGCGTGGTACGAATGGTATCCAGACTACGCCCATAACTTTAGCAACATCCAAATTTTGCCCGGAGACGTGATCAAAATGACAGTCGACGCGACTTCCAAGAGTTCCGGTTTCGTTACTATTGAGAACCTATCCACAGGTGTATCTGTGATGCATATATTCCCTTATAGCCTTGGGGGTGACCTCTGCGAGTTCAACGCCGAATGGATTGTGGAGGACTTCTCTGTAAACAATGCGTTGGCTCCTTTTGCCGATTTTGGCACTGTAGTGTTCTCCAATGCAGTTGCCTCGCGTGGTGGGGATACTTATGGGCCGTTGGGTGCTACCATAATGGACATCTATCAGGATCGGATTCTCACATCTTCTTCTGTTACCAGAGATACTGTCACTATCAGTTACATTTAGGTCGCTAAGAAAAAGCTAAAAAGAAATAATCAAATTTAACCCCTTCAACCCTTTCTCTAGTGCATCCCAGTGAAACCGTGAAACCGTGGGATCTAGTGCCGCTGCATTATTTCAGGTGCTTTTCCTTTTTGGTTGAATATCTCATTCTATCTGTGCGATATTTGCGTTATGCTTTAGTGAGTACCATCAAACAGAATTCACCAACACTAATAACGTGCTTGTCCTTGCCTAGACAGGATGAGACATAACTACATCCTTCTACATGACTGTAGGATTTGTGATTGAACCCAAACGTAAAGAGGGGAACCTAGGGTTCTTCAACAATTATATCACTTTAGTTTCTCTAATGGTGTTTACAATGATCGGGAAAAGAATTTGGATATGCCTGTAATGACAAAAGCGAGCGAAATTGCGGACGTGCAAACCAAAGCCATCATATTATGTTATTTTAGGGAAGGTTAGATAATTCGTGTTCCGCATTGCTTGCTAAGCCGGCTCTGTTTATAGTAGTAGGAAGTATCACATTGTGTAATTGGGCGAATGTTATATCCTGTTCGCTCAAGTCTATTCAGACTGAAGAATCGATGTTGCAGGATCATCTGGCAATTCGATTCCATAAAAGCGCCGGAGAGCATCCTGTATCACATCATAACAAGCCCCATATCGCACAACCTTTATTGTTCTAAAATCAATCATGGTTGAAGAGACTCGAGGATGGTGAAATTTTTGTCTCCCATAGTCAATAACTATATCCGCCACTTCGAGGATTTCTGGCTCGATGTCCTCCACCACAGTCTTTGCCCCCTTACCGGTAATGTTGGCCGAAGATCCCATTAAAGGAAGTTGCTCTAGGGCAGCGAGTCGAGATAATTCTTCTAGCAAAGCACCTCCGTTGACCAACATTGCTAGGGTGTCCTCAACAACGCTCTGTGCTAATATTCTCGGTGGAAGCTTTTGTATAATTGGATGATCAGAGCGATATGGCGCGACGATACCTAGAGGAAGGTCCAGGTCCACCGTCAAGAGTTTGACCATACCGACTTCCTTTGGGGGAAGAATATGAATGTCTCGATGCAGGAAGTAGCTGCCAACCATTGCATGTCGCTTGTGTGGTTGGCGCTGTTTCGTGCGGAAGATCAGGTCCAACGCGTCTGGATCGATCGCAGTGATTCCGTAGCCAACGCTCATAGGGAGAATCGCAATACCACCCCGTTTTAGAATCTCGAACACTGCTCTGGCATCCTCTTTTGGACTGGGTACTTTATAGTAAGACATGTTTATTGTACGAAGGAGTCGACGGGCTATTGAGCATAATAGGTTTATTCTAGGTACAGCAAGTGGACTTTAATACTAGACAGTGCATTAAAAATGTGTTCAATACCGGAGGAACCGAGATGTGTAGCACAAAACTGCTATCTTCTAGGTACTCATGTGAATAATAGCAAATGAGGCATGCAATAAATCGTGAGCCGTAGGACGTCGATATAAATCGCGCAGCATCATTCCCTTAGATCCTCCCCTTTGTTTCTTGGGTCGGAAGCACCAAATACTTAGCTCACTCAAATTCTCACAGAGGACTCATTAGAAAGGAATTTCCCACGATCGGCACCTTCGTTATCTCTGAGTTGGGATGTAGTCACTTTGGATAATTCGGTTGGCCACACCGCATGCCAAGTTCCCTGTGCACGAACAGAATATTCATGTCCTTTTTCAAGGCCTGGAATCCGCAAATCGACAGTTACATCACGGGTGTGTCTTGCTTGTATCTCAACGAGATCATCCGCGGAGGCAGGTAGCTTGCGTGATACCATAATAGTAGGAACGGACAGTTTCCGTTGGTCCGTTGTGTCACAAATCTCGAAGACACCGAGAACACCAGCCTGAGGGTCCAATGGGGTGCCCCATCTTAAAATGGTGACTGGTGAATCTGCGGCGTTGTAAACAGAAACTTTGATCGGTAGAGCAAATGCTTCCTGTGCCTGCAGGATGGGTGTCTGGGGGGCCAAGGTGACCTGCAAACTCAAGTTTGACTCCATTTTTGCGACCAAAGAAGTCGGTGATCAATGTGACACACTGAATCAATGGTGGGGAGTAGAGAATCAATTGTTAAAAGGAGAAAAGGAGAAAAGGATAAATAAATAAATAGGAGAACGGGGAGTTTAGGCAAGTTACGAGTAGTATCGAGGTATCGAGAGGGCCTTGGGGTGTTGAAAGATCAGAGAGGTGTGATTCGGGCAGAGATTCTTCTCACGCCTTATATCTAGAAACGCCGATCATGTTGACAATCTCTCCTTTGAACCAATCAAAGCTGTTAATTGCATGCCAAGTCCACTAGCCTAGGGCGCTCTACCGCATTCCTCCGGCACTCCGTGAAACCGTGCTGTTTCGTGCGCTTGGCGTCGCGTTGCCTTCCAAACGGGTCATTTATCACAATAGCCAAGCCCCTACTAATTCTAAGGCTATTTCCGACGTGACCCTAATGGCTGACCCTAAGCATTGTTGCTGAAGTCAAGACTTCGGCGCCGTCTTGGGTAGTATCTTGGCACTAACTTCGCACCGGAGTCCGGTGACAAACGCCTTTGGTGCTTGGCGTGGTATGAATGGAGGGGGGCCTTGCCCGTCATTTAGAGTGAGACGAAGATATGAGTCTTTACCAACCATATTATTACTATAGACGAGGTATGTTCATTTCTCTACAGTACAATGTCTTTGTGTTCCACAACTTTGAATAGTAGCGACGTAGCCATATTTTGCATTCTATTTCCGCGCAAACTGAATTTCTATACTTAATCCTATACCTCGGCCAGGATATAGGTACCTCAAACACAAAAAGGTGTGCCCAGGGGCTTCCAGGTTTTAGCTCCGAGTCCATTGTCAGAACCGACCATGAGGAGTCAGATCGAATAAGCCCCCGCCTCTTCAAGGATGCTGTGGATGCAGCTTCACAAGCCCTCGCATCCAACCCGCTAAAGTCCGTCCTTCAGGGGCGCGGGTTTCCGTCGGGCCAAGGCGCCATGCACGATGATCTTACTGAATCTGCAGCTATTTCAATATATCTCCAACCAGTGACAATATTGTCTGCGGCCTGACCCTGAAATTGCAGCTATCTCAAGATATGTTCGACCAGTGACAAGTTTGCCCGCAGGTCTCCCTTGTCCGTTCTATGCAAGATTGGCTACTGGCATGGCCAGACTGTTTCATGCAGAGAGGATACCACCTTCGGGCGACGGGGAGAAGATGGAAGGTGTACAGGAGAGAGGAAACTGCGCCATTCCACTTCAGAACTGCAATGAATGCCCAGTGGGCTATAAAGCAGTCGAAGTCCTCTCGAGAATGGGAGCCTTTTCATTGCATCAGGATCCAAGACACCAGAATTACAAGTCCGCTCTTCACAGTATCAACCTCCTTGAGACTCTTGGCCTCGAATCATGCGTTTCGCTGCACTCTCCACGGTACTCCTGGCAATTGCACAGCATGTGCAGGCCTTGCCAGTTGAGACTGATGGGACTCCTGCGCTCGACATCACCTTGAGCCGTGTCACTGATACTCGCATCAAGGCTGTCGTGAAGAACTCTGGGAGCGAAGACGTCACATTTGTGCACCTCAACTTTTTCCGTGACGCCGCACCCGTAAAGAAGGTCAATGTCTTCAAGAACGGTACTTACATTTCCCTGAACCATATCGGTGCAATGCTAACTCCATACCAGATGACGAGGTCACGTTCGAGGGAATCAAGCGCCGATTCGCCCTCAAGGGTCTTACCAAGGAATCTCTCACTTCCCTTGCTTCAGGAGAGACTTTTGAGGATGAATTCGACATTGCCAGTACCAGTGACTTGTCTAGTGGAGGTCCATTGACTCTTCGTTCGACCGGCCTGGTGCCCCTAGTCACTGATGGTGCAGTTACTGGCTACTTGCCATACCGTTCCAATGATCTCGAGATTGAGGTCGACGGTGCCAAGGCATCCCGCGTGCTGAAGGCTATCAAGACACTCGATCGTCGTGCCCTTCCAACCTGCAGGGATTCGAGCAAGAAGGCTGCACTTGACAAGGCTCTCAAGAACACCGTCACACTCGCAAACGCTGCCGCAAAGGCTGCCCTTTCTGGCTCCTCCTCCAAGTATGTGCATACCGTTCTACTACTACTTGACCTTTCTAATATTATCCGATAGGTTCAGCGAGTATTTCAAGACCACCAGCAGCAGCACACGCAAGGTCGTGGCTGATCGCCTTAAGGCTGTGGCTCAGGAGGCCAGCTCGAACAGCGCCACTAAGTACTACTGCGAAGACACCTTGGGATAGTGAGTACCTCCTTTCTGTAACGATTTTATGTGAATACCTGGCTTACAAATGCGATACGAATAGCTGCGAGCCCAATGTCTTGGCTTACACCCTGCCATCTCAAGATATCATCGCCAATTGTGATATCTACTACAGCGAGCTTCCAGCATTGACCAACACTTGCCACAACCAGGATCAAGCAACCACTACACTCCACGAGTTCACCCATGCTCCAGGAGTTTACAGCCCGGGAACCGAAGACTACGGATACGGATACAGCGCTGCGACAGCTCTCTCTAGCGCAGAGGCCGTCTTGAACGCTGACTCATATGCACTGTATGCTAATGGTGAGTGTCCTGTTTCAAGCTCCCTTTCATGAACATCAGCTAACCAGGAAATAGCAATTTCTCTTGGCTGCTAAATGGTCAACTCACCATACAATTGCTCGGGGTGCCAAGTACGAAGTGCCAGGGTCAAATTGGCTTTGCCAGATATCAAGTCGGATGCATTTTCCGATAGGGCTTATCAATGAAAGACTAATTATGTTGAGGCTTAGTCGAGACAGATTGTGAATGAAAATCCATAGATGAATATCTTTGCCTTGCATAATGTAAACCTACATACGACATACATCGGGATTTCTGGATTCCTCAGTTCCTGACTTTCTTGGCCTTATTGCGATCATTAATGGATTACTTTCCGGGTATGATGATTCTCGTTGACAGGCTCACACTATCAGTTGAATATCAAGATCCGAGATGCAAAGGATGGCCTGGGAACAGTGTGGTGATTTTCTGTCACACCAGAGAAGAACTGAATTACGTCCTTCTGCTACTGCGCTGAATTACAAAAATTCTACCCAGAGAGATTCGAACCGGCGATTCTCCAAGATGGACTTTTCCTTTAACCCACTTGGTCTGCAATGACCGCTATAGCAAATCGCGGTTCGAGATGAACTTTCCACCATGCAATTCCTCGGCCTTCCAGCCTTCCAGATTTGGCTGGTTCGACGACATGCTTCCGCAAAACTTTGTGGTTGCAAATTCACAAATTATGGGACTCAGGTAGCATCAGCCTTAACAAATTAAATACCGCAAAAAGCTTGAAAGACTAGTCCTCGACAGGCAGTGCACCTTCGGTTTGCATCTCAAGAGCCACCTCATCAACCTTCTTCCATACCCTCAATAGGTTGCCTCCCACCACCTTGCTTGCGTCTTTGTCACTGACTCCTCGTCTTAGCAGTTCCTCGATCAGATTTGGGAACCTGGACACATCCTCCAATCCCCGAGGAACCGTCGGAATACCATCAAAATCACTACCTATTCCAACATGCTCGAAGCCTATAAGCTTACCAATGTATAGAATATGATCAGCCACTCGTTCTAGGGTCGCATGGACAGGGTCTGCGTCTGGAATCCCATCGACGCGGTCAGAAGCCGTGCAGGAAATGAAGTCTGGTGCAAAATTAACCATAACCAGGGACTTCCTCTCACGGACCAGCTCCAAGATGTCGTCAGGTACGTTGCGCGGGTGCGGACAAAGTGCATAGGCTGAGCTATGGCTGAAAATCACTGGAGCACGGCTCCCTATCCATTCGGACTTGCCCGCGCCCAGCACATCACGCATGGTCTCCGTGCTGACATGGGCTAAATCGACGATCATCCCAAGACGGTTCATCTCAAACACCAGCTTCTGGCCGTCTTCGCTGACACCGTGCCAGAGAGGATCCGACTTTTTTATTCCTCCACCTGAAAGTTCGAGAATGGCGGCGTCTGCATACCGATTATGGCAGTTATGCGTCAGAGTCGCGTACGAAACCCCCAGCTCATAGAAGATCCGGAGGTGAGCCAGTGAGTTGCCGATCGAATGCAAGCCCTCGATACCAAGCGGTGAGATGATCTTTCCCTCGCGGAAAGCGGACATGGCAGTTGTACCATTAGGGGGAGTCGAGAAGACCTTGGGATAGGCTTGCTGAACCCTCGACATGACATCCACTTGCTCCATCGTCTCACGCACGCCTATAATTCCCACGTGAGCACACTGTGCAACAGCCTTTGTGCCAACATATTTCCCATACTTGCTGCGTAATTTTCGTCGGAGAAATCGGTGCCATTCTCGGGGCATGGCACGAAAACACTCCAAAATGTACCACCGACCTTGCCTTGTATCAATCGAGGTATGTCAACTTGGCCCGGGAAATTCCCCTGGACAAAAATATCAGTGAAGTTGTGGTCATATACGCGGTTGTGGAAGCGTTCCCGGACTAAGATGGGAAGGTCATCATGACCGTCTGTTTCGGGCCATCAGTCATAATTTCCCACGCAGAATAATTCTCTCCAATCTCCATACCGATCAATGGAGTCTGCGACAGGATCTTCTGCACTCTTTCCTCGATACTGAGGGAGGAAGGCGAGCACGACCGTGTGAACCAGGCAGTGGCTACAAGGACACAAAGAAGCAGCCAGAGTAAATTTAAATTGAAGGGGTTCTTTTTCCGCCTCAAAGTCGGCGCACCTCCTTGACTCTCTAAGACGGGGCTCTTGTCGTCGCTCATTGTTGACATTTAGAGTATTTCGAGCATGTACGTCGAAGGAGATTCCAAGGTTCTTATCGATAAGGCTGGTTCAGCCCTCGGGACCTGCCGAGGTCTCATTCTGGCCAATAACCCATGACGAGATCCGTTATAGAATGGAATTCACAAGGAGTAGATTATTGATAATTCCTAGCAAGACAAATAATATATACATATACCTATGTATACCTATGTATTTATCAACCCTGTATGTATATTAGTGTGAGTGCTGCCAGACGGTGATAATGCTAATGTCAGCAATGAAGTGCATCTGCCATGGCACCTGAGCACCTGAGCACGTGCACATGAGATTAGGCGGTGAGATCTCATATCCAATCACACCGCCTTCAATCCCCGTGATGCCTTGGGTAGGTTATCAACTTCGACAAGTGGGCTGGCTCCCTTGTTAACATCCTTTGGGGTCCATGATTTTGTTTTAAAAAACAGAAACATACCATCAGTTCTTCACATTGAAAAGGCTTACATGATGCAGCCCGGCAAGACCACGGCCGGTCTGCTCCCAATTTCGGCGGCAGCTACGCAAAAGTCCGGCTCTGCAGCGCCCGCAAAGAAAGCACCCAAGCCCCCTGCTCCACGTCTCAAACTTCTCATTCGACGTTTGCCCCCCGGTCTCACACAGTCTGAGCTGGAGAGTGCCCTTGGGGATCAGTGGAAGGCTGGGGCGGGCAACGTCGACTGGCTTCAATACAAACCTGGCAAGGTGTCGAAAGAGTAGGATTCACACACCTCCGACGATATGTTCGTTCGTACCGGTCTCGTCTAACTAGACTTCTTCAAATAGCCCCAACAAACCATCTCGCCCATCAAGAGCATATATCCACGTTGTGTCCACCGAATGTGTCTCCTCGCTGTCGGACGCTGTGCGCCGGGCTTCTTTCCAGGATGCTCGTAATACTCTACATGACCCCATTCTACTTGGCCCTCCCTCACTAGAGTTTGCACCTTATGCCAAGACCCCCGGAAGCCGCTCGCGCAAGGATGCTCGCCAAGGCACGATTGATCAGGATTCAGACTTCATCGCTTTCTTGGAAAGTCTGACTCAGCCTATTACCAAGCCCGCGGCTGTGGATTCTACGGCTGATGGTGAGGATAAGAAGAAGGAAACCATAATGACAACCCCGCTGGTACAGTTCATCAAAGACAAGAAAGCCAGCAAGGTAAAGGACGGCAGTGGGTCCAAATCGAAGCACAGTCGGTCGGACAAGGAATCAAAGCAGGAGAAAGTGCAAGCGAAAAAGCTTTTGCAACGGGGCGATAAGGAAACTTCGGCAACCTCTTCCGACAAGAAATCCAAAGGAGAAAAGACAAAGGACTCCGTCAAGGCGACCAAGCAGGGAGCCGCTGCCAATGCCAAGGGAGGCAAGTCGAGTACCACATCCAACACTACAAAGGATACAAAGGACACGAAGGATACAAGTGCAGCGCCGGAGCGGAAGAGAGAGCGCGGAAATATTGCAGTAGCCACCAAGATCCTTCAGCGTGACCTCGGGCTCTCGACATCTGGTGGGCGACGACGCGGCAAAGGTGGTACGACGGATACTGCGTCACCCAAGAACGAGAGCTCTGGAGACTCCGCTGCTCCATCAACCGGTTTGTCAAAGAAAGAGACAACCAGGCCTCCCAAAGCTGCATCATCCACAACGAGTTCATCAAAGCCCAAGGACGGCGAGTCATCCTCACGGCCCGATGCGGCTGCTGCGGCGCCTGCAACCCAACCAGCCAAATCTACTAAAGGCGGCAAAGCGAAACACCCATCGACTGCTAAACAAGCATTCCTCAAGCATGCCAACCCTTCCCAGGGTGTCACCGAGGCGCTCCTGCAGTCTGCGTTCTCCACATTCGGAGCGGTGACGAAGGTCGAGATTGACAAGAAGAAGGGATTCGGATACGTAGATTTTGCTGAACCGGAAGGACTTCGCAAAGCCATCGCTGCGAGTCCCGTGTCGGTGGCCCAGAGCCAAGTGGTGGTCTTGGAGCGCAAAGAGAACCCTGGAGCTGAAAAGTCTCGAAAAGGCCGCGAAGGTTTCGCTGCCACTAAGGCTAAGGCTCCCACCGAGGCGGCTGGAAGTGCTTCAGGGGCTGGAGGTAATGCTGGAGGCAACGCTGGCTCCTCCCGCGGATCTCGTGGAGGGCGTGGATCACGGAATAAGGGACCCAAGAGTGGAGCTTCAGAGAAGACTGGAGGCACCGAAGCAGAGTGAGGGCTGGCTTACATATTGAGTTCTGCAGCAGTTCACGAGACATGATACCCGAAGGCATGACAGGTTTTATCAATAACTATATGATGACCGCAGCAAAGGACTTTACAATAATGAATCCATTGAACCACGCAGCAACATATTTCACGAGCGAGTTGCGCAGTCCAATACACATAGTAAATGCGATAAATTACAACTAGATATTGCAACAACAGTTGTCTATATGAAGTTTTACTTGTAGCTAGAGCTTCTTATATGTATCAAGTCGCTTTACAGAGTTCAAGTGAATCTAATTACTCCGTGACTCAGATATATATTTCTGGAGTGCAGTGATGTACGTTTCAATACCATAACAATGTAAGTTTTCAATCTATTCGAAATTGATATATACTACTAAAGATGCTTATGAATGGCTATTGGCCAATGAAAACACAATAAACAAGCGTTGGTTGTTGAGATATAGTTATATCACATTTACTGTTTTGGCTTCGCAGCCCGTGAAATACGTTACAAAATGTCTACATGCAAAGGACGTAGCTAGCTCGGTCGACACATAGATGCTACAACTAGAAGCATAAGAATGCCAAACCTCAACGCGAGTTTCGAATAGGTGCTGGTCGGCCCACAAGACAATCCAGCCATTTACATAGGTACACATAGAGCGCTACGGAGTCAGATTGAAATGAAATCCAATGAGATGAATATAAATTTGTCCACTATCTGGATAAACCCCTCACAGCTCCTTATACCACCTATCCATATGGAAGAGGACCTTTCAGACCTCCTCGACACCCACCAGGACCGACCGACCGAAGTCAGACGCCGAGACCAGGTCAAGATCATCACCACTCCCTGGACCGAAACACAGACACTGCGAACAGCACGCGTGACAGTCGAGGCGGAAGTAAAAAGGTTTCACTTTAGGGCATCGAGGACATGTAGTCATCAGCAAGGGTGGAGATTCTGTGGCTCTTTTAAAGAGTTTAGAAAGGGGACGTCTACTCTAAAGTGATTCTTTGAACTGTGGGAATGGTCAGTGAAATGTTCAGGAACAGTGATGTTTTCCACTGTATGGGGGGTGGAGAACATACGTAGAGTCGCTTGAAAAACAGTAGAAGGTCCGGGGGCATGGGCTTATTTATATTTCTGCCAGTCGCGCTAAGGCTAAGCGAGAGAGTGCTTAGTTTGCCTATTTTGCTTTGTTTGTCTAGTTTGAATATACGGGTGGATCCCGTTCACCCAATCATTTGCCAACTCCCGAGCTCGGTCTTTTGCTTGGGTGGATCCTCTGTAGAAATTTTCAACGACTCCATATTGTACATAGTCGGATCCTTTTTCATTACTTGAGATTATCTGTTCTGTCTATAATTCTATGTGTCAAGTAATCATCTGGAACTAGACTGGAATGGGAGTCTCTTCCGGCAAGCCGAAAAGCTAACTTACCATGTCTATTCACCGGTTCGGTTCATTGCGTTAATCTTGTCTGTTATACATATGTAGGAATACTCCGTATATCGTTAGGACATACTATGGTACGATGCCAATGTGTAATGTAGGTGCCCTCAGTCTGCCTCACATTGGGTATCATCAAGCACAACACTAATCTACCCTAAGTATATTATTAGCCATGTCGCCGTGGGTTGCACCGAAAGGGCCTATTGTGCAGTAGTACTTTTGCTATCATATGTCAATTTCCCTCTCGAGTATTCCACATGTAAAACGATCCAATACTACAACATAGATTCTCAACCCCAATCATCCGTCCAAAGTGCCTCTTCCGAAATACCCGTCGTCGTCGGCCCGCGCACCCTTATCGCTTATCGCTTCTCCACGGTATGCGGGGATCTCATCCCCAGACCTGTGCCTTTGTACACTCTTCAAGAATGCCACGCCCTAAGGTCCATCCAGCGAATCGGCTGCGAGCAAACACTGCATGCACTGCCTGTCGTGCATCCAAGAAGCGCTGCAGTGGTTATTTCCCGTGCACCAACTGTATTCACAAAGGGCGTGGCCGCTCATGCACCCCATTCAAGTCCTTACCAAATGCAGGCCTCCGAAACCGCCCCGTACCTGCTTCTAGACCCACAGTTGAGACACCTCAGACATCGAGGGGAATGGCAGTCGATTTGCAAAACCCTTCGCATGATATTGGTACACCTCATCCCGAGTTTGACACGCTGGAGGCGGGATCACACTCACCTGAAGTTACACATCAGACGCATCCGCGCATGCTCCGCAACCTGCAAGGGGAACGAGGTATGAAAAATTTGCGACTATCATGCACATCATTTGATTGACGCTGTCCGCAGTGTATGTCGGGAAAGCCGCGTCTCTGTCATTTCTACAACTGCTTCGGGATACAGTGACCCAACATATCGGGCCCTCACAGTTCTCTCACAATGGGGGCAGCGAGGATATGCTAGAGGCAGAGGCTCATCACGATCTGTTGAATTCCTCCGAAGAATGTTGCACTATTGATGAGAAGGATCGGTTTATCCAAAATTATCACGCCGCGGTAAGACGAATGTCAATCATAAAGACCGGATAAATTACTGACAAACTGCGAGACGAGTGGGTTTTTCAATTTGAGTCTCGGTGACGACATTTTGTGTCCATTGATTGGCCCAGCAGAGCCCAAAACCGACCGGGAAAAGACTAGGGCTGCCATCATAGACCTTATGGTCGCCATCGGAGCACAATCACTCCCAAATGACCGAAAGACCCTTCAGGTGGAGCGATTTTACTTTGCTCGCGGCCAACATAGGACGTTTGCCAATATGCTCGAAGATCCTAGCGTGGATTTGATCCGAGTGTTTCTACTCATGTCATTTTATATGCTGGGAGCATGCCGCCGAAACACTGCATTCATGTACCTGGGAGTGGCATCACGAGCAGCAGTGGCCCTTGGTTTCCATGCAGACTTCCCAGCGCCAAGAAGCCCCGATGAAAGTGATGAGAGAAATGAACGGTAGAAGCTTCTCGCAAAATCTATTTGGCCCAGCTAATCCCTAATAGGTCACGGTTATGGATGAGTTTATGTATTCTTGACTTGCTTGTCAGCTCGATCCTCGGTAGACCTTCTGCTATATCACCTCTATTACCCGAGAATCGACAAGAACCCAGTTGGATTGAGGCCGCACCGGCCGATCCTGGCCTGGTGGCTTCATATCAGTTAGCGTTGATCCTGGATGAAATAATAAACTGCCTTTACAGTGCAAAGGCCGCATCCGCACAGCAAGCAGACCTACTATTATTCAAATTAAACGCCTGGGGTGAATATCTGCCGCGATCATTAAGGACGCCGTCTTTAGAACACAACGACCAGTGCACTTTCCGAGAGCATACAATTAGAAACATGCATGTTGCATGTTCGTATCATTTTGCCGTGATCTTAGTCACCCGACCTTTCCTCGTCTCGGTCTTGAGTGTCCGGCTGGCCCGGCTACACCAGAGCCTCTCGACGAGTCAGCCCAGTCATGTTCCTGAGGAGGACCCATCCCATTCTCGACTAGCAGCGGCATGTATTGACTCTGCTGTATACATGCTGCAAACGTGTCTGGAGGTTCATATGTCCGGCCTTCTTCTTCGGAATATGTGCATTCTAAAGTTCGTCTGCCCCAATACCCATCTAGTGACTCCAATACTAACATTCGACAGGGCATTCATTTTCGCCGCAGCCCTTGTCATCGGGTTCTCCATGTTCTCTCAACGTGACGTTGATCCCGATATTGATGATGTGTTCCGCGGTGCCCTGACTATCTTGCGCATGCTGGCGTTGCAGTCTGCCCAGGCAGCGCACTACTTAGAAATAATAACGAAGCTAGAGGCCGCTATAAACAAGCAGCGCCAGCAACTCGCTGCCCAAGCCCGACAGCGACGGAGTCGATACGTCAGTCGGATCTTTAGCTTGACCGACAGCCCGGCAACACCGCGGACACAAAATCAGGGGGACGAAGGAGAAGCGAGAGATGTAACCCCACTTCTATCGCAGAGTGTCACATCATACGCGTGGTTACATTCAGAAGATGGAACAGCACCAGCTGTTTCACCCCCAATGGTCGATGGCGCTCTATTTGATTGGGAGGGTATGGATTTGCCGTTGTGGGATAGTTTTCCATTTCTCGCCGAATCTACTACAATGTGATGATGATGAATACAATTACTAAGTAATCCTGGAGACTTCCATAGGTCTAGTTTACTAGATTTGGACGTACCAACATTGGAACTTTGGAACCTATGTGGTTTAGTAGGACTACGTGAGCATCTGTGCCCCCAAACGAAGATTTGCACGATTCAATTCGCTCAAACGGATGACTTCACGGTGGGAACCAAGAACCCAGGAGGAAAAAGGTTCGAAGTGTCCCAGTAGAGCTGGTAAATGCCGTCGACATGCGTGCCCTTCAGACGGAACGAATCGCATAGCAGGCCATTCTCATTTTGCCACATGAGATACCTGCCATAGAAAAGAAATCTATTTACCTTCGCATCGTCCGGTGTATCGACATCGTTCCCAGTGAAGCCTACAGGTAGCACCTTATTGGGTGTGGGACGGATGTATAAGGAGGTGTCAGGGTCAAAGGTGTAATCCTTGTCAGTGGCTGTCGCGATAATTCCGGAGTTTTTGAAAACAACTAATTGAGGATGCGAAGGTTAGCTGTTGGTCTGACTAAAATGTGCACAAATGGAAATGACGTGGAAAATAGACCTTACATGCAACATCCGTTGTCACCGATCCAACCACCCAGTGAGAAGAGTTGCCGACATATGCGAATCCTAGGTCTTCGTGTTAGGTGGGCAATAGACTGAGATGAGAACTGGTATAACCATCTGAATAAAAGACATTAGCTCCCTCAGGAGCTACACCGTAGGCAAGAATGGAGAAGGATTCTGTTGGATAGCGCGTTTGCAGCTCCGACTGAGACAGTGCAGCCATGGCTTGCGAAGCCAAAGTGATCCTGGTCGGTAGGACATTCAATCTCATTTTTTGAGAGTCTGGAAAGAAGATTATTTGGATATTAGCGCTAGGCGTGTAGCTGGGCAGTCATGTTATATCCCATTGTCAGACGTGTCACGTAGGGTGATGCAGCCAGATTCTGCATTCGACGGCTGACGCCTAGATCAATCAGCTACGTAACCTTGGAATAATAGCATAAAATTTATAAATCCTGCATATATTTCGATTCTCGTCTCTATTTGAATCCGATTAGATTCAAATTAATACGCAATTAGTGACAAGGAACACTTTATATACGGTTGTAGAAAGTGATATTGTTGAGCCGTGACGCCTTAGCATTGCCAAAATATCGAGCTTTCATTCAAACTATTCGGTCGATTATGGACAGACGGTCATAGAATCAGCCAGATAGTGGCAGGTAAGCAAGGGTATGCTGCATTATAACCCTCCGACTGGTTACTTCTTACTGGTGAGCAGCTAAAGATTGCTTATCTTCTTGGCGTTGGATACTCGATCATTTAAGTCAAGAGAGAAAGAATGGCCTACCACTATAGAAAATAGTATACCTAGGTAAGTCCTTTGCGGTACTGTTCGTGAAAACGGGCGGGCAATACAGAAAGCGATCTATTTCAGCGCCACATCTGATGTCAGTGAGGCTTTTTTCGGCGAAATCATATAGACGAAGTCGCTTCGCTCATATTTGCTCTCCGCTGCGTCTAATAATCGCCTTTAAAGCACGCAAAGAAACTATAAATTGGGTTCTAATAGAATTGACTCAAAATGCCTATTGATACATTCTATTCCGATCTGGTCTCGCGTTTCCTTTCAGGGAAGGCCAAGGCGTTGCCTCCACCGCTCCCCGTCCCAGAAGCCACTGCTCGCAAGCCAGTCTAAATGGCTAGCCAAACATTCCTCCTGCTGGGGCGAGAAATTGATCGGCCCCTGTGATCGGAGATGTCGCACGAAATTCGTAACTGCTCTAACATCTTGACCTGGCGGTTGTCTTCCCAAACGGATGGAGTCACTCATAACCATGTAAATAAGCGTGTCTGTAGCGGTGGTATACGGTAGATCACCAATGCTGTTCTCCGCGATGGTTGGTGTTCCTTGCGGAACGTAGGGTAACTTGGATAAGTGAGCACGTAAATAGAACATAGTGGCAATGATAGTGTTCACTCACTATTTCCTTCGGTATGAAGAGAACGGGCCTACCTTTGAATTCGAGCAAGCCGAGTCGTTGCTGAAAACTTTCTGGGTGCATGGACAGTAGTTTCAGTTTCAGCAGGTCCGAAACCTCGGAGGGAAGCTCGTCTACCCGATGGTCGAACCCATCTCCAAGAAAGACGAGAAATTCAACTTTCTCTTTCTATCACGAGAATCAAATTAGTTTGTCCTGTGGATTTATTGTATTTCCCCATTCAGGGATAACAAGAAAAAGACGCACCTGCTGTACCGGATGACTAGGGAAATATCTCCTTACGGCTACTTCACCGGTCACAAGTAATCGAATTTGTTGGAACCCTGCAATGCTCTGAAGGCAGCGTAAGATTTCCCTGGCAGCGTCCTCTGGGGTAGCAGGTGTAACAGCCATTATCGAATCTGAATGGGGTTACCTGGCATCGGATACTGGGTTTATATAAACATACTAGCCAGATACTGTTTACCTGTTTACAATCACCATATTGCAAGACAGTGTTAAGCTTCAATGCCCCGAGATCTCATCTCCTACTTCTCAAAGAAACTGACCTAATTTTTACTGTAGTATGAGAAAGGTAGGGGTTTACCTCACTGAATCTCAGTACATTGATCCGAGCGGGATTCTCTTTGTTTCGGGACTTGTTCTTTAGCATCAAGCGCATTTATACTCAGTAGTGTACAATTATCTATTTCAATACTTCAGATAATTGTTTTAATGGTTTTGACCCGGAGAATCCGATTTTTTATTTATTTTCTTTTTCGTTTTCCTTTCGTTCCCCCCTCGCTTTTTGGGAGGGGGGTGGGGGGATTGAATGCCCTTTTGCAACGGCGAGTCAGGACTGTAATGTTTCAAACCCTAACAAAGGAAATCAAGGACAGGGAGAAAAGCAAGTCAAAAACAAGTCAATATGAAGCAAAACAAGTCAACGAAGCAAAACAAGTCAACGAAGCAAAACAAGTCAATACAAAGCAAAACAAGTCAACACGAAACAAAACAAAACCAAAATGAAAGCAAATTAAACCATCTCAGAACCAACAGCCTTCTCGTTCAGCCTCCTCCACTGTCCTAAACCAATTAATGCGAGGTGGAGGCGGCAGTTCATTGTTAGCCCTCATTTCGTTCACGAGGTCGACCATTGGGTCCCATCTTCTTCGCGTACGCTGTTCTTCGGGTATAGTAAATTCTTGCCACATAGCTTGGAACCTAGGGGGAGAGTTATTACTTCCGGGCGCTCTTTTGCTACAATTACCAAGTCCATCCACTGAAAATACAAACCATTGGCATGGTCAATATCTCGACAAAACAGCCACAAGGCCGCCTCGGTGAAAGAGCTTCGGTTGAGAACCTTAATTGGATAAACCTCAGTCCACGGACCCGACATCCCCTCGGGTACATATGGTGGGAATCGAGGATCATTGGAAAGCATCAAGTGGGGATCGTCTGCAGCAGGGGCGGATGTCCCAAAGTCTGGAAGCCACCAAAGATGGCTAGATTTGGGGTACAGCCGTAGCACTTCGTGTTCAGGATATAGAGCCTCGACGTGAAAATGCACCGGAGGAATAAGGTAATCATTATTCACCGTTTTTACGACGTCGCATCCAGGGTCTGTGCAAGGTGTGAATCCAGCAGCGAATAGGGCATCAGAGGCCTTCTGAATCAGATGATCAAGAACCAAGAATTGAATATCCTAGAGAGTTAAACTGTGATCTGAGAACAAGACATAAGGAGTCACTTACTTCGTTAAAATGTCTCCAGTCGCCAACTAACCAGGCGGCCATCGTGCCCCAGAGAAGATTGGGAACTTGTGCCTCGTCCAGAATTCTGGCCACATCTGCAGCTGGCTTTACTTGACGGTTGAGCACTTCCATTCTTGCTTCTTCGGACGCGAACTTTCGTGGAGGATCGTCACGATGTTTTATGTATTTCCCACTATACATGTTGGCTGGCCAGGGCATGGTGGCTACCCAGGAGATGGGGGCTGGCCAGTTCATGATGGCGGTTGGCAAGGGCATGGTGGCTGGATAGGGGAATTGTAGATGTCTTGGAGTAGTTGAAACCTGATGTTTTTATAAGTGCGGGCTCGGGCCTTTTCAATATATTATCCCCTTCTTCCTGATGGAAAATGAAAGAATGTTATCCTAAAAGAATAGACTTCGAGACTCGGCGAATGATCCATAAACATAATGAGTGCGGCCCTAGCAAGAGGCAATTGAATAAGAACAAAGACATCGGAGGGTATTTCTAAAAATATATACCCAGGACTGCAAATGGATCGTTTTGTATAAGCCTCGTTTCATCGTCTCTTCGACTAAAGAGTGTTCATAAATAATACCCCTCGGGCACCTAGTCTGACGCAACAAAGACATATCCCTTCGGTTATTGGGTCCCCTATCAAAAGGAAGAAAGGGAAAGAAAGGAACGAAAGGAAATAGATGCCGTAGCATTTCCGGGCACGAAGATCGTAATCCCACGGGCTTTGATCAGTTCTCCGATCCCTTATTCTACTATGGAGTATGCACCCTCCTTTCCCTGTCGTCCTCGAAGCCATTTCTGCCAGGATAATTAGACAAAGAAAACGAAGGGAAAGAAAATAACCGGGTAGGATAAGCAAATCTGTAGGTGGGCACCCATATCGTAAAATCCACTACGGTGGACAAACTGGCGGTCTATATTGTACCAGAAATTGGAAATGATTGGCAGGAAGCGAGACTTCAGTCGCATCTTCAATATTGAGGATGTGACGAGCCAGATCTACAAGCAAAGCATGATAGCGAAGCAAGAGAGTACTTCATTCAAGATACTAAAGACGGGGAAGAAAGAAAG
Source organism: Penicillium chrysogenum (assembly GCF_028827035.1). Lineage (NCBI taxonomy): Eukaryota > Fungi > Ascomycota > Eurotiomycetes > Eurotiales > Aspergillaceae > Penicillium > Penicillium chrysogenum. The sequence continues at coordinate 6,465,507 of NW_026622750.1, read as the reverse complement.
AAAGGAAGCAAAGTCTGGTGCGCTCCCTGAGAAAGCTTAATCAAACCGAGATTAGTGTAAACCACCCATGGATGCAAACCCCGACTCTTCTCGTTTAAGCGAAGCGCAAACAAAGAAAGCAAGCAAACAAATCTAACAGATCTGACATGTGATCTTGCATATGATACCAGATCAGATCCAGAGCGTGACAGAGGACTCCAGAAGTGAAGAAATCCAAGGAGGGAGGGTAGACCCAAAGCATAAATAGAATAGGAATATCCAGTTGCGCAGCCATGCATTTTCCGTACAGCTAGACGGACTGCTTAAAACCCCAGCCTTACGTATAATATGCGCCCTGGTCAAGAGCAAGGGGCGTCTGCTCCGGCCATAGTTTCCGGATGGCGGATCTTGCTGCCGTGATTTGATCCATGTTCGTGGCGAATTGGACTTGATGTAAAAGATCGATTTGACCAAGAGTCCAGAATCTGCACCCCACTCCATTTGCATCGAATTCGTACTTGTGGCGGCCATTTCCAATGAGCAAATTGTAAATTCGCGAGACTGAAAGCCCGGGAATCAAATCGATGATGAACTCCGCTTGGGCATCATCGGGCACCTTACACGCCAACTCTGAAACAATAAGGTGGGCTTTAGAACCGCCTTGGAGAATAGAGCTTGGGGCGCTGTAGCTTGGCTGACAATCAAATTGGACAGATGTCTTAGGAGATACCGATAGGTAGAGACACCAATGGTTTGTCCCCGAATTTTGACTGTGCGGCACAGCAATCATCTGTGTCACAGGTAAAGCCAAAATTTCCTCCTGGCGGTTTTTCGGCACGAAATGAACTGGCTGGAAGATCGCCATGTTGCTGTTCAAAAGTCAACATTTGCGGGTACGAATGGTCCAGGTGATAAAGGTCGGTAACTACCCGAGTGATTGCTATGCAGAAACGGCCAATACACCAGCGTAGGACACTTATTTTCCACTAACCTGTCTAATCCAAGTCAAGGAAATCTCTGTGGATAAATGGAATTTGTTGATATATGTTGGGTGCTAAGGACGATGATGCGGGGAAGCAGAGTGAATAAACATGAGCATGTGACCGAAAAACAAACCCATCAAACCTTCCAAGGTTGGGATATGCCACTCCAATACTCAAGGATTTTATACTGCTATGGATGTAGTGGGTGGACAAAAATGGGGAGACTATACCCTCATTACTCGAACAGGTGGCATCTTTCGATAGTCAAAAGCATCTTGCGGATATGGCCCAAGGTACGCGAAGTTTAGTCTTTTCAACCAAATTATCTAACAGACTGTCGCCACCAGACAGCAATTCGGTACGTGCATACGGTGTATCAGGCAGGAATCTGAATGGCCAAGAGACAAAACGATGACAAAGCGTTGATCATCTTCCACTACTATTACGGAACGTCCTTCATGCTCAACCCCAACGGCCAGAAGACAAAGCCATCGAATTGTGGGAGGCCGCTCTGAAGGTCGGTTTTCCGTCATCTGATTTCGAGGTAGCTGTGAGGTTGTCTCAAATCTATGCAGGTTTGGGTGGACTCTATCTGCAGAGAGCCGTTGTTGCAAAGGACAACGCAGACCCGGCGACAGCAGAGGGTTCCCTTCGCAAAATTTCAGACATGGGGTCGGAAGAAGTGCCCCAGGCTCAGCTCCCTCTGCCTCCCCAGCTTTATGTTGCCCGATTCCATCATGTTAACGGCGACCATGCGAAAGCGCGAGAGATTGTGCGGACTCCGGTCCAGATAGCCCTCGAACTTCTTTCCGACGAAGATACAACAAACGACCACCAAGCGTTCGCAAAACTGCTCTACATCTTCATTCCACTTGGTGACAAAAAGAACACGGTCGCTGCCTGAAGCTTATTTCCGTTTGGCAGTAAAGCCGAACATGCGGCCGATCCGGACTCTTCGGGCCACTCGGATGACAATGACGACGAGCTCAATTATGATCTGAGGTTGTATCGCTTCGGCCAATGCAAGCATCAATGGAAAGCTCCCAGCAAGATACAGATATGTATGAACTGCATCTTGATCTGCCTAGAAGATAACTGTTTGAAGAAGCTGCGAGAGGGAAAGTTGGAACTAAACATCTGCCATCCGAGCCATGAATATCTCGAGGTTCCTGAGTGAGATGAAGACGGGGTAGCCTCGCTACCCAAGGGGGAGGTGTCATGGGAGAACCTACCTTGGGGAGAACGGAATATCACCCTGGGAGAATGGAAGCAGGAAATCCGAAAGGACTATATCGGACTGGATGCTTAATTGACTGTACAATGTTTTCCATCCTCCAGGTGCATGCGCTAGTCAAACAATCTTTCTCATATATTGACGCAGAGTAATCATAGGTGATGGCCTTTGTCTGAGTTGACAATAACTAGGGATACTATAATAATTTACATAGGCAGATTAAAAATAGCCGCCAGCGGTAGATATCCCTAAAGTGGTATACCTAAAGTCGGTGGACAAAAAGGTGTGGCCGTATACATGCCCTTGGACGAAGTGATTCCGATAGGGGAAGTATAAAAGCCGAAGATAAGCGCAAGTGCGCGGCCCGCCACGACCCGAGTGCACTATCCGCCACCCGATGTAGACGGCTGTGAAGCATGGTTGCAAATATTTAGAGATAAAAGAACAATAGGAGACAGTTTGCTATATATTCATGTTGGTACTCACAATATTCTGCTTCGATCCAACCTCTCAAGACCGCAATATTTTATTGATTCATCCACATACACCATGTCAGGTTGGAAGAGTCTTAATGTAGGCGTCATTGGCGGGGGCATCGGCGGCATGTCCGTTGCAGTTGCCTTGCGTCGTGCAGGACACACCGTGACCATCTACGAAAAGTCGGACTTTGCAGGCGAGGTTGGCGCTTCGGTTTCCTGTGCTGCCAACGGAACCCGCTGGCTACACGAGTGGAACGTCGATATCGCCAAGGGTGACCCTGTGGTCCTGAAGAAGCTTATCAACCGCGACTGGCACACGGGTGAACCCGTCAGCGTGTACGACCTCGATGATTACGAGGAGCGCTGGGGATATGTCTACAACATGTTCCACCGCCAGTACATGCATGCCATGCTAAAGGATTCGGCGCTGGGCGAGGGTGAAGGAGCGCCAGCGACTCTCAAAGTAAACCACCGGGTATGTTTATCACGGGGGCAGCTTGAAACCGAGCATGTGCTAACGTTGTCTGGGATCTAGTGTCGCGATATCGATCTGAAGACGAGTACGGTCGTCTTCGAGAACGGCGAGGTTGTAAGCCACGATCTGATCGTCGGTGCAGATGGAATCGGATCGGCCGTTCGAGGGATTATAGGAATCAAACCTGAAAAGCGACCCTCCGATCAGAGCTGCTTACACACCAACGTCAAAACCGAGGATGCTGTCAGGCTCGGCTTGGTGAACTACTCCGAGAATAGCGCACTGGAGTACTGGGGTGGACAGGAAGGCAAATGGGATAAGATTGTTCTGTCACCCTGCAATGGCGGACAGCTTCTCTCGTACTACTGCTTCTTCTCGCGTGAGCAAGGAGACTATTCGACACAGTCGTGGGGGGCCGAAGACCGCCCCGTTGAGGAACTCCTCGCGCCATACCCGGAACTGGACCGACAAGTGTTTAACCATCTGAAAATTGGGACGGAGATCAAACCATGGCGTCTCTGGGTCCATGACCCATACCCGTATATCCAACGCGGTAACACCTGTCTGTTGGGGGATGCTGCACACCCGATGATGCCTCATCAAAGCCAAGGAGCCTGCATGGCCATCGAAGATGCGGCAGCACTTGGACTACTATTTGGTAAACGGTATTTCTCGGGGGATATCGCTCAGGCCCTCGCTGTTTACCAGGAGGTACGTCTGCCTCGTGTCACAAGGGTGCAGGCGGCAGCAGCCAAGGCGGCTTACAATATCAACGAGCGGATTGGTGAGTGACTTTTTCGTTCAATCGCTGTGCAGTGCATTGTTTTCTGACCAGAGTATAGGCTTCTCTGTCAACAAAGATATTCCCACATATAAAGTCGAAGACACGAAGAAGGTTCTTACTATCGAGGAGATGAACGCGTGAGTTCGATAGACTTTAGATTCTGGACAATACTGACAACGACTAGCTATGACATGCACAAAGACATTGAGGAGAAACTCGCCGTAAAGCGCGGGGCAACCTATACCGATAAGTTCCTGTGCGGTCTCCCCATCGGACTTGAGCTGCCAAACGGGATCACGATCGGCGGAGTCGGCGCATAATGTAAAGGCACTTTTGGGACAAGGAACCAGTTGTTGGCCAGGGTTTATCCTTTAGCTTGGCTTGTATTTGTTGAGACTTTTTGTACATTGCACTAGCCTACATAGTCATGAAATTATGAATACATAGTACATACCGAAGTTACCAAATGTGCATGTCCCGCCCAATACACCCTTCTAGAACAATAAAGAAATACTACACATGGTAATTCCTGTTGAGCTTAGCCCGGAGTCGATTGTTGCAGTCACCGAGCTTCTCGGGAAGAGATGTACCGAGCGGCGTGCAATCACCCGCGACAGCAGGCTGCGGTTAGACGGGGGTGCAATTGTACCGGAAAAATGACGAAGGAATGTAGTTATTTCCTCTAGTAACCCATTGTACCATTATTCGGGTATCTAACTTGAAACTAGTAGATGTCCACATGTCAACATGTGTACTGTTCTGTTCTAGACTGTCGCATGTGTAGAAACAATGGAATACCCATTAATCTACCACTACCTACAGGTGCAGCTAGTTCATGTATACTAAGTGCTACAATGCATCCGAAAAGCTGTGGATAGGAACAAAAGTCCTTCAATTTGAATTATATACGAAACGGGAAATTTCAATCGTGCATCATCATTTCATTGGACTGAATCACCCAAATGATTTCTCTTCTCTTGGTTAATTTAGAACAGAGCATCTCCCAGGCGGTAGTGCACAGTCTTAATCTGGGTGTAGTTCTCAAGGGCATAGGAACCAAGCTCACGGCCAATTCCGGACTCCTTGAAGCCACCGAAGGGAGCCTGGTAAGAGATCATGTTGTAGTTGTTGATCCAAACGGTACTGCAATAGAGTTAGCCTAGTTACAACAGTAATTGATTAGGCGCGGGGGGGAACATACCCAGCCTTGAGAGCGTTAGAAACGCGGATAGCGGTGTTGATGTTCTTGGTGTGAACGGCGGCAGCGAGACCTGGATACAGTTAGAATGGTTATTCACGGTTTCACAACGAATGTAAACAGATCCATACCGTAGCTGGTGCTGTTGCCAATGCGGATGGCATCAGCCTCATCCTTGAACTTGGTGACGGCAATGACGGGGCCGAAGATCTCCTCCTGGGCGATCTTCATGTCGGGAGTGACGTCGGTGAAAACGGTAGGCTGGATGAAGTAGCCCTCGGTACCGTGACGTTCACCACCCAGGGCGACAGTAGCACCCTCGGTCTTACCGTGGTTGATGTACTCCATGATGCGGTCGAACTGGAGCTGTGAAACCTGGGGGCCCTGGAAGGTGTCGCCCTCGAAGGGGTTGCCGAGCTTGTTCTGGGCGGCGCGCTCCTTGAAGCGAGCGACGAACTTGTCGTGAATGCTCTCCTGGACCAGCAGGCGAGAACCGGCGCAGCAGCACTGGCCGTGGTTGAAGAAGATACCAAAGTTGGCCCATGAGATAGCATTGTCAATATCGGCATCCTCGAAGACGATGTTGGGGGACTTGCCACCCAGCTCGAGAGTGACCTTCTTCAGGTTGGACTTGGCGGCGGCCTGTAGGATCATACGGCCGACAAGGGTGGAACCAGTGAAGGCGACCTTATCAATGTCCATGTGGCTAGAGATAGCGGCACCAGCAACACGACCGAAGCCAGAGATAACGTTAATAACACCGGGTGGGAAGCCAGCCTCGACAATAAGCTTAGAGGCGTACAGACCAGACAGAGGGGTCTGCTCAGCGGTCTTAATAAGCACAGTGTTACCGGCGGCGATAGCGGGACCAATCTTCCAGGCCCACATAAGAATGGGGAAGTTCCAGGGGATGATCTGACCACAGACACCGACGGGCTCGTGGCGGGTGTAGGAGAGGGTCTCGGAGTTGGTGTCAATAGTCTGGCCAGTGATCTTGTCGGCCCAGCCACCGTAGTAGCGGAGACAGCCAGCGGCATTGGCAATATCGACCTTGGCCATAGTGACGGCCTTACCATTGTCGAGGGCCTCGATAGAAGCCAGGGTCTCCATATCACGCTCGAAGAGGTCGGCCAGCTTGGTAAGCATACGGCCACGGTCCGAGGGGGTCACCTTCTTCCAGGGACCCTCGAAGGCCTCGCGGGCGGCCTTGACAGCGATATCGACATCCTTCTCGGAAGCCTCGTAGACGGAGGTGATGGGCTTTTCGGTGGTGGGGTTCAGAGTCTCGAAGGTCTTGCCATCAACACCCTTGACGAACTCGTTGTTGATGAACCTAGAAGCAGGAACCAATTAGCGATGGGATCGGGATATGAGAGAGGGGTAAAGCATACAAGCCGAGGGGCTGTTCATAAGTGACATTGGGAGTCTGAATCGTAGTGGAGAGCGACATGGTTGCACAGGAGTATCACGAATAGATGCAGGAAAGAGAAAGCGGAGGGGGGATCTCCAAGGGTTTTATATATAACTTACCTATACTTGACAAAAACTGTCTTTGCATTTCGTTGGCTTTCTTGATGCGGGGTCAACGCCACGTGAGCCCCTTTTTGTCATAGGTAATGGTATGTATCTGTCTGTATCTGTATGGTTACTATGTTATTATACAGGGAGCTCCAAATGTTCCATATTATATGTACTACATTCAATGTCGGACTTCAGTCCTGTACATTAACCTAGCAAATATGTATGTCATATCATATGGAATTGTCCGAATATGTATTGGATATCCATGTTTGCCCGTTGCTTCCCTTCTTCTATTTCTTTTCCTGATTATTCATACAACGTCTTTTCAATACGAGCTCCATCGGGGGGGCTTGGCACAGAGCATGGACGTGTACTTAAAACGTGTGCTAAGACCCTCTCGGGTTAAGGCCGAGGTAAGATGACCTTCGTTGATCCCGGCAGAAGTTCCGAGCTGGTATAAGTGCCCCCTTACATATGTATAGTTTATGAGTTTATCCCAAACGCCTACGGAGTACATGTTTTACTTTTCTATGCAAAAGTGCCGAGCGCCTTTTATTTCGGGCCAAAGGGCGAGAAGAGGGGCAAGTGGGGAATGTGATCATCATGATGATGTCTCCGTACGCGGGCTAACATCTTCCCGGTAAGCTATGGTTTATCGTATGCGTTGTACATCTGGGCAAGCTTCGAAGCTTCAATTTCTTTTTTTTCCTTTTTCAAGCCGAGGATAAGCGGACTTTATTTTGGATTGAGATGATTGTGAAGCTGAATGAGGAACTATGTATCACATGACTTCCCGATCAGGAAATATTCAATGTTCAATTGCGATTCTCAAGAGGGGCTGCTGTAGCTTTTTCTTACATAAGCTGCAGATAACGCCCGGGCGGGGCCTTTACGCCAGCCTTGGAATTTTTGACGCTTTAGCTTATGCACCACCAATTAATTACCTTTAGCACCCATGCATCACTTTTGTCGGCTCGTCTTGTCGAGTCCACCTTGAAACGGTAGGCCAAAAAAAGAAAGAAAGAAAGATCAAAGGAAAATCAAACGGCGTCCCCTATCCTCTTCCCCACCCCACCGCTTTCATACGGCCCGGGAAGTATCCACCATTGGAACCCATCGAGCCTTACTCCGTACATCGCTCGGCTTGACCATGTTGCGCGGAGAGAATGTCGGTCAGGTGTCATCAGCCACCCGAGCCCTGGAGGGCTTCAGAAGCTTAAGGTTGGTACTCCCGCCCAGATCTTGAAGATCGTTCTGTCACAGATACTATCGATCTGGACCGAATCGCCTCGGATCTATCACACTCTCCGGAGACTTTGACAGACCAACTACGTATTACGGCATGATCAAATGTCTCAGAAGCGGACCGCTACCCCCCGGGAGGTCTAATTTAACGGGTCGTTCGCAACATTTAGCGGCGCCCATATGCTGAAAAGACCGGAAGTTCCCATTCCATTTCTGCTGGTGAGAGGGTGAGAATCACCCTGGTCACGCTATCATCCCTCTACCTCAGCTGAATTATGGTCTTAATGCAGACTAACTGTACTGCAAAGATTCGCACTCAAATTCCACGCAAGAATTTCCTTTCGTATGGACAGTCATACAACTCCATAAGTGAAACGCGAGCGGCGCCTAGATAACAGTGGTTAACTAGCCATTGATTGAAGTGACCACACCTATCCATTTATACCAATGCGGCTGGCGTGCATAAGCGACATGATATACCTCTACTTACGTATACCTTCCTTGTACAAATAATAGCTTTGTATGGACAACGGGAATACGGTGGCTACTAAGGGAGCGAAAAAAAAAAAAAAAAGAAAAACCAGGCTGGTAGGGATGAGAGGTCCCTCACAAGCAGCGAGTGCTAAGAGGATGTAAGGATATAGGTAGTGGAAGGAACATGGTCATGCTGGAGGCCTGTACTTGTGCACATGTGCCAGTATTTTGAAATAACATTTACACTGATTCCTTTGAACTGGTGAAGAGAAGGTTGAAATATCCTCCAATTTTCCTGCCATCCTCAGGATAGTGGCGGCTGGCCATTGGGAACCTGAGTGGAGACGTTATAATCGCCAAAGCAAGCCTGCTGGTACATCGCCTGCTTGGTGAGTTCAGGAACATAATCTAGGAACTCCTTCATGCCACAGAAGCCATTGACCGAGCCCTTGCAAGGGGACAACCCTTCCACCGGCACGGGAGCATTGTTCAACACAAAGCGGATGTAGTCCGTGGTACCAGAGCTGGACGATAGATCCGGGTTCTTATACATCTGGTCCTGCAGCTTGTCCAATTTGGCATCGGCAGGGCAAGTCCAAACCTCGGTAAATAAGCGCGCACCGAATGGAGCAACCTTGTGCATTATAAAGTTGCGCGGAACAGCATGCTCGACGTTTTTAGGCATACCGTGCGGCCCGTACTTGAAGTAGTCTAAGCCTAGGGCAGCCAGGACAGCGACAATCACGGTTTCGTGGGACATGTCCATATACATAGGCTGGTGCAACGGAAATTGCTTGGTGTTGTTGTCGTAGGTATAGTTGATGCTGCTGTGACTTTGCATAATGAGACGTGACTGTAGGCGTGCCGCGACCTCTTCCACATATCCAATACCCTGTGCTCGGCCGCTAGGTGAGCCGAACATGTTGTTGCCGTAGAACATCATGTCAATGGTGTACTCAAAATCTTCCCATTCCTGTTCTGTGAACAGTGAGCAGAAAGAGGACTGGCCTAGAGTGGCGGACTCATATGGACACATGCTGAACATTGCGTAGACATCCATGGTGGTAAGGTTGAAGTCATGCGGCAAAAAGGCAGAGAAGCGCTTGAGCGCGGTCTTTGTCAATGTGGGGTAGAATCCGGCCACGTCGGGGTCTCTGTCTTCGTGTTAAGCTGAGGCAACATTTTCTGTTTGGGAAACTTTTAAACGTACCCATTGCTGCTACCATTAGTACAAGTAGAGGTCGATGACAGTGTGGTGTTAAAGCCATCATCTTCTGACATTACAGTAAGATCGTATAACGCGTAAGAGCTGTTAGCTCCAACGTTATTGAAGAAGCCGCCTTATCGATGGTCAATGCGAATTTCTGTGGATAGACAAAAAGTAGTACTTACTCAACCACCAGCGGGCACTCTCGAGGATGCGAGGATAGTCCGTCGTGCGGAATGTGGGCTTAGGGCGTGCCGTGCCATTCGGCCACACATTCATCGAGGGATCGTAGATAGCATCGCCACGACCAGCGCGATACAGCAGTCGACCGTACTGACTCCAAAACAGAGCACCAGCAGTGGCTTCAGCGGCTGCGCCAGATGGCAGCAGCAAGTTGTTCCCAAGCACGTACTCCCAATCGTTCAGGAAGGACAGTGGACCCGAGCCAACCTTCTTGTCGGGGTTCTGCTTGGAGTAGTTGGCGATTTTGTCGGCAAAGCTCTGCATGGCACCTCCGTCGGTAGGCCACGATGAGGGATAACGCTGTCCGTGACGATGGAGTACATGGACCTGCGACAGTTCGCACTCAGCGGGGAATCCTTTGTCAATGCCGAACCCAGTCGAGTCAGTATATGGACTTAAGTTTCCCCACCTGGACTTCATGTCAAATCCAGACGGATATGACAAGCCAGTCGGGCCTGGAGCTCCTGAGCTCGAGATTGGGCTCATAGTCGGTACAGTCATGGCAGCGCTACCGCCACCAAGGGCCAAAAGAGCAAATGCAAGAGAATTCATGATTGCTCAAGGGAAGGATTCTTAGATAAACGCCACTCTGGCACAATCCAACGGAACCTACATCGGAAACTGTGAGCATTTATAGCAGGTTATCGAACAGTTTGCTTAAGCAGTGATCGGCTAGGACTATGCTTTTTCGGGTGTCCTGTAGCCTCCACTTTCTCTTCTCCGCATTTAGTGATGTTCAGTCAAAGACCGTTGTGGGCAGGTGGACACACGACCGGGGACCTTCTCGACTTTCCGCAATGGGGATCGCGGTTTTTCCTGTGATGAAGTCATGTCAAGACTGCGGGGGCGCATTAGTGTAGAGTAACTCTAACAAAGCTTGGCCAGGGGGACGGCGACCACTCCACATAACGCGTGGGAAGCTGGGGAAGCAGCCATGCAAGGCACTTAACTGGTGGGGCGGGGAGTTTCTTTCTTTCCTTCCCTTTCCATTTTACTTTTTCTTTTTTTCTTAACTCTTAGGGATTCGTGATACATGTAGATCAGATCATCGGAAGTTCTAAGTTTGGAGGAAACTGTTTGTGAGATCGACAAATGATTGTCGCTCGTTTGGGAAAACACAGGCTAGCTATTCCTAATACGGAATGTGTACTCGAGAAGGAATATGAATAATACGAAGGGAACAATTATTATTATTATTATTTCGAATATTTGCAAAATTCATGAATATATATGATACCCATTGCTGTTCCTATTGGGAAAACACAGGCGAGAGATTCCTAATGAAGTAGGTGTATTCTGCTTGGTCAGAAACTATTACTTCATGTTGGTTCGATCCAATATCGAAACCCCAAAGCGGAAATGGGAGGCTGATTCTGAGGTTATTCAGGAAATAATCGGGAGCTTATTGAATGATTCCGCGGATGTTTTGGGGTTCATTGCCGTGGATAGTGACGCCCCGAATAGCGTAGCCATTTACCAAGTCTTTTATTTGCTTCGTTTGGTCAAGTGTATTCGGAGCGGTCAATCCGCCAATGTAGAGAACAAGAGATTCGATTTGTTGGCAATGGAAGTTTGTGAAATTATTGGTGTCCTTTTTCACGTTATGGAGGAGTTGAATTCAGTGTATCGTTTGAACTGGGTCCAGCCGACATTGGAATGCCACGTACTTTCCATTGCAGGCCCCGCTTTGATAGAAACTTAGATAGCCATAAATCTTATTACTGGGACATATATACCTAGGTATATTAAAGCCCTTTTAGCCTGTCTCCTCATAACCAATCATACTTGTTCCTTAAGCATGACCTACCTTCTCTTTTCCCTGATTACCTGAGGGTGTATAGGTATTAGGGACCGGCACCTGAACGGCTGTCAGATAGGTTGAATATCGCTAGCTTGTCAGTAGTAGCGCTCCCTGGCGCAAACTTCATGATGTTAAGGCCATACAGAGTGTGCTATGTAGCATTAGCTTGACTTCATTGGTCAGCTGCAGCTCTTGAGCTTCGGGGGCCTCGGTAACTCCAGAGACCCTCAAAGTGACTCATCAGGGCTGATCACTGCTACAAAGAAGCTATCTACGGAGTACCTAGGTAGGTAGCAGCAACACTCGGAACCTGCCCAATCACAGTCCCCAACAGCAACGGACAATAGATACGCCAAGATTGCCAAGGTGACCAAGACAAACACCCAAAATCCACTGACCTTCAATTGAAGGTTGGTGTGGGTACCTCAACACCTTTTCCATGGCCATCCAGTTGTGGAACAGAATGTGAGCTCCAGTATTTATTTTTTTCCCTGGCATCATTTTAATCCATTTCCACTTGCTCTTTTGGGCGTAAAATGTCGATATGTAGTACAGCAATAGGCACTAAGCCAAAACGGGTATTCATCATCATTTGCAAATGATCTCCATACGGACTGTACCCGCATCAATAATGTGTACTCCGTACGTACGGAGTCCGGAGTACAAACGGGGTTAGCATAGAGCATGCATCTACAAATCCCCAGCCTCGGAAGAATATTTTCCGATATCCACACAGAATATTGCTGATGAACATGGATTATACCTAGATAGACCTCGGAAGAGACAGACTGCAAGGGATATCATTCTCTTTATGCATGTCCCAGTAAACTAAAATTATGTTTCGACTCCCAATGGACAAGGAAATGGTAGATTGGTTGCGCTACACAGTAGTCAAGGAACCATGATCTAGGCTGATTATGGTGGTCCTGAACCCCACAATGTAATCCCAAGTGTTGACATTACATTATACAGCAGGCCCACACTGATACCTAGTCATTTGGCGTCACTAGTTTACAAATAAGTCGGCCGTACAGAAGTGCTCTACAGTCATCTGCAGGAATGAGGATGTTCATTGGAGTATGCCTGTGGGGCCATGCAGGACCCCATGCAGGACAGAATCAGACCTGTAAAGGGGGGTCGGGCTGTACCGTCCCTCAGCTCCGCTAGGTTTTGAACTACGTGTATGTGTAGTGTCTTCCTATAAGTACGATGGAGAATTCCTCTTCGACCAGTGACCCAGCTAGGCAGCCATCATGCACCTGCTCTCGATACTCGGGATAGTCACTCTTTCCCTGTCGGGGTTGTCGACGGCATTGGCAATTCAGGGAGAGCCAAATGTCAATGGCACTCTGGTACAACAGCATCTCAGAGACCGCGAGAAGCTGATCGCGTTGGAAAAGACACATCGGCAGGGTGTGTCTCATACAATCTTTTATCTGTCAAGTCCAAGCAAACAGAACTGACCAGTCTCGCAGATCACATCTTTCGGCAGAGTCTCTCTCCAACTGCCAAACGGGCTGATGAGATTGTACAAGCAATTCGACAGCATGAGATTGACAATTACTGGAGAGTGGCCGCCACGGACGGTCAGAAGGAACGGTTCGCAGGGCAGGCGTTCCCCCTTGCCCGACCGTATATCTCTAACACAACACTTTGGAAAGTGGTCAAGCAAATGCCCAAGGGTGCACTTTTGCATGCGCATCTATCTGCCATGCTGCCGTACGATAAGATTGTGAAAATCATCATCCAGACTGAAGGAATGGTAATTTCCGCATCACAGCCTCTTGACACCAAAGAGGCCAAGCAAAATGCCACGTTCACTTTCGCTCATAATAACGGCACTCTTTCGACCACTCCTTTCAAGATTGACGCTTCTGATTATATTCCTAACACGGAGGTTCCGGTCAAAACTGCCGTAGCCAACTTCGAGGGTGGCGAGGCGGCTTTCATCGACTTTATTAAAAGTAAGACAACTATTCCACCGGGTGAGTCAATCCGCCACGAGTTAGGTGTGGACGAGATCTGGAGACGGTTCCAGGCCTGTTTTGGTCCGACCGGAAGCATGATCCAGTACGAACCCGTTGTCAGAAAATTCTACCAGACACTGTTCCAAGATCTGGCCAGCGACGGTATTAGCTGGGTGGAGATTCGAACTGGCGGATCGCATGGGAAGCTAGTCCACAATGGAGACGAAGAAATTGACCCTGATCTCGATGCCTGGTGGCATGTCCTGGTTGAGGAGATTGACAAGTTCAAGGCCACCGAGCTAGGCAAAAGCAAGAACTTCTTGGGTGCAAGAGTTATTTGGTCTGATACGCGCATCAACAACCGCGCTTCAATCACCAAGAGTATGGCAAACCAGTCCCATTACCATAAAGGCTAGCTTGCTCACCGTGTTTAATATAGGTATGAAAATCGCTCTCCAAAGGAAGCAAAACTTTCCACAACTCTTTAGTGGCTACGACCTCGTTGCCCAAGAAGACCTCGGTCGTCCTCTTTCTGATTTGGCACCGGAACTGGTATGGTTCCGTCAACAGACCGAGGCTTTGAACCTCACCATTCCGTATTTCTTCCATGCCGGAGAAACGCTGGGAGATGGGAACTCTACTGATCTTAATCTGTTCGATGCAATCCTGTTCAACACGCGACGAATCGGTCACGGCTTCTCCTTGTATAAACACCCAAACTTAATCCGTCAGGTAATTGAGCAAAATGTTATGGTGGAAGTATGTCCGATTTCGAACGAAGTCCTTCGCCTGAACGAAGATATTCTTCACCATCCATTGCCGGCGATGATTGCCCACGGCATTCCGACTGCAATCAGCAACGATGATCCAGCCATCCTAGGACAGGACGTGGCAGGTTTGAGTTATGACTTCTATGAAGCCATCCAAGCCTTTGACAATATTGGTCTAGCGGGATTGGTGAGTTATGTTTATTTTGATGATTCACACTGCTTGCTTACACTAGAAAATAGGGTGCGCTAGCACATAACAGTCTGCGGTGGGCAAACTTCGAAGACCAGTCTAGCGAAGATTGGATCCAAGATATTGATCGTGGTGAGCACGGAACCGGTACTAAGGCCAGGCACATTCAAGGTTGGAACAGGGAATGGGAGAAATTTTGCAAGTGGATTGTTGACGAATACGGCTCAAAGTACCCAGCAGTACAGGTTGACTGAAGCCTATACATTAGCAGATACAGTGGTGAGCTCATCTTTGGCCTGGATCAAATGCGCAACTATATAGTCCAATCAAGATGTATGGAGCTCTCTTGTATTACCCTTATTACTGGTAGAATTATACTGTGTGAACAATCATAACGACTGCCTACCACTGGTGATAGATTGACCGCACATCATAATCACAGCTTGAGGCATTGGAAGCATACCAAATAGGTGCAATATGCCAAAATTTTGTAGGCCGAATTTTAGATGCTATACCAACAATCTTCTCTCACAGAATCCCCATATTACCTCCATTACATCAGTAGAATTTGACTATGGCAATTCAGAAACAGTGTTTTTCGCAGAAAGCTCGGCCACGGGCTTTTTGGGGGTATGAATAGTATCGACCGGGGCCTCAAACACCTGGGCACCGTCGGTCGGCAGTTCTGGCTTATAATACCCAAACTCAGGCCAAGAACCGTATTCCATATTTTGGGGTTGTTGCTTTCGTTGTCGAGTGTACCATATAGCTGCTAGCGTAATGAAGGCAAAGGCAACCACGGCTCCAACGACAGGACCAGCAATCCATGCTTTCGAAGATTTTCCATCAGTCTCGATGTTACTCAAAGATGTAGCCGTGGGCGATAACATAGACGATGGCGCGGCAGATGCCGTCAAGCTGACTCCAGTACTAGTAGCGGTTTGCCTTGCAGTATCTGATGGTTGCCAACGAATGAAGATGGCCTTAGCATTAATGCCGTTAGCGGTCCTCATACTAGATGTGGTGCCGGCTTTTGTGAATGTCCATAGGTGATTAAGGTCGGTATTAGTCGAGGTGCACCGGTTGGCTGAGTACCAAACTATGCCATTTTCGGTTTGGGCACTATATCCTCTGGTCAAACGATTCACAGTCAGTTACTAAGTTGGTCAGAGGATATATAAGGGTTGAACTTACTCTGGACAACAGGTCGCCCGGGTCTCGACATTATCGTTAATAGAATCAACTGATTGGTCTGCTATCCAATAGCCCGATGGACACACACCCGGCGAGAAGTAGGAGTTGGTGTTGGTCGCATAACCCGAGGGAAAGCAGCTGCTCCAATCTGTAGGTCCTTGGCTTAACCACCAACCAGAATCGCTGGCTTTGATTACGGTGTCGTAATAATTAGTGCCGGACAGATACTCTATGTACCATGTGTTGGTGGTACATGCGGCTGGCGGTGAGAAGCTCGTTGTAAGGGGTAAGGGTGTAGTGGCTGTCATGAAGGCGATTGAAGGTCTCAGAGAGGAATCAGGGAGAAGGAGAAGGGCAGGAGGTACAATTGTTGAAAATATAAGAGAGAAACGGAGATCGCGACACCCTCTTGTATAGACATTTTGCCGTTAACCGCCAAAATTGCAGACCCTCCAGTCTTCATAGGCCAAAAATGAGTTCTAGCGCTCAAGATGTGGGCCTCCTTGCGATGATCTTATGTGTGACGACAGAAAAACAGAAATATGTGTGTGATCCATAGCAACAAAAAGGCTTCGCAGGCCGCGCCAAGGCTTGTAGCCGCCGTAGCGGGTCTTTCATATTCCAAACTGTAGGTTAGTGGGTGATGATGAAGATATCTAAAATTAGATAATGGTGCTCACGTTGATCTCGACTGGGAATATACATAGGAGATTATAGGGGTTTGTGTTAGAGGTCACGTGACTTCGTTGGCTCCTGCACACATTAGTTAGCCTCGCCTATAGATAGTTCCTTCCTTCTCCACGCATCTACAGACTTTCCAGAGTATCCTACTTTTTCGTTGTGGTAGTATCTCTATCTGGTTATGAGCGCCTGTCTTCGAAGCCTCTGTCTCACAGCAAGCTTCGAATCCCCGTTTTTCTGGCGTTAGCGGGGCGCCAAGCCTCTGTGTGTGGGCACACAGCATACCTAGTTAACTTCCAATAAGATCGGGTCTTCGATCTTCCACCTCCCCGAGCCTTTCTGCTCCAACCAATTAGAGCTCGCAGATCTCCTACATGTAGATCTCATCAAAAGCATCTATTTGCATCGTTTCTGCATCATTCACGACCGTCGAAAAAGGCTGCTCGACGAGATCGTCTGTTTTTTGGACATTCTCATGCCGACCGCCCAGACCGATCCAGATCTCCTCCCTTTGACCATTCGTTTTCTTTTCGACCGCCGTCCTCACTCTTTTAACCGTTCGATTCCTTTTTCGACCGTCACAGACACACACACTGAAGGCCAATATGCTGCCCAGTTACAATTTCGATCGTCAGAAGGAACTTGACATTTCGAAGATCTCGCATTTACCACTTTTCCCGAGAATCCTATATTTGCATAGTAGTCCCTTTATCAGGTTATGAGTTCCTGTCTCTTGAAGCCTCTGTATCACTGCAAGCTTCGAATCCCCGTTTCTTGTCGTCATACTTGACGCCAAGCCGGCCGAGACCGCAGATCTCGACATCCGCCTTCATCAGGTTTTCGGACTGGTAGCTGCAGCAATGACGGCCAAGTTGGGGTCGGGGGCGAGTGGATGCGAGAGCGAGAGCGAGAGCGGAACCGAGAACAAAAGCGGGAACGAAAGCGTGGTCAGGTTCAACCTGACCGCACCAAAAATTTACGCTTTGTTGTAAGTGCCCTTCCTTGGGTGTTAATTTCCGGCATTACTTGGCATCTAGCATTAACGTCATTACAGGTGTCTTAAGAGGCATAACATAAGAGAAGGCCCGGGCCCCGGGCCCCGGGGGTGGCTATGCTGACTAACTCTTCCCTCCGTCGAGGTCCCCCCCAGGGGCCCTAGGGCTCATACCCGTGGACCTATATATGCTGCCTATGGACGTCACTTCCTCAGAACCGTATTCTTGGGCCATGAATACCCTAGAAGGACTTGTGCTTAAAAGTAGGTTATTGGTTTATATCTACTGAGCGCCCTAAATTAATGGGCTGATCGGACTCTGTTTTCCCCTGAAGTAATCAGGATTTTTCTGGTATTTTTCATTATTATAGGCACAGTACATGCAACAAGCGTGAAGAAACGAAAACAAAAGGCGAAAAGGAACGTGATATCAAGTGAGAAGGCAAAAAGAATAGCAGCAAACATTTTTAATCATCGCCAACGAGATTCCCTCGTTATCCCTCTTTGCAAACGGAGCTCGCAAAGGTGAGCTCACACAGGGCATGGGTTTGATGCGCCCGCTAATAATTAATTAGTCTTTTTCCTTGATCTCTGAATCCCTGACAAGAAATTACATACCGCACCTGCGAGGCTTATCGTCTTCCTTAACCCAGCCTTTCGGCGCACTGTACCAGATTCCAGAATCGCCATTCCTACTGGTTTTGTTAGTAAGCTTCAACAAAAATCGACTGATATATCAAACTCACTGATACTTGCAAAAGGAGGTGAAGGTAGCACCCAGAATAGACGTGCCGTTGGTGGGGCTCGAGTTGCAAGGATACTTGTAGTAGGGGTAAGGGTACTTGACCTCACAAACGTTCTTCTCACCGTACCCACGGTGGTCATCGTATTCATGATGATCTTTGTAGCCCTTGTCATTACCTCTGTGTCTCTCCTCGAGGGAATCAGAGTTTGGGTCCGCAACCGGCGTTGCAAGAGCTATGTCCGTAGCTAGGGGAAGAAGCACAGCAAGAATATACAATGGCGACTTCATATTGAAGTGAAAATGAACAATAGAACTTGAAAGTAAAACAAGATAGAAATTAGCCGATGTTAATGTTTTAAGATAGCAGAGAATTGAGAATTGAGTCTGTTGCCGTCTTCACAAATTGAGCTCAGACGAATCTTCACTCGCTTTATACGCAAGACCTAGTGGCAAAACCTGTGTCCTAATAATATCTGTAGCCATGAGACCTTGTCTAACTGACACTAGTACCAAGAACCAAGGTGAAAAGTAAGGATCATCACTGCTGCTTCCGACACGAATATAGCGTCTAGGCCGACCTAAATTGTCATCCATTGGTGCTAAAGCCAACTATGGGAATGCTCTAGGTCCTTGGCACGGAGACTTCGTACAAACGCCAGTATCCGAGCAGCATACTTCATAACTATACCAAACCCTTACCGTAGTCCAATATTTGGCATTCTGGCCTATCTTAGTTGTAGTCATGACATCAATGTTAGAAAGCGTCGAGAAAACTGGGAATCCTTTAACGCATATTTAGATCGATCACAAAGAAGATCTCTCTATGTCGATTGGTGGAATGAGATGATCTGTCGTTGCCAAGACAGAGATTGGCTTTATGCCAGATAAGAATAGAGTTGGGCCCGAACAACGGTCTGCTGGGGCCGGGCCCCACTACAGAAGCTTTGCCGTATCCTACTTAATATCCTATTTATATCCGTCCAACCCCATCATGATGATGTACAAATCGCCAAGAACACTTCCATTCCAAATCTTGCAATGCCAGATTGAAAGTGAACACTACTGTATTTAAAGAAAAAAACAAAAACAACAGTGGGGACTCGGTGGTGGTCACCCACCCAACTACTAACTCACAGGCGTGTGGCAATATGTGGCTCATACGCGGTAAATAGTTCGGTGGGTGTCGCCCCGATGAGAAATGACTGAGCACCGCTTTACGGTCTCGCGACCTGGGGTGAAGGGTGACTGCGCTATAGAAAGGGTGAGAAGCTGGGTGAGAATCACCAAAGTCGCGCGACCATTGCCTTGGCCCCTTCAGCTGGACAACGGCAGATTATCATTGGATCACGTTGCTTTCCTTGAAACTCTCGGCATCTTGGCATCTTCACATAACTAGAACTGGAAGCACCACCTACCTTAGGAGTAAGTTCTTTAACGTAAACCTCGTATGACGACCGATTTGTTAAATCTCACGATGTCACATGACCTTTCCGATGTACATAGTTCACCCCTCCTCTTCTTCCTTTCCTCTACACACCTCTTACACCTCTCTTACAGAGCTCTGTCACTCCGTACAATCCATATTGTACAGCCTTTTCATGATCTCGTTCACATCGTAGATCTTATCACGATCGACAGCTAGGGAGGAGCGATTGCCTTTATAAATAAATTCACCGCGCAGGTGACCAGGTTAACTACGTAGAGAAATAGGGACGGTATTAAAGCAATCGTTGATAAAACGTCCGACTAGCAAAGGATGCACGGAGCGACGTTCGAGGTAGAGAAAATAGCTGTTATTCACTTCGCCCCTAAGGATTTTAAATTAGATAAGGAGCCTTTTATAATGAAAGGATAAACCGTTAGCCTAAGGACTATTAAGATCCTAGTTGTCCTAATAAATATAAGACTTAAATAGAAGTAGCAAATGGATTACGTTCGATTTATCAAGCAATAGCACGTATTTGCGGATCCCATCCATTAGTTCGCTTTTGCACTGGGTGGTAAGTAAGCATAAGGAATGGCTGCCCCACCTAGAACTTGTCACATGATGCATCTACAACATACGTCCACCTTCCATTCCGCTCGCCTATATGAATCTCAGCTTGTGACCGTGATAGTTAGTCCGCTATCACACTTACTTTCACATTCTCGAAATACTTCCTATCGCATTGTTGGATATGCGACGTTTTGAGAGGATTAACAATGTCGTTGAATCGGTTGAGGACTATCGAATTGGCGGTTATCACCCTGTGCACTTGGGAGATTTGTTTCACCAGAGATACGAAATCATTGGGAAATTGGCATTTGGCCAATTTTCTACCGTGTGGCTCGCAAGAGACCAGAGGTTGGTTTTAATCGTTTTTCAATTTACTACATATCCTAATACCCTTTTTCCTAGGCTACAAAGGGATGTCACTTTAAAAATCCTGAAAAGTGCCGTCTCGGAGGATAGCCAAGAGCTTTCTATTCTCAATGAATTGTCGCATTCGATAACACCTCACGCCGGCAAGGAGCATGTTATCTCGCTTCTGGACCACTTTGAACACGAAGGCCCGAACGGCTTGCATCTTTGTCTTGTGTTCCCTATAATGATGTCCGATGGTGAGGCAATGACAATTCGTGGCAAGGCTCGCAATGCAAGCTTTGTGCGGGCGGTATCAACTCAGATTATCA
Organism: Penicillium chrysogenum; assembly: GCF_028827035.1. Taxonomy (NCBI): domain Eukaryota; kingdom Fungi; phylum Ascomycota; class Eurotiomycetes; order Eurotiales; family Aspergillaceae; genus Penicillium; species Penicillium chrysogenum. The sequence goes on along the minus strand of NW_026622750.1, from coordinate 6,444,670 downwards.
TTGGCTTGGATTTCCTTCATCAGAACAACATGATCCATGGCGGTAATATCTTAAACTATAATGTCAAAATAGAGGGTATACTGATTTTTCTATTAGATTTGCAACCCGCTAACATTCTATTCACCGTCAAGCAAGCTCGGCATCGGGAATCTTTGGTACCTCCAGAGTTTAGTCCCGTTCGTTGGCTACCTGGAATCACGGCAGATTCCAGTGCTCCGCGATACTTGATGACCTCCCAGCGACCCCGTGGTATGTTGGATGATGCAAGCTTCTCATCTTTGGTAGTCAAAATTGGAGATTTGGGCGGAGGTAAGGTTATAGTCTATTATTCGAGATTGTCATTACTCACCACATCAACCCGCAACAGCCATCCGAACGAATGATTATCGTTCTCGTCCTGTTACTCCTCTAGGGCTGGGAGCCCCCGAAATTATCGAAGGACATTCCTGGGACAGTAAAATTGATATTTGGGCATTGGGATGCTTGGTGTGTATCCTTTGATCCTTTGGCGTTATCAACCGACTAAACTATGTAGATATTTCAGCTTGCCACGAACGAAGCGCTTTTCCCTTTGATGTCATTTGGCTGCGTAGCTGAAGAAATGCGCGAAGATTTGAGAGCTCTTATTCAACATATTATGGGAAGAGGCTACGAAAATTTTGCCATTCATGTTGGCGAAAGGTTGCCATCTGATTTCGGTTCAAAAGATATAGAAGATCTTGCCTCTTTCCTGGCGTCGATGCTTCAACAATCCCCGGGACGCCGAAGTTCTACCAGAGCGCTTCTGGAAGATCAATTTTTAGTTTGTTGAACTGTTAGGGGCGTGTCTTTTTTGGCGAGAAAACCCGCGAGCAGAAGTGCTATCTTTGAGATATATGTTTATGGCAACCACACCTTTTTTGTTATCTACCTTACCGTGGGCCAGTAGATAGGAAACAAACGTAGAAGTTATTTCGGAGGAAGTCAAGATGAACCTTCTTCGCTTGAATATAATTTAGCCCTTGGAAATCGGTACAGCCCGAGGCGCTCCCTATGGATCACCACTGTTTCGAGTGGCAGTACGTGCTTGAGCATCACCGGGCGAAATCGCAGAGATCCACATCAAACTTGAACCTAGACGCCTCCTTAATTGGAGACGCCGAGCTGATGCACTAATATCCCCTTCCAGGCCGACTCTATTTACCATGAAAACATCTCGGCTCACGTGAGATCGCTTCTTGTCATCAACTAAACTACACCGCTCCAGAGCCAAGAAACAGGGTTCCCCTCAGGGAACACGTCGACCGAAAGTACTCTGGCCAATTAAGATGAAAAGGCATCGTCGGACGGGTACAAAACGGTAAGATAAATAGGCCTATCAATGTTGTTGTAGCTTTCCATCTCCTTATTGAAGGTAGTCTCATCCCTGCTCATAAAAGTGTTGGAAGTAGCAGTATCGGCGGGTTACTGAGGTTGTGGTTATATTTCGGAATCGATTTAACATGCATCTTTATGTAGTGCTACGTCATATTGTTCCTGTGCTATTCAATAAGGCTCGTCCTATATTCGGCTTATGAAGGCTAATTGAACACCAATATATCACAAACGGTCAATCTATATCGGTGAAGCCTGCTCGGACAACTATTGACAGATTGCATCTAGATGTGTAATAATTCCTACGCACGGCACGGAGTGTATGGTCACTTGTCATGAAATTGTAGTGTTTGCCCGTACTTATCAAAGGCGAGGTATCATCCGTTCCTAAGGTGGCTCTGAAAAGTATTTTACGCATATGGATGCTTAGACAACCTAAAATGAGGTTTTTAGGTGTTCTATTAGCGGTATGTAGAGGTAAGCGCTCTAAGCGGATAAATTATTATTTGTGATACCTGTGACTTGGCTTGTATATATATTTGTATATATGGGTCTGCACACCAGATATGGTGGCTTGCGTAACCGCTGGCCTTTTGCTCAAGTTTCGGCACCTGCAAGCCATGTTATCAATCACTGCCTTATTTCTCCATTTGCGCTCATGCGTTTCAGTAAGGGGGCCTTGTACACGCACACCAAAGACCGGGTTTGCCACGCAGAGAGTAGGGCCTTCTTACTATATGATACGACGTTCTAATGCAGGGGCCTTGCCGCCGTTACATTGAAGTAGCACACCTATACATAGTACAACGTTAGCGCCCAAGGGGCGCCTAGACGAGTCTGCCTATGAACCAACCACCATGAAGGTAGCATCTGAAAGTAATATATATATTTGCGTCTTGCATTGAAGTTAACAGCAAACCGACAAATCCATTTGAACATATAACCCCTTTCCTTGTCACATCTACTTTCTTTCGGAATGGCTTCAAAAACACTTCTATTTCTAACAGCGGAGCAAATCCAGCGACTTCATCTAAGATATATCAACAAACCTCTTCCAATCCAGCTGAATATGCTAGAGTCTGCAATCCATTCGCCGATAGACATGGAACATTACACAAAGGAGGAAGATGTTTTTCAGCTTGCTGCGAACCTTGCTGAGAAAATAATGAGAAACCATGCCTTCCAGGACGGGAACAAACGCACTGCCCTAGTGGCCGCCGATATGTTTTTGAAAATTAACGGCTATTACCTTCAGAAGGTACCGTTCGCGGAGGATAAAACGACAAAGAGCTCTCGAATGCTCATGTCGCTGTTGTTACCAATCAGTGGACAGCTAAACAGTTGGGAGATTATTACAAGTCTATAGCAGTGCCTCTTGGTCCGGCGACTACGGAAGTTACAGAGTATATCAGGTCAGCTACTAAGTACTAGCCTATACTCTCCGTCAGTATGGTCGACGTTTTGGACCCCGTCTGGATGGTGTTTTAGACGGAAGGGAAGGAGATTTATATGATACAAAGCTTTGTTGATTTAGCCTGTTCGTGTCACTTTGTCTACTATTACATTATCTAGTTGAGACCGTGTCCGCCACGCTTACCTTTTGACTGCTACATTGATAGCGCAATAGATAAACTTGTACAAGTGTGTCGATCGACCTATGCAAACTTTGTAGACAAACCTAAAAGTTATTACATTAAGTTGTGAATTTCAAGGATCTACAGAGAATCCTAGCCCGATTACCCGATGACATCGGGATTTCCTATTTACTGTGATGAGCCAGATCTACAGACAAATCAGAGCAAAGCAAGAGAGTACTTCATTCAAAATAATAAAGACGGGGAAGAGAAAGAAGCAAGATCTGGCGAGCTCTCTAGAAAGCTAATCAAGCCTAGATCATTGCAAACAATATAAATTCCGGCTCTTCTCGCTTTGCGAGGCAAACAAAGAAAGCAGAGCAAACAAAGGAAAGCAAACTAATCATGACAGATCTGGCATGTGGTATCAGATCAGATCCAGATTGTAACATTTACCAGTAACCATTCTCTAGAGTTCTAGCGATAGGTAGGCAACCCGTCGATTCCCGACATAGCCACTGGGAAAACAAGCTTAATATCACATATCCTTTAGCTGGTCGAGTACGGTTGCTAGGTTCCGTCCCGTAGCGCTTGCGTGCTCCGCAAAAGTTGCTAGGTAGCATTATAGATCAGTACGCGTAATACGGGAAGGATGTGTGAGTAGATTATACCGTCAGGGGTTCCATCTAGAACTATCTCGTGCGTTTTCCCATCTAAGAACAAAGTTGCCGGACTTGTATTTGACTCTGTCTGGCGAGGGATTTGGCTTGGGATATACAGGCGGGGATAAGTCGATAATCCTAGCAATAAAATAAACCGTTAGCCTTGGCTAAAACTCTCGCACACTAATAACGTACCAAAGCCAAAGTGTTGCGAATCGTGGAAAAACGTAAGTTTACATCTATCTTCAGCACTAGCTACAGAAGTTGATATGAAGGGACTGGCAGCACGGAGCGCACTACCAACCTCCTGCTCAATCAAAACATAAGTTTCTCCCGGGTTGCCAATAACAATAGGCACCTTCCTAGTCACCAAATTTCCTCTCGCGTCATGGGTAGTGAAATCTGTTGTGACATGATGAAAATATCGTGCGGTAAGAGCGCTCCTAGCGCAGCGCAAGGAAGAGAAGGGCCGAAAAGCACTGCGGAACATTTCAATAGGATCTTACTAACTGAAGGCTCGAGTCAGTGAAGTGACAGGCAACTCCTTAAGCGTTCAAGACGTACAAGGCTCGGGCTGTACAATGTGCAGAATACGTAGGGATAACAAAGGTCTGTGGCGTATTCGACTGGGAGTAGTGCTCTTAAATACCCATCTTCGAAGCAACTTGGTCTCGGCGTGGAAAAACATATCAGCGGATCAGTTGCGTCAAGAGAATCCCAGCAACATACAACATAGGACAGCACAACAAGGGGCATCTGGAGCCAGCCATAAAAGCGGTGAAATAGTCACCGCCTACTGCTTTCCCTGACCACTTATGATTCCTCTATGCGCTTGTCATCGGGATACGTTTTTATACTGTAGATATTGCAACCCTGGAGAAGTCCATACTTTATCAATGTATTACGTCTTACATTTTTGGGGCTGGTATTAGACGACAACGTGACCCAAAAAGTAGATGGCCTATCTCTTAGTACAAAAATAGACGGGCTGGGTCGATCCGCTCGGGCGGATATTGAACCAAACTGGAGCGGCAAAGGATCGTTGATGATCGATTTGACGGAGTTGAAAGGCGGTCTGGGAAAGGCGGTATAGTGGGGTCCTCCTCAAGAGCACCCACTTCATTTGACATTATCTCCTAGCAAGCATCCCTATCCAATGAACAGTCTTTAGGCCGGCGGGCCCCCCTTTTATTATTTGTCCGTAACATCGACCCACTTGCCCATCATTCGTCGTCAATGGATGGATGCACGACTGACTGGCTTATATAGCCAATAATATTCATTTCCTGCAACAATATCCGATATGGTGTAATAGGGGATGACGGTGGAATAATCACGTTTCGGCGTGGATTTGAGTCCACAAAATCGTGGTCTTTTCATCTAGATATCGTAGCGACGTAGCCAAAAAAAAATGGGAAACGATCTCCAGCCTTGGCGCTAAGTGGGTTGGAAACAACCACTCAAGAAACATCCAAAAACACATTACCAAAATAGTCAAATTAACATTCAAGCTCAATCATAAAGCAATATCCATAGCAACATAAAAAAACACAAGAATAGTACAAGTGGAAAGGGGAAAGAAACCTGATCCGTGAACCACTCACTAAGACAGTAATCACAAGAAATTGAATAATTCTGATAGAATTACCCGAATCTCTCTAGAATAATTACTAAATAGAACTAGAACATAAGACAAGAACGCAAGATAAGAACGTAGAGACCAGGCTACACCACCAACTCTTCAACGGCTGTTCGAAAATTGCATATCCCACCCCAACTCGGCAATCTTCTGTAGCCATTCATTGTCAATGATCAAGTTGGTTTCTCGTGGTGTTTGGGGGGCTCATAGGAAAAAGAGACGAAAAGGGATGACTAGGGGACCTCCAGAAAGTTTTACTTCGTCATTTTCGTTTTCAGAGACCTCAATGTGTTGGGAATTGATAGGTTTGCCGTTAACGGTATCCCATATCCATAAGTCAATAGCGATCATTGCTCGCTGCCGACTGAGTTTGATTGCAATCACCACATTTGCATTCCCTCGCACTGGGTCAAGCCAAATTTCAACATCTTGTCGAAGTTTCTTTCGCGTTTCGGATACCGCAACTTCCAACACAACCGAGGGCTGCTTTGGACAGCCGCGAGAAGGTCGCCTTGGCCCCCAGCCCATATCTGGATGTTTTATGCGGCCATTTACATTGAGATCGACTCCTAGGTAGTCGTGTGTGGCTTCGTCAAGCCCCATTCGTGCCAGGACCTTATCGATGGCTTTGTGCACCGCGCAACTTGGGTATGTTCGAGAGTAACCATCTTGACAGTGAGTGCTTCAGTATTCGGGTCGAAAGATGTTCGGATTGAAGGAATCGGGATAGTATCCAAGCTGAGGAAATCCTGGTTGAAAGTAGTGGGATCAATGGAGAAGACGATGTATTCTGTGATCTCAGTAGTTGGCTCTTGTTCGCTCCTGCCAGATCCAGTATCGATGTCGGAAATTTCACGAGAATAGGGCATTGAATCGAGCAGACGTTCACGTTCGAGGGTACGTATTTGAGCAAATTGATCTTTGTCTTCATAGTCGTACCGTCCAACAGATGGAGGCAGACCCTCCGAATCATGATCTTGCTCATTTTGATTAATATGGGACATTTTGCACAATATCTTGATTCCCAGAGAAACGATACGGGCTGTCTTAAGATCACGTTGGTATACGGTCCCTTGTTGAGAGGTTATGCTAAGTGTCTATAGATATAGGGGCGAGCTACAAGCTAGAGTAGGACAACAAACAAGAGATACACAAGTAATGATCTTACAACCAACACCTTACTCTCTTCGAAGATAGCGAAGTTCGCCTTCGCTTAAAGGGGACTGCTTTTACCTGCCTCATTGCTGTTGCCTTGGGACTAGAGAGATACTTCATTGGCTGTCCTGTTCTTTACGGATTAACTAAGTTTACTAGATTGATAACTATAGACCTACGTAAGAGCCTTCTGATATTTAGTATTAGACAATGTACCCGGCCCACTATGTAGCTCGCATGTGGATTACTTTAAGTTGTTACTTGGCTGCTCGGTTCTTATGGTAGTCAGTAAAGACCGTGTCGTCATATTATTATCTCTCTAGGAAGAATCTACTTTAGCTATGGTGCTCCTTTAAGATTAGTAATATAAATAGCAAAGAGTCAGTCTCATAAAGTCCTAGCAAACATCCTCATCGCATGACACTCCTACAGACCACGACCCTAACAAAAACTATCAAATCAAATATATCACTTCGGACTTCAGAACACCCGCGTGTTTTGTTAGGTCGTCCGTCCAGTCTATTGTGCAGGATCCCACACGGCAAGAAACCCGATTCCTAACCTCCTGGATCACAATGAAAAATAACTGTACAATATCGTCTCTTATAAAGAATCCAATGAAAGCACATTTTACCATGCTGCCCACGTCATAGTTCTCATTTGTATTAAGCGATGCTTGGGCAATGAAATCAGTTTGAGTGTCTGGGAGCACCAGCTCCCAACACCCATCATTTTTGGAGGAAAGGCACAACTCAACGACAAATGTTGAAAAGGCTATGACGTTGTCGCTTTCTTCGGAAGAGAGCTGCTCAAGGATTCCAGAGCCGGGGATGTCTGTAAAGGGGGACCCAAAGTAACTGGAGAGTCGAGACTCATGCGTTGTGTTCACTGGCACAAATTTCAACAAAATCGTGCCAATGCTCCTTTTAACGTAATAGAAGGTGACCACCTCGTCAATAAAGAGCTCTTCACTGCAAAAGTAGATATCACCGCTCCCAGAACTGGAAACATCCCAGCCTTGCCAAGACCAGCTGGGAAAGTTGGGCGTCGAACGGCGCTCGCTGTTGAATGTTTCGAAGCATAATGACCGAGCGAAATCTTTAGTAGGGAGGTCATAGATATAGTCCTTTTGAAATGTAGGTTCCATGATCTCTTTTGAACTTCTAAAGCCAGGTGTCCAGTCCTTAGGATTTGTGACTCGGCGCTTAGCATATTCTTCAACTAGTAACGTGTATAGTTGGAACCCACAGGTAGCTCTAGTCCAAAAGCCATTGATATTAGGAATATTAACATCTTCAATGGCCATAGGATTGAAGGAGCCTGTCTCAAAAGTCGAGTCTTCGCAAAGTACTCGGTCGTCGTGGTTGCACTTGAAAAAGACCTGAGAGCTGCTAAAGATAAGACAGCAGCGAGATTGGAGGTATTCACCGAGCGTCCATAATCTCCTCATCCAACCAGAGCCATGCATTGCTTCATCGACGCTCATCTTTGAAATTGCCACAGAAATATTTCCGATATTCATCCAAGTTTGACGCTGGCCGGAGGAGCGAACACCAGGTAGACCATGTTGTGAGTCACTCCCCTCGCAAATAAGGGTCACGTAGGAATTTTTGTAAATCTCATTGATATCGTCCCTCGTACGTTCTGTTTTATTTTCTTCGGTAGACCCTTGGTGCCGACACAATGCATCTACCCACAGGTAGTGAATAGCCAATTTTCTGCAGCAAGTGACAGCATCGAGTATTGTTTGTGGAAATCTGAACCTCTGGCTATTAATCCCTCCAGAAAGCAAGTCCTTTTCTGTTTCCTGGTCCAATTGGACCTGGTGGGTGCCTGGGGGGCCCCAGCAGTAGCTTAATGCTGCATACGAGGATCCAGAGGGGGCACTTTCAATCTTCCCGGAGTCCACATTGATAACTCTGCGAGGGGCTTTTCCGATATGAGGGTCCCCATCCTTTTTGTCTGGCTGATGGTGTGTATGACAGGTGTCTATCCATCCTTTGGCCAGGTCGAAGTCGAGTTGCTCACCCATTCGTCTTCCATTAGCGAAGGAATTGACATCAGCCTGGTCACAGAGCAACGATATCTCACCTCCATGCGGTGGTGGCCAACAAAAATAGTCATAAGTCGGTCTATTTTGAAGCTGTCGTATCATGGGCAAAGAGTCCGTATGATCAAGGCTATAAGAAAAGCTTGTCATTGCACGGAGACGATAGGTACTGTGAATCTGTGAATCTTCATCTCGGTGACCTTGCGATGACCATTTGGGGGTAGAGAGTGCAGATCGACGGCTGTATCTTGTGAACAGGATACGGGAATAATATATCGTTGCATCAAATCTAGGAAGAAGTCCATCTTCCGTTTCCAGAGCGGTTCGTGTCAAGGCGCACAGGCGACACCGAGTCGAGTTCTTATGGACATCCTCGAACATTCGAGACCCTAGTCTTCCCAGCCTCGGCTTTTTGTTTTGCCTTGAGGTGTCATGCCAAATGGCTCCGTTTTCGGTCATTTCGACGCATTCTGCGCACATTTGGGAGTTCTGAAGTTCCATAATGACAAGAAATAATGTCTAATGACACGCGATTTTGACTTTGAATGATTCAAAAGATAAATCCCTTCAACCTTATGTTTGGAGCTCTGACGTTAGGAATAAGAGCAAACCAATGCTTTTGTCGAATGGAACTGATAGATAAACAAGGCTTATAGCATAAAATCATCGCCTCACTCTTTACGTGTGAGACTCGTATAGGCTACATGCACTCATAATTCTTTGATTGGTGCGTGTGCAGCGCCAAGGCAAACATCTGTGCCCTCGTAGGTAATAAGATCAGGCAGCAGATCCTCCAAGCACCCAATACAGGCAGTTCCTTCAGCTCCAGGCAATCCACGAAGACGTGAGTGGTCGGGTTTTACCCCTCCCCGTAGGCACAGCCGTGATTTTCTCGGGATGGGCGATGCTACGCAAAGAAAATTGTCTAGAAAGAGCGTAGGATGGATACACCGAAGTACGCGGAATTTCGATGAACTACCGACCGATTGACATATAAGGCGATGAATACTCTGTATGTAACTCGGTATGGTTGAAAGGAGAAAATACCTTATTTTATATGAAATGGTAAAAGATGGGCGAAATTAGTGTACACTGAACTGAAGGGATTTCACGAGCGGCGGCGGAGCTCGATGGGTTAGACAAGTGAAAAAAAAATGCTTCACTAAAAGACGGCTAAAGCAGATGAAAAGACCGAAAAGACTGAGGGGTAGGATGTCGCTGTCTTATAGGCTTATATAGCCATTAATAGGACAGGCTTTCACACTAAGTATCCGATATGGTGTAGTGGCTAACATCGCCGTCTCTCACACGGCAGCCGGGGGTTCGATTCCCCCTATCGGAGTTCTTTTTGGTGTGCATATTTTTGGTTATCTTTTTTAGCCTTGTGAAGAAAGTACCCGAGAATGTCATTGATAGTCCCTGGTGGAATTCATGAGCCTGCTGTGGCCTATTTATCACTCCACAAATGCGTTGAATCCTCAATAACAGAATCCCATGTGCATGACCAAGTTGGGATCAGTTCAATGTTGTCAATTCCCCTGTCGGAGTTTTCTTTTTACATATGTCGTTTTTTATGAATATTTATTATATTATCTCCTTGACCGTTTCAATTCAGGAGAATACATGGCGATCTGACTTTAGGATACGAGTTGGGTTTGGGTTGGAATACGGGTCGGAATGCGAGCCAGGACCTGACGTCGGGTTAGTATAGGTTAGGTAAGATATGAGTTGCCCAGATGTGAGTCGCCAGGGGCCATACTAACTAGCATATCCTACTTGTACCTACCTAGGTACCTAGTTTATCTGTCCCGGTTCCGGTGCGAACGGGTAGTCTTGCCATTAAGCCGAACACAGTTTCAATAGATCCATGGATGTTCCTCTAGTAGTATGCCAAGCCACGAGCGCATTCTGAGTCATTGGCCTGCTTTAGCCTATCACTACCTACCTAAGTAGGTAGAGCGTAATGTATGACTGAGCGTGAATCATTCCAAGGACTCTAGCGCGAGGCTGAGGGCTCGTGAAAGTGCAATCGAGATGGAAAAGGGTGTGCTGCCCATGTCAACAAGGTGATATATAAAGTCAGTCCAATTTGCAGGTTATGTAGGCAATAAAAAGCAACTCGAATATCCTGAAATATTACCTTCAATTATTAAAGATCATGGCTTCAATTAATCTGAGCGAAACAGGGGCCAATAAAGTCACTGAAAAAGAGACATCGCCATTCCCGCCAGAGTCAAGCAGCTCGCCTCAAAAGCGGGATCAACGAAGTGCTTCGCCTGATTATGACCCAAAGTCTGGTCAAAACAGACTACGCCCAGCTGGAGGTGGGTAGATGGGTTGATATATAAGCAACAATCTAACAACTTGCAGACATCATCAATCGCATTACTTGGGATTCGGCCTTCGAACGCAGCAACTATGTTATTGGATTCGTGGACAGATTTGAAGGACAATTAGAAATCACCATGGGCAGTTGGAAGAAGGAGACCACCGATGAGGAATTTATTCCACAGCATCGGGTGTTGTATATCAGACACACCAACGGGGAAATTGTTTGGGATCGAAGGAGACGTATTGACAAAATCTTTTTGAGTGGAAACTCGGCGTTTAGCGAATTGGCCTTTCTTGCCTGAAGTGGCTTTTTGTATCGCACCTTCCATTTGTTTTGTTTACTTGTCTATTTTCCCAGGAAGGTCCCTTGTCTCATTAGAACATTTCAACTTTCATCACCTCATCACCTCATCTTCAAGCTTTACATGTGCAAAAATGGACCGCAAGAAGAAACCGTCTTTGCCTCGCCTGGCAACTAACATTCCCTTACTCCAGAAACCCGCCAATTCGTCGTGCAATGCTTTGCCAAAGACACTCCCAGATGCCAACGCACCCCCGGTCATCATGCCCGAGAGGCCGGCGAGAACTTCATCAATGTTCAAGGAGGATAAACACGACCAGGAAAACATCGCCCCTGGCACACGTCCTGCGTCAGATAGCATGCCTGTCTACGTTTCTCAGAAACGTGTGGACGATTCACCGTTGACAAAGGTGAAGAAGTTGTACTACGAAGACGCATTCACGACCCGTGGATCGCACAACTCCCCAAAGGACCGTGTCACTCATGAATCTGTTGTTGTCGTTGAACTCAAGACCAACACAAAGGTTTGTTATGCTCTGGTGTCTGCACGGTAGTCCCTCCCTGCTAACCCACCAACTAGGGGAAGGATGGTACGCCCAAGTTACTGTCAGATTTCGCACACTTCCTTGCCCAGGTCTATCAGCGTCCCGAGACATCAATGCTAGTCACCATTGACCAGAACGCTGACTTGATTTTCGGAAATACCTCCGGTTCGGCGTACCTGTTGAAGATCACTGCTCTCTCAAGTTTGATAGGACCCCTGACCAACCTTCGCAACACGAGCTTAATCCAATCAACCATCCAAGAAATGTTTGGCATTGCCCCTGACAAAGGTGTGGTGATCTACAACCCAGCGAGCGAAGATAATCTTGCAACCAATGGGACGACCGCCAGGGGTGAGATCGACCGCCTCGAGCGAATCGATTCCAGTAACAGCCCCTCGATCATCAAGTCTATGTCACGGTCCATGAGTCGTCGCATGAAATCGAGCAGCGGCAACAGTGCTCCTATTTCCCTCACTGCAGTCATGAGTCCTGACGTCGTAACCCCTACTTCAACTTCTCCAGTCGCTTTTGCTTCAGGTCAGGCCTCCCACCAGAGGCCAAATCAAGCGGGCGAACAAAAGCCAATCGAGTCACCCAAGGGGGAACCAGTCCAGAAGGTCCCATCCAAGGACGAGAAATTTGAACGAGCCTTGAAAAAGAGAGAGAGCTTGAAGAGTTTTGTTAACCGTCGTTTGGGTGAACTGGGAGAGCTGACCGCAATGAAACCATTCACAGCTACAAAGGGGAAAAAGGATTAACTTCTGTTTGAGGATCGCAAAGTGCAATGGCTAGTGTACCTGATTGCATTGGAGTATCTTGTTAATGGGCTTTGAAATGTGGCTTCACTGTATCAAACCATTCATTCTTTATGATTTACCCTGCATCCTTGGCCATAGCGCATCGAGTCTTCGTCTCTAGACTGGAATCGAGTTGAACGGCCTCTTCAATGGAGCATTCATTTTCCTTTCCAGGGGTTGTATATGTCTTTTATTTTTATTTTTCAGGTTGTCAAAGATGGGTTGCCTTGCACGCTTCACGTGAGACCGTGATAGTTCAGGCGATATGGCACCTACTCTTCTTCCACCATGCTCTCATAAAACCTTTCCCCTTATCCGTCCACACTTGTCTTCACCCTTCGTAGGGAGCATGAGAAAATCCTAGTTTCTTCGTTTGCTTTCTCCGTCCACAACGAAATATTATGTCTGACACAGATGATGATCAGGTTGCAGCATTTGGCCGCACCGACAGCGACGAGTCGTTAGTTCTGATGACCTCTGCTTTGCCATCTAACGTCAACTCTGTCCAAGAGACCCCTGGGGACCTTTTCGACGCCCCCAATGGCGCTGCTCTGATCCGTGAGAGCCCCTCATTTAGCGACTCTGTATTTTACTTGGCTCCTTACTAACCTAGTCAAATTAGATGCGTGCAACTGCCAGGGCATCTGGGGCTCAGGCATTGCCCGTGCATTTCGTGATCGGGTTAGTCTATCAGCAAATCACTCACTTGATGCGCAAGGTTAAAGCTAATGATACGATGTTGTATAGTATCCCGCCGCCTACGAGATCTACCGCAACCATTGCCTTATTTATCGTGATCACTCACTCATCAACACCATCACCAGCCTACGCGATGAGGACCAGCACCCCTCTCTCACTGTCCGCCTTCCCCTCGGCACCGCACTCATTATCCCACCCCAGCAGAGTGACTTCATTCTACGGCGTAGACGCCACTGGATAGTCTGTCTCTTTACCTCGGACAAGTACGGCAGTCGTGCGGATTCGGAGGATATGATCGTCAATAGCACTTTTGCTGCCCTCCAGGACCTAAGTGGACAGCTACGAGGCCTCGCCCAGCAGTCCTCCGAGACCCGTAATGAGAGACCCCAGGGCCTCTACTCCAACCGCTTCTGTACTGGTTTGTTCAACGTTCCCTGGGAACGCATCCGTAGGTTGATCAACACAGTCGGTTTGCATATCAATGTGTACCACCCCTTTGAAGCCAGCAACCGCCGCGCTCGCCCTATTCGCATAGAACGTCCCTGTGAGGATCACCAGGACTGAGAGGATCAAATGATCAATAAGGGTCTTGGCTTTTCCACTTGGTGTGTTGAGAAGCGAGGGTTTAACGCCTCGCTCTCACTTTATTGTGTACGTAACTTTGATACACCAAAAAAAAAATAAAATAAAATAAAATAAAAAATAAATTCCCCAAAAAGAAGGTCCGAAAAGAAGAAGAAATCAAGTCTGTCGTCACTCGAGAAATAGGGCCTCTCCTCATCACCTGACAGCGCGTACTGTAGATCGCGCCCGCGTCGGGGTGGCCCGCGATTTCCCCGGTCACTACCTAGGTAGTTACCCTCACTATTCATCCGCTTGCAACTCCTGCCATATTACCCATCGCGCGCCTTCTACAGCTATCTAAAATATCAGGATGCCCGGAGAACCTCAACCAGCTCAAAAGCGCCCGCGCCTCCCCTTCAAACCTCCAAGTCGCACGACCAGTGCGGGACCGTCCAGCTCCGCGCCAAAGGCCAAAGGAAAAGCGAAACAAACAAGCACGGAAGTCTCCACGTCGACAACCGTGCCCAAAACAACAAAAAGAAAATCGACGACTCAGCCCAGATCCACAGGCCAAAGCAAATCCACAAGTATTGGAAAACGCCCCCGACCTGATTCTCCGGCAGCCAACGCCAATGCTGCCTCCGAGTCCGAATCAGAGTCCGACTCCGATGAATCGAGCCGCAGTCGGTCGCACTCGCTCTCTCAGGAGCCGGACTATATTCTTGCTGAGATTACAACTACAAACCAAGCAGAGGACGTGACATCCAGCGACCCAAAAATACCTTCAAAGCTGCTCACACGCTTACTCCACCAGCATTTCCAGAATGAGAAGACTAAGGTCGCGAAAGATGCCAATAACGTCGTTGCCAAGTATGTTGATGTCTTTGTGAGGGAAGCCATTGCCCGAGCCGCTTATGAGAGGGCCGAGTCCGGCGGGAATGCTGGGGGTAGAGGTGTCGGGGACGGGTTCCTCGAGGTAAGCCTTCTTCTACCCTCCGATCAGCCATCATTGGTATTCTAATTGATAATATAGGTGGAAGATCTTGAGAAAATGGCACCACAGCTTACGATGGATTTCTAGCCTCTACGTCTCCCCTACCAAGGGTCATGGCGTTGGGTCAAATCCATATCATGTATTAGGGCTTATTATTTATTGTTCAAGATACCACAGCGCCAGCAGAACGCACGCAACACTTTTGATTCATGTCTTCAAACGCAAGAGGCCCGCAAGAGCGAAATATCCCTCGGATTCATATACTCAGGTGGCTTTCCAACGGTATGATCCTCGACGAAAGGCGGCACTGCCCCGAAGCCATTGGCATTGTGAAACAGTGCAATGTCTCTGTTGACCCTTTTCGACAACCACGCATTGGCCACATATGCCGTGTTCTTTTTGCTGAGATCGACAACAACAACGGGGAGCTTGTTCTGCTCCGGCAGATGGCCGAGCTTGGCGTCGTAGGTTGTGTGGCAGATGTCGAAGACGAAGAATACCCTCGTTCGCCACTTCTGAGCTGCCACCAGCTTCGTTGCTGGGTGGATTTCTTGTGGAGTGTAGAGATGGCTTGCTTTGAGGAGGCGGATTGCTTTTGGTACGAGGGCTTCTGGGTTGTTCTGGGCTTTGGATATCTGGGAACTCCGGTGCGAGACGATGACTAGGACTCGGAGGGGATTTCCCTGAGACATCGTGGGCTGGATATGTGAGGACCAATCCCTTTGGAGGTTTTCCTGAATGGGCTCTTACCGATAGGCAAGACGGAATGTGTGGATTGTCTCTACGCCTTTTCAGTAATTTCTGAAGGGCACACTGCGACATACGAAGATCCCTCAGGGTCATCAAGCAGTGCTTAAATACTATTTTCTTTCCCTTACAACTAGGAGACGCATGGGAGCAAAGTCGGTGTCTTACTCGGACTAGATGATAACCTTCCAATGGCCCGACAGTCTGGTCGTTCGAATCAGAATATTTGCCAGGGGATGATCATCTGCCACATCGTACAAAACATGCTGACGGCTAAGTACAAGGGTCTTGCTTCTGGATATCAACGCTGCCGGGTACCTGGTGACTGGGATGAGAGGTCGGGATGGGATTCGTGTGTCAGTCTGACATCAAATTATGTACAACGTAGCAACCGCAGTAAGCATCGGAGACGATAAAATAAAAGTCAAAGGGAAAACAAAGAATAACTTTGGAAACGAAAAGCTGGATTGTCACCAAGAATGTTGTAGTTGATAGTCGGAAGGCGGTGGCCAGTGGATTTCCCCCGCGCGTTTTGTTTCTTCAACGCGTCAAGCCCAGCCCAAAAGACCAATCTTTTCGCGATGGATGATGCGACGACCTCCTTGCTCACCGAGCACTTCAGTTACACACCCTTGGTAAGACGATCGAGACCGATACGCATTGACTTGTTGCTGCACACGCAACCTACAACCTGCGACCTGCGACTCAGGACCCACCCCTTGCAACCAGGAATATCGCTGACGACTCGCTAGTCTCTCATAGATGACATTATCAACTCGATAAACAATCTGATCTACCAAGCGATCTCTAGCTTGGAGTCTGGACTGCTCAATACGCCGCCTGAACGGCTCGGTTTCTCCCATGACAGCAGTGGTCCCAGCATCGCGGAAACAGACGAGGATGGCAATGTGGTCTATCCCGAGGCAAAACTAGAGATTGAGAATGGACTGCATCAGCTAGAAACGCTGCTGGAAGCCAATGTTGACAAGGCCTTCGACAAATTCGAGATCTATGTGCTGCGCAACATTCTCACGGTGCCCGGGGACTTGCTCTCTTGGGTGCAGTTGAAACATTACGAGGTATGTGGAGTCATCCGCAGATTTCTCAATCTGGACTTTCTTGGTATTTGTAATAGGGGATATACTAATGCGCATTATGCTAGGGTCTTTCTTTCGGATCCTCACCAGACACCCCGACGCCAGAAACTGTACACGCGCAACGCAAGAAGTTGTTCGAGACGAAGAAACTAAACCGATCGCTAAAAGAAGAATGCGCTCGAAATGACGCGGTCATCTCACAACTACAATCTATCCTGTCGACAGTTGAAATGGCGAAGGCACACGGTGTGTCCAAGACGGCCGAAAACAACCCAGTGGATCTGTCATTCTTGACCTCTAGCCCAGCTGCACGGCAGCTTCGTGTTGGTGTTGACGCTGGGCCGAATGCTAAACCCACGCCTCTTACAACCAACACCACTTTCATTCTCTCGCAGCTGCCCGCGTTGCAGACCACACTTGAGCAGCTCCGGCCGAAATTGGCATCCCTGCCTAATGCGACGGTGCCAATGGAGTCCAAGTCCAAGAGAGATGAGAGAAAGGAATACATCGAGAGCCGGATTCGACTCCATCTCGAGCGAGCTGGTCAGCTTGCTATGGGTGACGATGGCAATCCAGTCGTCGCGGGTCGCAGAATCGACATCAGAGAGGCCCACGCCCTTGAAAGCGTGGCGAACATGCTTACGCAAGACAAGTCTGTGTAAGAGGATGTGCATGTGAAAAAAGTTTTGTTCTACGGCTTTATTATTGAATATGTACTGGTCGCCTTACTAGGACCAAGTGATGCTCCATGTTTCCTGGTTCTTTCTGAACGGGACCACGTCAATCTTGTCTGACTGGAGAATCTCCGAGATCTTCTCGCCCTTCTTCTCGATGGTGATGAATTCCTTCTGCTCCTCCGGGAGGCCATAGAAGGCCCGTCCGAACTTGCTCATGAAACCCTCAACAATTTCCGGCGTGATCTCATCCTCTTTGAGTACACCGTTATCGCAAGCCTGCTCGAAGGCATCGACCACGACCTGAGTGGTGTATGGTTGGGTGAAGACGCCGGCAGCGATCTTCTCGCCACCACGCTTGGATGCGGCCGGGTGCGGGGCGCTGTCGGAGCCGAAGAAGAACTTGGGGTTTCCTGAGGCAGCAGCGCGGAGAAGGGCATCTCGGTCGGCTGGGGTCTTAGCAACGGGTTTGCAGAAGCAGAATGGGTCACCGGCCCATGAGTCGATGATAATGGATAGGTGATGAGCAGTGATGGTACCAGAAACTGTGGGACCGCACTTCTTCACGGCCTCCACAGCCGCAGCAGTGGTACAGTGCTCTAAGATGATGCGCAGCTTGGGGAACTTGGAGTGTAGCTCAAAGAGCTTGGGAAGGAAGCGCTCTTCCGCGGACAACACCGTCACATCGCCTCCGGAGGGACTTTCTCCGTGAAGGTTGAGGATCATGTTTTGCCGCTCCATCTCCTCGAAAACAGGGTAGAACTGTGTGTAGTCGACCACGCCCGAAGAAGAGTTGGTTGTCACACCGGCCGGGTAACTCTTCACACCAACAATACCGCGCTTCTTAGCTTCAATGATGGTCTCCGGGGTCACGGTCTCGTGGAGGTAGAGCGACATAAGGAAGTTAACATTCGGCTCGAGGGCTTGAAGGCGCTTCTGGTAGTCCAGAGCACGGTCAACGGTCGTGATAGGTGGCACAAGGTTGGGCTATCGAGTGTATTAGATATAGCTCAAAACACAGGAATTGCTCCCATCACAATAAATATATCCCCTTACCATAACGAAAACGGTGTTCACACCTCCTTGTCGGATAGTGGGAGTCACCAATTCCATCATTGGACCATCGCGAAGATGGACTATCTTTCGTCAGCTTGCATCTATTAATCCCGCGGAATTGCTTAGTACCATGGAAGTCGGCCGAGGCGGGGAGCTTGACTCCCTGCAGCTTAGAGAGAGGCATGATGAATTCTAATCAAAAACCAAGCTCAATTGCAAAGGGTATATATCTGAAATGTTCAAAGAGAAAGTCGATCTTCACTTTTTGCCCCGCCATTTCTGGAAAAGTTCTGCCGATGGCGGTGGCGACCCCACAGGACTTGTCCATTCACCTTTCCGTCCATCCATGGCGGGACTCTTCTTGGATTAATACATTGAAGATTTCAGAGGTAAGATGCATGCTGATAAGAAAGTTCATCTGAAAATAGAAACACTCCAATCTGACATGCGCAATTCTCTCCGCTCGGACTACTCAATATGCCCAGTGGTACATCTGGGGTAGTGCTCGGGGAGAAACATTGATATCCAAAGACCAAGGCCTAGAACCATTCACCGGATACGAGAATGCCTTGAACAAAATGAGACGAGGGTGTGTGTTCCTGAATCGTCCTTGCCGCTGGTGGCCCCCAGGCAGAATTCTCGGCGCTTCGCCGTCTCCTATCACAGGCCACGATGGCCACCATCAAGAAAATTAGATTTCCCAAAAGACAAATGAAATCCGTTCCTCAACACACACTCGATGAAAACCACGCTCAGACTCTGATTTTGGGTCTATTCGGCGCTTGGTTGGTGCTTTCCCGATGCGTCTGCCAAGTCTGCACGCTGGCGCCCAGGCAATTATGTTGTATGCTCCGGCGATGCACAAGTTCCAGTCGCAAGGCCTCTGTTTACAATTATAGACAGTCCTGAGAATTTAACATAGCGTCCGAGGCCAATCAGCGCAGTCAGTTTCTCATCGAGGCGCTCTGCATGGCTTCATGTAGTAATACGGGCTGATTATCGTCTCCGGGATACGCACTCATTCCGTGCTTACTTCTGTGATAGCAATAGCGCTCGCTAAGCTAGTCCCTGGATCAATATCCAGTGCTGTGCTTCCGGAAATATACATATCCCAGCTGGTATCCGTTGATTATTATTTGAGACAAAGTCGTTTGAACATAGTACCTCCATTTGCTTTTTCTTTCCTTCTTTTATCATTACCCCTTGAGCGGTTCTTCGTTCTTTCGTACCAAATACTAGGAGTATCCTTGCAGGCAAGGTGCTCATTGTCAGTTACACACACTCCTCTGACCCCTCTCTATCATCTCACGAAACCCAACTCCTTCATCATGACCTCAGACTCATCGCTCGCCGAATCAGGCGGTGCTTATTCTTCAGACATGGAGGAAACGACGTTTCTAAAACGCAATCGTGTCATTCACTTTACAAGACTTGGCCTATCTTTCTTGATATTCGGCATTGCTATCGCCGTCGTCGCATGCGAAGCCCCACCCTTACGACATTATAAGAACACCTACCAGTGGGCGAGTGCCGGTCTTGCGCTGTGGCCTTTGAACTTTGACCTCCGTCCAACAACCGCCGCCGTTTCGTGCGGCTGTATAATCACCGTCTTGAACTTGGTATACATCGCTGTTGCTCTCCTCCCATCTGTGAGTTACACCCTTTCCATTGCCCTGCATGACTGCTTTTGATACCATCTATACATGTACTGACTCCCATCCAGCCGCATTCCCGCATCAAATCGCTTAACAACTACGCCTCAGCTTCAGCCATCGCAGGTTTTTTAACGGCCCTGGTCGGCATCCTGTTCATAATCTACCTACCGTCCTCGGATTACCCAGCAGGGTTCAGCAAGAATGAAACCCTCCACAGCTGGACGTGCAAGTGGAAAACTGGGACAAGTGGCACTAAGCCACCCCATCACTTTGATCGTGACTGCATCAATACTCGTGCTGGATTTTGTTTGCTGTGTGTACTTGTTGGATTGGAGATACTGATGGGACTTGTTGCTGCTGTTGGCATATGGTTCCAGCGAGATGTTGCTGGTCGTCGGGCAGAATTCCAACTCGAGAAATTGGAGATTGCGACTAAGCAGGTGTATCGTAATTGATGAGTGAATGGCGTTGGGGGATTCAGGCGCTGTTTAAGAATGGGTTTTGGTTGTTGATCTGTATGTATGGATGTATGCTTAACTCTGTGGAATGGAAGGGATGTATTCATGGTTATCTATGCTGGCATTGCTTTGTTGAGAGATTAGGGTTTATTACTTTTGCACTTTATTTCTTTTCTCTTCTTTTTTAGCACTACACGTGCAACAAGGCATAGGACAAACATCTAATCTGCGTTTCACTATCATTGATGTTGTAGATCGAACATCCCAAAAACAAGATCATTCTAAGGATTTATTAAAGTAGCTTCAATCACCATGCAGTCTCGCTTGACAGAGCCAACAGTCTCAAAACGCAGCCCCAAGTCCCAAAACCACAAGAGCCAGCCAGCTACCAGCATCATTCATAACCGCAGCTCCCTCCGATGGACTCGCTGACTTCTCATTCCCAACAACGGCTTTGGTCGGTCCGGCAGTAGTAGCCGGGCTGTCACTAGCGGCTAGGATGGCATCTAAGTCGGTTGGCTGTGCAGCATTTGACCCAGGTAGAGTCCATGAGGGTGCGACGGTGGTCTCTCCATTGGAAAATGCATTTGCCGTAGCGCACACATCCACGCTGAGTTGTCTGGCTGCTGACGAATTCGGGTCATCTTCGGAGCAGTCTACGTAACAGCTGTTCTAGTATATTAGTAATGCGGTATTGAAGGTGCAGATATTATATCGCATAATTTGAAGGCAAGTTTAGAAGAGTCAGGTAGATGGTCTACTCACTTGGCGATATTTGCAGCGCCGGAGCACTTGCAGTCCCAATCACCAGAGGTACATTTTGTGAGTCCACGCTTCATGATAGAAACACATGAGTCTACAACTCTGTTGATTGTTAGAGAGGAATATTAAATGGCAAATTATAGGTTGCTTGGAGGCTTAGGGGCGTACTTTTGGGAAACGCAGTTCGAGTCGCCGCTTGTGTTTGGGGATGTGGGTGTTCCACCTTGAGCAGCGATGAGGGTAGCTGATGTAGCAATTAGGATGAGATGAGTAGTAATGAAATGCATTTGGACCTTGGGAATGGTTATATTGAAGGATGCTCGGGGACTTGGATTGCGAAATAAATGCACCTTGGTAAGTATAGATCAGATCTTGAGATTGTAAGTTCAAGTAAATTCACTCAAGACCTTCCAAAGTCCCAGGTTATATTGGATTCTGAACGTTACATTTATCTCAAAGACAATGGAACCGTTATGCCCTCTTTCATGGCCATGTCTATTCCCGGCACATTGACGGGAGCTAAAGAAACCACCCACGTGGAAAACGTATCCACATTCTTAGCCAGGCACCATGCATTTTTCACGTCTATGCTCCAGAAAGCTATGTAGATAGAAGAAGTGATGCTCAATAAGTCGACTAGTCGGAAAATAAGGTTCCTTGTGTGTGTCGGGTTAGTACAATCCATAATCCCTGGACAGCCGGTACGGTTGAAGATAAAGACCGAACTAGTAACACTCCTAAAGCGGTACTGCGGTCCCAAGAGGCTTGCGAGTTACCATGGGAGTAGATAATGAGGTGGTTCTTCGACATCATGACTCCCTCTGATGTTGCATTCCAGGGAACGGGGTCACATTCCGCGGTCGACATATACACCCTGCTAGCCAATGGGCAGGAACAGAGCCGCATCGGGAATCTTCAAATCTCCACAATAATTTTCTCGTTTTGCATGGGATTGACTGCGCTAGAGGTATTAGACTTGGTCTTGGTCTCGGTCTCCGTTTCCAGATTTCAAAATCAATTATTGCCTTTACCACGGGGCTTTAGCGCCCCCCGGACCCGAACGCCGAAAGGGGGATTTATAAGATAGAGACTTTAGAGACAGAGGCTTATAACCCAATAGAGATACTACTCCAGGGCTGTAGAATATAGGATACTCTAGAAAATGTGATAGATACGCAGGCCAGCACTGAGGTCAAGAAAGATAGTCATCCACCTAGGCAGCCCTGCTTGAAGACATCCATGGATGTAATTCGTCTTGGGGAAAGAACAAACGCTACCTAGCTCCTTCCTCGTAAACCACATGCACATACTCTGTCGGGCTCTCGGAATTTCTTTCTTCCTTTTCCTTTCTCCGGACTTTCTTTCTTCCTTTCTTCCGTCCTGCAACAATGTCTGAGCACACCGTCCACGTGAACGCAAACACCGCCCACGGTACTGCCGCCAGTACTGCCGTCGCCGCTCCGGTGGAAGCTTGGCGTTTTGTACCTCATGTAAGTCTACGGAGGGCCCCAGGGGCACGGTTAGATTGTTTACGGGGCCGATGAAACTTGAAGCGAGCTGGTCCAAACTTCACCTCCCATGACTCTTTGAGCCAGATAACCTTGCAGGCGATTAACCAGCAGGTTGATGTACCTCACAAAAATCGCTACCCTCGACTTCCCCTCAATACACACTATGTTCCACCGTTCCACCGCAATAATGATATTGACCCCGAACTCCTTCCTTTTCATCCAGACCTAGGTTCTATACTAATATCACTTACAGCATGAAGGTATCCCACCATCTGCTGCCACAGATGCCCGTGTTGCGGAGATAGTTGCTCGAGCAGTACAGGCGCAATCCTCTGTAAGCCCCCCCCACAATTTCCACGGATCCCCAACCATTTCTTTGGGATGGCACCATGATAACTGACTTTCGTGGCCTAACAGCAAGACCTCAATGCACGTGGTAACATGGCCCTTGGTAGTCGCGACCATGGCCAAGGCCGTGGTAATGGGCAGGGTGGACTTCTTGATAGTACTCGCCGTGCTGAGCGTATTCGCCGTCGTGGCGGCAGCGGTTATTATGCTGCTCGTGAGGCCCACCGTACTCGCCGTCGTCGTGGCAGCGGATATTACCCGGCTCGTGAGGCCGAGCGTGCTCGCCGTCGTCGTGGCAGCGGATATTACCCGGCTCGCGAGGCCGAGCGTACTCGCCGTCGTGGCAGCAGCGGTTATTATGCTGCCCGTGAGGCCGAGCGTACTCGCCGTCGTCGTGGCAGTGCCTATCAACCTGCCCGTGGTCGAGATGGCCGCGGTTTTGTCAACGGTGTTCCCGGTCACCAAGCCCCCCCGCGCGCCCGCCGCCCATCATGGACCGCAGTGGTGGACACAACCTCAGGCTGGTCTGGGCGAAATGTCTCGTAAGTTGCTCTTCTCACTCTTCTCATTCCTTATCCTCCAGTGCATTATCGGGTCCCCTTGACCTGATTTCCTGGTGACGCCTTGATCAATCATGACACTGGAATTATACTAACCGTCATATGTGCTATAGGTGTCGACCGCCCGTAAAGGCATGCGATTTCTGCAACGCGCCCATTTGGGACTGAACTTTGATGACTCGGTGGAGATGCTTCAGGCTTTGACTTGAGAGGAACAGCCCATCATGCGGTCTGTTCCTTGCGCTGTTGCCATCCGTTTTGAAGGCTTTGTTTCTTCTCTATGCTTCTATCAAGACAGGAAATAGTTAGCTCGTTTGCTCATTGTGGAGCATTCGATAATTTACCATTCTTCTCTCGACTCCCCTTCCGATAAATCCTCATAACTCTCCTTCCAGTATGACAAAGGTGCCATCAATGCCATCAATCGCCTCCAATTGATGTTGGGAAATGCTATCGTTGCTTCCCGCGTTGTCGATCCCATCCTTGTTTTCATGCTGTCTGTGACGTGTCTGGCCCTCATGGGAGTAGTCACCCTGGGACTTGATCGTCTCAACAAGAATCATGACCCGAACGACGTCCAGGACTGTATGCATTCAAGGTTTCGACATTCGGGCTGCCAATACTGTAGAAGGGGTTATGATTTTTCTGACCACTGTAGATTTTGCTTTTAGAGACAAGTGAGCTCATAACATCGACGAGGGTGTTAAAGCTAGAACCAAGGTGTGAATGGAGATGACGTGAATCACAGCGACACCGCCTTGGGCAGAAATTCATCCTTCTTCATCGTCGCATCTCGCCCTTCTGGACCTCCTCTCGACAAACCCTGAGCAGGAAAGAAAAACGATGACAATGACAGACCCTACCCTGGCAGAGAATCTGGACCTTGATGAGGAGGCCTATAACTCCGCCGAGGATGAAGATTTCCAGCTAGACGCGGCACCGGACGAGTCCGACTTATCTTCCGACGCCGACGAAGCCGCTGAACCCGCAAAGAAGAAGCGCAAGACAGACACCCAATCTCAGATTCCCAAAGATGCAGAACTTGACTCTGGGGATGAAGCTACAATTAGAAGAGCGAGGGAGAAGAAACAAAAGAAGACCGCGAAGAAGCCCAAGGGGCAACGCGCGCGCGACAGCGACGAAGACGATGTGGACATTGACATGGAGGATGATGAAGGAGGCACCGGAGGATTCGTGCGAACACGCGCAATGAAACAGCAAATGTGAGTTCTTTATTATGATCTTGCTACTTGACTTATTACCGGGTTCTAATACGCGTTTCCCGTGCAGACAGGAAGAACAGCGCAAACCGCTGGCCAGGATCGACGGCGCGACCGTGGACGTGGATGCCCTATGGGAGCAGATGAACGCACCACAAGCCTATACCAGCTTGCAGCCACCCCAGACCCAGCAGATGCCCGAATCCGTCCCCGAAGCTGAACCAACGGGCGAAACGAAGACACAGGACCTGGGTGCCAAAGACGCAGAACATAAAATAGGCCACGCCGTGCATGCCGACCAAATGATCAAGATCAAGCGCACCTACAAGTTTGCTGGAGAATGGATCACCGAGGAGAAGGTTGTGCCGAAACACTCGGCAGAGGCTAAAGCGTTTCTGTCGAGTGGAGAGAATGTCGAATACACCGATGAGGATGCAGCCGCGAACGCCACTCGCAACCTGCGGCGACCGCTTCGCAAGATATCGCGATTCGACCCCAACCCGACCGGCACGATCAAGAAAAGCTGGGAGAAACAACTCGTTACCGACAACAAGGACCCGCGCGGACCCAAAATCAACACCGTGGAGAAGTCAAGACTCGACTGGGCCTCGTACGTCGACTCGGCGGGTATCAAAGACGAGCTGCGCACGCATAGCAAAGCTAAAGAGGGTTATATCGGTCGCATGGATTTCTTGGGTCGTATGGAAGAAAAGAGGGAAGAGGAACGCCGAGCTGCGCGGCTCAAGGGCATATGAAGACAGACCTCGTGCGCTCTCTGTTCAGACTCATTAGAGTGTGAGACACTCTTCCTCCTACCGCATGCTGCGACAAGCATATGGCTTCGCATGGAGTCGTGTCATCGCGGGACTTTTACAGGCCTTAGGCCAACGGCGGGTAGCTCTACTTTGAGTAACTGCTCACTCGACTGTGATTAAGGATGATCTCTCAACCTCCAAGCTCCATCCGTCTCGCTGATTCCGACCATTACGGTGCGCTCTATGCCCACTGGTGGACAGGATACTTTTATGAGAATGGCTGACATCCTTGCTCAAAATTTTGAGCTTAAACACGACAATGTGGGACAACCTGGTCAACGGCGTATAACTACCAGTATGCCGTTATACGCAGTGAAACGTTGTCGTCGATCAAAACGATCATCATGAGATTAACGAGAATTCGAATGTGTTCTATCAACATGTACTATAGCAATAACCCGGAGATACCAATTCAGCGACACTTTCAGTGTGCAAATCGGCAGAACAATCATTACCAAGATCCATACATATCAAGCCCCGTTCCCAGTCTACTTGGGCAAATACTTGATGCCAGTCTTGGGGCACCCAGAATCAGTAACTAAAAGGACCGAGATGTCAGTAAAGCAACCGAAAAGAGAATTGTAAAAACTTACGGGTCTCAACAGCCTTGTATGTTCCATCAACAACATTGCCCTTAACATTATAGAAATACCAGGCCTCGTTCAACTCGCCACTAGAGCAGCCAAGGTAAACCGACGCACCATGCATGTCGGTAAGAGCCTCCTGGATCTCGCTGAGAGAGTAAGTCTTGGAAGTACTCGGAGTAATGCCAGCAGCATCGAGAGCCTGGGACGGTCAGAAATAGCACATATCATGAAGCGCAAAGGAAACCATACCTTGTAGGTATCCAGAGTCTTGAACAACTCAACCGTCTTCTGGAAGTAATCGCCCACTTCCTCCTGCGCCTTGTAGTCGGAATAGCAGCTTGGCTCGATCGTGTTGATGCAAGTACCGTGCTTGTTCCACTCGTGCGACCAGAAGTCCTCGTTGTCTCCATTCATGTCAACCCAGTACTCGTCCATGTAGTCGACCAGGTCGCCGAGGTTCTGGTCCTGCAGGATCGCTGTGATGTTGGAGTAAGCGCGCTTGGAGTCGCAGCTCGCCTCGTACGTGCCGTCGCAGTTGTCGGGCCTGGATGGGAGGGAGAGTGTGTTAGTTTATGATTTTGGGTATTTATAAGGGGTTAGATCAGGTTGGGATGGTACGTACCACAGTCCGTGGATGGTCCATGAGTCCTTGGGACCGGTTGATGGGTCTGTATCCCAGAATTGAGTCAGAAGGAGGGCACCGCCTGGGGAGTTGAAGCAGCAGGTTGGCTCTGCGGAGGAGCTGGAGCAGCTGAAGGGGGTGCTGCTTTCGCAGGTTTCGAGGCTGGCGGTTGAGCCTGTGATTAGGCCCATGGCTGCTAGAGCGAGCATGCCCTTTGAGGATTGGGATTGGAACATCTTTCTTTTTTTTTTTCGAGATTCAATTGAGATCGAAACTGTCGAGCTGAGTGAAGAAATGTAGGAGGGTCATCGCACGGTTTTATGCTGTAGACCCGGGGCCATACTCGGCATAAACATCAGGAACATAACAAATGCAGCACATGCACCGATAACAAGACGCTGATTTGTTCTCGGATGTCGCCGCTAGACCTATTGTCTCAAAGAAGGAATAATATAAAGCACAAGAAGAGCTCGTCCAACCAAGTAGGCGACGATCATTGAGCGGGGCATGCCGAGAGGTGGATTTCTCTCCATTTTCTCCAATGACGAGACCGAAATGCACAACGCACTCTAGCGCCAAATCAGAGTCCGACGGTTTTCGTCTGAGGAAGAGCGACGAAACGCCTTCTGAGGTTGCATCGACGGGGCCACGCCCTTCGGATCTCCGACTGTTGGTGCAAGTCAATTCAAGTCGATTCAACCCCGTGAGATTAAACCCGCTGATCGCCCGACACTGACGAACCAGAGCGCCTAGTCCTGGATCTGGCTGTTTTATCTGAAAGCCGATTTTGCCTCGCTTAAGAGATGGCTGCTGTGCGCACCTCTATGGATGGGATTACTGCTGGGTGAATTATACGAGGTTTCCCGTCTGCGCCATGTCTGCAGGCCGACAGTACGTTCCCCACACGAAGGAACCCGTGTTGGATTGCTTGGATGTAATGGAATTCACCGAAGGAAATATTAGAAAACTACAATAACAAAGGCTCCTGTTCCTCATCATTGGCTCGCGGAGATGGTCCAAGTCGAATATGCCAAACGGCGGTGACGGCAACAACGAAAAAGAGAGAGGCTTGGAAGAACGGCAGTCCCATCCAGGCAGTTCCAAGATGCATGCCCAATCGGAAGAGATTGGCAAATAATGGACCGGAAAGGAGCGTCCCTACGCCTTGTGCAATGGCAATTGCCGAATACAAGGTGCCAGCATGGTCGGGTTGTACAAGTGAAGTCGCCATACTGCGTGTGGTGATCATAAATGCCGAGCCGATTGACGAGATAACCTGACCACCGATCAATATAGCGGGCGTTGGTGCTATGGATATAATAGCAAACCCAATGACTGAAAGCACGCCGCTACCTTTGCTTAGGAAATGGTCGCTATGTTTTCCATGGATGTTCAGATGCTTCGCGGCTAAAAACCCTAGGATTGGCATGATGACCAAGTACGTCACGAGACCAAAAATCCCGCGCAAGGAGATCAAGAGACTAGCCTATTCAATGGTTAGCTTTTGATTCGATTGAGACCACAGGCACATACGCGGCTAATACTCCAGTTAAACTTCTTTGACACATATTGCAGAAGCAGGTTTGTGCATTGTCGACTCATCACCGTGACAAACATGACAAAGACCATTAGACAGATATTCGAATCAGCCCAAATGAAGCGTGTCGACTGTGCGAACTCGCGAATCTGACGGGAGAGCTCCTGCAGCACTGCCTGCTTCTTCGGAGGCTGGGACTGCTCGCTTCCGCTGTCCTGTTCTGGGGTTTCGAGGCTGACTTGCTTTCCTTTTGCATTTCTGAGAGTCTCTGGTAGGAAGAAGGATGGAATACTTCCCACGATGATGATGCATATTGATAGGATAAAGGGGAACATTGGACCGAAGGTCATCAGATAAGCACTAAGTGGAGTGGCCAGAATCTCTGCGATCTGGACGCAAGATTGTAAACGGAACAGTGCGGTTGCTCTGTATATATGTTAGATTTGATCATGACTGATTGAGTCATAATAGTACCTTTCATCTTCGGAGAATACATCCGCCACTATGACTAGGGCAATGGCCGTGAGAACTTGGTCGCCGCCGCCGATAATTTTGAACGCAGCTGATAACCAGACCATCCGGAGGGGAATGACACTTGACCACAGGCCTGAGATAAAGGGTTCAGTACCATCTCGAACAAAGACTTCAACCAACTTACAAACTATCCTAACCCAGATCTCCCCGAGGAGAATGCCCAACACGCTAAGATACAAGAGAGGCTTCCGCCCCCAGCGATCCGAGAGGATACCATATGGCAACGAGAGTATAAGGCCTGCATTTCCAAAGCATCAGCATCCTAACTTCAGAGTATCGTAGAAGACACATACCAGGCACCACATCGAATGTATTTTGATACCCAATCACCAGCGCTAATTCCCCCTGTACTGCCTCTGATTTACATGGATTTGGCTCTGATGGAATCAGAGTGTCATTTCCCGCCCCATGAAGAGTAGCCTGGTAGTTTCGACAGATTATATCCTCATACACGGCCATTTGCGGCGCGGTGGACATGAAGAATCCGAAATCAGCCGAGAGCAAGAATATAGCACACACGATGGAGACCAGTAGTTTCTTTGGATGCTGGGCCGGTTTGGTTGCTGAGCACAATAATGGCTCTGTCTCGCCTGTCATTGTACCGGTCATTGAATAGTATTAAAAAAAGGTGTAGAGTGTAGACCCTTAAAAGGTCAAGAAAGGGCGTAGGCATCAAGAATGTCAAGAAGGGAGATTATTTTGACGCCATCTCCTTAAATCCGGGGCTCTGCTTATGCGTTGTCGGAGTCCAATGAAAGACGACCGTTAGATAACTGGTTGGCGTTGGCCCCTTTGACGGGGGAATCACACTTCTCCTTTTTTTCCTTTTTCCTTTTTTCTTTCTTTGTCTTGGATATTTGGGTTTTTGACATTCATCTTCATATTAACTTCGCATTGTTCTAAATGCAAGCCAAAAGCCCATTCATTCATGGAATTTCGACATTTCCCTCCAAGGACGCGTTATCTTCAAAGTCGGAACTCGGAGTTCGGGCCTCGATCTGACATGTCTCAAAAGTCCGGAAGATAAGCTCCCCGTCGTGAGTGACGTCGCTTAAATCAAAAAGCCAGTGATTTGGCGTTAAAGCAGACAGCGTGTCACTGCCCCTGTTTTCATATAAGCGACAACGCTCTAGGGATTCAGGGCTCCGTGAAACCACCATACCAGCATGAACGCTTCCGGGATGACCAAGAGAAACGTGGTCTTGGGCAGTGCAGTCATGCAATTGTGCGATCTGTCCCTTGCCCTCGATCTTGACGCAGCCCAACAAGCATCTTCCCTGCAGGAACGCACCTAACGCCTTCACGCTGGCCCTTCCCCTCGGTCTGGCCTCGATGCATGGGCTAGTCGGCCATGGCCTTCAACCTCGGGACACACCGATAATTGTGATTTGCAACAAACATCCCCGGCTCCGCCCACGAGGCAGGAAGATGTCTGACCGTACCCAAGGAATCGGTGATATGCGATGATATGGCCTGAAGAAGTTGACCGCAATTTCTCGACTTAACCACGCAAATCTGCCAGTTCCCGCTGGTTTCGCCTTTGTCTTGGGCATGCGCCCGAAGCTGCGCCTTCGGATTTCGAATATGACCGCCAACACTGCATGGTGAAAGTCCCGAGACCGGGCGGTTTTCTCGGAGGATTAAAGGTCTTCTTTCCCCCTTTTTTTTGCTTTTTCCTTGGTCTGCGACTTTCCGTTGCACGACACGAGTGGGAGTCGGGTGGCGACCACGTAAAGTGCGACACGTTCGGTTTTGGGCTTGCACCTGTCGGAGATGAGATTCTTATCCGTCCCGATGACTTGTCCAGATTATTGGCTCATAAGTTCCTCGTGCTTCGCTGTCTGTTGGGGATTTGTAATACCTGTTCGTCCTGGTTATCCTTTGGCCATGTACTCCGTACTTATTCAAATGATTTCGGTTTGGACCAAGCGGGCAGCCACTTGCTTGTATGTGGATAGCATCGCATTTAGCCATTTCATATTCTCGCGTCTTTGGTTGCCGAGTCCTCTGGCATCGGGAATGCTGTTCTGTAGGTCGCGATATTGATGGGGATGGGGATGTTGGTCTTACAGCTCACAGTATGCAGGAGATACATACGTTACTAACAAGGGAGTTCAGTATAATGAACAAATACAAAGAATTGTGTCCCATGTAAGAAGTAAAGTCATATCTACAATTAGAAGATCGCACCTTCCCTACACTCATTGTAAACAAAAGGAATTCCCCCTTTGTCCCCTTCGCCTTTCCCTTCGTTCTTTTTATCTTTTCTTAGCCAGTTCACATTTGCTTGACACCGAGGGCTTTGCTGATTGGCATATAGAATACAAATGTCGAGGACGACTCACATTTTCCTATATTGTCGTCTGGTAACATCCCCATGTGCTTAGTCTGCGAAGGACAGCCCAATTTGCGGAGCATACTCAGCGTCATGCTATATCAAGATGAATAGGCAGAGAGATCCTTTTGTCTTCTGTTAGAGGTTCCTGATCGGCAGGCTCATCTTCCGTGGGAAGAAACAATTGCGGTATTTACCACGGCTCTAGCTTGTTCGGTAGGACGAAGTCTGTGACTACTCTTGCCTCATCAACAATTTCCCAGATGGCGTAGCAGGCCACTTTCCCGTTTAGGGAGTGAAACATGTCCTCTAGCATACCATAAAATCTGCCATGGTCATAGAGTGCGTGGAAGATTGTACATCAAAGCTGCTCAGGTGTCCTATCGAATCCTCCAGCCCTAGATGGTGGAGGGAGTGATGGCCACGTTTTTCTCCGCCTGTGGATAAGTATCTAAGCTCTCGGTCATTCATCGAATTCTTTTCGCCGCCCTAGCAGCCGAGTTTCACTCTGTCCATCAGGAGGGAGCCATTTGAAAGCAATCTGGGGTAAGTGGAGTGTGTCGTCTTCTGCATGCAAAGGCTGGTATTCTACCAATATTTTAGGTCCACATACGGTGTGGGTTATTCCTTGTGCTCCGACTTGATCTTCGAGCCTGAAGGCTTTTGTCATGTTTTTGAAGAGCCGAGAAATTGGGCTGTTTTCAACGTTCTGTCTGGCCCTGTTTTCAGTAGAGCTGTCAGTTTGGCGACGTGGGTGTACTTTTAGTCCACTGACAGATTCCAGGTATATTGCCAGTGACGATGTTGCGAAGATTCAATGAACCTAGCCGTTATTCCGTGGCTTCATCCGGTCCACTTCTCCTAAACGATCTGACCTTGGAGTGTCACTGAGCCTGAAGCGAATGGAAACATGACCCTAGCGAGGAATCACCCTTCTCTTTGACGAAATGTCGTTTTTCCATTCTTCCGTCGTTCCTCAATTTAGTCAAAAATACGACGAAAGGTTGGACTATGTAGCCAGGGTAGTTGTAGATGAGTGATGATGTGTGGAGGAAAAGGAAGGGAAAGTGGAGGAAAGTGCCGAGGTGGACATCTCGCTCATTCATCGCTCGTCCATCGCTCGGTATTCCACCATTCCATATATTAGTAGGATAATAAGTTCTAGTAGTCTGCCCTTTATCCAGACATTTTACTATAGTTTGACGATGAACAAGAATAAATATGCTTCTATACTCAAGGGAGTCTAGAAGACGTCCTGGTGTCTGCCTTTTTTATGCCTTCTGGTCAACAAATATATATTCGCGTACAACCACTTAGACTACACATTTAAAGAGTATATCCAACCGAATCAACGTTAAGAAATCATATAGCTACCAATACAGAATAAGTACTCATATTCAATTACGATCATTTTCCGTCAAGCTACTTCGTTAGTAGGATCCCAACTCGATAAATGCCACTGTAACCGCATACAGCGTACACCACCATTGTAAGGTAACAAAGTTCCTCGAGGCTGGAGTCCCCCAAGAAGATGGAAAAGGTGTAGAGAACGATACATATCTACAAGGACACCAGAAAGGACCAGAAGAGACAAACTGAAAGACATTCAGAGATACCGAAGGTTGGTTGCTATACTTGATTTCGCCTACATAACACCCCAGAGCCCATGAATATCCCCTTTGAAGGTCAGATTGTTATGAACGTTATTGTGATGGCCCCAAAAGAATATCGTACTCAGTAAGCCCAACACTATTCCCCCTGACCAATCCAATACAGACCAAAATGATGACCATAGAGTTCAGCGCTATCTGCTTCCCAGCCTGGCTTAGCATTTCTGCCCAGAAACCTACACGAAGAGCTTACGACCACCAAGCCCTCTCTCATCTGACCACAGATTGGCCGTGCCCCATCCAAGACCGCACAGAGCATGTCAAAGCCCACCCAAGCCCAGAATGACATACAACCCTGTCCGGATAATCCGCGTCACAGGAGCCCATTCCAAGCACCCGCCGCGGTCCTAGCACAACCAACACGACTGCGCGAAAGATACAGTAAGAAAAATTACTCAAACCCTCATAGTCGGGTCTCACTCGCGGCCCTGGAGCCAATATGTAGGAGAAATGAAACCAGCATCTAATAACAGCATGTACCTCTCCCGAGTAGGACATACAAGCGCAAGGGCCCCAATAATATGATATCACCGGATTCCCATCAGCGATCATCTGCAATCACACCAATCAGGGCGCGCCGCCGCCGACCGCACAGGCTAGACATGGTTCGTGCTCTGCAGGGTTCCTGCAGAGCACCCATGTCTGACATTCTCCAGAGACTTCGATGTGCAGGGCCGATCCGGTTCTTATTGGGGGCTCGAACATGTCTTCTCTTTCTTTCTTTTTCTGGGCGCATGCTCATCCTACCTTGGTTACATCGGTGGCTACGGAGTACTTTGGTCGCAGTATAGGCTGGGTTACATAAGATTGTGGCAGCGGGCATGCATGTACGGGCGGTTGGAGGGAATAGAGCAGGTCAGTGTGCTTGCACTGGTATGTGATATCGGCGGGATTATTGCAATGCTGCACCTCTGCGACACTGTAAGGTTCTCTTATTATTTCTGATTCACAATTCAATAGAGCCGAACATATTGGTTTTAGTTTCAGATGCGAGTCGCGAATCATGGTATTAAGTATCGTGATGGTATGTGTGCTCCTTCATCGCGACTCACATCGCGTTCCTGGGAGTAGAGAGGTATACAGGATGTCCACAGACACACGAGGATCCAACCTGGGGAATCCCTGAAGGGAAACTAAGTTGAATAGAGGAGAACACTATCAACCAACCATAAGGAAGAATATCTCAACAGGGCAGAGCTAGAGCCTTTCTAGGGCATATAGACTTTTCGCCACAATGAAGTTGGTTCCTGGAAACCGGGAATAAATTC
Source organism: Penicillium chrysogenum (assembly GCF_028827035.1). Classification (NCBI taxonomy): domain Eukaryota; kingdom Fungi; phylum Ascomycota; class Eurotiomycetes; order Eurotiales; family Aspergillaceae; genus Penicillium; species Penicillium chrysogenum. Next base: position 6,410,550 of record NW_026622750.1, on the reverse strand, counting down.
ATGCAAGGCAATGCAATGCAAGTCAACGTGGAGAATTCATTTACTGGAGCAAAAAATCGAATTAAAAAAGCAAATCAATTGTTTTTTGAATGCCTTTGTGAGCGAACGAAAAGCCGTTATGTGAAGAGGAAAAAGAAAGTCAACAAGCAAGGGGGGTGGGGGTGAACGGGAACTCATTGCCAGAGACAAGCGAAAGCCAACAACCGGATCCCATTTTGGGAATTCTGCATAATCCCGTCCGTACTTATGCTATTTTGTGTACTATTGATCAACTTTTGTGACCTCGATCTCTGACGCTTGCTTCCTATAGGCCGCTCAATTTCGTCCCTGCATCACCTCGCCCAAAATGTCCTATGAGATAAATCATTGTCTGCAGGTTATCAATTCTATAAGGCTCCTCTCACTGCCTGAGCCCCATAATTACTAGGATATCCATACCGATGTCTCGGGTGACACCGATAAAATGATCAGCTCTCGGCCGATCGCTGGAGTGCTTTATCGAGAACTAAAAATCTCCATTTAGACATCCAAACCCAGTCCTAGCACGGTCCTCGCTCATACGAATAGTCTAGCGCTTTGGCTTCAAGAGGTGATAACCTTTATTGGAAAATACATATCGAACCTAAGTCGAAGTATTGGTGTGAGATCATAAACCAACACCATGACTCGCGATGAAAGCCGAATAGTCAACACCGAGTAATGGACATTTGTGCTTGCGTCAGTGGCACTCAGCGGACCTGCAGCACTTGCATCCCCCCAGACAAACGCCAACTTACAGGGCCGGGAGGAACACTCTGCATACCGGAGAATGTCAGTGTCAATCATCAGTGACTAGACACAATAATAGGTAGTACGATATACAGACAAGTATGTCGGGCCATGATCTAGTGGTAGATTGCATGGACTGCCACGTATTTACGAATGTGATAAAACTTTGCTACAATATACGATAGGAATAGACAAAATTGCCGTGGCGTTGAGGAGAGAGGCTTGCATGTCTTGTTGGTCACCTGGACTATTTCTGGGCTGCATTCTAAGCTCTTCGTTCTTCGTTCTTCGAAGAGCGGGAGAGAATCCGGGCAGACTACGGAATACGAAGTTGATAGCTCTATTCGTGTATTCCGAGAACCTGGTAGCGCTGGGCGAGAAATCGTGCTAATGCAGCCATATTCTAGAGCTCAGATAAGGTTTGCTAATTCGGGACTTGCGCTGTGTATGAATTGACTGGTCCATCTTTTTAATACAACATAGTTTCGATTGTCTAGCCTTGTGGCCAACGCAGCCATCTATGGTGGTACGTAATCACGTATGTGATTATACCGGAAGAGGGCAACTACTGTGCAAAGAAATCGAGTGTTTCACTCGCCACAGCTGGCACCTTTCTGAAACCAAGCAATGCGATCAACAGGGGATTATACATCGTGGAGAGGTGGAGAGCCCCAATGAATCTCAGTCTCAGCCATCCAGGTATCCACGAGGTCCATCAAGACTACAGAAGGCGAATATCCCGTAATTAGTAGAGGTGGCGAGATGTCCGCTGTAGATCCCTGTAAACTCCGTAGGCAAAAACAGGGAAGGCATGTACACAATCTCAGACGCCTGATGATCGCCCGCCCCAGGTAAGCCACACTCCATCCCTACAGCATGAGCCACCGGCGATCAGAGTGGCGCAGTCCGGTAGGCCAAAGCGGTTGTGCAGACTGAGGTATGACTCGATGCGACCAAAGCAAAGCCGCTATCGAAACCTTCATCGCGGCATTTGAGGTGCATTAGGGTGGATGGATACTTCGGCAATGGTCTGGGGGCTCTAAGTACGGGCCCGACTGCAATAGGGTCTACATTTGGTGATAGTGGCCTCTAGTGTCGAAAATCATAGCATTATGACGGGTTTGGTTCGTGGTGAAGGGAAGCCATTTACGTAGGTGAAAGCCGTGCCTTGAGACGCAGGGGCCGAGAGATCTGGGGGAACAGCTTATTATTTTTTGGAGGGTTCGGTCGCCCTTGCTGCACTCAGGTCTGGCCAGGAAATTGATCATCAAAGCTCTGACTGCGAAGTGTTCAGATTGTTTTCTCTCTACTCCGTAGAGATATCAGACCCAAAGTCTATATTGTATAATATGACTACCCAGGTACAAAGGTACCTAGATATTCCAAGGTTATGACTCGGGAAGGTTACATCTAAACTGTAAGCGTATCCATGGATATAACCTGGAGGGAAACTTAAACGAAAAGCTAGACGCCAGAGAATCCATGGAACAACCCCCATTAGCTTCTTGGCGGGGTTCGTTTACTTCTGGGGTATCGGGATTTGAACAAAGTACAATAGTCTTGAACAGTTGCAGGAATCAATGTATTTTATTAATAAAGCTTGAAGAAGCGTGTCAAAGCGGTCTTTTGAGCTCATGGGGGATAAGTATGCAGGTATATCAATAAAGCATGGCGAAGGAGTAAGAAGAAATAGTTCAGATGCAAGAAATAGAAGGGAATGAAGTGGGGGCTTGTCGGGGCTAGATCTGACAGTAACGAGCAGACACAGAGCAATACACGTAGCCCTGGACACAGATCGACGCGAACAAAACGATCGACAAAAAAAGAGGGGCCGAGAGCACTAAGAACCGCCAGGACGGACCGAAGAGCAATTCCACTACTCGGTCCAGTTCAAACCTAATCGGACTGCCAAAAGGAGCCTAGCATCCATAACTTTTCTCCAGAAAACGTAATCATTTAGCCTTATGGCTCAGTCAAACGCTTGATTATATTAACGCCAGTACTGGATAAGCCCTGTTTCATCTCGATCCGCCGGGCTATGCAAGTGCAATGTGATACACAGGCAAACAGCGAAATAGCAGAATTATCATTAATATGGAGAACGGGTCACGATTTTGCCTGCAGCGGAGACTAACATTCGAGGCCGATCGCTATCTGGACGGGGCATGTTTGAAACAAGTGGCCACGGCGTGGAACGAGCATTCAAAGAAGAATGCGAAACTTTTGCCTCTGACTGTTAGCCACGCAGAGAGAAAAAAACAGGTGTACATCGAACTGGATAATCCTATCATTCAGGTCTCACCTGACGCGTGATGGGTCAGACGCAAGTGCCAACTTAGGCCGACACCGTCCGAACCGTTGGGGCGGATTGGTGGCTTTTTCTCAGACCCAGCGGGATGGCTGTTGGTTGTTCCCCGAGGCTTGCTGTTAGTCTTTTTTTGTTCTCACATTCCAATGAGGACCGAATGATGATGTTCATTTGTTGGGCCCGTATGGAGTCGTCCTAGAGGTATGTACGGCTTACATCGTAGAGCCGATGGGTCGGGTGGTGGGGGTGGGGGCCAGGCCCCAGAGACTAGACTCAAGATAATAGATTGTAGGAATAAAATCGAATTATGATTTTATAATTAAAAAAACAATGCCAGGACGATCCACCAGTGATGATGATATCCTAGAAGAAATTAAGCGGAGAAATAGGGGAATGCTGCAATAAGTGGAAACTCTGGAATCTCAGATTGCTACTCTCCGGGAGAGATGCAGCATCAACCAGGTTCGCACAGACAATTCAACGTCTGACCTATCGCAAAAGTACGGATGAGATCGATCCAAGCCTCCACTACACGTCCGAGCGAGCTCATATTTTATTGTATGTGAATTTGCGATGTCTTGAGTTTCCCAATGTCCTTTTTTTTTCCCCTTTTTAATATTCTACATTGAAAAGAAAATGATCACCTAGGTGTAATAAATAGTATTACTCTTTTTGCCTTCAAGGTTTTCCATCTGAGACCTTAAGTGGAGAGGAAGATCAGGGTCTTAGATGGTTGGTGCATCATGATCGACACGGCTAGAAAAGTCCGGGGACGCGATCGACCTGCATGTCCAAATAGACTCTGCTCACATTTTACGGAAGCTAAGAGGGTACAGCCTGAGCATTCCAATGGAGTACGGAGTCCAAAGAGCATGCTCTAGTACAGGATTGGTGGAGAAGAATAATAATAATGCATGAACTAAACAAATATAGGATAAAAGTCGATCAAACTAAATAATACCGAAATACTGGGTCTATTTCCAGAAAGGGATTTTTTTTAAAAAATATAAATTGATATCATTTAATCATTTAATATTATATTATTTACATTAATACATTAAGAAAAGAAGAAAAGAAGAAAAATTAAAAAGAAAATAAAAAAAAGAAAAGGTGAGGGATGACAATCCGCCGATCCCCAAGTCACCTTCAGGCCAGAAAAGGTACCAGGAACAAGCTTCCCCCGTGGATCATTGCGTTCTCATACTTGATTCTTCTTTTAAGACCTTTTAAAAACTCCTTGCTGTACTTATAATCTCCCCTCCCCTCGAAAACCAGGTACTCATATAACCACCACCCCCCCTACCTATCTTAAATCTGAGACCAGCCTCCCCTTCAGCCTTTCTTAACCCGCGTCAAAGGGCAACTGACACCAATATTCCGCCTATCTTGTTCCTGGTGTTCCATACCAGCCCATCCTTATTGTCCGAGTTGGGAAATCCTAATCCATTTTGACGCGAAACAACGCGAAACATCGATCAAACCTGCAGCCCTCGAGGAACTTTCAGTCGATCCCCAGCCAATATCCAGCCGTTAGATCCTTTGCCGCGGTAACGGATCTCATAGTCTACATTCCTAGCCTTGCTTTGGACCTCCCGGCACGCGACGCGCCTCTAATTTTGGCCCAAAGTGCTAATCAGAGCTTAGACCATGGCGTATAGCTGTAAGTCCGATCCCCACCCCTCGGGATTCTATGCTGGACCAATTTGTTTATTTCTGCTCGTTTGTCCTCCATTCCCTTTCCTTTTGCAACATTCTTTCCTTTCTTTATACTCTGGGACCTAATACACATTCTCTTGTCTTCTATCTCTTGTCCCTTTCCTTTATACTTACCTTCTTTTGAATTGTTTACACTGTCGACCTTCGTTCTACTCCTTCTACTCTGACTACTTGCCAATCATTTGACTTCGTCTTTCGTTCTTACACACACAAAAACAATACCATTTACTAAAGTCCACTGGGCAGGTGATACCATCAACCCACCTGCATCTCGACCTTTCAAAACTGAAGACTTGGACGACATGAGATCTCACGGACAGCAAATCTCTGATCGTTTGACTGTTGAAGTTGACTGCCACTCTTTGGGCCCAAGTGAATGCCCCTCGATGACCTCGAGCTTTTCTCCTTTGGATTCTCCTACTCCCACGCCTACCAGTCTCTACAGTCAAGGCTCAATGGCCTCACCTGGGTGGCCCGAGCCTTCCCACTATCACCACGGCCTCCCAATGGAGCGCCGAACATCGGCTACCCCATTGCGCAGCGCATTCCGAATGGCCGATCTCACGTCAGGCGAGGGCATGATGAATATGCCCTGCGGTAACATGGACCGACAGGAGCAGATGCCCCTCCCCGATTATCTTCCTGGATACGACGAGAATGTCGACCAACTCTGGATCCCTCAGGATATGCCAAAGACATACCAGGAGCCCCAGTTCCCTTACCAGGCCTCGATGCCTCAGTACAACCAGATGGCTCGCAACTACTACCACCGTCCTCAGCAGGCTGGATATCTGCCTGAATCGGCCTCGAACCCTTGCCTGTCTCGTCCAATCTTTACCCAATCCACTGAGCGGATGCCTAATTCCGCCTCAATGTCTAATATGCTCGGCTGGATGCCCTCCCACGAGTCCTTGGTACCTCAGACCATCACACCGGCCCAGGTGCAGCCCTTCCCTTCAGGACCCGTGACCCCTCCTTCTTCGTCCTACTCCGACTTCCCCGCCAACATCCCAACTTTCAAGACCCACACTCCTTCCACTCCCCACCGATCGGTCTCTATGGGTACTCCCTCAGGGTCAGACACCCCGGTCAGTCGGATGTCCGGACACAACGATTACCAGGAAGACTTCCAGCTCTCTCCTGTCTACCGTGAAGGCATGATGCAACGTCACCGCCAACCCTCGCGCAAATCCTCCAAGAAGCAGCTCCTTCGCTCTAACCTGAGCCTCGAGAACTTGCCATCAATCATTAAGCAGGTGCAATTCAAGTGCAAGGAGCCAGGCTGCAAGGGGCGGTTCAAGCGCCAGGAGCATCTCAAGCGACACATGAAGAGCCACTCCAAGGAAAAGCCTCATGTTTGCTGGGTTCCTGGTTGCCACCGTGCCTTCTCCCGAAGCGACAACCTCAACGCCCACTACACCAAGACCCACAGCAAGCGGGGCGGTCGGAACCGCTACGTCGCGACCCTCGATGAGACCAGTCAAGATTTCGACCCCGACTTCCGTGGCCAGCTTACTCCTGACGGGCGCCCTATCTACGGCAGCAAGCTTGAAGATACGATGCCTGACTGTGGCGAGCTGAGCGTCGATGGCTGGGATGATTAGGTGACACCCAAAAGCAAAATCAAAAACTCGAAAAACCCAAACAAAAAAAAAAAAAACTGAATTCCACGCAAGTCTTCCGAAAGAAAATATGGAATTATAGAAACACAAAACTGAAACGTGGCCTTCATTGGCCCTCATTGATACCCCGTCTATGGCGGATCGACTGCTATGAAATAGCAGCGGCATTATGGGCCAGATCAACTTCTGGCCTGGCGTTGTACATGTCTCCTGGAGGATAGGAGACTTTTTGATTTATTTTCCCTTTTTTTTATTTTTTATCTTTCTCTTGCATAATTTGTTTGGTGCCAAAGGCTGGGAGGTATTTCTGAACATGGAATTTATGCGGCGTTGCATATGTCTTTTCTTTTCCCTTTCTGGTGGATCGCCTTTGGGATAATCTTGGGAGCCCTCAGGGGTCGATCGTGTACAATCTGCTACGTGTTCTACGTGTTTTATTCTTTTTTATCACTTATCGCTTGTACTACCACCATATTGTCGTACCCGGGCATAATATACAACAAAATCGAGATCTACATGGTTGCACTGCATTTGGCCTCTATATACCCTCTTTTTGGGAACTTTCCTACAGGAACTGATATTACAATATTGTAACTTGGCCTCTCGCGTGGCTTCTGATCTGGGGGGGTCGAGACGTGCGCCTAAAATGTTACACATCACAACCCTCGGGGCTCTCGATCCTTAGTTCCTGGATCACTCCGACCCGATCTATCTGTTCGATTGAAGTGGATCAAATGTCGAACAAATCGGGCCTGTTGCAGAAATGGAGCATGGTCGGACTGTGCTTTCTACTCGTCTTCCCTCAGAACTCCCCACATCTTCCAACCCCTAAACGGGGGTCTTCCCATCACCCAGTTCCAGAAACGCCATGTCATCATCTCCTCACCGCGGCTATAGACATCATTTACCCATCAGAATAATGCTGTATACTCTTTATGTGGAAGACAGTGCCCCGAATACATACTTCAATACTACTGCAATACTACTGCAAACCACAATGTGGGCGAAGAGTCGATACTCCACCCCATGACCCGCACCACTTTCGACAGCGCAACCAACATCGCTAGTAGCATGTATCAGACAGCCATGTGGAGCCCCATTTACCCGTTCTCTGTGAAGACCCAAATCCTTGGAAAAGCCCTCCAACATACTTGTAGTTCTAAGTATAGCACTTGGCGCAAAAAAGGTAAGTACGAGACCGAGACCGGGAATTGAGAAAAAGCGAAAACAGAATTTAACATGCTACATTGTACTCCATACACACGTACACACTGCATAGCCAAGCATCCCACACAGTCAAGAGCCGCGCTCCTACGTGCCTGGACTCTCGCCACCGTGGGTGTTTATGCGTCACCCCCATTCCTCGTTCCCAATTCCACGGGGCAATAAGGGCTTTCCGAGCAAAAGGACAGAGACAAACGTCCTATGACAAAGGCCCCGTCCTTTTCCGGATGAAACCCATATTTGCTTTTTTCAATGATCGACGTGCATGGAATCTCTTCCCGTTCTTCAAACTCCAAGGGTTTGGGTAGGACCTCTTTGCCCTGCACCTCCACTACCGGCATATACAACATACATTCTTTCCTCTCTCTACTCTCTACCCTAAAAAGGGTGACATACAGAATACTGGCCTCATTTATTCTCCGATGTCAGATATATTCCACTAATTCCAAACTATATTCCCCAACCCAAGCCCAAACCCAGATTCCAAATCCCGATTCCAAATACCCAGAGCCCACCGCTACACCGTACACCGGCGTTTGGCACATTGTGCGGTGTGGTGATTATTAGGCACGACGTTAAATTAGCCCGACGCCCATGCTCTGCATGTACATAGTACGTTACACCGCGCTATGTATATGCCACGCCGTACAAATTGGGAACGGTGTCTCGCAATGGCATGATATGCGGGAATGATATCCAACCTTTCCCGCTTTATTGGTTTCCATTCCTTGATTGCGCCCTTTTACCAATGCACAAGAGTACCTATGAGGATTAACGTCTGGAGATGCATCCGCCTTCCGCTAACAGGTTATTGATCCTGTACAATAACTTGTTTTTCTTTCTTGCTTGCTTTCTTTTTTTTTTTGTTCCGTAAATCATTAGTCGCATTTGAATTTGCGCGAACGATCGGTGAACTATTCCCGCTGCTTCGTGTTCGATCTGTTGTCCAACTCACTGCAGCTATTACAAACTCTTTCACTTTTTGTCCCCTCCGTTAACTTTCCCTGTTTACTGCTAGATAGAACGAGAACACAATGCGTACCTATTACCACATTCCACGGAAAGCTTCTCCCGGCCACTTGGATAACTACCATTAGCACACCGATCGGTATGTTAGTACGCGTGGACTTCGATGCTAAGGTACAATGGAGTAGGTTGGGATATTATACAGAGTTTGGAACAGCATAACTACGGACCTTCCAGCATCCGGATCAAAGGTTCTCAATGTCGTAATGCCCATCTAACTTCGCGTTGATATGCGAGCAACCTTTTCGAATGGCCCTGCATACACTATACTGATCTACACCAATTGTGCGGAGAGTACGGAGTACGATGTACATGCATTGGAATGTGATATTGGAGTGTCAATCAAGTGGGTTCTAGACTCTAAGATTGGGTTGTTTTAGTATGAGTTATTTTCTGGGGCGATTGTTTCTTTTGTATGCGATGCAACCTCAATTTTATTACTCTCTATAGTTATTGTTATGCTCTATATTTTGGGTTCATCCGTGGTAGTGAAGGTCTCCGACTATTCTTATTCGTTCGGCTTACTTGTACTCGGATGTGCGGCGATCCCCATCCCTAGCTTGCATCTCGAATTGGTCCTCATAGTCCATATATTTTCGATGGTGCCTGATTTCCCACCTTGCTTTAATCTGGTTGGGTGAAATTGTTCAATTTCCCCTACTTCTACCATATTATTGGGTGATCTCATTGCCATTTTTGAATGCACTCTAGGTGAGTCCACAAGCCAACCAGAGTCTAACAATCTTATAGCCTGGATCATATCCCCTCGTCCTTTTTTATTAGGTGTTTACAGTTGCAAAGTCATAAGACAGCAGAAGCCCACATCAGTCCATCGTGGAACTGTATACTCGGCTGTTGATACCCTTCCCGATCGGGAAACAGGCTTAGTCACTCATAGACCCGCCAGCGCTGACACATCATTTATGTAATCACACGATATAAAAACTCAGCGCACCAATTTTCCGTAGCTCCTTCACATAAAATCCGACATCTTTGTCGACCTCGATCATACGACAACATGCTTTGCAAAGCCATTGCTCAAGGGATTAATGTCTTTCCCTGATCATTGACTTTAGCCTTGCCTTTATATACCCCCTCCATCTCGCGAGGCAACTCTGGTCTATCCTTACTATGATGATCACCAATTCTATTGACATGAACTTCTCCATGAATGTTTCAAAAATATCAAGCTCAACAGTCTGAGTACCGATTGACCAGAGAACAGTCTCAGTGATAGTCACTGTCACTGGCTGTCTGTTTTTTGCATAATACTGACGATGTCGTTCGATATCCCCCTTTCCATAGCTGTTTGATACCTTATGTGTCTAATTGAATACTTACTATCCTTACCATGTGCCTCTCTTCCCCCAGCTTTGCAGCTTATAGCACGGATGTCAAATTGCGATCCGGCCCTTTCATGGCCGCGGTCGCGCCGAAGAAGTGCTTATATCGACATGGAGATTTGTCTCCCTAGCCAGTGAGTACTAGATTTTTGTCCTACGGTTCGCCCGAGGTGGCAAACATCCATTGAAGATCTGGGACATCCCGTATTTCGTAGTCTTTGTTTATATGGAATGAATTTATCACTTCGATTGTGTCTGGTCTTTTTCCCGCTCGAGAATGTAGACATGGTGCGTGTAGAGTTCAATGCGACATTGACTCGAGATGTCAATGTTCGAGATGTGCTTAGACCGATGCTGCAATCCGTGAAGGACATGTTGGGCCAAGTGCACCGGAGCTATAATCGAGACTTACTAACGAGGTCCTACGAATATTTAAAGGAGTATAAACAGAATCCAGTTTTTGCATTTTGTCTTATCAAATTCAGGTATTTCCACAATGCAATTTGCAATCCAACCCCCATAGTCGCGTCGTTGATATCAAAATAACTCCTGTACAGAATGGTATCGAGTTTGAAAATCCCAGGGTTCCCACCGAAAGCCGCGCCCAAATTGTACAGTTGAACGAAAAAAAGAAAAACAGAATAAGAAACAAACAAAAAGAAACAAAAAACAATAACGCCGTCCTCTCCAATCTCCGCGATGCCTGGTCCCTATACAAAACCCCGGGATTTCAGAAAAACAGAAAGAAAGAAAGGCCAAAAGAAGAGACAGTGAGCGGTTGCTAACCAATGGCCCACTGCCGTTGGGTAAATGCTCATCATAAATTGGCCTCGAGCCAGATATTACACTGGTGAAATTGTAAATGTAGAGAAAAACTTCTGTCCTCACGGTTATCATCAATCTCGTATGTCGCCACCTTATATCAGCCAGCAAACAGACTAGCCTCAGTTGTTCATGCCACCCATACTGTGCATCGAGCCTTGCGCCTGCATTTGCTGCGCTTGCAACGCAGCCCGCTGTTGCTGTCCGCCGTCCCGCTCACGTCGCATGACCTCGGAGACCCACGCTTTGGCGGTCTTTTCCAGCCCAGGACCATACTGTTGGGCAATATTGGAAGGATACTGGTTTGGCGGGCCATACTGAGCCATGTACCGTGTCGACATATCATGTCGCATGCGAAGCAAGCGCTGTTGGTAAAGCTGGGTGTATCTCTGGGCTTGGTTCATGGGCTGTCCATTTTGACCCATTTGGCCACCATTCGCCTGCGCAGCTGCCATCAGCATTTGCTGTTGCTGTTGGTTTGTTAACTGCTGGTTTCCTTGGTGTGGTTGGGCTTGTTGGCCCTGCATTTGTGGGTGCTGGCCTTGCTGTTGCTGTTTGACTATTTGCATCTGCGCATATTGAGCACGCATGAGCTGAGCCTGGTATGCTTGCTGGCCTTGTTGAGGAACTTTAGGAACACCCTGGTGGGCTTGCTGCTGTTGCTGTTGCTGCTGCTGTTGCTGCTGCTGTAGCATTTGCTGCTGATGAGATTGGATATTTTGCTGCGCGTGAGCATTGGCTTGCAGTTGGGCTAGCTGCTGTGGCGTGAACTGATTGTGCGGAATATGCCCTTGTTGTTGCGCCTGAAGAAGCGCTTGCTGTCGATGTTGCAGCATCATCTGCTGTTGTGGCGTGAAAGACATGCCTCCGTTCATCTGCGGCGTGGCTCCCATGCCCTGATTCATCACCGGAGTCTGACCCATCGAGTGAGTTGGACTGCCATGACCCATCCGCTGAGTAGGCGTAACGTTGCGCATGATTGGCGTGGCATGCGACATAGCCGGTGTACCCTGGGTCATCTGCGGAGTACCATGTCGGCTTGGTCCTTGCTGACTTCTTGAAGGTGCCATCGGGTGGCTCATAACATTCGGATGCGCATGCTGTAAAGCAGATGGAGGCCGTGGTGGACTGCCAGACCCAGATGCGGTCATGGTCATCGGAACCGCCTGCGGCATAATGTTACCAACTAGTGGTGATGAGGTGGCATGTGGGGTCTGGTTACGTACAACAGGCGAAGACTGTTGGCCTTGGCTGACACTATTGGGCTGAGCCATAATGTGACGATTTTGCTGTTGCGCAGCGAGTTGAGCCTGCGCCTGCTGGGCGGCAAGTTGTTGTCGTCGCGATTCCTCTTTCGCGTGTTCCTCGGCTTGCCGCTGCTCAATCGCACGGCGCCGTTCTCTTTCCTGCTCCTGCTGCTGCCTCTTGGCCAACTCCTGCTTCAGCTTCATTTCATGTTCACGTTTAGCCTTCTCCTCGTGTTGCATGCGAATCGTTTCAAGTGTCTTGAAACGGGAGAATCGGGGTTCGAATGGTGCCACACCACCCGCGTCATCCACGGCAGCAGCCTTTGCAGCGCCGCCGGGGCCAGAAGCCGTGGGCTCCAGTCGTTCGTCCATGATAAGCATGAATCTCTCCTCTTCGGCGGCCAAGGCTTCGTCCGCGGCAAGTTCGGCAACGGTTCTCTTCCGGCGCTTGGGCAAGGGCAGCGGGTCGCGATGCAGTGGGCTTTCCAGATGTTTAAGCAGCTCTTGGGCAGCTTCAATACTATGCACAGGATCCAGGAAGAGAGGAGGCGCCAATGCCTGTGTCATCTTAGACTCGCATTCCAAAAGATCCTCGGGTTCAACCAGCATTTTCTGTCTCTTTGCGACATGACCGCGATCTGGTTGGCTGCCTCCAGGGGTAGCCGAAGGACCGGAGGGGTTTTGTTGCGCTGGTGCTTTGTTGGCTCTCGGGTCGGGAGTGGTGACCAGCAGTGTCAATTCTGCCTGCAAAGTTCGGGCTGTGGGATGGAGCACTGTGGTGAATACTCGAGGCTTCATGGGGGCATTTTTCTGACTTGTGTTGTTGCTTTTGTCATCCGTCTGATCGCCAGTCGCCATGTCATCTGTCTGTTGATTGGCAACCGATGTCCCATCGGCCTTGGTGCCTTGTGTGGCCGAGGTCAGCTGATTTTGCTTTGGGTATGGAACAAACGCCGACGGGGTAATATGTTCGTTGTAGTTGTGTAGAGAGAATGGTGTGTTGTTCTCGTTGGATGAGGTAGTGGATGCTTTCCTTGCTTGCGCCGAAGCAGACTTGTGATCAATGACTCGGACGATGAGGCAACCTAATCAAGTTAGCAGGGGGTAATCCGACTGTATGTCAAAGCCAATACCTACCTTCGTAGAACTGGACACCGCCTCGTAGTAGCTCCTCGATCAGATCATGCGGAACTGTCCCGGCACGAAGGTGCTCGATGATGACCTTCATTTCGGAGTTGTAGGGGAAACTACCATCTTGCTGTTCAAATCGGAAATGTGTAGGATGTAAATGCACAATAAGGGATGGGGGGCATTTCGAATATTTCTTGAGGATATAGGATGTAGTTTTCACTATGAGGAGAAAGTCAGTGATCGCGCATTGCCATTGCGAATGCCACAGAACTCCGTACCATATGGTTCTGGCGCTTTTTTCCCAACTCGGTATGCCTGATCTGTCACAGCAGTCCTCGTCACTGGCCGGCCAGAGCGCGAGGACTGATCCATGGGTCTTTGCGACTGATTCCTGGTCCGATTAAGGGGGCCTTTGGTTGTGGAGGTCGCCCCATGGGCCACACCGTTTGTGAAATTGGAAGTTGGGTTGACGGAGGCTCCCGTCGGAGGACGTTTGGCGGCAGATGTAGGCGAAGACGATAGGTGCTGGCCCTTGACTCCGTTGACCGCGGCCTGGCCGAAAGGCGGGGGCGGCCGCTTCATCTTCTGGGTATGGGAGGCCGGCTTGGAAATTGCGGTCGCCATCATGTCTGCGCCAGTTGCGCAACCTCGGCGTGACCAGTAAGTTAATAATGCGACTTATCGGAATTCGGGTTTGATGATGTTGAATAAAAGCCGTGCTCGGGAAATGAGTGAGATGGCCGATGCGCGAGACATGTGGGGATAGGTAGGGCGACACCGGTCCCCAGCACAGCTGGACTTCAATGCGGAAAATCGGCGGAGATTGACCGAATAGGATTAAAGAATGAAAGAATGAAAGCACCCGTCCAATAAGGCTGCTGGGAAGGGGTGAATCGGAGAAGCCGCTGGACGAGGTCTTGCAGAGGTAGGTCAACTGATGATGCCAAGCCGTGGGTCAATGTGAAGTCGGTCACATGACCCTTTCCGAATTGAGACTAGTGTCAATAGACGCAACAATGAGATACAACAACAATGAGACCGATTGAAATGCATAGGTAGATGAATCAACGCATGAATAATTCGATATGCTGCTGCCTAAATGTACTATCTTATGCCTAACACTCTATAGATGTCAGAGCTAAGTGAGCGAATTGTGAGAGTTATCCATGTGGTAAATAGACGCAACCTTGCGACAAAAGAAGCATACATTATTCTGTCAATGGTGAATTGTATCAAATAAAAGCAAGTCATTCGGAAAAACAGGGGAATAGGGTCAATCAGTCATAAGGGGGGTTTAACAAGAAAAGAGAAACAGGTATAGACATGCAAGCAGACAAATATCAACATCAAAATCATGGGGCAACAACTTGATCTGAATGATCTAGTCCAGGCCACGCACTCGTCGTCGCCAGTCATCTCCAACTCGGACAACATCAACCACATCAATACGCTTGCCGAGTCCTGTGACGCCCTCCTTTTTCCACCACTTCTCTTCCTTTTCGCCAAGTGCTGACTCGTCATCACTGTCGATGAGACCGCCACGGCCACCCTCATCTCCGACCACGACGATAACCTGGCGGACCCAATTAGAGATATGGACAGCGGGTTCGCCCTGGTCGCCAGTCAAAGACTCTTGGACATAAACAAGTTCTGGGAATAGATGGCGGGCAAGGTGCACATAGCCACTTGGAGTACTGAAAGGCATGATCATGCTGTCTTTTTCAACAAGTGCTTGTGCCTGTGTGTATAACGTCTTGAAGAGGCGAGATGTGCCCCCCAATTCGTCCTCCTGGCGGGGCTCGACCGCAGTCAAGTCCCCAGAGGCCAGTTCCGCAACAGAGGCTCCTTCCTCGGTGCCAATGTTCGAATACGACGAAGCCATAGAAGGGGTAGTGGGAGATTTGATGGCATGTTTCAATTCCGGGGCATAGATCAACACGAAGATTCTGGAGGTTTCCAGGTCGACATGTTCAGGGAGGTGAGACAGAATGGACTGCGATCGTCAGGAAAGCCTAAAATGGGTGTCAAGGGCGAGGACTTCTTACCGCATGTTCAGAAGAGAATTCATCGGAATCAGCCGATGAAACCGAGGAGACAACAATTGCGACTACCTTCTTGTCCTTGCTGCCGGTATTTGCTGGGCGGCTTGGCAATCCACCACTCATAGTCGGAGTAATGGCGGTTTGTTGGCTTCTCTCGTGAGCTCTGGTTTGAGCCTCCTCCGACCATCTGGAGTGGTCCTCGAAGTCGCCCTCACCTTTGTTATCCTCACGAATTGACGTGAGAGCGCCACCGACAAAGGCTCCTGCGGCAGTGACACCCGCCACAACTCTTTTGCTAGCACCGTCGAAGATCTGTTGAGGGCTAGGCGTGCGGCGCAAAGCACCTTGCATGCGAGCCATCATACTATGATCATAGGAAGCATCTCCAGGCAGAGGTTCCGCTCCTGCGCTTCGGGCATAATCTCCGGTAGCATAGGAAGGTGGTGGGGGGTAGTCACTTCCAGGTCCAACAGGAGGCGGGTAAGGGCGGCCATCTCCGTGAGGGCGGTCGTCTTCGTCTTCATCGTCGTTTCGTTCACTCCAAATCCAAGCTGCAATACTAATAGTTGCAATTCCAGCAGTCAAGGCCAAGGGGAGCCAGTATCCCATGGCAGTTCGTCCGCCAGTTGAGCTGAACCCAGTGCCGGCTCCGCCCCGGCGGCGCCGAGGGTCTTGAGGGAAGGACATTGCGATCGCAGGTGTTCAATCAGAGGTGGCACATTTAACAGTTATTAATCGCGGTCGCAATGACTCGCAGCTCGCATTCCACACGTCGATTGGCAAAAGAAGAGCGCGGGGAAAGGGGAATAGGGAAAGGAGGCAGACGTCCTCGGGTCCTAGAAACATGTGGCTGGAGATTACCGCGGATGTTTACTTATGTTTGTCCTGTTTGCGTCTTCCTAAATCCGGAGGCGGGTCATAATCACGTGTTATCTCCAGGGCTTCCGCAAGGATTATGTAAGCAGTTTTTCTGACTCCTCCAGGGCTTATCGGTTTTGAGAGAAATATATGACAAGGCGTGAGAACTCGCAAGCGCATTGTCAATTCAAAACATGCCTCACTCAGTATCTGTGCCGCCAACGGGCCTGCAAGCCCTAATTCTTGTGAGCGACTAAGTTCCATGTATATGTCTTGAGACAAAAGCTAACAAACGATCAAGTGTGGCCCTGGTGTATCACTCAACACATTCACTTCGAACCCCGAGGAATACCCAAAATGCCTTATTCCTGTGGCCAACCGACCGATGCTATGGTACGCTCTAGACTGGTCAAAGAGGATGGGGATTACTGGTAAGCGCATTCCCGCCATCGAAATAGCATGCGGGGCATCCCATGACGCCATGTGCTCTATCGCGAAACAACGGATGGAAGACTGACTATGGTAGATGTCACTTTGGTCACCCCTCCCTCTTCGCTCGCACCCGTACAAGCCGCTCTACGACAGAACCCACATCTTACCTCCCTCCCTTCGCCGTCGGTCATTGCACCGGCAGACCTCGAGATGACGACAGGCACAGCAGAGCTCCTCCGTTTGCCCGAGGTGCAGACTTGTATCAAATCAGACTTCCTTCTACTGCCTTGCGACCTAGTTTGCGAAATCCCCGGAGAGTCTCTGCTTGAAGCATGGATGGTGTCTGGCGGCGAGAAAAATCGTCGGAATGGACTCAGTATGTTCTACCAGACACAGGGTCGGGAAGAGAGTGTCAAGGGCGAAGCTACAGACTTTGTGGCAGTTGCACCACTTGAGCAGAACGAGGCTCCAACCGTGTCTCATGCCGCCCCTCGTTCCTCGCTCTCCAAGCTAGTCCTCTCTATGCCCATGGCCACATTGAAGGAAAAATTGGAAAACGACAAGGGCTTCCTTGTGCGCCACTCTCTAGTGGATACGCATGCGCAGGTGAAGTTGCTGACGACATACCGTGATGCGCATATCTACGTCCTACCGTACTGGGTCAAGGACATGGCTCGTCTGAATGAGCAATTCCAGTCAGTTGGTGAAGATTTGGTTGGATGGTGGGCCAAATCGGAGTGGCAGCAAGGCCTCAGCGAGAAGCTGAAGATCAACGAGATCTTCCAGCAGAAAAGCCGTCGCCAGAGCCACGGACTCACTCTAGGTGAGAGTGAAAGTCACGACGGTGAATCCCTCGATGGCGAAGCGCTTGAGGAGGAAATTGATTTACAGAGCATGAGCACCACCAAAGCCACCCCAGACAAGTCCAGCGCAGTCGCATCAGACCCCCGATTCGCCTCTCGTGTCAAGGCTCCCACCGCGCAAACTGTTAAAAGTTCCAAGCCCAATCTACCGCCGATGCTCGCGTACGTCCAAAAGGGCACAACTCCTTTTGTTCGACGGGTTGATTCATCCGCCATGCTTCTCTCTACCTCTCTCCGTCTTGCTAAGCTGGAGTCCGTCGAAGAGGTTGGCCGAGTTGCTTCGTCGGCATTTGCACACCCCTCCAAAGTGGCACACACCGCTAGCATCGCGCAGCGTTGCACGGTCACGAGGAACGACTGTCTAGTGGACAATAACTCGACGGTTGAGGAGAAGTGTGTGATCAAGGAGACCATCATCGGTGCTAACTGCCATATCGCCAGCGGTGCTCGCTTGACTC
Source organism: Penicillium chrysogenum (assembly GCF_028827035.1). Taxonomy (NCBI): domain Eukaryota; kingdom Fungi; phylum Ascomycota; class Eurotiomycetes; order Eurotiales; family Aspergillaceae; genus Penicillium; species Penicillium chrysogenum. Next base: position 6,392,690 of record NW_026622750.1, on the reverse strand, counting down.
GTTGTCTGATCATGGACGGTGCTGTTGTTGGTGAGCGCTGCCAATTAACAGGTACGATTGTTGGACGCCGCAGCAAGATTGGCCGGGAAACGGTGATGAAGGATTGCGAGGTTCAAGACGGAAATGTTGTTCCGGATGAAACAGATGCCAAAAACGAGAAGTTCATGATCTTTGAGGGTATCGACGACGAAGATGATATGGATGCTTCTGACGACCAAGATTATTGAGTTGACCTATATTTATCCTGGCTAGACGTTTATGAGATAAGATCCATGAGATCAAAGAGACCAAAGAGATCAGAAAAATAGAATTTTATACCCCTGCATCCACCAAGTCATGAAAGTTTAAATCCCAACATGTGAAGCAGAGATGAACCCTAACAGGCACTGTAAATGAGACAACAACATCGTGGTCCGAACAAGATAGGCTAAGAGGCTCACAGATACCACAGTACGACATCATGTGTAATGCCAATGGCCAATCCGCTCCACCTAATGTTTCCCCGGATGCATACTAAAACTTAGTACTTCCACCAAGGCAATGCTGGTGCAAGCACGGGACCTTTTGGGACGTTATCTTGGCAGTGGAGATACTAGTACTATTGGCCACACTGCATGAACTATCCTCCGCACGAATGAGCAGTTTCGAATACCTCTCTGGGACTCTTTGCATCCACCCGTCAAACATCAGACCATAGGCATGTGGATCCGGGATTTGGACGCGACCAAACCACCGAGCGGGTAATGTGCGAGAAAAGAAAGAACCCGAGTACGAAGTAATCATCAGAGCCATAATGAGATCCCCTGATTGAAATTCTTGTCTTCTCCGCATTTGTTTCGCGACGGTGGCCCTTGGCCTGTGCCCGAATTGCTACCCCTGGTCAGCCACATAGCACCGTGCATATTATCTCCGGTTGCTCCTTTCCGAGGTTGAATAGGAGATTAAATTCCCACGCACAGAGCCCGGGGGTTTAAAAAAAAAAAAAAACGGAGGCGTTAGGATGCTTAATCGGTGATTTGCGGTAGCAGATGCGCAGCCCCCTTCCCCTCAGTATGCGATATTGCCTCTAATCTAAAATTCACGCTAATTCCAAGCTCGGGAAAGGTGCCAACCCGTATGGAGAAGGAGAGATGTATTGGGATTCTCCACACGTGTATGGAGTATGTTAAACGGAGTTGATAAATGGTCTGAACGATTTGAGTGAGAAGAAAAAGTGTATGTCGATCACGCGGGAAGTTGTCTTGTAAGTGGATTGACGGATTGAGTGGTTTGCAGCAAGTGGGGAGGGGAAGCGGGACAAATTGGACGAGATTCCGAATTGTATGAAGTACAGTATAGATAAGATTTGCATAGAGGTGAGTATGCTGTAAGCACACAGCCTACCTAGGTATCATGGATATCTCCAATTTGAGAGGACTTTGATCCTTTGAGATTCAGCCCTGGAGTGGCGCCGTGCCAATAAGCTGAACCGTACGACACGAACTCCCGTGTCAAAATAGTTGGCCTCGGAAGGCCATAAGAATGCTTCCAAGGTTGGCATTGTACGCTTACCGATAAAAGTTGAGCTAAAGCTTATTTGGAGCCGGCGAGGTACCTACCCAGGTAGGTAGGATATATATTCCGCGAAGTAGCAAGAGCACGAAAATATATTTAAGTTCCGTGTCCTAATTTTTCGGAGACATAGATATGATCACGCCATGATATACGGCAGAACTAGGAGCTCTGCCTTACTAGTGACATTGAATAATGTCTCGGATGTTACCTCCATGTCCATACCTAGGTAGGCAATAGGCATGTGGTGATATAAAATGTAAACGAGGTGGATTAGAGTGGACCACAACAAACCATGGAAACAGCTTGGACTCTCCCAAAGTTCGGATTAAGCGGGGAGCTCTTTTTATGAATTTGTCAAATTAGGGCTTTAATCTTTACATAAATTGGAAGAAAATTAGAAGAAAAAGTACGGAGTATAGGATAAGCACATAGTACTTTTTTTCTCTCAAGATATTTTGAATGCATGTGGATTGAACAAGCCGACAAGATAGCGTCACACTTTGGTGCAGGCGCAAATCGCGGGACGCGGTGCCAGGCCGATCGGATCCCCAGTCGTCTACTTCCGTACTCCGTACGAGTAGGTAATTCCTCCACGTTCTCTGCCAAAGGTTGCCTTGCATCAGTTTTTAGTTTGACACATTTTGTAAGGTACAAAGTACGTACAGAGTATCGAGGACCTTGGAATAAATGTAATATTTTTACTACGGAGTACAGTTTTGGAATATTTTGGCTTAGAATAGAATGACTATGGGGATGTCTAAGAATATCAAAATGGAGCATTAAGGGGAGAACTATGATTGGCACATAAATTTGGAAGTCCCCCCTTTTATCCTTTTATGAACGGCTTCAGGAGATGAATTCAATGTTGAGGTAGTAGAAGAAAAAGTAGAAGTACATAAGATATAGTATAACTAGTATACGTTAAACAGTAAATCGTCAATAAATAATAGATACTATGTACGGAGTATGTAGACATAGTGGATTGTAAGTCATTAAATACATGGAGAATGTTGTACTCCTGTATCATGCAAAGAGACGCATAAGCATAACTTAAGAAATGACAGGTTTTCTCTCTTTCTTTTTTTTTTCCTCTCTGCCTATTTTATTTAGTATTCTACAACAGTCTACAACATACTATATTGACTCTTTTACCATTGCAATTTTTGATTCAATTCAATTCTCCATTTTGGAGTACCCGGACCTAATCTACCCCGTACCGTCCACGTCCACCATCTCTCCGGAACATCCCCCCCCTCCTATTTTCCCTTCTCTCATCTTCCCTTTCTCTCTTCCCACTCCTGAAGTGAACACATACCAGTGTTGTCATTTGTAGGGTTCTGGGGTTATTTCTGTTTGTTCTCTCTCTCTCTCTCTCTCTTTTTTTTTTTGTACATGGCTCTCCTATTCTAGAGACGTCTCATCATCCTGGGGATCTCTCCCTCTTTTTTTGCCCATCTTACCTCCTTTCGTTTCTTCGAACTCGCCTGGTTTCGAGTTTCATTCTTCTGGCATCGAGCGTCCTTTTTTTCTTTTTCTTTTAATCGTTGTATCACTATAGCCTATGTCCACGTTACTTTAGAACAGGTATCGTTTACCCCCTGGCTGACGCGGTCCCTTATCCTCCCAACGTGCACGGCAAAAGAAAAAGAAAAAAAAAAAAAAGCAAAGCACGACCCCTTTCCTTACCAACTCCACCTTTCATACCGCATTGAACGTGAGAGTCCTTATTTTACTTTGTGATGGATAGCTGACAGCTCCTTGGTCACAGCATCCCATTTCGTTCCTCGGATCCCTATTTGACGCGAACACATCTCGGGCTCATATTCTATCTCCTATTTTTTTATTTGCGAGTTGCCTTTGATTACGATCCTGGACAGCTCGTGATTTCTACCCTTTTGACAATTTGCCGGAAAAAAACAATATGGCAGCGTTGGTTCAAACAATCCCGCAACAGAGTGGCACGGTACCGGTGCTTCAGACGCGTCCTTCATCCTCATCAGGCACCTTCTCTTCTCCAACCCAGAACCAAGGCTCTCGTATCCAGACGATGTCTTGGACATCATTCAATGCTGGTAATTCCGGGAGTTATCGAGCAGGCCACCAGGTTGTGGCTCCTTATGCCTACAACCCGAATATGGGCCAATCCACCGTCCAAAATCGGCAGTCTTGGACACCACACCTCCGGCCAGAACATCGCACCTTTTCCGCACCTACTACCCCTCAAGTGCCGGTGAATCCGACATACACCGGTGCCAGCCCCCGATCCCCCCATCTTGCAGCTGGTTCTGTATCAAATTCATCCAACTCTTCCTCCCGTTCCTATGTTTCCAAGGACGATAGCGCACTTCCCTCACGACAGCCGAGGAGCGACCAGCCGCTCCGTCCCCTGTCTACAGCCAACCTTCCCTCCCCCTCCATCATGAACATCTCCTCCCCGAAACCCTCACCGAATCGGTATCGTCGTACCCCTCAACGAGCGGAAGGCGCCGTGCCGTCATCCCCTGCTCCCCCTCCTATTCCGACCGTGATCGTCGATGATTTTGGTGGCCCCCGACCAGCTCGACAAAACGCTCACAACCGGGTATCAAGTGTGGATGATTCATCTCATGTCGATAGGGCCCAGCCTGAACGATATAGACGACGAAGCCTGGGCAATATGGATGCCACAGCGTACCCAAACCTGTCGCTTGATTTCCCAACTCCATCTTCCTCGCCATCTCAATCGGGATCCTACGACTTCATCACATTCGATACCAATCAACGGCCTGCTTCCGCTCACTCTCAGCGGGACAGCGTGGGTAGCGTTCATTCGACACACTCGTCGGCCTCCTCGGTAGGATCATTTACAAAGACCCAGGAAAATAATGCAGGAGCTAACGGTATCTATTTTACAGGCACGAGAAGCGCCGCCATCGGAGTCGAACTCTGTCTCTAGCAAGACCGGCAAGGCAGAAGAAAAACGCACGAGCAAGCCGTCGCCTTTATCGCAGCCCGTGTCGACCGAACCCGAAGCCCCCAAAACCAACCCTCCAGCCGAGACTCAAAAGAAGCAAGCACCGCCTACACTGGATTCCCCCGCCGCGAAGCGTCTCACCGATTTGAAAAATGATACGAAGCGCCCTGGGAAATCACGCTTGAGACGGGCTTTCTCGTTCGGCAGTGCTTCCGAGCTCCTGAAGACATCTGCACAAAGCAATGCTGCCAAGCGGGAAGCCTTTGCTGCTGATCAGGCGCGCCGTGAAGCTCTAAGGGAACAATTGGGCCCAGAACAGGCCGCCATTGCCGAGCAGCAGGAATTGAGCGGACTAGGTGAAAGCATCTACTCCCATCAAGGCCACTTCTTCACCGGTTCCACCGATAACTTGTCAGTATCATCGACCGCTTCGTCGGCGTCGATGATGCTTCGCAAGATGGGCAAGGGCATGAAGCGCTCCACTCGCTCACTGGTTGGCATGTTCCGTCCAAAATCGGTGGCCAGCATCAATTCTATGGAAAATGCGGGCCCCGAAGTTCCACCTCCGCAAATCACCGTGGTGAACGTCGAAGCAGAACGGGAGAGTGTGGCTGTCAACCCCGATCCAGCAGATTTACCCCGTGGGGCTACTGTCTTCCCCAAGGTTGAGGGCAATGCATCGGAGGTCAGACGATCCGCTTCCATTCGGGAACGAGCCGCATCGGAGAACTCCCAGTCGCGTAAGAGCATCGTGGGAGGAGACCGAGAGCGGGCGGAGATCTTGGCGGCGGTCCGGAAGGGCATCTTGAAGAGTGCGTACCTCCACACGAATATATTTAACGTTTTGGCGTATTGACTAACTTTGTTAGAAACTCACTCGGACTTTGGCGTCTCTTCGCCTGCGAATGCATTGGCTGGTGGTGACTCGCCGCACTCCAGTGCTCCTCCCACACCCGATGAGTCGGCACGATCTCCAGCTCAGCAAAGTGATTCGGTGAAGATTGCCGGCGAGGACTACTTCCTCTCGAACGCAGGGCGGTTCTCGTCTTCTGAAGCGAAGAGTGCACCCATCACCCCGTCAGCTGTTGGCGGTAGAAATATCGTCTTCAGTCCTCGCATCCAGTTCCACGAAACCTGGCCTAGCGGCGAGTACGATCGACGTGGAGAGATTGCCACTTGCAATCGTCTCACCCCGTTGCTTGCTCAGCAGATTCGGGAGGAGATTAATAACTTTAAGATGGTGAGTTGCTTGCATTTTTTTATACCTCAAGTGTGCCATTACTAACAGCAGTACAGGAGATGGAAGTTCACGAGAATTCCAAGATCTACACACATTTCATTTGAGTTTTGGGCGGGAGTTTCTTGCATCGCTCAGTGGCCTGAAACTGGCCATCTCTGGCCATGGTTCTATCAACTGAGCCTGCATTCTTGTCTAGACATGCATCAATTCCGGCGAAATAAGGTGTTTGATGATTTTTTTTCCATCGCTTGAACAGAAGCTGTGCTGTCCGGGCGGATCTTAATTGATTCTATGGATTGGTGTATGCTCTATTCAGAGCGATTTGACCAATACACGCTTCCGGTGGATATTCCGCCAACCCAAAAACGGTGCGGCTCTCTTTTCGAAAAATCTCGGTCTCTAGACAGGCGCTGCTAGCCCCTGTCCATCAAAAACCTAAGATATCCCTGCACCTCGGGGATCTGTCTTGGGCCTTGATCTAATGAATGTTCCTCCTACCATCTAATCGGTATGGCGGTGCATATTCCTCACTTCTCTGCCGTGATTTTTCTTTCCAACTCTGTTCTTTTTTTTTGCTGCATCTGTGCATCTGAGTCATTGTCATTGAGTATTATGGGAGCGTGGGTTACTGGACTGTTTTGTTCTTTCATTTTATTTTTCTCTTTATTCTCCTGTCCTTCTAGCACATCGTTCCTCATGGTCATCTCTAGGCCCATTTCATATCTATCACTAAGCTCTGAATCCAATGTCTAAGCCTTGTTGCATTCTGTCTTGACATCTCATTTTTGGTATCTCTTCGGCTGCTGTGTTGGTAGCTATGTTTAATGGGCGGTTCTTGTCTGCACAGAGTCAATTCATGTCGTCCTTGTGGTTATACTTCCTTCCACTGTTACTGTAGCTTGTAGGCTGTTCTTGATGACCTGGGAGTAGGAGTAGGCATGCGCTTCGTATTTGTTAAAAGGTAATTGCGAGGATTGCTGGTTGTAATCGTACTAGAAATATAGATGTTCTTTCTCCAACTTCTTGAGATTTTGCTGCTCGTCTGTATGCAGGTGACCTAGCAAGATAATGATACCATCAAAGCAGATATAGAATATACAAGTGTCACTCGAGAAAATTTCTAACCATTTTGGCTTCTCCCATGGACAAATGGTACATTTAATATCAGTTTCTACTAGTAGGAGCCAGAGATGACTTGGCCTTTCACTATCGAGAGCTCAAAACTCACGGATTTTCGAGGTCGTCAGGTTGTCAGGTGGGTTATAAAAGGGGAAATTCTACTAGTAGGCCATACTAATGACTAGTACTTCAGAACTTAAATTTTCTTGCTCGCTTGGGATATTATTATCAATGTTGGAGAGTCGCTCTTGAAAATACCTGTACAACAACGTCTGCTCTTAGTTAGACAGGATGTACCCTAAGGGCACGACCTTGCAAGTACCATTTTAAATAGTACATTTTATAGTCTTTCTGCATTCTTCAGGCCGGAATGCCTTCTCGGTCCGAAATGAAGAACAGACCCAAGAGGAATGAAGGGATCGGGAAACCGAGAATATCGGGATCGGAAGGGTAATTAGTGGAACCTGCCTTCTCATACCATTGATACCATGATAGGAATAGCATACTTCTATTAGAATGCGTGGTCGAATGCAGTGAATCATGGTTGATATTGGATTCTCCACCTCTGAATCTAATAAACCTCAATATCCGAAGACATTGCTGGAAGTCGTTCAGCTACAATAGCCGTTAGACCTTGGGACCAACCGCTTTTTTAAACCTATCATGCTGTACCCTGATGGTCCTTCGGAGCAGACTTCAAGTTACAATGTCTTGTATGTTGCTTAAAAACTCAGGTTAATCAACAGGGCCCCTCTCAGCTAGGGGTTGCACTCTCGACAATGCTATCAATGCCGAGATAGTGCTCTCTCTATGGCCATCTCCTGATACTTATTCGCTGTCTTCTCCCGAAGCTTCTTCCCCCAGATGATCAGCGGGACATGCAGAAACCCCATTGCTGTTGCCCACACCCCCATGACGATACACATGTTCTGCACGCCTTGAGCGTTCACCCATGGAACGATAGCGAAAGAAATGGCGATGCTGAAGCAGTTTCGGATAAATGCCACTCCAATGAACGCCTCCCCAGTAAGCTGAGAGAATTAGATAGTAAGGATGAAGGATCCAGCAAGACTTACCGCTTGATAGCTGTCGATCAGTACGCAGAGTGCTACATCACTGACGCCTCCAAGGCCGAACCCGAAGATGGCGCCGCCCACTGACGGGTAGATCCAGTGCATTCCCTAACGTCGTCAACCTACCATCAAGGCAAACCCGAACAACCAACATACCTTTGAAGCGGTCACTCCGAACATGATAATCCCGCCGCCCATCGACACAGCAGGGAAGTGGTTGAGCTGAAGCCGCATCTCGGGTTCATAGTAACCATAGTTCCTTCGAGCGAACCAGAAGACAGTTCGGTCAGAAAGCGCACCCCAGACAGATCCAAGGATACATCCGATAAAGACGCCAAGACCCATGTTTCCAACGCCAACTGTTCCAAATTTGTACGGAGGCTGTGTGAACACGATAGAGACGAGAGAAGCCTGTGCAGAGATCCAGCAGAGGCAGAATGCGTATGTGAGGGCCGTGTACATGACAGCCGGGAAACGGAAGAGAATGAGGATGGAGTTGCAGACAATTTGTAAGAGACTCTCGTCAGACTTTGTGACGAGCCGCATGCGTTGTCGCCAGGTGAGAAGCGGGATCTCTGGGTTGATAGCATGGGTTGCGTTGGTGACTTGAGGCGTGATTGCCTCTACATCCTCAGATGCTGAGCTAGGGTTCATCTTCTTGACTGAGTTTGGGCGTTCTGGAGAGGCCTGGAGAACACGAGCTTCGATACGTGGGATGTACTTGCTCTCTTCAAAGAAGAGACAGAAGTAGAGCAGCAGCACGGCTTCGACGGCGAAGGCTACCCAGTAGCATAATCTCCAGTTGCCATTTGCTGCCATGTATCCAGCAATTATGGGGCTGAGGAAGCTCTGGCTCTACTCAGATAATGCTCCATGTGTCTAGAGATGGACTTGGACTTACTCCGATCATCACCATAACCATATAAGCTCCGTTCGCTGTTCCACGCTGGTGAACAAAGTACATATCCGCAATCTGCCGAGCTAAAGTCAGCAGAGACGACCCAGTAGAGAAGCGCTACCTACCGTCATCTCAACAATAGTTTCGTTTGTCGCACTGGCCAGACCGAAGATCAACTGTGAGATGTACAGTTCAGGAAGACTATTCATGCAAGCTGACCACACGGCTGTAGCGAGGATGAAAACAGATGATAGGATGTACATCGATCTTCATCCGTATTTTACCGCTGGAGGGATGAAGAGGAGACAACCGAGTGCTGTACCGACAAAGTTGATAGCTTGAGCAATGTTGAGTTGCCTGTAGTTCCAGCCAAATTCAGGGATCCAGAGGACCCAGAATATGATAGGCATGGATGTCCTAGAATCATTCTTGGCTAAGGGTCCTGGTGGGAGTCTGAAAGGATCGCTTACTGCGTGAAGATGATGGCTGTAAGAGCCAGTGTTGGAATAAAATTCATCAACTTCCGAGATCGACTCCAATGCTTCAATAGTCAGTTGCTGCTATGGAAAGGCCGTGAAGCTAAATTACCAATGGGTCATTCGGGTCATCAGAGGGCATGGGCTGTGGCAGGAGCTGCGATGCCTCGGCCTCGCCATGTTCTGATTTTGCGTCAATCCGTGCGCAAGGGCTGGAAATGGGATCACGGACCTTGAATGAGACGGACGGTGCCAGGGGCTATAGTGAAATCCGGGGGAGGGGGTTGAATGTGTCGAGTCATTGTGCCTGGGGGTAAGAACGACGAGAGATTCTTCTCAATAAGCAGAAAAGGACTGCTCTGTGGTTCCATGGCTTCTAAGTGGTAGCTCTTTTGTAGTTGATTATCGCAAGGTCGATATCTCCAAGGCCGATACGCGTCTGCATGGGCGACGGCACGGCCTACTGAATGAAATTAGCCTTATCATCGGCGTAAGGTTTTTGGCATAGCCAGTTAGGATAGTATGCTTCCAAGGTTACTACTAGGAACGCCTTGGCTTATTACGCATCCTCCCTAACTAATTGATATAGGGTTGACTATGCGGGGAAAGCGGGGGAATCGTGGCAGATCCAGACCCTTGAGACATTCTCCATGCTAGGAGGTGATATCCTACGCAATTGGTGTTGGAATGATATTCAAGTTGACACACGGCAGAGATCATTCCAGATTAAACCTTCACAGTTAGCGGATACGAACTTGATTCAAAACACTAAATCTTCTGTAATACCAGAACCAAATAGTTCTATCTACCCACGTACACGTCCTCGACCTTCCGCCCAGGAAAGTTTGTCAACCGCCAGCAGTCAATAATGGCTGCGTCTCCGTACGATTGCAAGGCCCCAATAGCCACGATCCCGTTCATCCAGTTATAGGGTCCCTTGCCCGCCGCCTCAAACGTGATATGTGTAAAGTACTCCACTTGGTCCTGTGAGTAACTGGCATCCATCGACTCCTCGAAATCAAACGTCACTCCTGGGCCGGGTCTGAAGAGACCGCGGGCCTGGACAAAGATGTGGTTTCGTCTGAGGTCTTAATGCTGTACCTGGCGTCAAGTTTGTAGTAAATCTGTACATGTTTGGTATCGAATCGTGGAGTTCGAGTGAAGACTGCTTACCTTTTTCGAGTGGATTTGCTGGGCCCAGTCGGCACCGCTATTCTCCATGACGATGCCTTCTATACCGGGTCCTTTAACGGTGCCGGACTGAATGTGGCCGATAGATCGACTAACTCCAGTACCCATGACATTGGAGATATCGTACCCATCTGTGGGTGCATCTTGGCAACAAGACGGTACACAAACTCTAGTGACGGTGCTTTCATGGAAGGCACCTCGGGATACAAGGCATTGCCAGGGCTCTCGCGAACCTTGCAGTCTTCTTTCGTCATTTTGTCGACGTCTACCAATGTGTGAGGGCTCTTGCTGTTGGGAGATAAAGATAGGTCAATACCTGCCAGACCCTTCGGATAATTTTGTCATTTATGTACCTCGATACATTGTCTACAGGGAACCCGAATTCCTCCTGTACCTGCTCACTACGATAAGACACAACGTTCATCATTTGAACTAACGCACTCACCAAACTATACGCGTGGCACCACCTTGCAAATCGGGCCTAGTGCCATCCCTCGGAACTAACTTGCCTATTTTGGAAGGTTGTCGCGCGCGGGTCCAGATGCCTGAATCAGTGACCCAGACAGAGGCCTCAAGAGTGAGGTCTTCATGGTTTGATTTGGAGCAGACTTTATAACACTGAGCGGCAATGGCTGGCAATGGTATTGAACTGAAACTCTTCTTTCCTCCTTCGATCTCTCAACCAAGGCATCAACTCCATTGCCTCACGAATTATGGCTAAATATGCACGGTCGGCACAAATGCGACCTTTGAAGCTGGGTATGCTCCCTCGCCCTGATAGAAACACTAAAGTCACTGACTGTTCGACAAGACTCCCAGTCAGTATCAGCTGCTGCAAAGACTCTCAGCCTTTCCTTTGCCTCAGATCCTCTCATCCGCTGGCTCAACCGGAAATCCAACGGCCCAGGCTGGGAAAGCCTCGAGACTGCCCTGCAGCAATGGCAAGAGGCGCGGGTTCGCGAGTATGCTGTACGCGGGATTGGGATGGAAGCTGTCACTGGGGATGAAAACCCTATTAGTCTCGGCGTTTGTTTCTTGTTTCCGCCTAAATCGCAATATCGGTGGTTAAACCCTCTGTGGTGGCCCGCCCACTTGAGAGTGCTCTGGGACCAGTACTGGGTGAAACCGAGCGAGCCATTTGCAGATCAAAAGGTAAGATGAGATGATAAGTCACGGATATGTCGATTAACTCATTGATAGCGAGTTGAAACCATGATGGACACGCATTATGCATCTGCCAAACAGATAGAAAGCAGATATCCTCCTAACTCGCTCTACTATCTGGAGATTGCAGCAGTCCGTCCTGACACGCAGGGAATGGGAGTGGGCGGGTCGATCATGAGATGGGTGATCGACCAGCTTGGTGATTCGCCTTGTTTTTTGGAATGCACGAACGAGAAGAATATCGGATTTTATGAGAAATACGGGTTCAAGTTGGTGGATGAGAAAAAGCTCATGGATACGACTTCCCCAACAAGTACCACATTTTATTACATGGTGAGGTAAAAAGACAAGTTGATGCTGCTGCAATGATGGTTTGGATTGCATTATATACCGGAAGGGGGGTTGTAAGGTTTACTACTGTTGAGATCATCCCATCCTACAAATATAGCTTGTTATGGTGGCAGACTGAACGCTTGTTTGCCAGTGTAGGCCTCTATAAAAGGCCCTGCTCCCCTAGTTTGAATACCGAGAGTTTCTTCCTCTAACTCCCTGGTAGCATGTAGCCTCAAAAAGCTACGTACATGTCATATCATGATATTGAACAAGGTTCAACTTGTTCCGTGTCCCAAGAGCTCATGTTGTCCCGTAGACAATGTCAGGGACAACCCTTATCTGACTATTATGTTCCCGGTAGGTAAAAGCGCGTCATGCATTTCCCACTCGACTGATCGACTTGATATATTCTCGGAAGATGCTGGCTTGATCGTCCCTGTGGTTTTGCGCGCTCCTCTGCTTACTGCATTGGGGCTAGCGCTATTCGCCGTAGATCGATTTGGCGATACTGCTACGAGACGAGAAAGAGGGGGGGTAAATAACGTATCTAGGTTGGTAGCTATAGATAAGGTGTCATTCACTGCACCATCTTGGCCATTGTATCTTGACCAGACACTCCTGTCCACTGCAGCCATTCAGACTTTTCGCCATGCCAGCCAGCAAAACTCCCACCGGCAAGACAAAGCTCTCGATCGAAGGCCTGGGAATTGTCGAAGGTCTCAGCTTCCCAAACAACGTTCATCAATTCTGCGGCATTCCCTACGCAACATTATCCAAGAGATGGACGCGCTCTCAATTGAACACCTCATGGCCAGGCAACTTCCACGATGGGACAAAGCTAGGGTAATACTACTACCAAAAAGGCTCAAATGCGCAATTATCACTGACAGTTTGCAGATCCAGCGCACCAAATCCACCCGAATACAACGGCCCTGAAGATCCTCTCGTCCCAGTTGCTATTGCGCTCCATTTTGGAGAACCAGTCGAAGATGAGCTCAGCTGTCTTGTCATGAATATCACGACGCCGACAACACATGCAAGCACAAAACTCCCAGTCATGGTCTATATCCACGGGGGCTCGTTCCTCTTCGGCGGTGCAAACAAGGGCGTTTTCGATTGCGTCAACTTTGTCACCCACGCCGCAAATCGTCACACGCCAATCGTCGCCGTCAACTTCAACTACCGTGTTGGCCTGGGAGGCTTTTTGGCTTCTTCTACAATCAAGGCTGACCTAAAACGCGACGGCTTTGAAGGCGTGGGTAACTTTGGCCTATACGATCAACAGGTTAGGTTGCCCTCCATTGGGTCAATCGTTACATCGCCTCCTTTGGCGGCGACTCAGGCAACGTCACCATCTACGGAGAGTCCGCCGGAGGCATGAGCGTGTCTCATCAGATAGCTGCAAAGAGCCCGGCGCCTTTCCATCGGGTCATCGCAATGTCTGGTCATCTGAACACCATCCCTACATGGACTTTAAGCCATCACGAGAAGCGCTACTGCGCACTCCTGAAATATCTCCACATTGATCCGGATTCTCCCTCGACACTTGATCAACTCCGCAACGTCCCCCAGGATGTTGTTTCCCGTGCGACGATTCATGTAGAAGGTATCTTCAACGCAACTGGTAATCCATGCGACGATGGCGTATTCCATGCGGTGACACCATCTTTTAACGCCATCTCCTCACCTGCTTCCTGGCTCAAAGGGTACATGGTTGGAGACACACTCGATGAAGGCATGATCTTCTACGAAAGCTTCTGCGAGGACAACTTCTCTACTATCCGAGCTGGAATAGCTTCACGGGTCGGCGTAGATGCCGCAGACACCATACTCGAGCTTTACGGAGTCACATCAGATTTGCCCAAGGACGAACTTGTTAAGCGCATGGAAGACATGGCCGGTGATGCGGCATTCAAGGCCCACAACTGGGTTGCAGCTCACCGATCAGACATACCCCAGACATTTGGGTACCACTTCGATCAAGCCTGCGCACATGAGAGTTCCTTCAAAGGGCTCGCATATCACGCCCTCGATCTGCTATACCTGTTCCTTAATTTTGATGAGCATATGACTCAGGGTCAGCGGGAGCTTGCGAGAACGATGGCCAACCACTTTATCGATTTTGCCCACGGTAAAGATCCCTGGCCCCGTGTCAGCAACGGTGCCTCTTGGATACGGTATGGCCAAAATGACATTCATAAAGTCGTGACCGAGGCTGAGGATGAAAGGGTCCGCAAGTACTCCCGAATGCAAAAGATCATGGATATGGGCATCTACCAAGAGTTTACGTTGGCGATAGATGACATTTCAGGCAAGAGACATCGAATGGGCACGTTCGAGTGGAAGCCTGATCAAGCAGGTTATGTAGCAAGGGACATGGAGGTTTTGGATGGCGTGCAGTATGATGTCCGGCCAGTTTTGGGGGGTGAGGTTAGAGCTGGAGAGACAGTTGCAGCTTAGCAGTGTATCCTTGATCAATGTTAAGAAAGACCCAACCCGGCATTACCGGCTCCTACACTTATCAACCTATTACCAATACAACTGTGAGTACAGTATGCTATTAAACTAGTATAAATGGAGTTCAATGTTTAACTCAGCTGCAAACTTTGTAGCCAGTGCAAGCTTCGCCGTCAGGCCTTGTCCCTTTCCCGTTTCCCACACATTGGTGACAATATCTAAAGCAACTCTCTCCGTACTACCATCTATCCGCTCTTGGCTATCTTCCATCAGATGCTGAAAGGCCAAGCGCGTTAGCCTTCGTTGCTGATAATTCTCGGCAAACAAGCCAGCAATGAACAGCGGGTAGAAAATGGCCCGAGCGAGGGGTTGCCGAAAGGTGAATGCCCCTGAATCGACTATTGCTTGGAGGGATGCAAAGATTTTCATGCGAACAACTTCAGATCGGGGCATTGGACTTGCAGCTGGAGGACTTGTGTTCTGGTCATTGCCCAGGAGTGCCCGATTGTGAAGAACGCCTGCAAATCGAAATGCTTCCCACAGATGGATCTGAATGAACTCTTCACCCAACTCACCCGCCCATCCCAGGAAACCCTCCTCCGCTTCAGGCGATCCTAGACCTGCAAATAGGTTGATCAACGAATACGGCAGGCCCGAAGTCTCCTCAATTCCAACCTGTCCTTTTGAGGCAACATGTAACTTCCATATCTCCATCGATCGAGTGATCCTGTTGAGTGTGAAGGACGGAATGTCTAGGAGAGCAATCACTTCAAGTAGATGGTCTTCTAGGAGAGATCGCTGAGCTGCGGTCAGGATGCCCCGGTGTTGAAGAACTCCATAAAGCCCCTTTAGGAGAGGCGTCCAGATGTATAGGGAGTTGATCTATAAATATTAGCATCAGGGTTCAATGTCTGCTTTAATAGACCACTTACACTAAGACTGCAGAGAAGAACTCCAGTTGCAAGTGTCGCATCCAGTTCCAGCTTCTCCGGCGTGTTCAAGTCGTCGAAGTAGTGTGATAGAGCAGACTGCATATATATCGGTGTCAAGCGTACCATCTCAGTATCCAGGCTTGCTTGATACGCGAGACAGACTTGTCTCAAAGAGACACAGCTATTACACAAAGGCAGGATATCCGATTTGAAAAGACCAGCCTGCCCATCTCTTCCAGTGAGGGTCTGGTAGCCTGTGGTGGAAACTGTCCACTCCGTTAGCTTCATTATGGCAGAGTAAAAGTAAACTCACAGTCCTGCATTAATCGGTTCGATACTTCATCGCTCGGCAAGTTCTCAGTGCTAGCTTGACCATTTGATCTGTATTGAAGATATAAGAGATCAAGCTGATCAGGCGAGGGAACCTGATACAAGTCTGATAGTTCCGCGCCAAGGTCAAGCGAAGGACCTTCATTTACTTGACGCCCAGATTGGCAAAGGTGTTGATGATACCGAAATACACCCAGAGCCAATTGCTTCACTAAAGGAGCGGGTCAAGGCATGGCGAAAAAGTCGTAAGGACAGTATTGGTAGGAACCTCATAACTACCTAGGTATCCCTGTTGTTTGATAACTAATATGGTTCATAGGCTGTGTGCTCGATGGTATACCCTCAGGAGATCAGTTGCAAGTACTAGCAGATTGCTATGGCCTGGACAAAGATGCCGAACTACGTTTCACTACCTATGATGTACGCTTGCATAGGAACTAATTTCAGGTTTGCCCTCTGCATCGATGGCTCTGTTTGTCTCTTAGAGTGCTCCCACTCTCCGAATCAAGATCCACCTCTTCAATCCAGACGACAAAATGCAAAGGGAACGGCGGTTCCTGGTCGCCAGTCCAAAATAAAGAAACGTTAGAGTGCTGGGAAGAGATATTCCAAAATAGTGCCGGTCCGATAAGGGGCCCCATTGTCGCAGCAGCGTTTCGTTTCCTACCGTTCGTGCTCAATTCTTGGTCCTTCCCGTCGAAGACCGGTCAGAGTTCCTATCCTGGTTGTTCGAGGGTGCTTTATCTTATTATATTTCTACGCCTTTAAGCACAGAAACCACTATATCAAGATACATCGCAAACCAAGTTTCAGACATCATATACGACTGTGACTAGCTAAGCGCAAATACCGAACTGGTTGATGCCCAATATACCCTTTATACGAGAAAAGGTTTACCATGGTCTGTGGAAGAAGTATCTTTATTGGTGAAGCTTAGGGAAGAACAGAGCGCTACTTCCACGTCACCGCACCGCTATATATTTCTGTCGGCATTAATAATTTCTGCTATTACCGCACCGACTGCACCTTGCTATGTGGCGATGATTCTCATGGTGCCATCTTCCTACTCCGGCTATGCTGTCGCTCTCGGCTGGAATATAACGGAAAATGTGTTATATGTGTGCCTCGACTTTACCATGTATAACATGCGATGCAGACCTAATTTCATCACAACCACCTTTTAAGCTACTGAACTCAAGCATATTTCACCCTCTCATCAGTCCATCCAGGCCTCAAATCCTTAGTATCCCACGAAGCAACATCCAACGAACTATCAGCCAGATAATTCACCCGCCAGTCAATCCCAATACTAGCCCCCTCCTCACTTTGCGCCCAAACCGCCACACCAATCGTATTCTCCCCCTTGTAATCCAGAATTCCCACAGGAACAGGATAAACAACCTGATTCCCAATATAAGGATTATACCTTCCATACTGGTACCCATTAACAAACAACTGAGCCCGATACTTCGTCGTCGCCCCAGCGGGCGTAGAAAGAACAAAGGAAATAGACACATCAGTGTGCGCAGGAATATCGAGGGGACAGGTAGTACGGAAGAAGCGAACCGTTGCGCCCTCGAAGCTAAGCACAGACGTTGTGGAATCCATAGTAGATCCCTCTTCTCCCCAGGCTGAGTCGTCAAAGCCGGGTAGATGCCATCCAACGCGCTCGGCGAATAGTCCGTCTTCGTTGTACACGCCGCGCACGGGGTCCAGATCTGACTCCCCGCCCGCGGTCCCGGCTAGACGCCAGTGCGTGAAGCCGGAATCCGAGCCGAGAAGTTTTGCATCCATGATGCCGCGCGGGTTGAGGGCGCCGGTTGTTTGGTCGTGGCCTGTGTCGTCGTGGACGATTAGGAGGACGTTTGGTGTGTCGGTGTGTAGGGTTGCGTCTGTGAATGACAGGGAGAGGTTTGCTTGGGATGTGGTTGCGTTGCCGAGGTGGGAGGCGAGGAATTCGCCGTTCAGCCAGGCGGACCAGCCGCTGTAAAGTACTTGGTCAGTATTATATCGGGTTGATGTGGTTGGTTGTGGAACTTACAATGCAGATCCTCCTTGGACGTTGATGAAGGCTCCTGTCGCAGTTCCGTTGAAGTATCCGCGCCACAGACGGACGCCGTTGTGGAAGCCGTATTGGTCGGCGTAGAGGACGGGTAGACTTGTCGGCGTCCTTGGATTTGGAGTCGTCATGTGGTTGGCATCTGCGAAGATCAGCTACTTTTTCTCGTGTGGTGCTTGTCCACTATATCAGTAACTTACCAACCCACGCCGCACCAGAATCATCATAATCTGTGAACCGCTCTGGCAGACTGTCCTTAGATTTCCATGAAGTCAAAGCCGGCAGCTTGATAGATTTCGGGGCATCGAGTGAGCCCTTGAGGCTGCCGTACTCGGTCGAATGGGTGTCAACCTTCTTTCCATTCCAGGTCACAGACTTGACACCCTTTGGCGCAAAGATGTCCAGTGTTGTTGCATTCACGACATCGCCGGTTATCGCCAGCTTGGAGCCTGACAGCTTAGCATCGCGGACGAGATACGGGCCCTGGATGAGAACTGCAACGATAGTTAGTCTTTTGAGCATGAGGGCATGATAAAGAGAACGTACCACTCTCTGTCTCCGGCACGAATGGATCATTTGTGAGTGCAGGAGCCCAGAAGTCATACGCCGACGTTCTATCAAGCAAGATAACTCTAACACCGTCGTCAAATTCTAGAACAGTCATGCCGGCGGATTGCGTGAACGATGTCGTCAGACCGCCATGTTCTTTGATGAACTTGACCTGCGAACATCCCTGGCATTTCTTGGTAGAACCCTTCTTGGCTCCCTTGATAGAGAACTCGCCCGACTCACCAGTCGGAACCCAGAGAACCAGTGTAGGCTTTTTATCAAAGACAGCATACGTGAGAACCTCGGCTGTGGAGTACAGCAGACTCTTCAAGCCGAAGGTGAAGTCCGTCACGATAATCTTCGACTGATGCCCATTCAAGCGAATAGTGCTGGCGTATTTAGGGACAGCCAGGACACCTGCCGAGGTATTAACCTTCAAATGGAACGGCTCGTTCGTCGAGATGGAAGTGTTCGAGTGGAAAGTAGCATAGAACGCAGAATTCGTCTCCGGATTCCGGAGCTCATAAGCCCTCACAGCGGGGTTATCAGTGTACTGCGTTCCATTACCCATCAACTCGGTCATGGTTAGATCCTTCGCAGAGCGAGTGAACAATGCCAGCAACTTGGTCTCATGGTATTTCGACCAGATAGACCGGTCCTCTGAGATCGGTGCCGAGTAGTCGTAACTGGAAGCCGTGACCGGCGCAGCCATAGCACCGGGGTTTTGACCACCAAACATCATGTACAAGGACATTGCTGTCACGCGCTGGCCAATGTTCCAGCGGTAGAATAAGTTGGCAAAGTCGTCGCCGATATCACCGGGACAGCCGCCTTCAGGTCCTCCCCAGGGGTTGTACGAGCCGCCCTGGAACTCGGGCATGAAAGCGGGCATACTGGGCTGGGATTCTTGGAAGTAATCGTGGTATTCCAGGACCTGGAAGGGCACGTATGCGCCATTGGTGGAGGTGCACTGGCTGATATCGCAAGTCCAACACTGACAAACAAAGTAATTAGTATTTGTCTCTCTTCCCTTGTTACACCGTCTTCTCTTCAACGGATAGACGTAAAGGCACCTACCGAAGGGTAGGAGTCCAAACCAGCAACATCGACATTCCCACCCGCATCAGACCAATCCTTTCCCCATGAGTGCGTTTTCATATTAGGATCATTTACGGTCAACGGCAGGGTAATACCATTGTCACGAGCATTGGCCTTGAGCAGCTCCATATAAGCAATGGCCGTTTCATTCGGCACACGCAGGGTAGGATCACCCAGCCACTGATTCCCGTACTCATTCTCTATCTGATAAACGATGGAGTAATGGCCATCAGTCACCTGGTAGCGACTAGTGATCTCCGTGACTTCGGTAAAGTACGGCGTCCAAGCATTTGTATACCGGGTATCGTCATTGCGGAGGGTGCCGTAGTCACCCGTAGTCACCCACAACGGGAAGCCGCCAGCATTGGCTTCAGCGTTGACGTACGGGCCAGGCCGGACGATGATGTACATGCCCAATTCCTTGGCGAGCTCGAAGATTGGGGTGATATCGCGGGCGCCGGTTGTGAAGTCCACCGTTGCGTTATTGGGTGCGTGGTATGCCCAGCTGGAGTAGAAGGCGAAGGCTGTAAAGCCGGCTGCTTTGATTTTCTCGAGGATGTCGCGCCATAGTGCTGGGACGGGGATGCGCCAGTAGTGGAATTCGCCGGAGAAGATGAAAATGCGTTGGCCGTTTATTTGGAAGCTGTAGTGGTCCCATTGCACAACCGTGTTTAGGCCGTTATCTTGCAGTGGCCATTGCGTGACGGCTTGATCTTCTGCTTTGGATGAGACTCCGAGACAAGCTAGGAGGACTAGCAGGCAAGTGAGGATGCGCGTCATTTTGGGTCGTGGACCGCACTCTGACTACGCGAATGCTTTGCAGCATTCCCGGGGTGGCCATGATCAATTTATGTTTCTCAATCACTGAATTTAGAGTGAATGCGGCGTATACGGGGTTCAAGCATCGGCTGTTAATTTTCCCTTTTCGGGGTGGATTTGTGGTATCTCCGGTGCTTGGCCGGGGGTTTTTCCTCCATTCATGTTGGGGGAATTATTCGAGATGTGGACAGACTCTTGGAGATAACACCATCTTCTCATTAGACAATAAACAGGTCAACGGCGATAAAATATACAAAGTAATATATGTTCAGAGAGCAAAAAAGGCCGAGAATACAAAGACGCTATAAAATCAAATCCACTGCCTCAAGTCACCCCTGGTGTATGTATATAACTCGGATAGCCGAGGCCAAGACCCCGAGAGGAAATATTCCGGAGGGCATTTCCCCCGGATATCCCCCATAGCCCGAATGCGGGCCAACAATGAGTGATATATTTGCCAGGAAGTCCCGAACGAGTGAAACACAAGCTATCGAATATCATAGCCGAGCATCTAATCATTTTTTAAAACCCCAAAACTCCAAATTCATGCGGTATAGGAATACTCCACTTCCAAGATTGCATTTAGGCATTGTTATCCAATACCCCAAATGGGTTCTCGCCCTTCGTGTTCGGGCTGGAGGAAGACTCCTTCTCGGCCTTTTGCTTCTTAGCTCCCTTCTTGGTGGGGACCTTAGCAAACCCCTCTTCAGACTCCGACCGATTGACCGAGGCCGAGGCAGACTTGGCCTTGGAAGCAGCAGCCGAGCGGGTGCGGACTGGGGAGGCAGGGGTGGCGGCCTTCTCGGCGATCTTCTGAGCCTGAGCCTTGATGACCTCATCATCGGTAGTAACCTCGCTGTTTTCGCCCTCAATGGCAGCCTTGCGGATTTCACGGCTCAGACTCTTCAGAGCATCCATGCCGGCCTTCTCAGCGGCCTCCATGTGCGTGGGCTGCTTCACTCCTGGGTCCTTGCGGTTCAGGTAGGAGCGGACGAAGAAGCGCGCGAAGAGGTAGGTGAGGGGAAGGAGGTAGGAGACGTTCAGCCAGATGGCGAATGCCTGTCCGGTGGTGTCCGCACAGGTCACCATCTGCTGGGAGTAGCCGGATTGCTGGACAGGGGCGGCGGTGAAAGAAGTGCCTACGTTCTCGGCAAGTCCTTCTGCGCCCGCAGCGCGGAATGCCAGCTTCTTCAACCAGGAGATCGAACCAGCCTCGGCGGTGGCAGAGGCGGCGGCGGAAGCGGCGTTGGTCAGCTGCTCCAGCGCGGCGCTACCGGACGGGTAGGGGATAGTGTAGTGGACAAATAGGTAGGCGGCGGCCATGTTGGTTCCGAAGACGAACTGGGTGATCTGCATGGTGGTCAAGCTGCGCTTGATAGCGTTGGGGACGCGAATGCGGAGAGCCGTGAGGGTGTAGTAGGTGTACTAACGCAAGGAAAAAGGTTAGCAACTTCGCTTACCAAATTAAAAGCAATGCGATTGTCCGACTTACCATCATGGCGTGAATGGCAGAGTTAACCAGGCAGAAGATCCAAATCGGAGCTGCCATATAGCGGATACCAGCCCACATGCACATCATAGCTCCTGCGTGGTGGTAGGTCTGTAGGGTGGAGCTCTTCTTTCCCTTAGCCAGAATGATCACGGTGTCCACAACCTCGTAGAACTTGGACAGATAGAAGAACCAGCCGAAGTAAGCCAATCCCTGGTTCCATAGACGGCCGACATCCGTGGGGTCTGGCATGCCGTTGGTGAGGTGGAAGGCAGGGTTGGGAATCGACCACTCGTCAGTAATGGGGCTGTATGTAGCGGCATTGCCATAACCGCGGGGTCCATTGATCTTGCACAGAGAGTCCACAACTCCAACTAGTCCGTTGCGATCGTCCGTATCCGGGAAAGAGCTCCGGAATGCCAGGAACATGCCCACGAAGGTCCATGCGGAGTACACGGCTAGGAACACATTGTGGAGAACGACGAACAGCTTGAACAGACGGGTGTTGCTGAACGCATATGGCTTATACCCGCGGCTCTTGTTGATGCGGTTGATCAGAACGACAGTGATCGCATAGACACAGGCGATTGTGATTGGTAGCCGGACGTCCAAAACCTGGTTATAGAGATCGTTCGGGATGTTGAAGGGCTGCTTCCATGTCGGAGTGTCAACATGAGGCGCGGGGATGGTCACTGGAAGCTCCCGAGGAGGGAAGGCGAGGAGAGAGGCGGGAGGGAAGGCGATGCGAACAGTCGCCTCGCCGAACTCGGTAGGCACGTTGATATCGTGCATGGTTATCGCCACGCAGAAGCGTCAATTCAACGCGTCAACTGGGCAAAAGTGATATAGAAAATGATATACAAGAGATAAGTGATTTTAAAGAAGAATAAGGAAAAGCAAAAAAAAAAAAAGAAAAAGAAAGAAAAGAAACGGTTGAAGTGTTGAAGTCCAGTGGATCCACCAGATAAACTGCCCTTTAAATTTCTCAACAAGGGCAATGACCGACGATCTCGATCCGCCCGCGTTTAGTTTGTTGGGAATTCCAAGGCTTGGCCATCAAACGTGCCGAGGTTAGTATCGCCACTTGCCTATAAGAGTTACATCTTTGAATGTTGTACGGAGTACTTCATATGTACATGTATGGAATAGACATGTAATAGTGAATCAATTCTGTCTCTCAATCCACATGCAGGAATTGATCTTCGAATATTCCAGCTGGTGGGCGATACTGTAATCGATTTACCTTATAATTAGGATAATTCTTTCAATGCTCTTTTTTTAAAAAGAAGCTAACCGAGAGCTCCGGACTGGTTGTAACATCTGGACACCTCCAGTGTATGCCGTAATTTGCCCTGCAAAGCCCTGCGCAGCCTTGTCTCGGGAGAGCTGGGGAAAAACCTGCTGAGTCAGCTGGGCAAAGTTCGCTGTTCCCCGGAACATTCCAAGGTTGTCACCCAAGGTTTGACCGTGGAAAGTTAAACCGACCGAAAGCTTGGAAGCTCGGAACCTTCCAAAGTTGGAACCTTGGAAGGGATGTGGTGACCTCAGACACTTAGCTATCACTGATCAGCTTCTTGTTGGGGTATTTGAACTAATAACTGTCCCAACAACTCGATATGAAATCGGATATCAAACAGCCGAGTAGGATCACATGCAGCCTCGGTCTTACTGTATATTCAACGTTGAATATGCGTAACCCAAGCATGAGTATAAGACTCACCAGCATAGACAGGGACTATGATGTACAACTATTGCACACCGTACAGGGTAGGTAGATCTGCACATATCGTCATCATGACTAAATTGTTCGATTTCCATCCTGTTTATGTTGTAAAAGAAAAACACGCATCGACGCCAGGAATGCACAACCTACACATATACACGGCTAAAAGTACAGTTCTTAGCGGGGCTTGGTGTTATGGGGAACTGGAGGAGGCCCCAGAGGTGATGGTGACGAAGCGTCAACAGGGGACGCCCGAAATTCAGCCCGCTTGGGTGGAGGTGGGGGAGGGGCCTTCTTGCGTTGGGCTTGAGCCTGGATATCGGGCTCTGTGGGTGACCCCGCTGCAGAGTTCGACTGGGTCATGGAGACGGGACGAGAAGGTGGGCGTGGAACCCGCTTGTTGGCTTCGGCGGAGAACTTACGGTCCTCCACAAATGTGTTAAAGCGTGATGTAACCCCACCCCACTTCTCTTTACCCATATCGATCTTGTCGGCATGGCGTTCACGGAAATCTTGCACAGACGATGTGCCCCGCGCAGGCTCCGCCGGTTCCAAGTTCATACTAGTAGAAGTATTCGACGCGGGCCGGGCCGGTGGGCTAGGCGCTGCTGGAGAAGAGCCAGTGAACCGTGATGCGTAACCGCTCAACTTCTGTCTCCCTGAATCGATTGAGTCCGCGTGACGTTCACGGAAATCACCGTATTTCTGTTTTCCGGAGTCGATGGTATCTGCGTGGCGCTCGCGGAAGTCGCCATATTTCTGTTTGCCGGAATCGATGGTATCTGCATGACGCTCGCGGAAGTCGCCATATTTCTGCTTTCCCGAATCGATGGTATCTGCATGACGCTCACGGAAATCACCGTACTTCTGTTTCCCCGAATCAATGGTACCTGCATGGCGCTCGCGGAAATTCTGGACAGAAGACGTGCTGCTCGCGGAGTGCGGCTCAATGTTCGCCGAGGCCTGAGTAGGCCGGGTAGGTACTGATGGAGAATCCGAGGTGCCCATCTGGGAGAAGCGCGACTGCAACTCATTGACAGGCGTATGTGCAGGTGACGACGATTTCTCCTGGCCAATCCCAAAGCCAGGAACGGAGACACCCGCGTTTGCTAGGCGGGACGTAGCATCTTGGTTGATATAATCGTGGGAGAGTACCGGGGCAGGGGAATAAGCGGGGGGCGGGTCGGAGACCGGGGATCCATTGCGAGCAGGAAGTCGTGGCGGGGGCTTTGGTGGCTTTGACTTTGAGATTGAGCTTGTTGAGGCGGAACTCGCAGAGTCCAGTCGTCGGACCGGTGGAGGAGGGAGATTGTCTGTAGAAAGCCCGCTTGTGTTGACGCGATACGGGACCGGAGGCGGGGCGGGCTTTTGGAACTGTTCCTCCTCTGCTTCGGCTACCTCCTGTCGATGGGGGTCCTGGATGTTGGCCTGATTTGGCGCAGCAGCTGCTCCATGGTACTTGGTATGTTTGGGAGGAGGCCCAAAGGCAGACGGGTCTTTCAAGGCTGACAATGGTTGTGAGACATGATTTGAGCGGTCGGAGTTGGACTCATTGCCCTTTCCCATCCAGCCAGCCTAAAAGTGAGAGAAAGTTAATATCGATGGCGTAGTCGTGGATACACGAAGAGTTAGCTTACCACTTGGCCCCTAAGACCCCCTTGAGATGATGAGCCCTGTCCAGAGCTGGAAGAGGAACCCTCTTTGCCCTTTCCCATCCACCCAGCCTAATAGCAAGTCAGCATCAATGGCCGCCCGAGTCGTCCGCAGGAGCGAGAGATGAGTGAGCTTACTACTTGGTTAATGCCTTTGAAATCACCACGCCAGCTCTCCTTCCCACCTTCCTTGCCTTCAGGATGCCAGCCGCCTTTGATAGTATTGCGTAACCCACTCATGTTGTTGCAGACCTTGGGAGTGCGGGGATGCAGATGCTAAGTGGTTGGGGAGCTGTGACGACAATAGTCCCCACTTTGTCACGTGTAAATTGTACCTACATATGTAGTAATTGATTTACATGCATGACCCCAGGCCCCGGATTGGGGTAGTCTACTACATACCTAGGTACGTAAGTGGGGTACCGTAAGCGCGCTCCCTATACTGTACGGCATTGATGAATATATTTGATCATTGAACATTCCGAGAGGAACAATTCTGTTAACAGCTGTTTTCACGTGCTTCAAGTCATCCATGGATTTGATTGTCAACCAAGTAGGCGGTCTAAACAGATTCTGCCAACCTCTTACCAAAAGTGAAGGCGGTATAATTCTGCCAAAACAGGGGGGTTATAATGAACTTTAAGGGTAGTCTATTCGCCCTTCGGGGCATATGGTCAACTGAAAATATACAGAGAAGATTAGCATGGCCCCTGCACTAAGGATGACACGCATAATCAAAGAGAAGCTACCTATTTTTTTGTCCTTTACAGATCCAAAATTGAGTTTATATGGTGTGGGTCCAAATACGGCATATAATTGGGTCTACGGGATTTGGAGATCACGTGAAGTGCATATTCATTGGTCAGGGTTCGAAACGCGGGTCCCGCGATTTTGGAATTATTTGGAAGGCGGTCTAGCGGCAGAATATGCAGTGGATATTCATTCCTGTGACATCACCCGTTGCTCGTTACCTCGGTTATGTATACACCTACTAAGTACAACAATGTTAGTTCATCCACGAAGCCGAATCTGTCGTGAATAGGAATGGAAGGTATCTTGGTTTCAAGCTACCCGAGCCACACTTCACAGGCCCAGGATTCGCCTACGGATATGAGAATTTGAGAAACATCCAGGAAGTTGACACCCAAAATGCCTTGAAAGAACTGCAAAGTGAAGGGTGGCTGATTCCCCACACTGCCTAATGGGCAATTGTAGTTTGGCATGTGGTAAAAAAAGTCTATGCTAGGAAGTGGCTAAGTGGCCTTCAGGATGGGGAATTGACTGGGTAGGAAAAGATAATCTAAGAATCTATTAGTTAAGTAAATGTATTTACATAGTTGGAAAATAACAAGCGGGATCGGAATCGACGAAACAAAATTAGTCAAGACTTTCTTGGAGAAATCGTCGAGTAAGATCATTCTCAATCCATTGCTCAATTAGCCCAACGCTGTCGCCGACAAGGTGGTCGTAGTTTGCACCCTGTGGGATAAACATAGACTGATGCGCCACGACTTCGTCCATGCCCTCCATTAATATCGGTTCCCAATGTGAGTTATCGTTGTGCTTCCAATGATGTGACGGTAAGAGGATGAATTTGCGAAGGTGTTGTTTATTAGGGTCTGAGGACTCCGTGGTCGTGATGGAGCTGTTCTCGGTTGAGAGGGAAATACTTCCTGAGAGAGACTGGTTCTCTATTTGGTCGGTTGAGGGTGAGGGAAACGGTGCTGGACTTGTATGATCCGCCGGCGGACTATCCTGGTCATCGTTGGCCGTTTGGTCTGACAGGGAAGAATGAGAAGTGGTGGACTTCAAGTGATTTCCCTTTATTGTCATGTTGACCATGGAGGTGGTTACTTCAGTTTCTTCGGAAATACTTGGCGTATCTGAGTATTCGTGCGAATGAATTTTCGCTGCATATCCATCCCGATCAATTTCGACCTCCCTTGTGTACTCTTTGTCTTCCTTTGCAGACTTCTTGGCCTCCTTCTTCGCTTTCTTTTCAGCTTCCTTTATAGCCTTCTCGGCTTTCTTCTCGGCTTTCGTCTTGGACTTCCGTGGCTTGCGACCAGTGCTCGTGGTATAGTAATTGACAAAACGTACTCTCCAGGGACTGGACTCAGCAGCTTCCAGCTCCATCAAGTGCCGGTACCGCCGACGAAGCTCAGAGTAATCATTGACACAACCAGCAAATTTGAAAGGCGATACAACGCGATTGAAGATAGATCGTGAGAGATTGTCGGTATTTTTGTTGACAAAATGCATCATCCCATTGAGAAAGCCACGATCAACCAGACGCACATCATTCATAAATGGTGGGTCAAAGTTGGGATTGAAAGGGGCGGGTTTGAAGGCTGATCCCAAGTCCAGAGATTCTTGTTCTGTCGCAAGGTTCTCTTCATCTTCCGGGTCCTTTTTGGGTATTAAGCCCATGGTCCCTGTTGCGATTACGCGGGGATGGATACCCAGAAAAGGGACATCGAATCCCGCCACACCCAAAATTCGATGCTTTGGTTTCCCGTCTTGTTGTAAGCGTGCAACGTCTGCAGCTAGGATTCCGCCGAGACTATGTCCCAGCAAGATAACATCGAGATCATCTGCCTCATGCGGTGATAGCCTGCAAGTTTACACATTAGCATATGTGGCTAGTTAACAATGTAGGAAAAACAGCCTTCCTACGGCGTAATCACATACCAGGCACTGAATTGATCCACAGCTATTTGCATCTCGCCTTGAGACTTGTATCTGGGATACATGCGGGTGTAAACCACATGAGACTCAGCCAACGAGACCGTTAACAGATCATGAACATGTAGTGGAAGGTCAAGGAAGCTAGCTTCTGATCCCATGAAGCCATGGATATAAATCAGTAATAGCC
This sequence comes from Penicillium chrysogenum, assembly GCF_028827035.1. Taxonomy (NCBI): domain Eukaryota; kingdom Fungi; phylum Ascomycota; class Eurotiomycetes; order Eurotiales; family Aspergillaceae; genus Penicillium; species Penicillium chrysogenum. Next base: position 6,364,706 of record NW_026622750.1, on the reverse strand, counting down.
TGCGCTTTTCTGTGGTCTGATATCTTCCGGGGCGAGGCAGAGACAGGGTGGAATGAGAGCCATCGGTGCAAGTACGAATATTCCCCTCCATCTCTATCTCCGTCGCCAAATGAGGCAGGCAAGAGAGAGGCTGAGATAGGAAAACGAAAAACAGAATTCCCTCCTTGGGTATTCCCAGCCTTAGAACCTTCTAAGGTTGAAATGCGGGGGGCTTCCAAGGTTCAAATTGCCACGGAAGCTTACTAAGTCAAGCAGTTGGCCGGGGTGGAGGAATCATGCTGATGTCCACATGAATTAGCGCTAGAGAAAAATATCGAAGAGTACAAGTTCTTTTTCAGATTTTCCATGTCTTTCTCGTTGTCTCGGGTATTAAAACATCTGCTGCCTATGTACCGACATAGGTTGGCCTCGTACTCGTATTTGTTAACCGTCTAAGCCACAGCAACGCATCCATGGATTGTACAAACAAGCTTAATCTTTACTTCCTCACCTTATCCCACATCAAACGAGGGTTTACTCCCACTTTTTCAGGGTTTCCAGAGTATTCGGCTTATCATTCATATATGTCAAAATGCATACTGTTCCCATAGCACGTCCACATTCTATGTACAGCCATGTCGGACGGGTAATCTTCTACGCCTCTCCCCGTCAGCATGTCCACGTTCTTTGTACAGCCATATCCTTCCGCCTGACATGTACTCTTCGGCAAAACGTCTAGACCTCTCCCTGCCCGCTAACACCATGACACGAGACAGCCAGAGGAACACCCTGCACTCCCCAATCCCCTCCTTTCAGCTCGTGCGCAAAGAATCGAACTAGGAGACCGACGGTAACTGGGCCAATGATGGTGTTCAAAAGAATCGCCCAGACCCCAGTGTAGAAACCTGCGTCGCTAACGTATGGAGTTTCGTTGTGTCCGATTTCGATGATCAGAAGCCCAATCTCACCGCGTGCTACCATGGCAGATCCTAAAAGTGTTGCGGCCAGCCAGGCCCGTTTCCACGTCTTCCCCTTGTCCTTCTCGCTTTGCTGTTCATCGCTTGGATTGTTGCCCTCGATTTTGGGTTCTCCCTGTGTTTTCTGCTCTTCGTGTGGCTCTTTGCGAGATTTACCCCCCAAAGTGAATTGCCATACGGGGACCCAGATTCCGACGACACACTAGATAGTCATGTTAGCTCGATTGCTGAGATACGGCTTTCGAGGGTATATGTATACCTTTGCAAATGTCATCAGGAGGGTGTAAACAATCCCTTTCCAAATGCGTTCCCCGGTCCACAGCTCCAAGAACGGAATCGCGAACCCGATACTTGAGAAGAACAACGGTTCCATCAAATACTGCTGGGGGCCCAACAGGTATTTCTCAAAGGTATGAATGAAAGTGGGGCTTTTATCCGCCTCGCGCTCGCCTTCCTCGCGGTTCAGGACAACAAATGGTCCCTCGGGGTGCTTGCTCGGTATGTATGTAAGGAATACACCCGCCAAGAAGGCACCGAATAAGACAGATGTACCAGTAAAGCCAGCAATGGCAATGAAAGCCGAAAGAACGAGGGTCATGAGGATGATGTTGGAGATATGGTCGTAGCGCGCAAAGCGGTGTTCAATGAACTTTCGGAAGAAAGGCGCAAAGACCCATTTGGTGACGATGGGCATTACGAGGGCCATGCCTATCGATGCCACTATGGGTCGCCCAATGAGCCAGCCCAGGTTGACATCGCCGCCTCCTGAAAGTTTGCCCAAATCGCCAATCACACTGTGTAGATATAAGTAGTTAGCTTGACGAATTGACCTCACCTCAGTCCAGATAAGTAACGCACCTTAACATAATAAGTCCCACAACATCGTCGATAACAGCCGCGCTCACCAGAACTGACCCTACTCGGGTCTCGGCGAGGTTGACCGATCCAGACGTGGAGCTGATCACAGCGAAGGTGGTCCCTGATATCTATCAGCAATAGTCAACCCAGAACTTCCGAGGGATAATTTACCGAGCGAAGTAGCGGAAAGGGATGCGCCGATGATGAAGGTCTCAACCGCACCTAGTCTAGGTTAGCTATGTACTATAGAAATTGGGTAGATAAAACCCACCATATCCAAAGCCAAGGTAGAGCAAAAGGTATGAAAGACCAATAGGGAATAGAACACCAGTTGTGGCGCCTATCATACTCAAAGTGAAGTTCTGCTTCAGCAAATCCACACGGGCGCCAAGACCGCCTAGAATGAATGACATCAGTGTCCAAGAAGCCAAGAAGCCAAGAGCCAAGCAATCAAGCAGGCAAGATGAAAATTTTCACTTACCTTCGAAGATAATTAGAATCAGACCAACATATCCAAGAGTGACAAAAGTCTCTTGCCAGTGATGTTCAAGGATATTGGCCAAGGGTACTCCGTAGATGATGCCGACGGCGATTTGACCGATAATTCCGGCCTGAATTACCGCCGCGGACACCCATCTTGCGAGGGAAAGGAAGAAGAAGAAAGAAACGACGATGAGGATGTCGACAGCTGCAAGAGTTGATCAGTGAGGAAATGAGCAGAGATCAATTGGCATATGCTTGGGTACCTACTTCCGGGTTCGTGGTATGGGAGGAAACCACCGGCCATGCTCAAGTTTTGGTTAACCTAGTACGTACCAAGTCTGAAGACGATTGAAGAATGAAGAGTGAAGAGAACAAGAATAGACAAGAATAGACAAGAATAAACAAGATTAAAGAAGAGAAGATTGGGGAAGGGGAATTGCCACTAAACTACCTAGGTAAGAGTTAAGAGTGATCCTCACCACTAGTGTAGGCATGGGTGGATTCAAAGAAGCTATTGGATTGCCGGAAACGAGAATTCCTCCACTCAGCCCTACCGAGGTACTCACCTATAATAACCTTGGAAATCGGTACGGGGTATTACATCGCAGTTACCTCATGCCCGATTTAATTCGTCAGGTACCTTTTATATGTGAATCACTAACAAAAGGTACATTCTGCATTTGGCAGGTGCAAACGTTTGCATTTGGGCTGCCCAGCAACTTAACCGAAAGGAGATTAGTTTGCTTGGCGTCCCTAACACATGGTACCCAGGTATACAGGTATACGGAGCATTTTCTATGTTGTATAGATTAATACTTTTTATATGAACAGCCTATTTAAAAAGTCTGGAGAATTATACAACTAGGTGATTGAGAGAGGGGTATATATATTCTGGCTTACACTAACATCATTTTCGAGACCCAGAATATGGCAGCTTTTGTTTATTTTCATGTGCTGTTCGTGCTGCAGCATTTAGCGGAGTCATTTGTCTTCCTATACTGTGCATCGAAACGGCGCCAGTAGCGCCAGGAACCCTTGATGGCTTTCAAAGCGCTTTGCGCACAGAATATTATTCGGGCATGGATATGATACTGATGGTTCCTGTCGAGTAGTATGCTTAGTTCAAGAGAATTAGCAAAATAGACAACTACTTTGCAAGATTTGACGCAAACCTCGTTCACGTGTTGCAACTTTGTTTTTCATTCTCATTTTCATTTTCATAGAACGATATGATACCTACATAACAATCAGGGCACTCTCCACCATGACAACTGCCCAACCCATCCACCTCAGCCAGCCGTAACTTAGGTACTTCTGAGCGCGGACTATGAACTCGGCTCCTCGAGCACCTGCGTCCACGGCGCCGCCTCCCCAAAGTTTGGTGTCCCATCACTATTACTCCCCACCCGCTGCACCATCGTATACCGACTATCATCACACGCCCCTTCACTATTCGTCGTCGCATGGAAGGCAGTCCACACCTCCGTTCCATCCGGACTCTGGAAGAAGCTATTATGTCCCGTGCCGTAGTTCCCGTTGCTCGAGGCCAGTAGACATCCATCCGATTTCGTCCACGCACTCGCCTGGGTGGGGTTCGTTGTGCCATCCCAGGTCAGACTGGCTAGGCAGTAGTATTGTGTCCAGCAGTAGGAGGCGGAGTATACGATCCGCGTCTGACCGTTTGTGTACAACGCCGCGGGACCTTCCTGCACGGGGGTGCCGTGGATTTCGAAGTCTTCGGTTGGTTCCGAGATGACGGTGATGTCGCCCGTAACGGAGATGAAGTCGTCGCCGAGCTTTTGCATGCAGAGCGACTGGTAGGTGACGCCATGGAAGCAGGAGAAGACGAGGAAGTTGCCGTATTCGTTGAAGCGGACGATAGTCGCGTCGATGCCCCATTCTGTTGTTAGCTGGGCGCCGTAGGACCACGAGTCCCAGGGTGTGCTACCTCCTACACCTCACAGTTAGTTATTCAATTCTCCTCTCGTTATATGAAGGAATAGAATTGGTGGTGCGGTCACAGGGAAGGGGCTAGGTGGGTGTCCATACCAGCTAGAACGTGCGACCTCTGCCCATCCAGATTATCCGCATTCCCGGCAGTGTAATAGATGTACCATTTATCGCCGAGATAGTGCAGCTCCGGGGCCCAATTGTTGCAGCATCGCGAGGCCTCCTCGGTCGAATAGACGACCTTCTTCTCGCCGTCCTTCAGACCCTCGATGCTGGTCGCCCGGGTAATTTGCACGTCTGCCCATGATGTCGTCAGGAGGTAGTAGTATCCGCCCGAGTAGACGAGACTGGGATCGCTGCCTCCGGGGTTTCGGATGGGGTTGGTGAATGCGGAGGCGAGGGCCCCGAAGGAGACGATCGTCTTGATTAGTGAGGAGATGATGCGCACCATTGTCGTAGTCCGGTCCAGTTGGGTTCTCAATGCTGGCTGGATCTATTGATGTAACTATCAATCCCTCCCCCTCTTATATATCTTTCTCCGTGTCTTTCCAAGACTGCCCAGCCATTACAGCGAGCCTTCCCGCAGAAGGCGATGGACCCCGCCGGAAAGTAACCATTCGCATCCATCCGTCCTCACCGTGAGGCGTGGCGTCGGTGGCCGAAACTGCCTCCGGACTACATATTCTCCCGCAGACCCTCATCCTCTACCGTATTAAGCCACCACTCAGTATGGTTTTCTTTGGCTGGGGACGTTCTTTCAGCCCCGCTTGGTTTAAGACCCGTCCAAACAGAGTTGCTGATTTGATACAGGTGGTTTCTCCGGGGAGACATTTCATTTGGGTTTCTAGTAGGTAGGGAGTCAGCCAAGTCCGGTGGCACGCTCTACGTTTGTGGGCCATGCCGGCTGGGCTGCGGGGTTATTCAGGGGGACTCTCGCCTGTCCACATCGGAGGAACTTCGGTCAATTTATTTGTTGAGAAGTGGTTAACTAGCCAGATCATATATACATATCCCAGTACATCCGTTCGACAGGAATGAAAACATCTCAGGCTCGTCGAGGTCCGTTCCGTCCACTGCTGATATTGTATTGAAAAACCACATCACTATTGGGTTTTCCAAACACTCTGCCCGAAATATAAGAGTGCTCTACAACCACTTTCTGGGAACTGCGAAACTAAGGCTGAAAAACAAATCACATTAATGGCCAACCGCCGTTGGTTGGGATTTTATTAATGACGGGGTCTAAGCCACTGCTTCAAAGATAGGAGCCGGTATAAAATCACGCAAAACGAAGGGCTCGATGTATGAGATCCACATGCAGACTCGAAAAAGAGATTAAAATCGAAGCGACCCGGGGGCTCATAACTAACAGAAATCAGATGTATGGCGACCGTGCCGGAAATTCACAGTGGTAAAACGTTTGATGCCTGAGGCATCAACATATGATAGAACCTACTTAGGTACATGTCTGGTAGCTCTCTCTTTCCTTCTCTTCCTTTTCTTTCTTTTCAATGGTAAGAAGGCCGCGTCATCCTGTTTCTTAACATCATGAAATTGTACGTGCTTTTCCGAATGGAGCCAACATATGAAATGGCACCTGTCATGTCCTAGTGGATAATCCTGAGCACAAAGCAACCACTGATGGTATTATATTACAAGATCTGCAAGTCTCACATTTCTATAGAAACATCGGACCTAACTTTGACGGCGTTGTTTGCCCAGATTTTGAAATAATTATTGCAAAGTTACAATGGAGCTTCGTTCCCGCCGACTCAGACTTTGCACGCAATTAGTGCATCTCCCTCGATCACCACGCTGGAACTATTTTTGTGAAACAGTCGATTTTATTTTCCGACGCCACCTGGATGCACGCTGAGCCCCCTTCGTAAAGTCAGGCTCGATTCTCTTGAGATTTTTGATATCTATCGGCTCCGCCGGTCCATTGAGAACTACTGGAAGTTCAGGTAGAGCTGGAGCAGGTAGTAGACTTGGTCCGATCTTAGAATGTCCCGAGGTTGAGTAGGTTGTCGAATTGTCGACTTGGTCTTGTAGAAACGATGTAGAAGATCCATTGCGACTTTCAATCTGAACACGTGGGCTTGTAATAGAACCATCAACTGTCCATTCTTGGTCGGTATAGATTGTGAACTCTGCTGGATCCAAGCTGTATGGTGCGGAAGTCAACGAGGAGTCTCTCCGTCGCTTGAAGTTTGGGCTTCTTTTGAGTCTGACCTGCAAAAGCCGTAAGAAAGTGATTTGATTGAAGACAAGGGATACGACGGAAGGTACATTTGATAGAGCATGCGACTTCTTCTGTCGTCTCCGAAAAGTGAGACTCCTAGCAGCTGAAATCAAACGAACAAATAGATCCAGAGCCATTGGGTATGAAAGTGGAAGTGTCGTCCGTTGTGCACGGAATGAAAACGGCGATAATTCATCATAGAAAGGTTCTGGCAAGCTTCTACATTATATATTGGATTCTAAAACCTTATGTATAGATCTGCATGACAAGAGAATAAGACGATTCCATTACAGGTCTAACGTTATTTATGTTCTCATCGCCGCCCTCTTTACTCTTGCCATACCGTAAAGATGTCATCCCTGATCTTGGGTGGATTGGCTATAGCAAAATTGAGTGATGTTAGAGCTATTGCTCTAGGAATGTAACTATTCTTCCCCACACGTAGGGTGTCATGTATGAGTCTAATAGCGGTCAATCCGATTGGCTGGGTTTCAGATTTATTCAAAACTGGATACCACAGGGGGCTTTTGGCAGGTAACATTTGTCCAATAGAATGTTGTTAAGGGGTGGAAAAATCAGCCGCCAATCAGGGAGCTGGCTCATTTGTCCCTAGCGGGCGATGTGACACATTTGCATGCTTCGCACTGCTTGCATATGTTTGGCCCATACTAAAGTATACGAGTTTGTCTTGAATGTCGAAGGTCAATAGGTTTATCCTAGGAACAGATAGGGTTAACAAGCACGGAGTAGGACAACCCGCCTTGGCCAACGTTGACTTAAATGCTGAGCCGAACAATTCATTCACACAATTTTGGTCTCTTCCCTTAGGTTATTTTGTTATTTTATTTTTATTTCTGTTTTCCTGTTCCATTCCCCATTTCATTACTTGCCTCGTCCACATTCTTTAGCGTGGAATTCATATGGCTTATGCCTTTTCTGAATAGTCCCTGACTTTGCCTAGATCTCACCGGCTTCCACCAATTTCATGATGCACATGTCCTGACGATGGATGACTATCTCAGCTTCGAGTTTAGCGCCGAAACTGGTATCTCAGTGCAAGCGGGTGATACCTACAGCGGAGTGATTTTCTCGTCTTGGAAAAAGTATTATCTACAGCACTTGTGAAAGTATTGTTTCAAATTTTGCTCTACATTGCATTTGAATCAAGTATAGACAGCATGGTATTATATCTACCAAGACATGGTATAGTACTGCTTGATCCTGATGCCATTTGACAAGCTTTGTTTGCCAGTTGAGCAGGGTAAATATCCTGCTTTTTCCATATATTTAGGAAATGAAGGGAGGATAGAAAATTATGGTAGGGCGATATGCAAGACAAATCAGTTTTATCCACCTGCTTTCACACATTTTCTGACAAAGGCTTTAGGGAAAAAAAGTGTAGGCTTCCCTCTCTTCCTTCATATGCTACATTATGGTACACGCGTGTTAGGTGGCTCAGAGGGCACACTCTATATGAGAAAAGCAGTGAAGACAGATAGCAATACCCAGAATATCACCAAAATAACAACCACCACAAGTTTCTGGAATATCAAATATGCAATGAAATTGCCCAAAAGACAGATCGGGATGTTGATCAGCAGAAGAAGAAAAGTCAATTCATGTCTTCTAGGGACGGAAATGTGCGCTTCATCTATCATGTTATCCATCCTAGAGGACGGCTTCTATTACATTCGATTCGTTAGCTTGAAAGAGCCAGGTGATATTAGATTTGTCTGAGGATTTTACCGAGACAGCCCGTGAAGCCCAAAGGGTAATTGATTGTACAACAACCGTCGGCTCCAACAGTTCTTGCTCTCTGTGACCGTTTAGGTGAAACCTGTTCTCGATTAAACAACATACCCAAGTCGCAACCGGCCGTTTTCTTCTCACTCTGGGGTTTTAAGCTGTATTTATACTTCGGTTCAGAATTCGACTTAATTATGTATACGCATACCGAGACTCGATATTCTTTTTAAATACAGCAATTTCCCTCACGATAGAGAACTCAAAGTTATTCAGAGATTTCAAAATGTCCATGATGGTTGACCAGAAAAGCTTGTTCTTACAATCGTGCTGCTGACATCGTTTCATGTGCTTCTAGGGCTCTCTAGGCTTGATATAGTAATTTCTGTCCTTTCTTCATATATAATCCAAGGTTGCCAAGGATAATAAGGCCCCAATACTACATAAAATACGCGGCTAAAACCTTATATTTGACAGGTGCATCAAGTACGAAATTCTGGAAATTAGCTAGTCTTCCCACTTCCTTTTTAGCATTTTAGCGGATTGGTTGCCTTCTCTTTTCCAAGCCCTTTCCTGCGAACAATCTAGACGTTCCGCTTTAAACTCCAAGCATGCTTTCAGCTCAAATATGGCATTGGTATCAAGCTCGGCAATGGTTGGCAATGATCCGATCCCTTCAATATGCCGCAAATGTTTGCTGGAAGCACGGGCATGCTGCGGTGCAATTAAACTTTTCTTTTTCCGGCTGCTTTTTCCCCCTTCGAAGAAGGTGTAAGTCAACTGGCTCTATTATTTACTTTCCAGTCTACGAGATTTCAATGGATACCCCTTGTTCTCCTAACTGGGTAACTAGGGAAGAATGAAGCCAAACCAATGTACCGGCCGATTAGAACATTCTTCGGATAGAAGGCGTCAATGAGAAACACGTTCGTAATCTTATAGTCGACCTTCCGCACCGTTTTCCCCTTGCGTATAGGACCCTGACCCACTCTCCTAAACCGTCTATGTCCCGTAATACACGTCGTATCCCAGTTTGGGTGAATTAAGCGGTCACGTAGTGCTTAGGCTTAACCTAAGTCTATCACATATTCAAACATGTTAGAAAGTGCCAAACATGACACGAGTCGCCTTCGATGATTCCATGGTCACGCACGAAGCCACCCAGAACGTGGACTATTTGTCTCTTGAATGGAAAGACGAGGATATATGGGACACCAGAAAATACATCCGTCGACAAAGGGCTCAGCTCAAGAATTACCGGCGGCTTGAGAACGCCCTCTGGAGAGCATGGGCAAAGCAAGGGAAAGGGCTGCCATATTTCCCATCGCGACTCATTCAATGGTACGGAGCTGTCATTCAACGTTTCGGAAATTAGATCATTCTCGGGCTCACATTTTTCATCTCTCTAGGGATAAAGACACCGATATAACTTGGCTTTTCGGGCCTTGGAAAAGACACGCTGGCTTACAGCCTTTTCTATCTCATTCTCAATTGCAACCAGGGGAGCCTCCAAGTGTGTCTCTCCCCAGAACAGACCAAGCTCTTAGCCAGAAGAAGTTTGACCCCAATCCGCCGAAGAGTATTCTAGTTCCTTCAAGGCCGTTGTCAATATGCAACCCACCCAACAAGAAGGTATGTCTTGAATGAGAAGTCTCCGGATAGGACACTGATTAATATCGAAGGCGCAGATTTGTGTATCGCACATGCTTCTAACGAGACCAAAATGTCGCCGAGTTCGATTTAGCCGTGAAGTACAACAAGTCCTCTGTCTCTCACGAGCCTTTCCCTATGATTTCATATCGGGACATAACTTGTCGGACGAGCGGGTATGCTCATCTTCGTTGTTCGAAATCTATAGAAGTTGGCAGAGCCTGTTACCACTGCCACCCGCGTGGTTGAAGCCCCCCGAGGGTCCTTTCCAGCGGTCTTTGTCCTTAAACTCGCCTTCCTTTTGCGAAGGCCAAGAGTAAGTCCAAACCACAATGTTTTTATGACGCTATAGCGGACTTGACAGAGAGCTGACCTTGGCCGTATACAGGTTTATTTTCGTATCGTGATTTTCTGTTATCCTAGCCTAGCCAGTCATTGCCTATTACCGAGAAAAATGACCATCCTCGCCCAATACCGAGCATTCCCATGAACGAGAGAAATTCTTATTCGTACATCTTTCCCACAGTCACGCACTATCCAGGTCGGGAAAGAGACAACCTTATACATAAAACAACCGTCCATTAGTATAATCTCATGCTCGCTTCCTTTTTTTAGGACCACTTGCGCCCTGCTTGTTCCGGGCAGCCTGGCCAAAAAGCGCGTCAATACTTTGCTGCCCCTTCTCACGCTGATTAGACTTGACTTTCTCACTCGCCACCACAGGCGGCAGCCCCTGAACACGCCGCTCCGCATCCTGCAGTAATTCTATTTCTCTCTGCCGCTGTCCTTTCACCGTAGGAATCGACCAAGACCCCGAGGCCACTGACTTATGCGCCAGTTTATACTTGGAGCCAGTCAGGTGGGTCTCGTAGGTATTAGCGTCGATTTTACGTACGTGCTGTAGGATGTAGGATGCTCATTAGAAACTGCCGTTCCATCCATGTCTAGTCAATACACTCTTACCTGGTGCCCAACAATCAACCAGTGGTATTCCGTCCCGACAGGCGCACCGCTGCCCTTGGGCGCGTTCCGTGCTCGTCGCTTGTTGGTTTGATAGTCGATCCGCCAGAGATCGGGCTCTTCCTTGGTCTCTTTCCATACACCTGGATCGTAATTCCATGTATGCGAGCCGCCGATTGCCATGCCGGAATATCGCTGTCCCATATGCATCTTCAAGTCGTTATATCTCCCACCGAAGGCGTATGTTTGTTTCGGCGATGATACCACATTGTCAGCTTGCCCGTCCTCTGTCGCGGCATCCTCCTCATCTAGCAAGGCAGGATCCATGGAGTCATATCCGGTGTTTTGGGCGTCGCTGCTGTCGTCGGGGTTTTGGAGGTTGTCATTTGAATCTTCTGTGAGATCAACATCTTCAATGCTCTTCTCGGACATGTTGGATTTTTTGACTCGCTTCTAGGTATGAAAGTATGAGAATATGGAATGCATATTTCTGTACATAAAAAGACTGATGGTATTGCTGAGCCTTTGATGTTATATTGATGTCACAGGACAAACAATGCTGAATAAGACGACCCTACAGCGCCCCCGGAGATGGGGATTGCTTAGTCTGCAACGTCAAAAGGTCACTAAACACGTCCAGTGAATATACCTTTGATAGTATCTCGGTAATACGAAATCCGGGGAAAGGAAATTCTTGATGCGCATGATATACATAGGAATATGAATAATGAGTTTATTCGCATGTATACTTCAAGGAATCGGAATTTAGCGTTCACTATATAATATAAACCGCGAGGATAATAATATGCCGATATAAGAATTAATATTAATAATGATTTGCGAAACAAGTCACATAGCCGAAAATACAGCGTTGAACGACATATCGATCAAAATACAGGATTGCAATGTAACATGGTCAACTTTCGTAGCTCATTGTATTCCATACGACCTCAGTGAAAGATCTCTGAAATGACATGTAAAGGGTTGCGAGAGATCACTCAATGGTGATCTTCTTAGTGACGGAGGTAGAGGCCTTGGGCACAAGAATAGACAGAATGCCATTCTTCAAGCTGGCCTTGACGTTTTCCTGGTCAACACTAACCGGGAAGGAGAAGGTGCGTTGGAATTCTCCGACGGAGCGCTCGCTGGCCCAGAAGCGGTGGGTAGGCTCAGACTTCTGATCGGCCTTCTCGACCTCATTGCCTTGCGCCATCTCGGGGCCATAGTGATACTCGCGCTTAGAGTGACCCTTCACCATTAGAGTCTGGGGGTCAGCGAACTCGATTTCGATATCCTTTCGCTCGAGGCCAGGTAGCTCGCCGTCGAGGTGGTAAGAGTCATCGCTTTCGCGGACGTCAAAACTTGGGGAGAATGAACGAGCTGTAGACTGTTTACGGCCGGAGCGGTGGACATCATAGTCGTCGAGAAGACGGAAGAGAGGGGCGAAATCGCCCGCACCTGGGAAGCTAGAGTGCAAGAGAGACATTGTTGATTGGAATAGTATGTTATGGGAACTATAAGCTGTGATTCTTTGCGATCCTTTGCCTTGGTGAATTCAGATTCTGTCAAGCAAGCGCCGCGCTTTTATGATCCTTGTGGCAAACATCAGGCATCGTATCGAAATCTTGGCCCGCCGACTTTTTTATTCTAGATGATTCTCCTAGTGTCAAGTCCTTTCTATAACACGATTTCTTCTCCATTTATGATTTTGAGATGACGGACGAGTTCCAATGGTTGCATGTCCACGATACCACAGAGAGTGACGTCATCCGAACGGCGGAAATAGTAAACTGGCCGGCACTTCGAGAATGCTCGAGAATAACTGGGAAAAAAATAGCTGAAGTCGGTGTCAAAAGGAATTTATTTTCATTATTCTTTGTACATTTGCCCTTGGACTCTACCCACACTCTGCACGCACATACAAAGCTAAATGATGGGCCTGGCAACCCCAATATCCAAATAAACGTGTTAGGGAAAATATTTCCGTATATCAACTACAAGTATTGTCTCGGTGGGAGATGAAACTTAAGCCGTCGAAATCCTCCCAAATCTATATAGAGATTAATAGGCACTAGGAAAGTAGCTGATATCGTCTGTTTCACAGATGTCAAAGGATGAAGAATATGTCCGAACTTGAGCCGCGAAATTGTCAAAAAGCTATAATCATCTAAATAAGCCAGACCATGTGGATTTCGCTGGCTATTTGGGGCTGTTGGGAAAAACCATAGAAATGGAAGTGCGAGGCATGTCATGTTATATGACGCTCCAGCACTGTATAACAGAGGTGGTAACGATCTCTAGTTATATCGGCCAGTCGGAAGTTGACAATGTCGACAGTAGACAGCTGATTTAGAAGCTTGGCCCTTTTGGAAATGTCGGATCTAAAGAACAGGTTTGCTAACCCGCTTGGATGATGGCACAGTAGGGACGTAACCTTGGAATACACCCTAGTACTACGCCACCCTGAGTGTTACGGTAGACGTTACGGTAGGTGGATGACTTATCCAAGGTGCACACAAAACTCATTCCATTCTGCTGAAGCTATGAAGATACGCGAATCTTTTAATCATCCGGGTCCGATCAAATGCGCACTCGTATTCCTTCAGCATTCCACAGGCTTCTCTAGATAGTTCAGTTGCGGGCGCTAACTTTCGACATATTGCGCCAAGTCCCGTGGAATTTGAACAGGCTGCGTCGAATTTTGAATCCTCCGGGATGGACATCGTAGGAGGTGTGGGTGGGCTATCGCCATTTAGCTCGTTCGTGGGTGGAGATTGATACAGAGTGAATTGGGATAGAGGGAATGAAGTGCCCGTTGGGTTGCTATAAGGTAGAATGAACTCAGTGATCAGTATATCACTCGAGGGGATTGCTGGTTTCTAGCTCACTCTTCTTTCTGGTTAGAAGACATGATGCTATTGTTGAAGCAATTGAGTCGACATCAGTCGTGTTTACTACAATATTCTGGGCCGGGCCACTTCGAGTAGTTATACATTTCAGTTAGGAAGACTTTCGACGACCAACCTTGGAAGACACCTCGTAACTCAAACCAACGGGAATCAAGATAAATCAAGATTTAACCGATCAAGTGATCACGAGTGAATATTGTACGAACTAACCAGCCAATGAACAAGTCCGCTTTTATCGAGCGTTTATTGTCTTGACATAGACCAATTATTTGGGTCACCTCCTTCAGCTTTGGCGTTTACTGATGAGATCATGGCATGTTCTAGAATCAGCCATTTTGCGATGTTTCTCAGGTAGGGCAGTTGAAGATACGGGATTCCCACGAACCAGCAATATTGGTTTACTTAGGGAAGATCATGAATAAAGACGATGTTGTTTTCCTAGCATACCCAAGGAGACAAAGAAGGGACCGTGAGCGCCTTTATAAAGCGGTGGCATCCCGATCGGGAAATTCAGATCAGATTGAGGGATTTCTACAACTGGGTCACTGAGATGTATATATTCCTGATTCACAGTATAGTCTTAGTTACACTAGTATTGTAGCTGTAAGAATTATTTGAGACTAATATCTACTTTCACAATAGCTTTAGCAGTATGGTCCCAACCCTGGCACCTACTACTTCTATAGTCAGTCCAGTCAGTTCACATCAACATATTCGGCTTAATATAAGTAAGTATTTTGTGCCTGGTAGTGAAACCGTGGCCAAATAGTGCATAATTTTATGTAGGTTATATATACAGCACCGAAAATAGAATGGAAGTTGTACTCTCGATTCCAGACGAATCCTTGTCAAATCAGCACACTGGAATGCAAAACCGTATATGCTGTCAGCATCGTGTCAAAGCAACGATCCAATAATAAAATTCCCTGTAAAATAATGTAGAACCTCCAAACTCCCCCGCCTAGAAACTAAACAGAAAGCAGTTAGGGCTTGTGTTGATCCTACGTGGCCCCATATTAGCGTGAACGGCGTAAAAATAGAATCTGAGAGCCTCATGGAAAATGAAATTCCAATGGTTTGTATACATCGTAATAATTATTGGTGTGATTGATTTGATATTTTCTTTGAAGGCCGAATATGTCAGTTTCAAAGAGATCAGAATATGAGTAGTATGGACTTTCATTGACGCCGAGTCTACTGCATGTTGAAGCGCTTCTTTGTTAGAGCGTCTCATCTTGAGGGCAGTGCTTCGACCCCCCACTTTGGGGCTGTTGTCTGTGGTCTGTACACCGTATATTGTCTGTGAATGTTCGCTATTCTTCCAAAGATTGAGATTCTGCATTTCCTGCTGCCTCCAACTTCCCTGCTCTCGAACCTGGCCATATTTAATTATTCCATAAGACATCGGCTTACCTAAAGTGGTTATTCAATGAGAGTATCCTAGCGCCAGCGTCTTTTGTACTATCTTTCGTGGCGGTTCTTTGTCTTCGCTTGGGAGCCTTCACATAAGGCAGTGCCCCGAGTATCCAACTTCAACCCACCATATCTGCCATGAGATTCTTGCCATTTGCAATGTTGGGCACTGGACTGGATGATGCAGATATCTGGGACTCCATTAGATCAGAATATCCGACCTCGCAAGTGGCATCAGTGGATCAGGATCTGATGATCACGACAACACCTGGTGGAAACCAGAAGAATGTTGCAGAACCGTCAGGCTGGGTAGATCCAGCAGTGCCAGTGACAGGTATCTTTCCTGGAACGGTATCATGGCCCTCAGTCAGCGAGTTGACCACATACCCAGCACCGAGTGAGACATCGGCTGTCGATAGTATCAGCTCAGAAGCCAGTCCAACGAGCATACCGGATACAACCTCATATAATCCATCGCCAACACCAGCACCCTTGACCACACCGTTAACTTCAAACCTATCTGCTCTCACGTCCACCCAACCAACCACAATCTCAGCCTCAGCCTCAGCCTCAGAATCAACCTCAGCAACCAGCGACCCAACCACTTTCTCCGGCGGCCCATCAAAAACAACAAAAATCGCCATAGCAGTCCCAGTCTCAGTAATCGGCCTAGCTCTAATCCTAGCACTGCTATTCTTCCTCTTCCGCCGACGACGCCGCGAAAAGGAACGCAACGCCCTACCACCACCATACGACATAGCAACAGGCCATCGAAGCGGAGTATCAACGCAAGAACTAATGATATCTCCTAAATCCCCAACGCCAGAACCGAGACGTTCAGTCTCGACACCGGCCATGTCTTCGACGGCCACGGCCATGCCCACGCCCCTGCCCCGGATCCCGATTATCAGCATCTCGCCCTCGACGGAAAGTCGGGGCCGGACGCCTACCCCCGATCCCAGTCCTGGACCGGGGTCTGTGCACCGCATGTCTATGGCGCATGGAGCTGGTGACTCTGAGGCGGAGATTGGGGTTGCCGTTGCTGTGCCGATGGATCAGAGGCGGAGTGCTACGGAGCAGGATTTGAGGGGTCGGGTTGCGTCTGTTACGTCGTCGAGGGGGCCGTCGCGGTTGGCTAGGATGCCGTTTGAGGATTTTTCGGATGATGAGGTTGGTATTGGTATTGCTGTTGGTGGTTCGGATGATGATGATGATGCTGTTTCTGATGTGTCGGGTTTGGAGGGGCGGAGGAGGGAGAGGGATTTTGATCAGGTTTCTGTAGTGTCGTCTTTTGATGAGGTGTCGCCGATAGGTGAGCAGGAGAGGAGGCGGTTCCAGGGGGTTTGAGGGTGTCCGCAAGGTGATATGATATAATGAGGCTAAGCTTGGTCTACAGCCCTCTTTTACGTAGTTTCATCTGGTTCTGGCGTTTTGGGTTAGTTCAATGAGGGTTTCATTGTAATAGCTTCAAGTTGTGTATCTTTGTGTGTATCTCAGACTATGTACTTGAATATGACTGGAAT
This sequence comes from Penicillium chrysogenum, assembly GCF_028827035.1. Classification (NCBI taxonomy): domain Eukaryota; kingdom Fungi; phylum Ascomycota; class Eurotiomycetes; order Eurotiales; family Aspergillaceae; genus Penicillium; species Penicillium chrysogenum. The sequence goes on along the minus strand of NW_026622750.1, from coordinate 6,348,019 downwards.
GATATCCGGATCACAGTACTAGTCATGGTATTGGCGCTTTGAGGCCATGTGCAGTGTTAAAATGAACAGTTGGTGCTGGTTCCTGTCCCAATTATCGTCCACCAGCGAAGTCAGCCTTGTGGGCTGTGGCCTTTCCGTGCGTCAATTCCCGAAGAGCCATGGTGGCGTACTGGCTTGATCCCAGTTGGAACTTCAGGATAACAGCCAGCTTATCAGCTGGGGTCTCATCGGCCACGGCGGTATCGGCAGCCTTATCCTCCCCCATCAGCTTTTGCAAATCCGTCTTAACGAACTGCTCATCGTCCTTGGAATAAAGCTTGACGTCGAAGGAGTAGTTGTCGGTCATCATGCGGCTGAAAATCTTGCGGTAACTGCCGCTAAGGCTGATATCCTTCCACTGGCGGCGCATGTTGGATGGGTCAAGGCCGCCACCATGCTCGCTTCCCATGAAGCGACGGTAGAATTCCTTCATTTCGTTTTCCGGGTAGATAATGTCATATCCAGGCTGGGGAAGCACCAGGTCAAAGATGGTATATTTGCCACTGGCCGCCTCTTCCGCTGTCAGGGCACGCGCCCGCATGAACATGTCCTCGGCCGCAACGGCGCTGTCCTCGCCCTGAGGGACAACAATGATTTCACCGTCAGCGTCGACAGTCTCGGCAGCCTCGGCAACAGAGACAGTTTCTTTGTCGCGGTGTTCTTGGATAATGACGAGATCGCCTGCCACCACCCGGTCGCCGTAAAGGCGCCAGCGCTCGCTCGCAGCAAAGTTCCAGACGAGCGACTGGTATGCATGCACGTACATCAATCGCAGGTTACGGGGAATACTCTGCAGCGCACCCAGATAATCCTTCTTGTTCCTGCCGAGGTGGCGGAGTAGATTGTTTTCAGCGGAGAACTTGCGCGGCATCTTTTGCAGAGCGTCCTTGACGTTACCGCCGGTCTGGAAGATATTGATGGCCATAGCGCGATCCTTGTCATCAGAGCCGATGTTAAGAGTGGACATTTTCCCCTCCATTGCTGCCTGAAGAGACTTAGGAGAATACTGCAGAATCGCATCGCATGCGCCCTTGTAATCTCCCTGCAGCATCTTGACACCGACCACGTCCGTACGGGTTGCGAAGGTTCCGAATCGCTGAAGACCGTAGTAGTTGAAGTATCCCCGCTGGTAGAGGTTCTTCAAAGACGTAGCGACAACCTCGGACGCCTTGGCAATCGCAGCCTGAGGATCACTCAGGCTCACGCCAGGAATTTCAACGTCGCGTAGAGTAATCACGAACTCATTGCCCTGCAAATCACCAAGCTCCAGTCCGTGCTTGCGGTGCTCGAAGTCTGTGATATAAGCATTGCGGAGTTCCGAGTTCACTGCTGCAAGCCGACCGGGGTGAGCGCGCACAGCACAGGCACGCTGCACGGTCACACCCCGCCTATCCTTGGTTCCAGCGAATTGTAAAGACTTGGGGTTCGTCTTCAATGAGCGGGCAATAAAGCCAATGACTTCCATCGTGTCCTTGTTCTCCTTGTAGATGGTGAAATGCAGGTATGGCCCACCGAGTTCTTCCCAGTTGATTCGGTGGCCCTGGGGCCGGCCATTGGCTCGTCCTGCGGTCGCACCGCGCTTGAAACGGTTGTTCGCCGCGGCGATTGACATAGTTCCATCTGCATCGGTAGAAGATTCTAGCTGAGAATTGAAAATGCGACGGATAGCCTGGTGGATATTGGTGCGAAGCTCGCGATCAAACACGGGAAAGGTGACAGTTCCAAATTCACTAGGTCGGCCCTTTGGCTTAGACATAGCAACCTTGTGGATCGAAATGATTTCCGCGGCATTCTGAGCACCAAAGTATTCCTCCAGAAGAGCGTGGTCCTCTTCCGAGACCTTGAACTCACCTGGTGTTTCCACCTCCTTGGCCGGGGCGTCCTCAGTTGTCTGCGCAGCAGTGGATCCCGCCTCAGGAGCTTTTGGTGCAGGTGTAGGAGGCGTGGTCTCGTTGGTCTCGGTGGTCATATCGTTGAGTCGGAGGTGGACAACTTCGCCGGTGGTCATGATCTCGTTGACCATAAAATCCGTGTATCTGCCCATGATTATTAGAGGGATCCTGAAATAAAGGAACATAATAGCTCACCTCTTCTTCAGAATACCTGAGAATCCCTCAGTATCGTTGCTCACAAACTCCGTGATACCGACTTCGACTTCCTTCAGAGCCTGCGCATCTGCGACTGCGGCGCTCGGGGTTTCGGTCGCGCCATTGACAGCGACAGCGACCTCGGTTGAGCCTGCATCTTCTGTCTTCTGTCGCTTGCGCGGAGACTCCACGATATCTGGTTTCTCCATAATTGTGTAAATCGTTCCTAATGGGTGGGGTTGGATGGAGAAGGTTGAGCTTCAGGAACTTTTCTTTACCGATTGGGTTTAGTGTGACAGGGCCCAGTGTGGGGTAGCCCTACTTACCGCATTGGGACGGAAGACCATTGATTACTTCACCTTCACATTCATCCAGAGCTGCCTAGGTAGCTTACTAGCTCGAGTTATCTATACTACTCCTAAATCGAAAATAATTGTCCCAAACGAAGCAACATATTCCTGATACATTCAATGCCCCAAATGGGGGATCAACGTATTACAGCAGCGATGTGACAATTGGCCGTCAGTACACCGTAGAAAGAATCCCAATGAATAATGGAGTAATTGATTGCGAGTTATTGTAATAGTCGCACGTGGACACTTCCCATGCAACTACTACTACCATGTTGACTGAGTCTCGTGTTAATAGCATCCTCAACTAGACCATTGTCACCATGCACATGTCTGTTGCTCCAATTTATGTCTCAGACCATTGGGATAAGGTTAATTGACGAGGAATCTGGCAAGTTGTCCACGATGACTTTTTCCTGAGTCCATGAAAACTAGTTATATTGGAGACCAACTGTTTCACATGCTCCAGTATCACACCCTAGTTGTAGTGCTAGATATTGTTCCTCTAATATTCTATAGATTAATGGCCACGCCTAAGTCGAACACGCTACATAATCTTACCTCAGATCGGATCGAGGCTTTTTCAAAGTAGCCAGATGAATTTTAAAGCAGATATAATTTCTTCTAGGCATCTAGGCAGACTGTATTTAGTAACGCTGTGCTAGCTCTGTTTATTAAACGAAGCCGAATATAAACCAGTGAGCAAGACAGGAGAAAACAAGCCCCAGTGTGAAGCGCTGAAGCATATATTGTATTCAAAACATGCAGCATCTCCCAAAACCTATAGCATGGCATCACTAAAATATACAGGAGAATCCCCATCTCCAGGATACTGCTAGAAGGACTACACGCCAAAACCAGAACACTACGAATTCTAAATCAGACGCTCCGAACAGCGCAAGCGACTGGACGCTGCGTATGCAATAAACCGAAGAAACCCACTCAATCTCCGATCCCAGCTGAGAAGTGTTACTCATCAGATTTGTGCTCTGGCAGATGTGGTCGAACATCAAGATATAAATTGGTGGTATTTGCCCGCTATTCTGGATACCAGTTCTACAAGAATCAACCTTCCATCTTCAGCAAGTTTACCTCTAAAGCCATTCGGTGAGACTCACAAATTCTCGCATTCATAGCGTATGATAATTGAGCTAATCACTGACTCTCATTGCCCAATAGCTCGATCTAATACAATGAAGACCAACTTCCTCATCGCATTCTTCAGCTTGGCTCTGGCCGCTGTTGCTGCTCCTACCGGTATGTCATATGTCACCAGCCATTCCGGCGATTAACTTGGGACACCTCTAATTGAGTAATCATAATAGGTCCTGGTGGACTTGGTCTTGGCGGCGCTGGTACTGGTTCCTTGGGCGGCGGCGGCGGTGGCGGCGGTTCAATCGGGTCAGGCCTCGGTGGAGGCTTTGGCGGTGGTTTCGGCGCTGGTTCTGGTCTTGGAGCTGGTCTGGGAGCCGGTGCTGGCGAGGGTTACTAAGAGGATATTTTGAGGCTGGGCTAATGCACTCGACATTGTGTATTCCGTTGAGGTAGTCTCCTAAGAGGATGATAGGATGATAGAACTGGTAATGACAGTTTCAGCCCTACTTACTTCCATCCATGATATTGGCGAACTTAGTTGAGGTCTTTATTGCAAAACAAAACAGGGGGAGCAGAGATAATGAAACTGCTAACGCTCAGCCCAAACTCCATTGTGATTCCTTTTTTCTATCTGCCAGGATGTGTGTACATGATACATGGGTTGCGTTAGGATGGAGTGCTCTGTACGAGTCAAAGATGGGGGAAAGAAGAAACAAATGTAAAATGCATAGTGAAATGGAACAAGGGGATGTTTATTTTACAGCTCATCTTTGGGAAGATCCTCCTTCTCCTTGGGCTGATCCTTGCCCTTGCCCTTGCTCTTCTCGGACTCGGGCTTCTTCTTTTCCTTAGTTGCCTTCTTACCATTGCTGTTGTTCTTCTTCTGCTGGCCGGCGTTTGCAGTCATCCTCTCGTACATGCGGTTAAGGATGCGCTCGAACTCGCGCAGCCGTGAGTCGACCTCCACAACGGTCAAAGCCGGGTCATCAGACTCGGAAAGCGTCTCTTGCAGGCTGAGCTGCGTTTCGAGCCAGGGGTTCGTGGACTCGTAGGCCTGAGTGATGGCCGCGAGGTCGGCGGGAGTGAAGAGGGAGTACTTGGGGCCTGTGGGCTTGGCCGGAGCAGCACTCGTAGTAGATGTGGTAGAAGATGAAGAGGCGGAGTATGCGTCTTCATCGAGGTCATCGAGACTCTCGTCAGAAGCGGTTGGGGCCGGGGTCGATGTGCTGGTTTCGGTGCTGGTTTCGGAGGCGGAAGCGCTTGAGGCTGAGAGGGAAGAGGAGTAGATCTGCTCGTCGTTGTCGATCTGGTTCTTGATCAATTCCTTCATGGACTCGGCGTTCTTGAGCATGTCCTTGAGCAACTGCACACGCGCTGGGCGAGAAGAGCTCTCCTTCATCCGCTTCAGTGCAGGGTTGACGATGGCCTTTAGGTCATTGAGCTTCGACTGGAAATCGGCAGTCTTGGCGTTGTCGCCCTCTTCGTAGAGCCAGTCGCTGGCCTTGGAGACTCTCTCGGAGAGAACAGTCAGCTGATCCGGCTTTACAGCCTTGACGAACTCTTCGTTATCGGCAAGGTCTCGGCTACGGTAGATGAAAGATTCCAATTCATTAAGAGCTTCTTCGCGCAGGATGCGATCGTGGTCCGAATCATCGAAAGCAAGGAGGCGGCCGTTGATGCGACTGAGCTCAGCGACTGATGGTGCCGGAGTCCCGAGCGCGACGGACTTCAAGCTGATCGGGATAACTTCAAGCTTAACCTGAGGGGTGGCCTTTGCGTCCTTCTTTGCGTCCTTGGTGGATGTGGTGGTCGTCTTGGAACTGGCGGAGGATGCAGTGGAGGACTCCGACTCGGGCTCGAGGGTGATCGATTCACGGGGTTCGCCATCTTCGCCGAGGGGCTCCTGCTCATCCTTCTTGCCGAGGCCGAAGAAACCCTTGACGTCTTCAACGATTCCTTTCTTCTCAGATTCCACCTCGCAGCTAACGGTACCAGCCATAACTTCGGGAAGACCGTCCACAGGGCTGAGGCGGATCGTGAACTTCGTGGTAATGTTTGCAGTAGTGCAGCCAAAGTTATCCTTTAGCTTAGCAACAGACGCAGTAAGGTTCTGGGTCTGGACACCGAGGATGGGCTGTTCCTCATCCTGGGCAAGATGCTGAGCGAAGCTGAATTCGAAATCCTCCAGGTTCTTCACGGTAACTTGCTTCTCAGGACCGACCTGGGAAGTGGCGGTGAACAGCTTCTGGTTTCTCTGCTTGCCGTCTGACTCCCACTTCAATGAGATGGGGTACGTAGCGGCATCACCGGTGCGAATATCCTTAACACGGAAACTAGGGCTGAGAGCAGCTCCCTTAAAGGCAGCACCAAACACAGCCGCCTCATCAGCGTTGACATTGGTTCTGATCTTCTTAGAAGAGCCGGCGAAGTTCTCCAATTGCTTCTGGACGAACGGGGTCCGAATGGCTCCACCGTGAAGCACGACAGATTCAATATCGCTCAATTGAAGCCCGGCCGCCGTCAAAGCCTGCTCCACTGGGGTCCCAATACGGGCGACATGCTCAGCAGCCATCTTCTCAAAATTGGCACGGGTGAGCTTGTACTTGAAGTTGACATTCTCGTCGTACAGTCCCTCGAAGCTTGTCGAAGTCTCAGTGTTGGCGCTCAGAACCTGTCGGAGCTTCTCCGAATCCTTCCAGAGTCTGGACATAGTCTTTCCATGCGCCTTGATTTCAGCTGGAGTAACCTTATCCTTGAGCTTCTTGTCCTCAACCAAGTGGGCGACCATGTCGTTCACAATGAGGTCGTTTAGGGCATCACCTCCAAGTGATTTGTCCCAACCAGATCCAACAACATGAACTTCCTGGATAGTTTTGTTAAATTTGCCAATATCCTTAACCTTGCGGCTCTGGAACCGCAAAACACTCGCGGTCGTAGACCCAGCACCCATGTCGTACACGATGTGGTATTCGGGCTTCTCGCCGTCAGAAACGCTGGGGAAAGTACGGCTGGTAGCGTAGTTCAGACCGACAGCCAATCCATCACTGACAAGAGCCTGAATCCTCAGACCCGCCAGTTCAGCCGCCAACTCGAGGCTGCGCTTCTCCTCCGCCGTGTAGAATACAGGGTAGGTAATGACGACATCGCGGACATCGGATCCCTTTCCAGCCAACGCATCAGCGTTAGCCTTGATCTGCTTCAACTGCATTGCTAGAATCTCCTCAACCAAGAAGGCCTCCTTCTTCTGCGCCTCTCCGAGTCGGTTGCTGCGGAGAGCAACAGACCCACGACCATCAGGGGCGGTCTCCAATTTCAACGCGGGGAACCTGTTCCAATATGTCTTGACTGCCTCCTGATCGCCATCGTTAAACGGAACACCCAGCAGAGTCTTCAAGTTGATGTAAACGTCATCCGGGTACCGAGCGGCGAGGGCGAGCGCATTACCACCATAGAACCGTTCGGGGAAAGGCGCATCGCTCTCTCTTGTAGGCTTGAAAGCGACAGCAGCGGACTCCTTGCGCTTCGAATCTTTAGTGAGGACGATCTCGAGCGGAATGCCGGGTTTCACGAGAGCAGCCTTGAAATATTCCGTGCCGATGTCGATACCCAGGACGGCCGATCCGGCGGCAGAGGCTGGCCCAGCAAAGCTGAGGAGGAATATGAGGAATGGGAGGACCATGAGGGACAGCATTGGCGAGCTGGACAATTGTCGGCGATTTAAGAACGCCATGATCTATGTGTAGGCTCCGGGCTGCGGGAGTCAGCCAAATTGCCGATTCAAGGAGTTGCTCGTAATTTCAACAGGGAATATTTACCCCAGTGCGCACATATATAGACAAATTGACAGATATTCAACGACTCCACCGGTTTGCCGAATAGTGCGTCGGGTTCGGGCTAGCTTTGCGCCAGATGGATGATCGGATGGAGCTATGGGATAGCTCAAGACTTGTGTTGGGTTGGGGTTGGGGAGTGGGGGAGATGAACATGAAAAGAAAATTAGGAAAATGACTCAAAATTAAGCCATTTGAAAGCAAAGGGATACTGTGGCCACTTGGCGGTAACGTAACTTGAAGCCTAAAAGAGCTGTTGGATGAGGACACGGGTCATCATGCAAACACGATGTCTGATGTTTGCACTGCTTATCGTTATCGCATTATGTCACAGCCCTAATTTCGAACAGGGCTGAGTTGTATACCAAACGAGTTGTGAACGTCCTAATTTTATAATCGTGAAGGGAGAGGTGGGCTTAATAGAAGTAAGTATGGATTCAGGACTGATGTATATATGACTATAATTAAGGGTCCATAACCATGGATAAGGAGCGTCAAGTCGTGAATAAATCCGTTAATAACCGTCATCCTGGTGCCCTTCAAGACTGGATATGCCCAAAACTTTTTTTTTTTTTTTTTTCTCTGAATATTCGGGTAATACTCTCTTGTTTCATACGGAACATCCATAGTTCGGTTTCTCACCAGCCACTGCGTAGAGCATTGACATTATATCTGGTCTGACCGATCAACTTCGGCGTAGATCAATTAGAGCAGAGCAAACAGGAGAGCCAGGCCAGGGATGAAGGCCGCAGCAGATTTCTGGAGAACTGGAGCACTGTTGAAAGCAGGTGAGGAGAAAGCAGGGGGAGCGGAGGTGGAAGAAGTGACTGGGCTTGACTGTGCCGGGGCAGTAGGCTCAGTCGCTGGGATATTGGGCTTGGTATCTGGAGGAGGCACCACCACAGAGGTTGTGGGAACAACAGGGGGAACAGTGGCCTTAGTCGGAGTGGTTGTGGGCTGAGTGCAACCCTCAGTGCAGGTGGAAACCGATGTCACGGTGATCGTGCTGGTCTGGGTCACAGGGCGTGTGTAGGTTGATGTGCCGCTTGTGATAGTACTCCAAGTCACTGATATTATTAGCAATTAAAATTGACAGAAGGGTCAGGCTTTTACTTACCCGGGCAGGTGGTAGTAGTATATGTGGTGGTCACGGTAACTGGAGGAGGAGTGCCAGTGGGGGTCTCAGTCTCGCAAGGAGTGGTAGAAGTGGGAGGGGGCGCGGTGGGAGTTCGGGTCTCACTAGGCGTAGTGCTAGTAGGAGGGGGCAAGGTAGGAGTGTCGGTCTCACAGGGAGTCGAGCTCGCAGGTGGAGACGAAGTGGGAGTGTCAGTCTCGCAGGGAGTGGAGGTAGGCGTCACAACCGGGGGCGTAGTAGGCGTGTCAGTCTCACACGGGGTGGAGCTCGCGGGAGGAGAAGTGGGAGTATCGGTAGGAGTATCGGTCTCACAAGGAGTCGAGCTCGCAGGGGGAGACGAGGTAGGGGTGTCAGTCTCGCAGGGAGTTGAGCTCGCGGGTGGAGACGAAGTGGGAGTGTCAGTCTCGCAGGGAGTGGAGGTAGGCGTCACAACCGGGGGAGTAGTAGGCGTGTCGGTCTCACACGGGGTGGAGCTCGCGGGAGGAGGAGAAGTGGGAGTATCGGTGGGAGTATCGGTCTCACAAGGGGTCGAGCTCGCAGGGGGAGACGAGGTAGGCGTCACAACCGGAGGCGTAGTACGCGTGTCGGTCTCGCAGGGAGTTGAGCTCGCGGGAGGAGGAGAAGTGGGAGTGTCAGTGTCCCATGGAGTGGAGGTAGGCGTCACAACCGGAGGAGTACTAGGCGTCACGACTGGGGGAACAGTAGGCGTGTCCGTCTCGATAGGTGGAGTCGTGGTATCAGTTTCACATGGGGTGGAGGTAGGTGTCACACCCGGGGGTGTAGTAGGCGTTACAACCGGGGGAATAGTAGGTGTGTCAGTCTCGCACGGGGTGGAACTCTCGACAGGCGGAGTAGTCGGTGTCACGACTGGGGGAACAGTGGGGGTGGACTCAACAGGCGGGGGAGAGGTCTCTGCTGGGGGACCACCGCCACCGTGCCCACCATCTCCATGATCGCCATTTCCGTGGCCCCCATGGCCACCACCCCACCATGGACCACCGCCGTGGTCGTCACCGCCGCCGCGGACAGCGATGCGAGCTTCACCAGCATGTCTCGGAGCAATAACCACCCCGGATACCAAGGTCACGGCGTAGAGCAGAACGATAGGAGTGCCGCGCATCTTAGCTAGCAAACGAATGATTGTTATGTACTGGAATATATAGGGCTGATATGTTCCTGGAAACGAAGGACGATAGGAACCGTAGCGAGAGAGTTCCTAGACAGGCAATATCGACAATTGAAATATTTGCAGGATCGAGGCAGGGTGCAGAGGGGGAGTAGAGCAAGTTTATATGTGCCTCTGGGATTAGGTCTTCTCAGAGCTCCAATTCCTGTTTGTCTGGCTCAGTCGATAGCTCCATTCTGTTGACGATTAGGCCAGTGTGGACCATCCGGTACCATGTTGGGCACTCAAGATAGACGAAAGTCAGAAAAAGTGGCGCTCATATTCTAACATCAACCAGAACCAGCATAGGCGAGCAGTATTCAGCAGTCGGCCCGGATATTCCCAGCGATGTGGCTGGTCATGGATCTGGATGCAGAGGTCATGACCAGCGCATGTACACGGGCCCAGTTGACTAGACGACCAGGTGCTAGGGTTGAGCCAATGATAACTTGACGAGGTCTCGGATATTGGCGTTTAGCGTTCCGACCTGGAAAACCTGAGTTCAACCATTCCAAAGTCAAAGTATTCAGAGCCCGGTGTATGAGACCACCCAATTGACTCTGATGGTGCAGATCGGTACTTGGCAATGCGGGAGATGGCTGTGATTTTCCGTCATCGTCCACGGGTACTGAGTACACTCCATATTCGGCTATGCTTCTGCTGGTTTCTGTTTTCTTTTGTCCCTTGCCTCTTTTCTTTGTTTCACACTTCATATGGGTAGCGATATAAAGTCTGGTATGAAAGTGTCTCTTGCACACATCATGAGACCGCGCTATAAATAGCTCTTAAGTTCAGCCACAACCACATGTGTCCAGAGAAAAGTGTGGGGAAACCTCACGAATAATAAACGTGGAATTTTGAACGAGGTAGGGAATATGCCCAGATCAAAGTAAGTGATAACTTGGAAACCTCGGAACTCTAGCAAGGCATAAAAAGATCAGAGGGCAGCGCGGTACCGGTAACGCCCATCTGCCTAGGTGGAAGTCTGGACTTGAGTCATCTGGGTCTATTCCAGCCTAGGCGATGATCGTAAGCTTTTGATCAGTGAATGTGAATCTGGGTTAGTGAATGTGAGTAAACTGTGTGGGTGCGGGGATACGGAGCAGTCCCGACGCAGGGATGTGCCCCTGTCTAATGCAGCCCTGGAGGTGACGTTATAGAGTACATCAGTTGAAAGTCTATACGGAGTAGTCCCTGGCCCTTTCTCTAAAATTAGGGATGGCGCATTATGTATACCCAGGTAGTACTTGGTGATGTCAAATGTGTTGTCCTTGTTTTCGCTCTCTTCCTCTTTATTTCCCCCTCTTTCGATATTGATCATTTGTTTTTTTTTAATGATCGTTCCCTACTTTTGAAGTATACAATACCCATGGATATAGCAGAACATTGAATTCGTAGAACTGCCTGTTCTTCCACGGCCTCTATGCACTTGTATTATTCCACGGTAGCCGCACAACTATAGAAGCCTTCATAGACCTCGAAAATATTGCCAGCCTTCTTCCAATGTTTTCTCCAAGGTTTAGAGGAACGAGGGATCCATGGTACGGAGAATGCGGGGGCATTGTCACCAAAGAAATGATATCTGATATGTTTTCAGAGTACTCCGTATCCACGATCAGGATATGTCTTGAACTCTCCAACCCACGGGGTCTTGGAAAAGCATGATCCAGGAAGTCCCTAGTCTTCTCAATTGTGGTTAGTGCGCTGAGGAGGCTACTCCGGTGTCCCTTGCCGTATTCCCGTCCAACCATACCTAGGTGGCGCACATATCCCAGTCGTCACACCCCAACAGACAACAATGAAAGCTTCTGCTCCGTACATGTGGGGATATACTCTATACAATGTGACCTTAAGCCACTGAATCATTCTGGGTCTTTTCCTGCGGAATCATTATATACTGGTGGTATTGCATACTCCGGATATTGGGCCTGTGTAATGGGAGGCAATTATCACCCCAAACCGACTATATACCTTGTCATTTTGATTGCGATGATATCAACATGAGTACATACAAGAAGTGTGTTTAGTCGTCATCATCGTCCGAGCCACTGCTCCACCCTGTCTCGTAGTACTCTCGAATCTCCCCAAGTCCATTTACCAAGGCCTCGCGCTCATCGACCGACATCAGGCGAGCGGCAGTTGCCGAGATAGCCTTGATCCTCTGAGCCGTTCGTGTCGAGGCGGTCAATGCGGTAAACACGTTTACTCCAGTACCTACCTCGGGGGTGGGGAACATGTCATGCGGGAAACTGTCAAGGATGGGCATGCTGAGTGGCGTGTGGAAGCTATAATAATGGTATAGAATGTGAGTATCCTGGACAGGCAAAGTAAGTGTGCAAAATGGGGAACCTACCTCTGTAGCATCGACTCTGAGTTGTATCTTCTGAGTTTGCGAAGGTGCCCAATGTCGCTGTCCTCGGTGGACTCACTGTCCCTTTCGGGTTCGTCTCCACGAGTTACCTGCACTTGGTTAAAGATATGAGCGCCCTTGTTATACTCGCCGTCATAGGCGAAGTCAATGTCAAATTCAATTGCAGCTTTGGTCGGCCCATCTTCATTGGACGCTTCCTTGGTTTGACCGCCATTGATTTTGATCTTATTAATCGAAGATTGCAATTCGAAGATGGTGTGCGTGCCATCTTCTCCAGCGAGAGAAGCCTCGAAATGCTGATATGGCCGTAATCGAGAGGGCAATGTGACCGTCTCAATAGCTGAGGCTAGCAAGGCAGATTTTTGCCATTCTGATTGGCGATCGACATTGAGATAACCGGGCAGCTTATGCGGAACATCGATAATTGGGGAATACAGTGATGCCAGTGGGGCAATGGCGTAAAGTGACCTGGCCTTGTTCGTATCCTTCTTGAACTGGTGATGCTATACAAAGTTCGAAACTTAGCCAACCGAGCTCGCAAGTCTTCAAAAAGGGCATCGCTGTCTCACTTACCCGCTGTGTTTTGGTGCCGTCCTCAATAGCCCACACCCAAATACTTTTCTTTCCGAATTCATCCCTCAGTCTTTCCATATACTGGGCAGCAAATCCGCCCCAGGCATCATCTGACCCAGAGAACAATTGCAGCGCCCGGAAGTGATCACATTCTTCAAGGAGAGGTCTCAGGTCACGGTCTAGAAGGTCATGCTCCTTGTCGAGGTCTTTGAATAACTCTTCCCCGACATTCCAGTCCTCAAAGGGCATTGTCTGGGAGTTTAAGTCGTATTCATTTAGCTGGACAATGGACCTTGGGTGATAATACACTCTATTGTAGTCTGACCAGTAGCGAACGGACTCTGATGTCAGGCGAGGTGCTGGAGTGCCCAAATCCAAGCTTTTCTGATAGTCGCTTTGTTGAATTGGAGTTTGTTTCTGGACTATCTCTGCTCCATCCCTGCCATATGTTAATTTGAAGAACGTGTCTACCAATTCTACTGGCATACCATAATCCTTGACCAGCTGTGGAGTCTTCACTCAGCTCGTAAAGTGCATTGTATCTGCGCAATGTTCCGAATCCACCCTTCAGATCATAGATTACTGTGCGTGGAGTGTAAGTCTCAGAGCCATCCGCTCCAACACCTGGTCGAAAGTGAACGTCATGATCAACATCGGACTGTTCTCCTTCGGTATACGTAAAGTATGATTCCTGGTTATATATCAGAACGAAGTTCATATCTCACCGTAGATGACAGTACCTGCAGATTCCAAAAATGTGTTGCTAGATAGTTAGCCCGCTGGCCAAGCTGAAGTGTCACAATTTCATGCATATTGATGGATGCAAACGACCCGTCCAGTGTGGCCCCTCAGTAAATTTTGATATCGACAACCTTGGAATGTCTTAAGGACGCACAGACGTAGCCAAAACATGACGCTAGGCCTGATGTGGGGGTGTACGGCACGTGAGTGCCTAACCATGTTAGGGAAGGTGCAGAGAGTCACCAGGGCAACAGTCACATGATCCTTCCAAAGAGGGCAATAAACATGTTTCTGTGGGTGCGTCACCACACTAACTCCACAACGGTGATTTTGCCTCGTGAATCTCCTTATTCCTGTGATGATTCTTTAACCTTGTGATCTTCATCGGCTGGATTCATCACTTGTTACCAAGCATCTGCGATGGAGTCTCCAACACGTCCCATCCCGAGCCCCTCAAAAGCCCTGCATCCGGTTTCGCCGGAACGCATGAATCAACATAACATACCTGCCTCTCCCTCACTACCTTCCGACCTCCTCACACTACACAACAAGAGCACCCGAGGTGTTTCAGAAGTACAAGCCAAAGTGGCATTTCTAAACGGCCTCTCTCGAGGCAGCCCTGCCAACTCTGCAGGAAACAATGCCGCTCTACAACGCGCTATCCTGGGCCGCGAGGAAGCCGAGTCTGCCCTAGTCACCGCACAAGAAGATTTATCTGAAGCACAGACGCGAGAGCGCCGGATCAGTGAACGCCTCGAGTCCTTGCTGGAAGAGTTACACGGGACGAAAGAACGCCAGGCCCACGAAAGATCAATTTTCGAAAAGGAAATCCGAAAAGCCCGCAAGGAAGCGTTTCGGGCTGGATCGACGTTGGTAAAACTTCAAGAAGAATTGAAACACTCGAAATCAGAGATCAAAACACTGAAAGAGGAACTGGGAGCAGAACGAGAGGCGAAGGACAAGGCCAAACAGGAGGCATTCGAACGTGCCTACGCTCTGGCTGGTCTTACGGAGGAACTTGAAGTCTTGAAAGAGAAATTCCGCGCGCTTGAAACGGATAACCACTCGAGCACCCTCGAAGTCCGCGCTCATGAGATTCGGAAAGAAGACTTCGGGAGACTGTCAATAGCAGAAGGCGACCTCGCATTTTTGGCCACCCCACGCAGACCGAAACGAGCCGCTGCGGGATCTGCCCGATCCCCAGCTCCGACACGCGACGAAGAGCACGCGGAAGCCACTCCTCCCAAGCGCCCACGTTTGTCGGACTGTGCACCAACGACGGAGAGTGAACGACCCGCATCCGAAACCGCTGTTGAGCAGGACGAGGAGGATTTGTTGGAGGATATTAAGGACGAGCTAGTTTTTGAGCGTCGTCGCAGAGTGGCAGCCGAAGAAATGGTGCATTTCCTAAACATTGAGTGCCAGTTCGAACGCTGCTCTTGCAGGCTTGCTGAGAGCCAAGGTCGTCGCTACATCTACGACGCTGATTACTATAACAAATTCCAACGGCCTCAGATTGAGGCGGAAGAGAAAGCTCGTGCTGAGCAAGCCAGCATTCAGAAAGCTAGTGTGCACCAAGTCCATCCTCACCCAACCAGCACCCCAGAGGCTAGCCCTCCCCCTCCTCCACCTCCCGTCCACCGATCTCCTATTCACCAGGCTACCAGTCCCCAGGTGGGATCTCCTCAACACCGCCAGGAAGAACCCGAGCCAAGTCGTACCCCTCTGGCCGCGCCACCTGTTCCTGTCCACCAACACATTGCGCCTGCTATGAAGGCTGAACCTGCGGACCTCCACAAAATGGAGATGCCAGCCGAGCCCCTGGTTACGTTTTCTCCAGAGACCGGCACATTCACGACATTCCCATCTCCTCTCCGAGACAACGTCAGACCTCCGCGATTGGATTTCTTCAAGGCACCCGATCTCGCTGAACCCCACCCAGACGTCCACGCTCGTCATATGGACGCCTCTGCATCAACCGATCAACAGGTCGACTCGTCCACCCCCTCAGGGGAGCCGGCCCTGACCAGGATGGCTCGTCCCACTCCATCAGATGGTGCTGCTGAACACTCACGTGCACCGCTGTCCGTGGAAGCAAGACCGTCGAGACGTTTCGAGAGAGAGCCCCATGGACACCGCCAGCCCATCAATCCCCCAAAGAGAGCTCCTTCCCGACAAGAGCCACAGTCTCAGCGCACTTCGCACCCTGGCGTACCCGATACACCCATCGACCGCGAACAAGCGCTTGCACAGATCAGAGCGCGACGAGGCCGTACCCATAGCAAGCAGCGATCAGTCAGTGCCAGCGAACCTGGCCGCACAGCTAGGGCCTCAGCAGGATCCAACCCAACCCCTGCTCGGGGACCTCGACGCCTTCCTAACCCCAATCTTCGGGCTGATTCGAGAACCGAGAATGAACTTGGTGAGCGTCGAGATATGAGCGCTCCTGTTCGGATGTTCCGACGCTAATGAATGCCCTGGGATGTATGTCTCATGATGCATATTTATGTCTTTCTTTTGCATGGTCTGCTGTCGTTTCCTCTAATACCCCCCGGCGCTGCATCATTTTGTCTTTATTTCATTGCATGGCGATTGGAAGCAATATGTTTTGTCTGTTTTGTGTTTGGATCTTTTAGCTCCGATATCATGAGCCTCAGTATACTATGGATTTAATTTCCCAACTGCCTGTCCTTCATTTGATGCAATCTTGGCTTCAGTGTCTGTCCCTCTTTATACATTTCATATGTCTTACTTTTCTTCTTCTGTACATAGATTTCGATTGCTGAGAGTCAATTCTATTTGATCATGGTTACAATGTTTATCCAATCCATATAAAAAGATGTGTATTGACCTACAATGTATAATATATGCCTAACAAGAAACAAGATCTCACGAAGATCTTCACAAACGAGATCTCAAATATAAAACAGCCCTAGCGAGAACCAGCCTCTACAAGACTGAGATCCCGCAGCATCTAATCCTCGCACTATCAACCTTCGCCGCACGACCCCACCACAGAGAAACCAACTCCTCAACAAACACCCGGTCCGTCGCGCTCCACACATCAAGCCCCATCTCCGCCATATCCGCCACGGTGATCGTGACAGTGTCATGGGGACCGCCATCCCGCTGACCAGCTCTCGACCTATGATTCGCAGACCCGCTCACACTTGACCGCTGCCGAAGCAAAGGCGAATTCCCCTCATCGCCGTGGATAGACTGACGAGACATGGACAGCGAAGCATCGGTATCATCGTCTTCATCGATATAAGGCGCATCATTATAGGCGTCATCATCGAGGTCGCTATCATAGCGCGCGATGGCGCCAGCCAACGTAACGAAGATCTGTGACGTCAGGCGGCGGAAGTACGCGACCAGCGCGACTTCGGGCGGTTGCTGATCGTCGTGGACGGGATTACGGGGCGGGTCAGAGTGGGAGGTTGGGTTGTAGGGTGGACGGGCGAGACTCTCGACGCTTGCCAGAAGGCGGGAGTCTTGTTCTATCTGGTGTTCTTCTTCTTCCTCTGACAGGCCGTCGCGGTTCTCGCCGGCGGAGGCCCACCAGATGAAGGATGTGTAGGCGAGCCGGGTCCAGGAGATAGGCTCGACGACGGGGCTGGAGGAGTATGTTGAGTCTGTGTCTGAGGGGTCTTGTTCTGGGGATGTGGGGCGGTCGTTGGAGAGTTGATGGAGTCCGCGGCGGAGCATTGAATAGCGCCGGGCGTCGCGCTGGGTTGCTTTTAGTTGGATCTCTTGGGTTTGATTGGGTTTGCCGCCTGTGTTGTGGATTAGGGAGATTTTGGGGAAGGCTCGCTGGGCTGTCTGTTGTGAATAAGGTGCGGGGAGGGTGACGAGGAGGTCGAAGAGGTCGGGTTTCAGGGTTAAGACGGTGTCGGTAGAGCAGGCGATCCAGCTTGGGTCTGTTTCGGGGTCTATGATGCTGCGCGATGGATCGAAGGAGGAGAGGTAGGGAATATCATGAATGCCAACGTTGAAGAGGGGACGGGGGCGTAGTGGTGGTATGCGATCGGCGGGGAGCAGCTGCAGGAGGGAGTTTGGCAAAGAGGCTAAGAGAGATAGATCATATACTGGAGCTGAATTAGCAGTAGGTCAATTAAAATGCCCATAGACGCGTACCGAAGTTGCAAGATGTGTGTACAGGAGCCTCGCCCATGAACAGAATCCGCTTGCGCAGCAAAGCTGCCCTGTAGAGGGGGAAGATCAAAGGTCCGAAGCACTCCGTGAAACCTGGAAGCGATGAAGCGGGGTGGAAGGGCGTTAAGGCTGGCTTGAACGTTTCCAGTACCATTGCATCGCTGAAGGCGCGGTTGCGGCTCGAGTGACCTGGCCGCTCGCCGGGTCGGAATCGAATACTAAGAGGCGAGTCGAGGGGGAGTCAGGCGCTGAATAATCGGTTCCTCCCACCCTATATGTGTCCCAATAATCACACAGCGGCTGCATATCCAACATGTTCTCGGCGTATTTCCTATCGAGCACCGGTGTCAGTCGGGATCTCGGTCATGGCGCGTGCTTGGTGATACGAACACCGTCAGTTCCTTGAGCCTTGGAGCGTGTCGCCAGCTTTTCCCAAGCCTTCCGGTGCTGAGGGGCACCAGAACTCCGATCGCAAACATCTTCGCGTTGCGTTCGGCCTCCGTAGCGGGATGGTTGAGGAACGCGCTGATACCGGCATACTGTTCATGGACGAAGTACCTAAAGGAGCGCGTCAGCAAGATCGGATCCAGGGCTGCTGAAGACGAACATACACCAGATCTTCAGTGACATTGTGCAGCCCGGAGGGCAGTGACTTGTATTCCACAACCCCTTCAACCTCAACTGTTCACTCGGGAGTCAGTACTGCGGGTCGGACTGATTGCAGCCGCGGCTAGATAATTGATTTCTCACCTCCCGGCGCAGTTCGCTTCCACGAGACTACATATCTATTGTCGCAGAAGGTTAGCGATAGGTTCCTAAGCTTAAGAGCTATGATGCCCAGGGGAAAGAGAAGGGATTACCCGGTCCTGATATCGAAGCTGATGACGAACAAGGCGGCAATGGCTGGTGGCGACTCCATAGTGGAATGTGAGACGTCAATGCCCAGAGGCCTAGGAGATTCAGATACCATTATGAAGAGGAATCATGGGGTGCGACGCCATACAAGCAGTGTCGGGGAATCACGGTAAGTTGAGGGGGCGAGCCTCGCAAAGGGGACCTTGGCTATGCGGAGTTAGTGCCTGAGGCAGCGTATCGGACAATCATTCGCTGTCTGACGCCTCATGGCTTTTCCCTTACAGAAATATACCTCCGCGGTCTCAATGTCGCCCAGGGACCGGTCTTTGAATTGATTGTGGAATTTTAAATTCTAAGTCGGTTTAGTCCCTAACTCAACTTCGATCGCCCCCGGTCTACCATCTCTATAGGACCAATGCCACCATCCATCTTAGCTCTTCCCCACTGGCAGCTTCTTTGCAGATAAGTCGTAATATGCTGAGGTGCACAGGTAACCTGGGATATACTAGAGTTAGTGGACTTCTGAGGATGCTCAAGCTCTGCATAAACCGTCCATCTAGCCAAAGCGTACGAACCTTTTCTTGGGCCACTAATGCCGCCCACATTATCACGATCGGTGAACCGGGCGAGGGACCGAACGTTGAACCGGCCGGAGGAGGCACTATGCATCGTGAACGTGTGTTCCACACTACGGTCGTTCTCCCCGATGGAAAAGTCGCCTCTTCGGCGGCCAGCAGTTCGGCGTTGCATTCAATGAGGAAACCGTCCAATTTATTCCGGAACACGACCCTGTAACAACACTTTCACGGAGTTGTAGCAGAACAATGTTGTGAGAGTATACCATACTGTATCAATCCTCCTTTTCGATGGCCGGGCCTTGAACGCAGGTGGTGGACTCTGTGGCAATTGCACAGCCAGCCACTACGATGACCAGATCTTCACACCACCCTACCTCCTTACTCAATCCGGTGAGCCTCGACCTCGTCCCGAGATCCTCTCTGGGCTGGAAGATTATGCCATGGTGGGCAGTATCTGAGATTGCAAACCTCCATACTGTCAACGCTGATCAACGTCGCATTCCACTCAAACTCAGGGTTATATCATTCTCCAAGAATATCTACAAAACTACCCTTCCAAAGGATTCGTGTATTCTCATCCCCGGATACTGGATGTTGTTCGTTATGGACGAGGCGGGCGTGCCTAGCGTCTCGAAGATTATGATGATTGGCTTGGACAAAAAGAGGATCATCCAACCTGCACAGAATCCGCTAGGCCTGTTGGAGGCACAGAACAGCAAGCACGAATCACCCCTGACCTTTCAGAAATCATGGTAACCAACATTAGTTTTACAGACGCCGAGTCATTCATGAGCATCGGGTTGCTGAAACGAAAGTGGTTTTGAAGCAAGCTGGCTATTTTGGACAGGTCAGAAGTTGACATAGCGTCGCTTTAGATCTCTTGCAGTGCTTGACACTTTCGCATAGCTGTAAAGAGTATAGTCTGAAAGAATTCCTCACAACACTGGCCATACTTTAAATGTGGTTTTTTTCTAGCCTTAAGGATAGAGGAAAGATGTTGGGACATAAATAGTCTACCAGGTATGTTTTCTGATATTCGTTCCATGCCATTGCCTCTAATTAGATAGTTATCACAAACTGCAAAAGATTTTGGTTTATCTATGCTAGAGAACCGCGATTATACTCCCAGCCGATAACCCGTACTGTGTTAGGGCGATTGCAACCAGGGAAGGCAGAAGTCAGAAATCAAACGAGGGAGAGCAACGGGATGAGCCATCAGGTTGCTTAGTGAGTATCTCAAGGTCGTAACATTCCAAGTTCCCAAGGTCATTACACCATATTGTATATTGAGCGTAGACTAATTAGATCGAGAGAAGCAGACATTTGAGGAGCTATCCCCCATACTAATTTTGTGAAATGTTCTGCTGGCGAAATACGATATGGCGCACTGGCGGCTACATATACACTGCCGTACCGCCCACATCAAAGGTTATATAGTTATAGTTATAGAGAAGTCCGTTTCACGAATGTTATGCATGCATGTGGGTCTGCATGTGGGTCCAGGCATCGACCCCTTGTTAGTGTAGATAGTTAGTGTGGGAGCTCGCTTCCTTTCCTCCCAATACAACTCTCTCCTCTCTGCTTTCTTGGCCCTACACAGTAGCGTCCAACAGGTTATTACCCCTCACTTTTCAAGAGCTATCATCTACAAGTAGCAGATTGCATTCAATTTAAATTTCACCTATTCCGTGCAGAGAGAGTCGCGGATAGGAGTGCAGATCCAAAACTGGCGGGTACTTTTTTTGGGCCCCACAACACCCGAACCGACCGAACCAATCAGAGATTTTACCGGGTATTGTACTCCACAACAGCCTTTTACCCACCCTTTTTATCCTTTCCGATTCGACGATTAACCCTTTGCTTCGACGAATCACATCGCTTCATTTCATACAACAATCCTCACATTGATCCAAACCAAGCAAAAACAACAACGTCAAAAGATCCGGGAATACTGTCGCAGGACACAAGGATGGAGGACGACAACGACAACGGGGGTGAGGGTCCTGGATGGACCCTCACCCACAACATGAGACTAGCAATCGGACCTGGCGCACCGAACGATCGCAACTGGGATGACTACATGGATGCGATTCACACAGCAGGAGACCAAGGATATAATCTTCCGGCATTGGAAGCTTTGCATTGTACAAGCTGGAACCACAGTTAAAGGACAAGGAGGACTTTGACTATTGGTATGGCGGCGTTGTCAGAATTCTCCGGTGCCATGGTCTCCAGCGTCTGATCGACATAAATGTCGAGAGGCCAATGAGAGACTCTCCAAATGCACTCATGGGTGGAGCTGTCAATGCAAGTTGCAACATGGCTTGCACATTGTATTGATCCGGAAGTTGTCCAAGATATCACTTCGACAGGGGAAAGAACGACATTGGCCGACGACTTTATGCACCAGTGTAAGCTCCACATGCGGGGAGAAGGACACGGAGCCCTCAGCGCGGCGATAATACCATTTGTCAACACAAAGCGCACGGAGTTTTCGACAGCAGGTGAATTCATCGACGCCGTTAAACAGAGATACAGAACGGCAAACAATCTGAAAGCAGACATCTCTCCGTACGTGGCGACAGTGATCATGGCATCTCAACTGCAGGAGATCCCGGAGCTCCGGATTCTAATTGAGATCCGAGATTACGAGATGAGAAAGATCAAAGACCCGGCGAAAGAGATCTCAGTCAACGACTTTTTCAAGTACTGCGCAGACATGCAGGACAAAATCAGACAATTCGGAATTGATAGTGGCGTAGGAGTGTTCTGAATTATCGGCATCACCCATGATGATTTTGCGCGCAAGGTTATTCGGACAGGGCTATGAGGTAGTGCATGGGTCCTTTAGCTCGCATCCGACTGTTGATCATACATAAGGGAATTTGTCTGCGCGGCGACGGAGGATTTCTGGCCCAATGGTAGTTAGTTTTGAATTGCTCTACCGGTGTTGTAAACCACATAGTACCTACAAATAGTGGTCCCACCCATGGATCGACAAACCCTTAGCTCACCCAAGCGCGGCGAGGAGTGAGCATCTTCACTTTTGTCAGTTAACTTATTTAGGAAAGATAGTTGCCTCGGTAATTAATCAGTCTAGTAGCACATGAAGCTTGGTCTGCTCCCAGTGCCTCATGAAATATGTCCTTTTTCTGGTCTTTTTAGATGTCTAGTTATATAGGTATTTTCCTCACACTATCTCGGCGCACATTGCTGGCAAGAACCTCACCAAAAAAAGCACTATATGTTGAGGAGCTATCAATAAGAGCGGTACAGACAGGCGGGCCAACAATCTAAGAACAACAAGAAGATACAGTAGTAGCATATCTTAGCACGCGTTCAAACACATGAACGAGGCTGCAGTGACAAGGGATTGTAATTATTCATGTACATATCAAAGAACACCTTTCTCCGGTGTGGTCTCGAGTAGTTGACTAGAGGCCGCTGGACCTCGGTGAGGATGACCTAGAGGAGTTGTAGAAGACGTTGTTGCCAGATAGCCTTGGTTATAGCCGGTTGATATTTCCGCGTTCGCGATGTGGTCCGGAAGCGGGTCAAGGCCACTGTAGTCTTTCATGCTGAGGTCAATAGACACCATGGCGCCCTGGGTGACCCTGAATATCGTCGAAAATTTACTGCTATAAGAGTCGTCGGTTGAGTGGTACAGAAGGACGCCTACAGTGACACAGAGCGCAGTGACGCCGAGTGCGGTGCCGTAGGCGGCCCAGAGAACCGATCGGGTGTAGATGTATATGTTGCGGTAAGAGTTGATGGTCACATTCGTGTCTGGCACTGCCTCCACTGTGTAGTTGGGTCTATTATGCATGTTTAGGGCGCTGGGCAGGCTTAGCATACAGATTGATAGTACATACTGGAACATTTCGGAGCCCATGAGCGAAAACGTGATGTTCTCGAAAGGTGCTTCAAGGGCATTTGATAACCGTGAATAATCTTTCGAAGAATTGACAGATCTCCCCTTCCAATAATCCATGAATGGATTAGGATCAGATGCTGTGGTAGATGAAAAGATACCCATCTCTTCTGTTTCCATCAATGTTGCTGATAAGATGTTGGTGGTCTGCTTCATCGAATTCACAGCGTTCACTTCAATACCAGATTTATGGTACGCGAGATGGGTCATATTGGTACTAATCGATTCAATCAAAAGATTACCAAATGCGTCCATTATAGACTGATAGGACAGATATTCTATGATACGAAAATTGTGTGCGATCGAATTATTCGAAGATACTTCAGGTTCGTCGAAGTTGACAGCACCGTGAAGGGAGGCAATTCCGTTGAGAACTGCTTTATCTGTCACCTGAATCGTCTGGCCGCCATTGACGTAGGTAGGGTTGGCCTGATACGACGCATTGTGGAGCATACAGCGTAAAATCATTGGATCTTGTACAGCTCCGGTCACGTTCTCCAGGACTTCACCATGTTCGTGGCTTTCCATGGCACGCGGAAAGACAGCAACAAAACATAAAAATCCACTAACCACGACGGGTTGATAGCTGGGGGCTCTATTGGCAGGATTGTACCTTGCGCCGCGACACTATTGACGACCCTTTGAGTTTCCGGCGTAGGGCCCCTATACGCGCTAAGCCACATCTCCTGCCTAATTGGGTCTCTGAATGGACTGTTGACCGAAATGAAACTGGCAAAATTCGCGCTCGTGAAATCGACACGAGGGATTCGTTTCAACGCATACTCATTGAAGGGAGCCAAACGCACGCTTAACGTAGCGGGCGATACGATCGGCACCACAGGAAGAAGCCAACAAATTAAAGCAAGAACCATGCTGAGAACCGTAACATCACCATATTTCCGGGAGCATTTGAAAGAACGGAGAGACAAGATGAGATTGAATGGGCTGATCAGTCTGGACTTTACCTAGGTGCTGTGAGCTACTCAGGGTCACTCAGGCGGCGCAGTGACTAACTCTCCTTATGATCCACCTGCGCAGGGGCTCCGGGAGCCGATCACTTCCCTTGTCAGTTTTACCATCACCTACAACTTCTATCGTCAATCGAAGTTACGATGCTACTCCATAGACTTAAGCCGATCGTGGAATGTGGGTCACTTTCTACGCGTTAGCGTGCGAACCTTAGGATGAAGTTGTGGAAGGAAAATGCCGACTATTCATTGTTATCAAAGTCACGTAAAGGTTAAAAAGAAACGTCGGATTTAAGATTATCGCCGAAAACGAGGTCACGCTATTTCTTAAACCCCTGTTTGGCTTCCAGTCTTTATAAACCTCTTTCGACCTGTCATTCAAAAGTGGTCCAAAATCTATTCCTCTTTGACTATCTGTCCTTGAACTGTCATGTCTACCCTCGAGTCTTCTTATCTCCCTCTTCAGGGTAGCACGGCTATCGTAACCGGGGGTTCTCGAGGTATCGGCGCAGGAATTGCAATCGAACTCGGACGACGCGGAGCCGATGTAAGCTCTTTCCCGTATTGAATGTTCCCGATTTGCTATCTGAGCCTAACAGAACTCCATGTCATACTCATATACTCCGCTCCTAGCAGCGAACACTTAGCCCAATGCATCGCGGAGAGGATCACCTCACTCCGTCACCATCCCAGAGCCCTCTGCATCCGCGGTGATCTCGGCGACTGCCAGGCCCCGAGTACTATCATAGATACGGCTATCAACTGGCTCCGAGCGAACGGGAAGGAGGAGAAGATCCACATCCTTGTCAACAACGCAGGGGTGGAACTTGCAAAGTCCTTGGGTGACATCACACCCAGGGATTTCGCCTCGGTATACGATGTGAATGTTCGCGGGACCCTGCTCATGACTCAGGCCGTCTTACCCTACCTGGCGACCAATGGCCGCATCATCAATCTCTCGTCGGTAGGCGCTCGGGCGGCGTTCGCAAACCTCTCAGTATACTGTTCGTCGAAAGCGGCGATCGAGGGGCTGACGAGGTGCTGGGCTGCCGAACTCGGGCACAATGGCACCACCGTTAACGCTGTCAGCCCCGGGCCTGTCCAATCTCAGATGCTGGATAACATCCCGCAGGAGCTGGTGGAGGCGCAGAAGAAGGCGACGCCGATAGAGCATCGTGTTGGAACTACGGAGGAAGTGGCGGACGTTGTGGCGTGGCTGGCAAGCAAGGAAAGTAGGTGGGTTACAGGGCAGACGATTAGTGCTAGCGGTGGATGGGCTGTGTACTGAATGATGAATGTGCGAAGGACTATATAATAGCCTATTCAGAGATAGAAGCATGTGGAAAAAGTACAGAAGGCAGCCTTAGAACCATTTAATTACTTTTGAATCTATTAGGACCTCGACTAGTTACCGTTTGTAAACGATTGAGCTACGGCTTCAAAACACTCAGCATTGATTCAACTAAATGGAGGTTGAACAGTCCCAGGACGACGGTGTAATAGTCGTTGACAGCAAACCGATATGCTACCAACCATACTGTTTATAATATCTCAGTCACGTATGCGGGTATGGGATGCTAGTGCCGTAAATGGTAGTATTCCTTGAAATTCACTCGGGCTTGGTTGGAGACGCCATTACAGGTATAATAACTAATGGTCATCTCTCCCCCACCACGTATATCATTTGTTGTCTGCTGCTAGATCACTTCTCTTTCTTCCTTCAGGAAAGATAGTTGCCTCGGTAATTAATCAATCTAGTAGTATACGAAGCTTGGTCTGCTACCAGTGTGTCATGAATATGTATATTTTCTCCTTCTTCTTAATTTGTTAAATAGATGGTAGAAAAGTGCTATAAAATGCTTAATTTGTGAAAGGGAACCTTCCTATATATAACTTTCGAGATCTCAACTTCTGTAATGTCTCAATTCTTGCAATATCAACTTCTATAGTTTATAAAATACACATATCACACTAGCTTATGAAATGTTCTGCAAGAGAAATACGATATGGCGCACTAGCGGCTCTACTGGATTTGGCAGAAGCCCATTCTCGGAACCCATCCATGAAGCTACAATTCATGCCATTGAACGTAGGTTTGCGCCCTGAGTTGAGCCATACAGACATCTTGGGTCCGATTAACTCCCCGTTTCTGGCGGATTGTTAAGAAACCGAGAATATGTGATATCTGTGATTATAGTTAACTAACTAGTTACCTACCTAGGTAGTTATTACGGATGTTAAGACATCTATGTTAAGGCATATATTGACGCCTGAGGCACGCGAACACGCGAAAGCAATGCTGAAAGACAGACACGAGATGCAAGCATTTCGAGCTTGTGTAACTCGGTCTTTAATTTTGCCTGATCAATCTATTTCCCTGATTCTCTTGAAATATTTTCTTAAATGCTTCATCTGTGGATCTAGTTAAACTTCGATGTTAAGCTTGTTATTGGCCGAACTCAAATCCACCCCCTTCAAAAGCCAACACATTCCGACCTCTCATTTTCCATCTCTGTCTACTTTCTATATCTTTTTTTTTCTAGGTGATATTAACAGTCTAGACCTGGTCAACACTCTCAGGGCCAACTGCAACCATGCCCAGTCCTCCATCCCACCCATACTACCCCCTCGATGCCAATGTTGTGGGTTATGAGCCCAACCAGGCCCCAGTGTTACAGCTTCTCGTCTCTGCCGGTGGGGCATGTACTGTTCTTCTTAGTGTGACTTTCGCGTTGGCCAGCTATGTGAAACCGAAACTGCGCATGGCGGATCGAATCGCCATTCTGTGGTTTGTGCTCTGTAAGACGCCAATCGAGCAAAGATCAATTTGAAGGTTGAATAGTTATTGACAATGGGGATATCTAGCTGGAACTTTGCACTGCTTCTTCGAGGGATATTTTATGGTCCACCATAACCATATGGCTTCTGCCCAAGATCTTTTTGGGCAACTATGGAAAGAATATGCTCTATCGGATTCCCGGTATATGACCTCGGACACGTTGGTGTTATGTATGGAGACAATGACCGTGGTGAGTCCCACAACTATATACAAGACCAACAGGATTCACCGCTGATTCTGACAAAGCTCTTGTGGGGACCATTGTGCTTTGTTGTTGCATACTTGACCGCAACCAGGCATTCTCTGCGCCACCCAATCCAGGTCATTGTGTGCATGAGCCATCTGTACGGCGACATGCTGTATTATGCGACCAGCTTGTTTGACGAGTATGTCCACGGGCGACCATATTCCCGACCGGAGCCGTATTATTTTTGGCTGTATTACTTTTTGATGAACTTCATCTGGATTATTGTCCCCGCGTGTATGTGCACTTCCCGGGATCCATGGATATCCATTACCTAGATGCTGACTTTGTATAATAGACTTTCTCTATCAGAGCATTTCCACCATCTCGGCTGCACTCAAACAGTCGGAAAAGGACAAGACTAAGTAACACCTCTTTCGTCATTCCTGGAATAGTGGCGGGTCGAGGCGCAGTGGAGAATCGGGCTAGAACTGTGTTGGCGCGAAATATTCAGGGAATTTGGTGTTGGGATTGAGGACATGCGATGGTCAGAAGGGGAGAATCGGTCAATGTATATATAGTATATAGAATCATATGATAGCCCTACAGGATGACTTGACGAGGATATTTCCAACTAATCCATTCATATTCCAGTAATATCTACTCGGTAGGTGTCGATTTAATATCCCACACCAAGTACTCCGTACCCTATGACGCTTATGCACAAGGGGGGGCCACCTGACGCGCAACCCGATATTAACCAATACTGTGGTCTCCCAGAAGTGATTTATTTTTCTTTTCATTTTTCCCATGTCATTTCCAATACTCACCAGATCAAATCACGGGGGGTACTTGAATAAGAGCCTACCTAGGTACAATATACTCCGTAGGTTGATCCGATCTGGTTTCCCGGCAACCAACTTAGTGCGGGAGGGGGAGGCTTATCGCTGGTCAGCCGCTCAACCTTCCAAGAGGGTCTGACGCATTTGTTTATGATCCCTGAAGGATTTTCCTGCGATCGTCGAAAAAGCAAATGCTCCAAATTTGTTAATTCTTGGGGGCTTTGGTAAGTAACTACTGTGTCCACAGGTCGAAGTCAACAAACCCCCGTGTTTTTCTCGGATACCTGCTTTGACAACAATACCTCGAGAGAGCTCCCTACTAAATGTCGGCCTCTGGTTTGCTCTCTAGGTACCGATGCCATCTCCTGCGACGACACAACGTCCCTCCAATCGTGGAGGAACTGCGAAGTCCACGTCAAAACCGCTGGATATCGGAGAGCCGCTAGGGCTACACGACACGAACACGGTACGCTCGCGAGTGCGGAAATGGCAACAACAAGGCGGCGGGGTCGTAACGGTAGACGACCCCTATGCTGAGGATGAGGAAAATGATGCGAAGCCAAAACCAAAGCCTGCTAAGGTCAAGGTGGGGAAGCTGGAAAAGCTAGAGAAGCTAGACAAGCTAGAAAAGCCGAAGGACAAACCCCCGACCACAAGGAAGCGCAGTCACAGCACGCCCCGCAAGCGTGTGGTGAGCGACGAGCATTGGAAACGAACGCGAAGTCGAGCCTCAACCCAGTCTTCGTCGCGTAACCTACCTCCACCTAAGCGCATAGCCGAATATACCACGAACGAAGGGCAGCCTAGGTCTTCACGGGGAAGACACGACAAAAACGAATTCCAAGATGAGAAAGGTCGCGATCGTCCTCGATCTCAGGTGAAAGGAGGCGCTGGGACGAGGTCCAAATCTCCGACGCGAGACACCAAGTCCGCGGGTGCACGACAGAACATCGATACCATCACCGAGAGCGACTATGAGACGGACCATCCCGGGTCTGTGGAACCTTCGGAGCTCCCGGACAGACTCAGAACGCACTCCCCTCCTCCTGAGGATGCATGGGCAGCAAGCGAGGCGGATTTCTCTGAGCTGTCAAGGAGACGCAAGCGCGGCCCAGCAAAGCCTCCCAAAGGTGGTATATTCGCACACATGATCGACGAGTCCAGGAAAATGTTTGGGATACCCGAACCCGAACCGCCGCGACCTACACCTACGCCGACTACGGGCCGTGGAGCCAAAATCGAGGCATGGCTTTCTGACACACCGGATCCTTTTCTGGATGAAGCCGTATCTAAGAGTGATATGCCAGCGCCTCTGGATCTGAAATCAGGCCGAGCCAGACGATCTCAAAAACTTGCAGACGGAGAGCTACAACCTGGGACGGAATCTGAACCATCAACGATCAGCGAGCGCCCGAAGAGCTCCGAGTCACGCCCGAAGAGTGCTGTGAGTAGGCATTCCAAAGGAAAGGACAGCTCTTCTTCAATCGACAAAACACCAAAGGCACAAGATCGCGACATTGCCTCGGAATCAAAGAGGGCTAGCATAGATAAGAGCTCCAAGACATCTGTCAAGAGCAAAGAGGATCACCATGTCGACGACAAGCCTTATGAGGATAGTCTCGCGCCCTCGGAGTCCGATTTACAGCCATTTTCTGACAACGGCTCTGAAGTATCGGGCCTTAATCCGCCTGTACCGCTGGGCCGTAAGAAGCCATTCCCGGCCACCGGATACCATCGTTTATCAACGATTGCTTCCACGGACACGTTGAGCACCACTCTGACAGAGGGAACTGAGCACTTACCCAAGTCTACCCCCACTGAAAAGCCTAAATCGAAACTGTCCGAGGAAGCAGAAGAAGCAGAAAAGGACGACCAGTTCGATCCAGACTCGCTACCTGTGGTCTCCTCGCAACTGAAAAGACGACTTACCACTCACAATGACCTCATGTCTGTGCTATCTGTTTCGGCTTCGCGGAGCAGAACCACCCGGTCGAACCGGAGTATTCGCACCAACAAAAGCCGACTGGCACACGCCACAGTTGAAGATTTGCTCTATGAGCTTTCGGGTGATGAGACGAAGTATATGCGCGAGCTGAAAACACTAGTCGGGGGTGTGATTCCGGTCCTCTTGACTTGCGTGTTGTCCCGTTCTGACTCGGCCATTGCTGCAGGTCTGTTTCGACCGTCTTTGGACCCTGAGGACGATGTGAACTTCTCAAAGCCGATTGTTAATATGGGAGTGGCGATCGAGCGCCTCAAGAACCTGCACAAGCGAATCCCGCAGGATAACGCGGATGCATTGCTTACATGGGCGCAAGGTGCCCAGAGAGTCTACCGCGAGTACTTGAAGGCGTGGCGCCTTGGATTCAAAGATGTCATTGTCAACCTGGCCCCTTTGGAAGAAGATGAAGTCACGAACGATGCCGACACAAAGAGCCTGGATGAAGGCTTGGAGCGAGATGAAAACGGCGACATTGTAGACAGCGACGGGGAGAAGGTCGACGTGGCTTATCTGCTGAAGCGGCCATTAGTACGTCTTAAGTACCTGGCAAAGAGTTTCAAGGGCATCAATATGCTGGAACCGTCCCCAAAGGCTGAAGAAACCGCTGCCGCCTATCAAAGCCTCGTTATCGATGCCCGAAAACGCGTCCGAGATGAAAGAGCGAGGTTGGAAGATGATTCTGCTGCCAGTATCGACCCAACACGCACAAGAGACCCGATGACCTTGGGCATCCTGCACGGGATCGGCATTGACCAGACACGCCATGTCCGAGCTCGCGATTTCTTCAATCTATCTTTGTATCACTCAAGTGGACAACTTGTGGATTGTCGAGCCGAGCTATTATACCGAGACAACCCCTCGAGCAAGGGGCCTGGAGGTGATCTTTTGATTTGTGAAATTGATCATTCGGATCGCTGGCTTCTTTTCCCTCCTATGGATCTGAGATGTGTTTCAGCCCGCAAGGGAGAATCGAAGCATGAGATCGTGGTCATGCTGCGCAGCGCTCCTGGAGATGAAACCAAGTACTGGCAAGAATTGATCTCGCTCCGCATTGACGAAGAAGAAGTTGGGGCTGAGTGGGTCTCGTTGCTCGGATCTGACCCTATTCCACCATCAATTTGTCGAAGCCAAAGCTTTATCAGCCGAGCGAAGCAGAACAAGGCTCGGAAGCCCCCTGCCATTGGTTCTCCGCCCAGGCCAAATGATGTTGATGTCCCCATCGGCGAGAAGGCAGCCGGCAAACGACGCTCATGGCCCCCCAAAGAGCACTCGTCTGAGCCGAGTACGGTCGGCTCTGTTACTGATGCTAGGAGCTCTTTGTCCTCAATCGTCACTCGGGAGACTGATTATACCACTGGAGGATCTGAGCTATCCCCAAAGCCAATTCGCCCCGATCTACCCCTTCTGCCTTCTACAGCTCCCAGGAGCTCGCCAAGTAGCCCGGAAAAGACTCCCACCGGACTCAAACGATCCAAGGCGAAGAGACTTTCTCGCTATGGTGACAGCCCGGCTTCTGAGGCTGCCTCGCAGCAGACTGTTGTATCTGATAAAGCACCCGAACACAGCGAACCTGCACTTGCCTCCCCTCAAACCCCAAGTACGCCAACGGGAGGAAGATTTTATGGCGAAAAGGAGGAATCCCCAGCGAGAGCATCACCGAGAGAAAAGTCGCGTTCGAGGATTCCTCAGCCTCAGAAGACGCCTGTCAGGGAACCCGAGCTTGAATCCCCTAGAGTTTCTTCTGTTCCCTCGGCAACTCTTCCGTTGATCCCCAAAATCCGAACTTCTAGCAGCCAAACCCACCTTACTACACCCACAAGCATCGGCCCCGAAGATGAGGAAGATTATCCTCCACTCGAATGCTTGCCCAAGCAAGAAGTTCCAGAGACGCCAACAAGAACTAGGAGAAGGAAGTCTCGAAGACGGCCGAAGGATGACGATAGTCCTCCCCCTCCCCCGCCTCATCGCTCGCCTAGCCCTGCCAATGGCAAGCGCTCAACTCCAGTCTTCACGTCCAGCAGTGGTGGACTCAAGCGACGTGGCTCCTCCCCCTGAAGCACGAATATGAACCCTCTACAGCTTCAGACTACTCAGAAACCGACTCGGATGCCTCGACAGTCCGCCACTATTCCTACTCATCATCCGAATACTCAAGATCAGGTGGCTTCACTGACTCAGAAGATGATTACTCCTCTATGTCTGAAGATGAAGAATATGTTACTCCCAAGCCAAAAGCACCAGATGCGGATACCGACGCCAGTTCTCTGTCGCCCTCTAATTCTGTGTCGCAGAGCGGCTATCGTTCTGTGCCGGTACAGCCCACCAAGACTAACAAGACCATTGCGTCTGTCTTTGCCTGGTCCGACAAAGGCAGCTGGGAGCCTTTGCTTCCTGACGAATGTAGCATCATCGTTGGCCCTGGCCTGATCGAAGCTTTCGCCTTGGGCTCTGAGCCTGATGAGAACTCGGAATCCGTATCATCAAGGCCGCTCATCTCTCTTGAATTGACACCGCTCGTTCCCATTCGCCGCGGCACCGCCATCGATATCAGTATCCGCTCTCCTCCCACTGAGCGATCCAAGATCACATCTAGCAACAACATCATGTTCCGGTCACGCAACCCTGACGAATGCGACGCCCTATATGGTCTAATCAACCAATCAAGAATTAATAACCCAACATATATCGCGCTCCAAAACGCCCGCGGCCCATTCAACGGCCATGTCTCTACCTTTGAACCTGCCCCCAAATCCGGCGGAGGGCTGTTTGGCTGGCCCCGCCGCAGAAAGAGCTATCGCGCGTCGAGCTCCCCGCGCTCTTTAGCTGAAGGATCCGAAAGCAGCGTGGGAACCATGAGCAGCGCTTTCTCCGCCCTGAAACGCTTCGGGAACAGCAGCAAAATGTTCAACATTGCCCGCTCGACCGTCGAATCCCGCACTGGCCGCGAAGGCAGCATCTACTCGGGCTCCGGTGATTCCGGCAACGGCCCATCCTCTAACTCGGGCATAGGCCGCATCGCCGCAGCAGTCAAAGGCGCCGACGGCATCGGTCTCTCAAACGCCAAGGTCCGTCTGTACGCCCGTGAATCCGCCTCCAAGTGGCGCGACATGGGCGCCGCCCGTATGACCATCATGCCTGCACCACCCAAGAATCCCTCCCGCCCTGGTACTGGCCTCAGCGGCCGCAGCGAAGGCAGCTCCCCACAAGGTGATAATGACAATGCAAGCGGTACTTCACCTCCCGCATCAGGCTCCGCCTCCCCACGGGGCGCCATCCCGACCGAGAAGCGCATAGTCATCCGTGGCAAGACACGCGGCGAGACCCTGCTCGATGTCTGCCTTGGCGAGAACGCCTTTGAGCGTATTGCCCGCACGGGTATTGCAGTCTCCATTCGCGAGGAGAATGAAGACGCCTCCATCGCGCAGAAGGGCGGCGTTGCTACTGGCTCTGGCAAGATATTTATGATTCAAATGAAGAGTGAGGCTGAGGCAGCTTATACCTTTGGGCTTGTTGGCAAGCTCAGGTATTGATGAGTGATGTGATGGGTTGATGTTGGGATTGGGACTGGGATTGGGTGTACTTGTGAACGGGGTATGGATATGGGGTATGGGGGGTGTATTGTTGGCTTTTTCTCTCTTTTTACTTTTCCTTTTCTTCTTATTTTTTACATATCTTCAATCATTATTAGTTCTTTCCTTTTGTACATTTAGACTCAACTGAATGATATCCGGGCTGTGGAATAATGCAACCATGCCCAACCTGCCTCTCTTCTCCGGCCTCTGTTGTGTAGTTATATGCTATGAGACCTATAACTCCAACTATATACTGAGCCCTTCCTTTTGGATACTACTGCTCGACGAATTAGCTCTGCATGTTCGTTTGAGGTCTATTGATGTCATTTTAATCTTATATACATGTATGATATATAGTCCAAGTAAATGAAAATGTATCACAATGCATCGTCCCAGATGTCATTCCAACACTCCAACATAGAGCTGTCTAACTCTTTATTTCCGCCCCATTAGTCTTTTTGAAAACATACCCAACCAAGTTACACTCATCCTTCAGCATAGAAACCAGCACATCGTCATCAATGGCAGCTTCAAGTTCATCATCTTCAACCCCAGCCCCAACATTTTCGGACTCAGCAGCGAGCAGAGTTGGGTCAATGTGCGAGTACTGAGCCAAAGACTGGTGCATCTTATCTTTTTGACTCTTAGTACCGCCCTCTTTCTTCGTAGCCTTCATTCCCTTCCCAACCATCTTAGCACGAGAAGTGCCGTCACGGATAGACTGCTCTTGTTTCTCCATATCCACCTCGGAAGCTTTAACAAGAGTACAGGGTTTCGGCAGCGAGTCATCCGAATCATAATCGTCATCCCCATCATCAAGATCAGAAGGCGGATCCGATAAATCCTCGATATCAGACCCACCCCCACCATCAACAGTAGCAGGTGTCGCAGCTCCAGACGAAGCCTCAGAACCAGCCTGGACACCCCGTCCACCACAGCGACAACCCAACAACTCATGCGTCTGACAAGCCCTGTCCTCATCAAGTCTGAACAAATCCCTCAGCTCAGCCACCGAGAACTGCGCCCCACCATTACTGCTACTCTTTTCCTGCATAACACTATCCGCCAGACCAAGCTTGGTAACCTGTCTCTGCCAGATCTTCTCCTCGAGACTGCCCTTGAGCAGGATACGGTAGATACGACAGGGTCGTTTCTGGCCGTCGCGGTGGATGCGCGCCATGGCCTGGATATCCGTTGCCGGGTTCCAATCTACATCGAAAAGGATAAGACGGCTTGCGCCAATCAGGTTGAGACCTGTTCCGCCCGCTTTTGCGGATAGAAGGAAGGCGAAGCAGGAGCTTGCTGGGAGACGGTTGAAGTCGTCTACCAGGCCTTGTCGTTTCTGCGCTGGCGTGCTGCCGTCGAGGCGGAGGTAGGGGAGGCCTAGGGAGGTGAGGAGGGTTGCGAGGAGGGAGAGGGTTGAGGTGTAGTTTGAGACGAGGACTATCTTCTCGTCTGTTTTGCTGCGCATGGTGTCGAGGAGTTGGTCGAGAACGCGGATTTTTGCGCTGGAGGAGGGGGATAGGTGGCGGTGGAGAGGTTGGGGGATGGAGGCGATGAGGGCGGTCATTGTTTCGTTGGGGGTGTCGTCGTTATTTTTGGCTGTTAGGAGGGAAGGGCTGTTGCTGAGCTTTTTGAGGATTGTTATCAGCTGCAGCGCACTTTCGGCGTTGCCCATTGCGCTTTGGAATATCGGGGAGGCGAGGACAGCTTTGTAGATGTTTGCTTGAGGACGGGTGGGTTTGCAGAAGAGGACGTATTCGGTCTTTGGGGGGAGGTATTTGGCCAAGATGTCTGCTGTTCGGCGGAGCATGAATTGCGAGGTGAGTTCTCGAAGCTCTTCGCCTCTGGACTCTCCTTTCTCGATGTCCTTGCTCGTTGCTTCTGGCTGTCTGCTGCGAACTATTGGGGTCTCGAACTCTCGAATGAAGGACTTGAAACTGCCAAGTATCCCTGGGTTAACAAGGTCCACGGCTGCAAAGAACTCTCTCAGATCATTTTGAATTGGCGTGCCAGAGAGGATGACTCTCTTCACGGCACTGAGCGATTGGATCGCTAGGCCACTCTTGTTCTGCAATGTCTTGAGCCTGTGGCCTTCGTCCGCGATAATGATATCAACTCCAGAACTATTAGCCAAAGCTTCCTGGACCGTTCTGAGCTTCTCATATCCAACAATCATAATACTGTAGGCCCGGCCCTTAGTGAAATCCGTAAGACGCTTGCTCTTGTCATCGAAAACAAAAACTCCAATGCGCTCATTTCCGAGCCACTTGCGGAACTCCTTCCGCCAGTTATTGATAAGAGTGACAGGACACACAATCAGTGCCTTCTTGATAACCGGCGGGGCTTCAAACACAGGATTCTGCTTAAGCAAAGTCCATAGCAGTGCAATAGTCTGCAAAGTCTTTCCCAAACCCATGTCATCCGCAAGGATGGCACCTTCGCCATTAAACGACCGCATTCCCATCACACACTCGTACAAGAACTTCACACCCTCACGCTGATGCGGCCGCAAGTTCTTGGCCAAGAGAGGATCAACGACCACATCCACAACCTGTCTCCCTTTCGGCACAGACTTCGGCCGCGGCATAACCAACGCACCAACGGCCTTAGGGTCATGACGTGGAACGACCTTCCCCACAACCTTGGGAGTAACGGTATTCGAAAGCAGCGGCGCTTTATACGCGGCAAATGTCGCCGGTGCTGTTCCAGGGTTCGCATTGGGGTTGGTAACTAGAGCCAGTGAGCGCTTGAGGGATTGTGTCCGCTCAGCAGCCGTAGGCTTGCGTACTTCACCCTTCTTTCGAGCGGGGAGAGCTTCTTTCTTCGGTGTGGGCACCGGGTCCGACGTAGAGGTAGATGCTGGTTTCGCGCCTTCCAGGAACATTCTGCCGGAGAGATATTCTTTACGCGACATTTCAGAGTCTATTTCAACCTCTTTGCCAGAGATAGACAGTGTTGTTCCCGGCTCGAGGCGGGCTTCGTGCACCTTCCGTCCCATCTCCTTCCCGGCAATGTCTCGTAGGTATACAAATTCTCCGCGAGTGGAGAGGATCCCGTCTCCATCCCATGTTTTGTGCTTTTTGGCGCTTGGTTTGCGCCTGGCTGAGTTAGCTGATTCGGTGTAATTGGTACTGGTCCTGTGACGGACCAGAGTTCTGAGGACATACCAGAGAACATTGAAGTATCTTTCATCCGGTGTATCATCTTTGGTCGATTCAGTGACTGATGACTGTGTCGTACTGTCTGACCCTCGATTGCTGACTTGGAGCGGTTTTCGACTGGCTATTGGTGTTGATTGCACATCCGTGGATGCTTGTTCGTCTCCGAGGCGCGGCTTTTTGGTAGGACGACTGGGCTCGCTGGTAGTGTCTGTGGAAGAAGTAGCAGGATTCCTAATTAAAGGGGATTTGAAAGGCTTGAAGACCATGATTGAGTTGGTCTTTTTTCCTTGATCAAGATGGCGTTGGGATGAGGACGCGACACGGGCGCGGGACGCGTGGTCACGTGAGTTAATAGATCACTTTCATACAGAAAGCTGAGTCTAGAATCAGAAACATTTGATTTGGTTTAAATTTAGCATGGATATCGGCATGGGAAGTGTGCATATTAAAAGTTGTTTGGACAAATGAACATGAATTATGTCTTCACAGTAGCTGTCTATGTATAGGTTCGGGAAAAGCCCGACAAGAATAGAAATGTACAAAAGGTGTATATAACATTAAGTCGCATCATAAAAAGAGGATTTTAGATCCGCGCAGCGAAGGAAGAGTCGTGCCAAGCAAAATCGTGTACGGAGAACAATCGTCCTAACATTCCCGCCGAGGAGATTTACCGAGCATCGTCGGCCAGGGCCTTGTCGGTCAACGGGACATGCTTCGGGCCCACATAGGAGCCCTGGTGGATGAACCACCAGATGGTAATGAAGATGGACAGACCGCCAGTCATCAGACTGGCATAGTTCATCGACGCGGCATCAGTAGGGAGAGCGTAAGGGAAGCAGAAGATGATGGCGAAGGCGATGATGTAGGTGCAGGCCAGGGAGTTGACGACGTAGCCAATTTTGTTGTTCATGAAGAAGTATCCAGGGACAAAGGACGAACGGCGGGTCAAGATGTGAGGGAAGATGGCCATGAAGTACGAAAGACTGGACAACTGCACGAAACATCCCACAAAGGCGCTGAAGGCGGTGGTCGAGCCAAGGTAGATGCACGCCAGGATGGTGATAAAACCACCGCAGGTCAGGGTGGCGTTGAAGGGGTTCTTGAACTTCAGGCTGATATGACCAAGCCATCCCGAGAATGGAGTAGCGCCGTCACGAGAAATGGTCCAGAGTGTGCGGCCGGCAGTGATGTAGCAGCCGCAGGCAGTAATCAAGGTGGGTAGAAAAGCGACAACCAGGAGACCGAGAGCGCCGCCACGGGAGCCGGTGGCTTGACGGTAGATCTCAGCCAGGGGGAAGAAGGTGCTCGTGCCGCGCACCGCGTCGAGGTCGTTAACCGCATAGAAGATTGCGATCATGTAGCAGATACCAGTGACAAAACCGACACCCATCTGGGCTAGAATAGCCTTGGGGATATTTCGACTCGGCCTGTAAGTTCAAGTCAGCATTGATAATAGATGGGATGTGGAGATAAGGACACTGACTTCGGAATTTCCTCAGCCAAGTGAGACGAGCAGTCAGGGGTGCCAACACTGTAAGCACCGTTGAGCATACCAGCGACAAAAACGAATCCTTGCTGGGTATAACCGGTTCCGTTATCCCAAGTTGCCCACACAAGCTTGTCGGTGGCATATCCAGTGCCGTTCACATGAGGCATCACAACACACACAATGATGGTAACGAACACACCAGCTAGAATGAAGAACATGCCGAGGTTTCCAATGTAAGGGAGGAAGCGGTTCATAAACAGCACAATGCAGCAACAAGTCCAGGTGCAGAGGAGGAAGCTGACAAAGACATTCCATTGTGAGGGCGCGAAGCCGGGATGCATCAACTGATACATAGCCACGGTCTGCTGAGCCAGAATCAGAGACATGGATGCAGCACCGAGCATCCAAGCGAGGCAGTTCCACCATCCAGCGTAGAAGCCGCACACGCGACCGTACTTGCTCCCTGCAGTGACAGTCGCCCAATGGTAGACACCACTAGCTGAGGGCATACCCGACGCCAATTCCGCAATCGATGCGGCGACTAACCAGTAGCAAACAGACACAGCCATGCTAAATAAGGGGTTAGCTTTAGTTGGTTAGACGGGTAGGGAGGGCGATATACAATTCATAGATAGTTCCTGCAATTCCACCATTGCTCAGAGCCGTTACAACACTACCACCTTGGGCAATCCATGTGTTTCCGGTGGTCACAGCCACAGCACAGATACTGATTAAGCCAAAGTTGCGCTCGAGTTCCTGGCGATGGCCGGAGGCGTTGACCAACACTCCATCAATTGGGCCATCATCGTTGGAATAATCCGACGTAGGTGCGACTTCCTTCTCAGGGACATATCCGGCCTCCTTCTTCGGCGAATAGCTAATGTCGCTCCCAGACATTTTGGGCGTATTTCGGGGATTTCCCTTTAAACCACACCAGAATACTCCTTGACGACGAGTAATGAGTTCCGATATGCACCTCCCAAGAAAGCACCTCCCAGCCGTATTAAAGAACGATATGGGAAGAATAGGTGAACACAGATGTTAAGAAAAAGGGAGCAAAAGGCGTGCAGCCCACATTATCATGTTACGGCAAAGCCGATCAAGTCGGCTCGACAATCCATGTATTCCTCCCGACCCCACCCTTACTTTCTCAATCTCCAGCCAATCAGCTTTCATGGGGGCACATCATCCGGTGGCCAACTGGGCCATAGTGGGGCCACCCCAGAGTTTCTATTGGGCGAACCCGGAGGCAAGGATGGACATTGTCCTCCAACGGAAACTCTAGTAAACGCGGCTGCACCTTATGGTTGCATTGCGCTTAACCCAGAAGGGGAGCTTCAGCAGAAAGAATTTTCTATTCCCTTGGTAGGCATTCCATCTTATTCCTTCTATCAAGTTGCTTCTTTTTAGGGCTCTTTGGCGGGTCAATTGACCCCAGACTGCTCAACATCATCCCCTTCATGATACATTACTCTGAATAGGTGTCCATCTGGATCCTTTAGGACCTCGGTATCCATGGACGGATATTTTATGGCATGATACAGAATACTTCGTACCCACATACAATTTACCCAGGATGCACTACTACTAGAGACTTCCTTCGAGACTCCCCCTTATTGATTCAACATGCTACTTGCAAGTGAGACAAGCCAAAAGGAAACTGACAATTACACGAGCACTGCATGTGGGCACAAGCAATCTATGTTTGTCAAGCTAGTGCGACCAGGGTATGTCTCATATAGGGCATATAGCATGCTATATAGGGCTAGAGGTGGCTGTAGTTCAGCCTCTATACCCACTTAAGACCTTGAACCAGACCATCCTCCGGAAGTATAGTCCAGCTGAGTGTGGATAGCACAGACAAGGCGACTCCGATTTTAGCCTCAGATGTACTCCGTACTCCGTAGTGGGCACGGTGATGTATGTAGTCGTAGACTTCGTGGAGTTGATGTTTTGCCTCTAAATTAATTAAGTACTACCTAACTATATTAATCCGTATGACTAATTAATAAAGTTACAGAATTAGTTTGAAGTATAATGTCCTGTACAGAGTACGAAGTACTCCACGATGTTGGCAGTGAAGAAACTAATAAAGCCTCTTGTTCCTTCAGTCTTCCTAAAGTTTAGCGTAGAGTAAATTTATGACACATATCTCCGACCGCTCCGATCCTTCGAACCTGACTATATAAACCAGTTCCCAATATTTCGATCTCTAGATTTCCAGTTCATGCAAGTTCTACTCCGTACGGAGTACTCCGTACAGCATATCTAGAACTCGCCTCTGGTCCCACCATAAAAATATTAAGGAGACCTCCGTTCCGAGTAAGGATCCACTCCCATCTCCACTTTCCAAAATCCCTCAAAAAGCAAGGCTCGGGGCCAATCAGAACTTCATCCGCGCATGTTGCGGTTTACCCCACTTTTTACGCTTGTAGCTAGTGGCAAACTCAGAATATCTCAATGCCCGATCTAGCAGGTCTTCGTCTGTCTAGTCTCGAGTGAAGTATAGCCGACCGTAAACTCAACTATACGAAGCTCCAATAGGTCTATGTTCTTGGACTTATGCAGGGCTTGGATATTGAGTTACCTAGATACTCTTTAACAAACCTTCAAATGTTGGCATCTTGGTTGATCACCCTCTCAGCTCCTCCACTGTGGACCTATCCCCCGGATGGAAAGAGCTATGTCTATCTTTCGCTTAGGTGTTTGTCTTGGTGATTGGGCATAACAATATAGATGTACTCATTTGGCCTCTTGCCTAGTCAAGCAGGTAGGGAACAACTAGGTTCATTATGGATCTAAGTGGTAAAAACTCTGCCTACTAAAATTGGCGGGTTAATGGGCTCCTAAACTGTAAATCAGCTAAATTAACAGCGTTTACAGGGATTAGGGGAAATTCCAGAGTGAAGCAAAGTATGGTAAAGTGGACCAATGACAAAAACGGCACAAATTATAAATGCAGCATTGAAATCAATTTCCCAAACTAAGCCCATCCAAGGTACACTCGCCATCAGATACCCCACTGTCCAATCGGTTGTCAGTGCTCTATCTTTGAGTGATTGGGCGTTTCTATTCTTTGCATCTTACCATACTTAACATTCTATCAAAAGGATCGAACACAATTTCCACCCCTGTCGTACCATCGGCATATGCATATGCAGGAATCGGGACTTGGCTGGAACTCTATACATAGTATCGCATATCCCGGCTAATTTCATAAAATGTGAGTGCGCCTCTCAACTCTCGTTTCTCCCTTGGATCCTGTTAACATCTATTCGAACAGGCCAGGGGCAATGTCAGGCTTAGGAGGTCACTTCGCGGTGGAATTCGCCCGTGAAACATGGGCCCTGTATGCCGTCGGCATGTTGGGTGCAGCCTTGCGATGGTACGTATTAACTGAGTATCCCAATATACAAACACCCACTAACTAAATATCTTTCTATAGGCTTGCTCGTATTCGCCGTTTAGGCATTCGCAATCTCCAGGTCGATGACTATATTATGCTCTTCGCAGTACTTTGGTATACGATACTATGTGTTGCTTTAAATCAAGTCGCTTCTGGTGGCGGGTCAAATCTCATGACCGAGGAGGACAGGAAATCGTTAACGGATGAAATTATCGGCGAACGAGTGCGCGGTAGCAAATGGGTCTTTGTGTCGGAGCATTCCTTTATTCTTTGCGTCTGGAGTTTGAAAGCATGCATGCTAGTGATCTATGCGCGTATCACGTATGTTGGCCCTCGGTATCTGGAGCTTGTTCTTTTCGCTAACAACCAACAGTGAAGGGTTGAAGCAGAGACGCTGGATCAACTATCTCGCAATTTACGTTGCACTAGGATTTGTCGCGACTGAACTGTCACTTTTCCTGCTCTGCCGCCCATTATCAGACTACTGGGCCGTCGTCCCAACGCCGGACTACCAATGCTCGTCCTATCAGTACTATGAAATCGTGCAGGGCTGCATCTCAATCTCTGCCGACATATTCATGCTTCTCATCGCCATCCCGATGCTACTCCAAGTCCGGGTCCCGCTCAAGCAAAAGATGATCCTGACTATCCTCTTCGGCATGGGAATCTTCGTCATCGTCGCCGCCATCCTGAACAAGGTGTACTGTCTCGTCCCGTCCCTAATCTCCTACGTCTACATGAACTGGTACTTCCGCGAAGCAACCGTCGCCATCCTGGTCACCAACCTGCCTCTGATCTGGTCACTGCTGCGCGACGTCTTCCCCGCCCTCAAGAGCTGGACCGGAGGCTCCAAACGCGGCACCGACCGCTACAAGTCCGGGCCCTGGACAAGCAAGGGAGGCTCCAATCTACCTCCCTATGGCCAGCCCAGCCATACCCGATCGGGAGACTTCGGCATGCAAGAGTTCGAGGGCACCACTACAGTTACCCCGCAAAAGGCGACTGCTTCCGATGCCAGTCTCAGCGAGGGGCGCGATGCGAGCAGTGACGATGGCTCGGCTCGCGCTTTGCGCATTCGTCAGGATATTACCGTTACGGTGCAGCGTGACTCGCGGCCGTCGGATTATGACGCGAATACTTCGCAAATTACCCGTGCCCGCGAGGAGGTTTAATCGAGTACTGTTATACTGAGAAAAGTCTCATTCTTTATTATTTGTCTTTTACGAATCCACGAAGTCCCAAGGGCTTGATGCCCGGTCCTGTATTATTGTGTTTCTATTTTGTCTGTACATATTTACTTCCAGACCCTACGTACTTTGGTTTCTCTATTTTTCCCCGGCGATTATGGAGAATACCTGTTTCTTAGACATAGAGTCTTTTCTCCTTGCAAGATATCTTACAATATACTAAAAGTTCAAATCCATGAATTGCATACGCCACTATAACTACAATCTCCACCGTCATTTCCACAGAGCATGTCATCCCAAAACTAGAGCCTCTGCTCCTATACGCGATGCCCACGGCGAGTGGGTTGACCACTTTTCAAGACAGATAGAACCTTGGAAACCATTCCATCACAACCCGCTGATCTCCCGGTACTTTGCATCAAGAGCTGCCGATCTTATCCAGGGACATTCCAAGCCGGGAAGGGATTGGCCCATGGCATTGTACAGCCGAGCTTAGCCCAGGTTCTTTGGCCCCT
Organism: Penicillium chrysogenum; assembly: GCF_028827035.1. Taxonomy (NCBI): domain Eukaryota; kingdom Fungi; phylum Ascomycota; class Eurotiomycetes; order Eurotiales; family Aspergillaceae; genus Penicillium; species Penicillium chrysogenum. The sequence goes on along the minus strand of NW_026622750.1, from coordinate 6,304,946 downwards.
GCAGGGAGGGGGTTGGGCGAACCGGCGAACATAGCTCGGGCGCAATGGGACCTTCCCAGAAAATCATGTTGATGTTAATCACCTTATCCTTAGTTCTGACAACAGTGCCTGGGCCGAGCATTATGTGGCGTTGCTGGTCTGCATATGCGATGCACAGCTAACTATGCCGGACGCTCTAAGTTATTTATTATCGTCATCCTCCGTGCGGAGTACTCCGATATACAACATAAGAAGATCGCGCAAAACTATAAAAACATACAGCGTTGGGCACCAACAGCTATGTTGTACAATATAATGTATCATATGTTGGTGACTGTCCCCGAAGACCAGAGTCCGAAATCGGTGAAGTCGCGACCCCAAAAAGGAAAATGCCAAAAAAAAAAAAAAGACAAACCGTCGTACCAAGCGAACTTCACCATCAAGGTTCCCGCTCCATAACCAGTCGATCGACACATCAGCCTTGGGAAAGCTGGTCAAAGCCGGCTAGAACCTTGGAACCAAGGGAGAGTCCACTTGTGCATCCGCGGATGCTTTGCTGACATTTTACGCTGGTACCGTGGACGCGCACAAGCTCTGTCTGGATCGGTTGGGGTCGGGGCCCGAACATTGCGCTGGATTTTCGCGGGATCTGCGTGGAGAGAGAGATATGACGTGATAAGGGGGGAGCGATTATCAATTGCCGTCGGTCATATCGTACGACTTCATTTATGTTTACTGATGTACTCCATAGCGATGGGAATTGCAATGGATACCTGCAATTTATGTAGGTATTATTAGAAGGCTTTAAGTGTGGAATATCAAATTGTCTCATTTGGAAGACCTCGGGACTAAGCCGCGTAAGTCCATCTGGGCACTAAATCTGAGTTTCAATTGAGTTTCGGCGACCTAGCATTCCATGGTCACCAATCTTGTTCGTACCATGTACGGAGTACCTATGTTGTATAAGCTGGACACCTCGTTCTTCTAGATGTCGCTTAGAAGCAGAACCACGTGTATTCAGTCTCATTTTTGAGTGAATGGACGATCATTTATCCCTATTCCAGTAACTTGCACGGGTAATCCTCGGTTCCTGAAGGATTGATTCACTTAAATGTTAGTCTAACGGGCTCGACTAGGACGGATTATACTCGGTACTCTATACTCCGTACGGCTTACAGAGTACTCCTGCTGTAATTGTACACAGCTGGGTACAGTCATAAAGTGGGCCCTAAGCCGAGCACTATATTGTATACGCATAACACCCACAAGTTCATCTTTTCCCGATAAGGAACCTTGGAAGTAATTTCTTTTCTTTTCCAGCAATTACAATTTCTTGCCTCCGCCGGATTGACCCGCTCGACCCCACTATCAACTCCGAGACCTGCTCTTCGATCGCAGGCATGTTTGTGAACTCTGGGCTAAGGTTTTGGCCCCCACTCTATCTTTGCATACAAAGTATATCCTCTCGCTTAGATGCACTTGTCTAGATAGCTACGGAATGCTCGCCGAAATAGGATTGTTACCCGACACTGTAGTCTTCAGGTACGAAGTACAAAAGTATATATACTTATTTGTTTGGTATATGTTGTGCATATGCAGGACAGGCAAAGGATAGTCAGTGTATACCACAACACACATGGTGGCGAAGTGCAGGGCGATTTGCCTTCGCTCTAGCTGCATCTCGTAGGTACACCGACTGCCACTAGCGGGATGCATGAATAGCCGCTAGGAACGGTGTTTGATTCGCCGTTGCGCGCAGAGTATAATATGAGACATTCGAGAATCACCTTTCGGCAGTCCCTTGCAGGTACGGAGTATATACCCTGTATGGCAGGTTGCATCGCTTGAGGCTAGTACGTAACAAGCTCAGGATGTCTCGGCTCGATTGTTAGCAAAAGATGTCAGTAAATATCATTTTGCATCTATTGGACAATGTCAGATCGCCCAAATCTCCCACTTTCCTTGTCTGCTGGTCAAGATCCAAAGGTTTACGGAGTATATCACGAGCAATTTGCACCCTCAAAGTACGGAATTTTAATCTCTGTCCCTCGGCAATCCGGAACCTAATGTCGCTTTTACGCAACGCGTACTCCGTACTCGAACTATTGAAGTCTCAAGGTAGTATTTACTTCAGACTTCGGATCCCATGAATGGATCTGGTCCGCACAGGGAGCCCTGGGGACCCTCTTCCCTCGACACAGAAATTACAGGGTCCTTGGGATCTAATGTACTACGGTAGTTGCCAGCGCATTTAGCCAGAGGTCGTACTTTTTCAATCCTGGGTTGCAGTGGATAATAAGGCAAAATACTCGAATTCTTTGTTGGTTCATTCACGTACCATACGACAAAATGTCATATATATCCCAAAGATGCGGGCATCAAATGCAAAACTGACACCTCGGTTGTTATTGCTGGAGCCATGCGGGGATCGATGTTGAGACTACTCGTGCCTTGTCAGCCATCGGGGCTGGGACACTCTAGCTCAACGGTTTCTCTTTCATCTCTTCCAACATATTATCCCCTGCTAACCAGTCATTTGCTCATTCTGGCGTACATCATCTATCTCATTCAACGTAACATCCTCCTCAAAATCAAACAATTGCTCTTCATAGACGCGGAATCCACCTCAGTCCAATCAGAGGACGACAACGGCATAGTGGCAATTTTGTTGAGCCAGCTTGATGGTCCTGATATACTCAATCCGGCCATTCTTCTCGATCAGCACCCCCTCGTTCAAGAGAAGTTGTACCATGTCCAATCGGCATGTTCAGCAGCACCCTCAAGAGCTGTTCTTCCATACCGCTCAGCCCTAGGGGCTTGGACGTTAGCGCCAGCATCGAGTAGCTTGTGGGCAATTTCAATGTAACCCCGAATTGCGGCAAACTGCAATGCCGTCGCCCCTTGGCGAGAAGCTGGGGCCTGGTTCACATTCGCACCGACTTTGAGCAAACGGTCCCAAAGCTCCATGTCCCCTTGCTTTGCAGCAAACTGCAACGCTGTCACCCCTTCGTAAGATGGCGGTGGCTGTTTCGCATTTGCGGCGGCTTTGAGCAATAAGTCCACAAGCTCCATGTTTCCTTGCTTTGCCGCCTGCTGTAACGGTGTAGTGCCGTCACTTTTACATGATGGACTTTTGGCATCTGCACCTGCGGCCAAGACCATATTCACAACTTCCAAATCCCCTCCTTCTACCGCGTGCCATAGAGTAGTATGCCGGTACAGGGATATTCGTACAGAAGGGGTCGTCGCACCAGCTTCTAGAAGCGTCTTCATAACCTCCATGTTTCTCACTTCACCGGCAAGACGTAACGCAGTATCCATAAGTGCCATTCCCTTTGGGTTCGGCAGTCCGTTGTTGATACTGGTGTAGGCTGCCAGGAGGATTTTGAGTTGCTCAATGTTTCCATGCTTGATGAAGAATTCCATATACCCCAATCTGTCGGCATGATTAACAGCACTATCGACCGTCAACACAGTCCGTAATAGTGGAACATCCTGTTCTTCCAAAGCAACCTTCCATGACTGATGAATTTGGACTCATTCCAGCTTCCAGGATTGTTTCAATGGCTTGGAAATCGCAAGACCTGACTGCAATTTTACTGCAATTTCAAATAGTTTCTCTGCAATTGCATCGGCTGTGGCTCCCTTCAGAGATACCAAACTCATATTCGCGATATTGAGAACCCCCGAGATGCGGAGAAGACCTAGGATGGATTTATCTTTCTTTTTCATTCCTTCGGGATAGAACCTTGTTTGTGATGTGCCAGGAGATTATTGGACGAATGATATGAGTCGACGGAATGAATTCCTCCAGGTCCAACTTCCTATTGTTGCTGACCTGTCAGAAACAATCCGATGCTAGTCGTCAAATTCTTCGGGCATGGTGATTTTCAGTACTCCTGTCACTCGAGAACTGCTCTGAAACAGTTTGAGAGAGCTGGTGGCAATCGTGGGATTACTCCTGTGTCGCCGACCTCAAAGACGGGACATACACCCAGGGCAGGCCAGGAATCCTTGGCGGGGGTATTATCTGACCCGACACAAACGAATGCGCCCTGACGGCTTTCCCCAGCCCGATCCCAATCTTGTGGAACACTCCGTCCTCCAACACCTTGACAAGCAAGCAGCCCGGTCCAGGATGATTATGATACGAGCTTGGGGTCAACGCAACCACTGTGTCATCCGGAGGCTCTGATATGAGTCCGACCTGCGGCTCTGAGTTAGCCATCTGCAGCAATACAACGGCGTGTTTACCCTGATTGACGCCGAGTAGCAGCTGCAGAATGCGGAGTCTTTGCAGTATCGCCTGTGGAAAAAGACGTTTGACTTCCCGAGAGAATTCTTTATCCGCCAGACGCCCGAGTATGGGGGTTGCCCACGAGGGAGCCAGTGACAGGAAAGCAGCATAGGCACCCGGCGAAAGGTCCTTCAAGTCACCGTTTCCCCCCTTTATGCTCTGCGTATGTTCCGGCAGACCCCAGGCAGTTGCCAACCGGAGGTGCGTTTCCATATCCATGTCCTGGAATGGCGTTTGGGTCATCATCCACTCCTTTAGAGCCCCTTCCAAGGCCGTGCACATGACGCCAGTGACACTGCAGACGCGATCGCATCCGACGTCCTTCATCGCCACCCCATCAACCAACTTAAGCCTATGCGTTTCCTTCGGCGCGGTATCGGGTTTCCTCCTCGCTCCTATAGATATAAAGGGCATACCGGCCAGAGGGTCCGCAAACATAGAGTATACCGAAGCCCGCTCGCCGAGATAGAGTAGCGCCGAAAAGTCACTTTCGAGTAGAGCCTGCTCCCACGTCTCGCCCAAGATTTGTCCCGACTCCATGCGGTAGTCCAGTATGGGCCATGTCCGTTGTAGCATCCCGCTAACGCCCATCGCGCGGTCATTTTCGACTGTGCAGGACCGTGACCGCACGGCTTGTGCGATGTGCCAGAACCCGACTTCGTCATGTTGATATAGCTGGCGCAGTTTGAGGATTTTGTAGACTTCGCTGCCGTGCAGCTCGTGTATTACTTCGATTGACTCAATTGCGCCGTTTGAAAGAAGCCGACGCGCAGTTGCCTCAACGAGGCCGACTAGGCGGCATAATGTACTGCAAGATATCATATAGCGCTCCGGTGTACATATCAGAAAGTCCTTTGGAACGACAGCCTCCTGTAGCGTCCAGACACGTCGAAACCATGGCGCGCGTTCGACTTTGCGCACCTTCCGAATCCACTCCAGGGCCTCCGGACCACGCATTTCGTCTGTCGCTTTTCCAACCACTGCACTCGGATCCAGCCCATCAGCCGCACCAGACGCAGAATTCATAGACAAACCGTGCCTATCCATCCCAAAAAAGCCATTAATTCCCTCCAACGAATCTAAAACATCCTTCGGCCAATCCTCATCACACTTCTCAAACGCATCATCCATCCAAACAAGACACCCCGTCGCATTACGGAAATACGGCCCCATTTCCGCAACCTCTGCCTCCCGCTTATGAGGGCTAGGATCATACTGGTCCAGACACAGGATATCCATCCAAACATAGCGTTCACCAACTAGCACGCGTGCAGCTTCGAGCATCCGTATCAGCTTTTCTTCGTACCGGATTGGAATCGAGCCCGGCACGCCGTATGGCGTGCCGTCGAGTTCTATACCTTGGTCACCCCATACGTGTGAGATGGTTGCGTATCGCGTCTTTTCTGCTAATTCCGAGAGAGTCGATGTTTCGATGGCGCGGCGCGTGACGAGGTCGTAGAGGAAGGTTGGAAGGGAGTATCCTGCGTCGGGCGTCCAATCTGGAGCGAAGATCTTGGGACCTAGAAACTCAGGTGGGAATAAAGTCCCGCTCGCCCATTTTCGACGTGTCTCGCTAACCAACTTGTCGTGCGGCGGGGGCGAGCCCACCCCTGGTGCTAGAGATGTTGTACCATCGTCATCAGTGTAGTCGAAGCAGCACCAGTGTGAGGGATAGTTGGTTATAAGGGCAGGGCTGACTTCAGGGAACTCGTCTTCCTCTTCGTCCGCCTGCGGCGGCTTCGCGTTGGAGGGGTTGGAGTTTGGGGCGCCATCGGGCGTATCATTAGCGGGTGTCTGAGCTGATCCCTGTGGCGGCGGTTGTGGTTGTGGTTGAGATTCAGATTTGTGTCCGGGCGTCTTGAAAATACGCCGAAGCCTATCTTTGATTCCCAGTTGCCCTGCCATCGTGTAATGGAGTTCCACGGCCGCTTCGCTCTGTTACCATAGAGCAGGTCTGTGGTGTTTATAAAGCCTGCGTCCCCCACATCCTGCTCAAAAGCCAAGGCTATACACAGCCCTCAACACGAGAACCTAATGTTCGCTGCCGCCTAATTAGCTGTACTGAGGCCCAAGCCCGGATCCTCTTGGCACCAAGAGACAGGAAAGACTGGAAGCTGCTGGAAGACATCATCTTGGATGTTGTAAATCGAGACTTCACACAGTAGATGATATGTAGGGACGTATACGAAATTAGTTTCGTTTCAATTCAGACGAACAGGCGTCAAATGGGGCTTCATTCTGTGTACATACATGTATACATAATATATATCCTGCTCTTTTCAGGTAACAATCAGAACGTCGTATCGAGAAATACATCGCTGAACTCCAGAAATATATATCTCAGTGACCAATGTATTATTCAATGTATTATTCCTCTAAATATTAACAAGTGCGTACATACCATATAAAAAGCATCAGGCTACAGGGGGAAACTCATACAGACAACTGTTGTTGAAATATCATGTTGTAATTTATCGCTTCTACTATGTGTTCTGGGCTGCGCAGCTCGTCCGGAAATACGTTAGGCTGGAGAGGGGGGGCGGTTTCCCTATATTAATCCCCTATATTATACAATAAGCTTAAGAGTACCTAGGTATCCATGGATTTGCTTTGGATTTCGGAATAAAAAATAAACTTGTATTAACATGATTCATGCCGAGGATTATAAGCCTTCGACTCAAATATGTAGGGACGTATCCACCCATCAAAGACTACATAAGTACATGAAAGGAGAATGCTCGAAGAATAGCGCTAACGGCGTGCCAAAGTAAGAAAGCAAAACCGGAAAACAAAGCCAGAAAAAGTCGTGGATCATCATATATCATATCATCACTGAGTATGTTCAAATACTTTTTTTTTTATGTGAGGTTCGCTTTATGACAAAAAGGAAACCTTAGGAAAACCAGATCTGTTTAATCATCATAGAGATCGGGCGAGGCGGGATTATCATCCATCTCAGCATCGATATCATCCTCATCCATCATCTCATCATCGCTGATGTCACTGTCCTCACCAATATCGTGGTTAGGCAGGACATCGATGCGACTGTCGCGCATGACGACACGGGCGATCTCGCCATCCTTGATACTTCCACGCAAAATGAGCACAGCGAGACGGTTGAGGACTTCGCGCTCGATGAGTCGGCCCAGTGGACGAGCACCGTAGGCTGGGGAATAGCCTGCTGCGCCGAGGTAGTCCTTGACTTCCTCTGTGCACTGGATAGTGACATTGCGCTCGTTGTGATCGAGCCGCTTCTGCACCTCGGCGAGACGCAGGTCCACGATCTTGCGGATCTCCCGTCTGGTGAGACGGTTGAAGATGACAGTGCTGGAGATACGGTTGAGGAATTCCGGCAGGAAGTAGTCGCGCAGTGCGTTCATGACCAACTCGCGAGTGCCGGGGTCGATGCGACCGTCCTTGGTGGTGGGGCGGGCGAGATATTGGGCACCCAGGTTGGAGGTCATGACGACGATGCAGTTCTTTGCGTCGACGATGCGGCCCTGGCCGTCGGTGATACGGCCATCATCCATGAGCTGTAGGAGGACAGTGAGGACTTCCTTTGCGGCCTTCTCCACCTCGTCGAAGAGCAAAATCGAGAATGGGCGGCGGCGCAGGTTTTCAGTAAGTTGGCCACCGGCGTCATGGCCAACATATCCAGGGGGTGCACCGATCATACGGCTGAGCGAGTGTCGCTCCTGATACTCGGACATGTCGAACCGGATCATTGCCTTTGGATCGTCGAAGAGGAATTCGGCAAGAGCTTTTGTGAGCAGTGTCTTACCGGTACCGGAGGGGCCACAGAACAAGAAGCTAGGGGGCGCGTTAGGGTTACTGAGGCCTGAGCGCTGCAAGCGAATAGCGTTGGAGACGGAAACAACGGCTTCCTTCTGGCCGACAACGACCTTGCCAAGGTATTTCTCCATGTTGAGCAGCTTGTCCTTTTCGGTGGTCTTGAGTCTCGTGACAGGGATACCGGTCCACCGGCCAACGATTTCATTAATCTGATCAGGACCAACTGCGTCGGCAAGGAGTGCTTCGCCAGCGTCGCCTTGTTGAGCACGACGTTCAGCGTCGGCCCTGGCCCGGTCAGCCTCTAGACGCTCGATGAGGGCCTTGGTCTCTGGGATGGCGTAGTATTCGAGGTCAGCAGCTGTCTGGGTGTCGCCCGAACGTTCGGCTTCGTCACGCTTGACCTTGAGAGAGTCGAGCTTGATCTTGGCCTCCTGCACTTCGCGGCTGCGTTGCTTTTCACTTTCGTACTTCTCGCGCATCGGCCGGAGCTCCTCGCCAACATTGGCGGCTTCTTGCTTGGCAGCCTCAAGACGAGCCTTGGATGCGTCGTCCTGCTCACGTGAAAGGGCGTGAATTTCGATCTGAAGCTGGCGAGCCTTTCTCTCCAGTGTGTCGAGAGCTTCTGGCTCAGACTCGCGAGTGACTCGAACTGCAGCTGCAGCCTCATCAATCAAATCGACCGCAGAATCAGGTAGTCGACGTGCCGTCAGGTAGCGAGACGCGAGAGTGGCAGCGGTGACGATCGCGCCATCCAGAATGTTGACACCGTGGTGAGCTTCGTACTTTTCCTTCAGACCACGAAGGATAGAGATAGTCTCTGGGACGGTAGGTTCCTTGACAAGGACCTGTTGGAATCGTCGCTCGAAGGCCTGATCTTTCTCAATGTACTTGCGGTATTCAGAGAGAGTCGTGGCACCAATGCAGTGCAGCTGGCCGCGAGCCAGCATTGGCTTGAGAAGGTTGGCAGCGTCCATACCGCCCTCGCCGCTAGATCCAGCACCCATAAGCAGGTGGATCTCATCGACGAAGAGAACGATGGTATCCTTGGAATCTTCAATTTCCTTGAGAACACCCTTCATACGTTCTTCGAATTCACCGCGGTATTTGCTGCCCGCAACTAGAGAACCAACATCGAGAGAAAGAAGACGGCATTGAGCCAAGTTGGCGGGAATATCGGCGTTGACAATGCGGCGAGCGAGACCTTCGACAATGGTGGTCTTACCCACACCAGGCTCACCGATAAGCACAGGGTTGTTCTTCGTGCGTCGACTGAGAATACGAATGACGCGACGGATTTCCTCCTCTCGGCCAATAACTGGATCAATCTTGCCCTCCCGAGCCAAGGAGGTCATATCAATGGTGAATTTCTTGAGGTTCTCATTCTCGCCTTCCGCATCGGCGGTCTTGGAGTCGACCCGCTTTGTACCACGAATTTGCTGGATAGCAGTGTCGATCAACTTGAGGTTGGGAATATTGGCATCGCCGAGGGCACGTTGAACCTGTGAATCTTGGCAGACAGACTGAATGAGATGATCCACCGCAACGAAGCTGTCCTTTTGGGTCTTTGACAAATCGGTGGCCGATCGAATGACTTTGGAGAGTTGGGGAGAAACACTAGGGTTCTCTGGAGGAGGGTCTTGGCTCGGTAGTCGGACCAATAGCTTCATGAGAGATCGGTCAAGGAGCTGAGCGTCGCCGTGAGCTCGTTCGACCACCTGGCGGAAGAGAGGCGCAGTTGCAGAATCGTGGGAGGAATGGGCACCGGAAGGGGTCTGTTGATCTTCCGACTCATCTGGGGAAGGGTTAAGCAATGCGACTGCGAGGTGAACAGGCATAATCTGGGATTGTGAATATTGCTCGCAGAGGCCGCTGGAGTCCAGCAAGGCCTTGTTGGCCCGATCTGTGAACTGGACGCCGTTCATCTTGAACGGAATAGTGGGGTAATATCAGTAGGTGTAAATGCTGATGCTCGAAAGATGGGATAGTGGCAGTAGTGTAAAGAGCAGAAAGTAATTGAGCAAGTAAATTTGAAGAATATGCAATTTGAAACACGATGATGCAAGTTCATATACTCCTGGAGCGTGGAGTGCCCGAAGCTGCCATTAGGTCCATGTCGTCACTACTGGCTTCCACCGCCTTCCAGAAGCTGCCTGACGTTGCCTGACGTCGCCTGACAGCGCAGAGTATCCGCCCAAGGCGCCGGATAAACCATTACTCCGGGATAACTATGGACCACATACATAGTGTAGCATGTCACTCTCTACTAAGATACAGTCAATGACACTTGCATTCTGCTATACATACATTTAGTATAGCTAGTCTATTACCGACTTATTATTTCAGCTAACAGGTTATTTTCCATGCCACCATTTTATTCAATACGCCTTGTTTAGGGTAACGGAGAGTATCCGCCTTGAGCAGATTGTGACTGACACGTGATATATCCATGTCAAGCCACGTGAAATGAATGTGAACCACGTGACCTTTACCGTTTGCTGACCTAAGCCCTATCCGTTCCGAGATGAGGTCAGCAGCCTCGGATTAAATCGCGCAAACCAGCAAACCAGAGCCCTTGGATGGTCAGACTCCCCCACGTTGGAGAAATGATTCGGTGTTGATGCCACTTTGAGCTTGCGTGCCTTGCAGTGGGGCATTGAAAGAACCCACGCTCCTGTTACCCGCAAAAATCAAGATGTGAACAATCTGTGTTGGTGTTTATTATGTGCCACTGACGCCTGCCTAGACGACATTTACATAGCTAGCTCCAGTTACCTTACCTTGAGCTTACCTTCTGCCATCCGTCGCTTCCGTTTTATATCATGTTCCACGATAGCCGACAAAAAATGTTCCCCAGCTAGTCAATGACGTCAGGTGGGACATCCACAGAGCAATGAGAATGCGAAGAAATCGATCTCCAACTTTGCCCAGGATCAGACCCCCTGCAAGTATCTACTCAAATTCGGCCGAGGGATTTTTATATACGATTTATCCGTGCTTTGAAAAGAAATCGCCCACCGTTTAGGAAGCAAACTTTCACCGGGCTGCATGGAAGAGGAGCACCGTCTCAGCCCAGGAGCTAAGAGACGACTGGACCGTGGATTGTGGACACTTGTTCCAGGTCGACGCATCCAGAATTGAAGATCGGTCCACACAACTGTCCACAAGTTGTTTTCCCATTGGTTATCTCCTCACGGGTGGTGGTCTCTGGGCTTTTCTTTTGCTTTTGTTTCGTGTTTCGTAGCTGGTGAGGGGGGGAGGAAAAATAGAAGCGGATAGGCTCCTGCGGGGCAGAGAGGGGCAAGAGGCTTTATGGCGTTCATGATCTTGATGTTGCTTTTCCGACCCTTACCTAGGAAGCACGCAGAAGCTGATACTGGACATGGATTCGAGGCTTTTTGGTTTCCATATATACATCGTATACATCGTATGCAGTACTACATGTACTGCATCTATACGGAGTACTACTACAACAATACTACTATGTACTACGAGGAGAGATCATGCTACTATACTATAGCTTATGCATAGAACCATCGGGCTACCTATGCAGGCAATTCGTAGATCTCCGTCTGGCCTGCCGGATACGATATTCATAAATTATTTTTCAATATTTCCTTTCCATGGTTAAGGGTCATAACCAACTCTGGTAACTCTCCGCCTCCCGAGGTTTCCTGAAAAAGAAAAAAGAATAAAATAAAAGTTATTTTAAAACCTGGTGCCTATGTCATTCGTTCATATAAAGAGTTTTAGCCCCCCCTCCTGGATCCTTTTTCATTCTCACGCCATAGTGACTGCAGCTGAGACCTTCAAAAGGCTCTCACATTCGCTGGCATAGGACACTTGTGAAGTGTTGACCCGCCATTCAAAGAAACTTCCTGACAGCTTTATCGGCTGGATTTGAATTATCCTTGCTTTAATTGATCAGAGATTTGATCCACTGCAAGTTTATTTACGATTACCTTTCATCACTTTTCCCTGAGACAAATCTGCAGATCGCAGTTATCTTGGGTTAATATCAAATATTGCACGGCATACAAGGATGTCAGACAAGCCGATCTTTGTGGCTACGCATCCGCGAGCATGCTCGACGGCCTTTGAGCGAGTAAGAACTCCCGAAAGATTCTGATGTCCAATACATTCCAAACACATATCTAACGGACTACAGGTCTTCATGACTCAGCGGGATACTATCCAATGTGTCCATGAACCATTTGGTGATGCATTTTACTACGGTCCGGAGCGCCTCTCTAGCCGATTCGCAGGCGATGAGCATGCACAAGAACGCCTGGACAGTGGATTCGCCAATTCCACATATAATACTGTGATGGAAAGGCTCGAGCGAGAAGTTACTCAGGTCCGACCCTTCTTTCTGCGAAATCTCTCGCGTTCTTACACACCCCCCTCGTAATGCTCCTCGTGTTCTCCCCTGTGGATCGAACACGAGGGAAGATTCCTTGCCTCATTACGTGTTTTTCTTTTTGGTTTATTCTACACCGCAGATGTAGCCCCAGGCAATCTGTTCCCCTCCCCCCCTTCTCTACAACTGTAGATCACAGACTGGCTTCGAAATATCGAATGATCATGGAGATCCGCGCCGCGGAATGGAATATTTGTTCTTTTCGATGGGATACTTACCTTGTCACAGGGAAAGAGAATCTTCATCAAAGATATCGACCACTACCTGCTTCCACCGAATGGCCAGCCCGCTAGCATCGCCCCGTCTCTACTGCGCGTTAAGCGAGGAGTCGGTACCAACGGCGACTCGCACACGGCCAACGGTGTGAACGGTACCAACGGTACCCACGCCAATGGCCACTGCGCCACGTCAAACGGTCACGCCAACGGGGTCAACGGAGCCTCGAACGGTACCAACGGCGCGGCGAACGGTGTGAACGGTCATCACGAGATGAACGGCCACACTAACGGTGCGACCAACGGCCACACCAATGGGACTTCCAAGGAGCCCTACCCGTACGACACACCCACGGAGCCGGGCAACCCAACCGTGATGCCGCGCGAGCTGCAAGAGCAGTTCCACTGGGCATTCCTAATCCGTGACCCGCACTACAGTGTGCCGTCATACCTGCGGTGCACGATCCCGCCTCTAGACGAGGTGACTGGGTTCCACAACTACGACCCGCTGGAGGCCGGGTACGATGAGCTGCGTCGGCACTTCGATTATCTGCGTGACAGTGGATTGGTCGGGCCCCGGGTTGCGACGCGTCCGGACCTGAGCTCCCAGACTAACGCACAGGCGACTACTGGTATTGAGGTTTGTGTCATCGATGCGGATGATATGCTCGACGAGCCGGCCAAGACCATCGAGGCTTTCTGTAACAGTGTTGGTCTCCCGTACCGCCCGGAGATGCTGACGTGGGATACGGAGGAGGAACATGCTGTTGCTCGGAATGCGTTCGAGAAATGGCGTGGATTCCATAATGATGCTATTGAATCGAGCGCTCTGGTGCAGAGAGCTCATGTAAGTTTTTGTGTCATCTTCGTTCCGGTGGAATGGGGATATGAAGGTATTGGCGACTTGCGCTAACACTGTTCATAGAAGCGTGCTGTGAAGACTGAGGAGGAGTTTGACGCCGAGTGGCAGAAGAAGTATGGTGAGAAGCGGGCTGCTCTCATCCGCCAGACAGTTGACGCCAACATGGCCGACTACCTGTATCTAAAGTCATTCGCCGTCAAGGTCTAGAAATGACTGGAATGGGAGGAAAGGAAGGGGAGCCGATGGCACCTACCCCATATTATTTCTTATTGTCTTTGTGAGACACGATAACGATAACGAACTAGTCCGGATGGCGCTATCTCCACGAGGATTGGCTGATGACGATGACGATCTTTGCATGTGTTCTTTCTATTTGTTCTATCTCGTTATTGCTATTTGCGGATTGCTCGAGTGTAGCTGGCTTAAGATGAGTATGTTTCAAGGTGCCGATGTCTTGTTAGCCTGGTGAGGCCGGTGTTTACTTCCCATTCCTTCCTATTTAGGCCATAGCCCAGTAGCCCTTTCCCCATCTTTCCTCCTTCCCCAATATTCCCCCGGAGGTCCGGAAGAATCGACTCGTTTCCACGACAATGCCCCCGAGCAGTTGCTCATGGATATCCACCCGTGGACGACTACCAGCATTTGCCAGTCTGGCTGGAGTGTTATAGGTCCGAAAGGTGATTGAAGTTGATTGGAAGGTCTGCCTCGCTCTTTGAAGAAACCATGGACTATTCACCACTGGTTTCACCTACTACTAGTCTGTTACAGGACGGGAGGGAATCCAGATACTTCCCTTCCCTTTGCCTTGGGCAGCTCCTGTTATTACTTGTTACTAACCATCTATTGGGGAGAAGGTGCCTTAAGCACTACAACTACTCGGTAAGCCCAAGGCCGAGCGATACTCTCTAGACAGGAATGTCGCTACAAGAGCTACAATCCAGACCCTAACATTCATTCGGATATCCACGTTAACAGAAGCATAATATATGAATACACCACTTTACGGCGCAAACATGACTATGGCCTGTTTTTCAAACACCAAAGTTAATAGGTAAAATGCCAAGCCAGTAGCACGGCCGTCTGGGGCAGTTCCACCTGCCCTATTTGTGAACCTTGGAATTAGCCTTGAGGGCACTGTTCGGCACGTACAAAGGCATCGAATCTTCCCAGATAGAATCAGTAAGCACACGCTTATTCGAGCCATCAGCATTCATAACGACGACCTGACCATAAGGTTGGAAAGTATCATCATAGAGAGCACACTCATACTGGAACCCGAACATGCCGGAAGAGAAAGCGATTCGACCGTCCCAAGTCCAGACAGCATGGGCATCATTGGCACCACTGCTCGTGAGAACCCTGACATCAGTTCCATCAGCACGCATTGTGCAGATATCGTAGTTGTAATCACTAGTCTTGCGGGTGAAGACGATTCTCTTTCCATCGGGGGAGAAGGAAGGCAGGTTATCCCACTCGGTGCTCAATACGGAAGTCTTGCCAGTTTCCAGATCCAAGAGACGGAGACCAAGCTGGGATTTGTCGCCCAGAGTGGAGTTTGTTCCCCAAATACGGAAGACGATCTTCTTGCCGTCGTGTGAGAAGCTGGGGAAGCCGGAGTTGATCACGCTGCTGTTGCTGCTTAGGGTTTCGTTACTCTCGGTCAGGACTTCCGAGTACGTGCCATTGGCAGTGGCTCGTACAAGCCAGCCGCCGCCGGTTGCGCGGCCTTGGAACCAGAAGCCTACTCCGAAAGTGAGCCAATTGCCATCGGGCGACCAAGACGGGTTGAAGGCGCCGGCGGTGCCCATGGCAACTGACTTTGCATCAATAAAGCCGGATTCCATGACGTTGTAGACTAGGCCCTCGTTTGTTCCATTGGCGTTGAAGGACACAATGGAAGAGTTTCCAAGCTGTTTCTCGGTCATGGCCATTTTGTTGGTGTTGGAAAGCTGTGGGAAGACGTCTGTAAAGCGGTATTCCCACTCCGAGTCCCAGCTGTACAGCTTCTTGCCCATAGGACGGACAGTCCAGGAGGTCTTCTCATAGACGACCTTCTTGCCATCTGGAGACCAGGCAGGAGAGCGGATCACCTCACTAGAGGTGTTTACATATCCACCGGCAGTGGTGTGGAATCCTTCGACACCGGCACCCTTGGCGAAATAGGCGACAGTGTTGTCAGAGATATATTGAGGGAAAATCTTGACACCCGCTCCTTCAGCTTCCACGCAACGGTCAGCACCTGTGGCAAACTCCACCGACACAAGGGTAGAGTTGGCAGAGTCGATTGACTCAGGACGGTGAGCGTTCCAGGTATTCTCGCGGGTCATCTCGTAGAAGACAATACGCTCGCCATCGAGCGACCACTTGGGCGAACCGAGACAGTAACCGGGCTTCGACACGACGGAACGGAAATCAGATCCATTAGGGCGGACAGCGTAGATGGACAGCTCCTGTGTATGTTCCCAGCCGGTCACACCTTGGAAGATCGGGTCACCGTGTCCGTACCAGCCCGAGTTACGGTCCGACGAGAAAGCAATCCATTGGCCGTCGGGAGACCACGACGGGCGGAAGTAACCATTAGGAAGAGAGTCATCGGCGGCGGTCGTCGCCGTATCAGTGAGGTTCCATTTCTTTCCGCTCTCCAGATCCATGACCCAGATGTTGACCTTGTAGCTATTGGCAGTGGACACATAAGCGATTTGTTTTCCATTAGGAGACATGACAGCTCCGTCTTCCAATGAGGAGGTTGCTACCAACTCCTCAAGGTCCGATCCGTCTGTCCGGACACGGTAGATATCCGAATTACCGTCACCGTTCCGTTCTCCGGTAAAGGTGATCCATTCTCCGTCGGGAGAAAAGGTGGCATGGTATTCGTAGATAGGGTTTGAGAGGAGAGGTCGTTCATCAGTGCCATCAACATTGGCAACATACAGCTCTGATGTTCCGGGAGCGATGCGGTTCATATAAAAGATACCCTTCTTGTCGGACGGCGCATTGCGCGGTATGTGCGTGTGCGGTGGCGTGCTTTTCTTTTCTAGGCTCATCTGCTCTGCATATGGACACAGGGCCAAAGCTGACGGCAAGGCAAGGCCTAGCAGCGTAATTGAAGCGGTAAGACGCATGGCGAAAAGGGGTGAGTGCACCAAAACAGTTCAAGGCCTGGGGGTCATTATTTCTGGCACTGCTATACTTATATATGAAAATTCTATAGGGGAAAAGGCCTGAAGGACCGATCGTTTCCCTCCATGGTCGTAGCGCAATTCTTTCGTCCCACAGGCCCACCTTCTTGTAATGAAGTCCGCGTTATTAGCGGGCCTTCATCTTATCTGATGAATCAAGCTAGAGACTGACCACTGAGAAGCCCTGCACAATATTGACTCCTCATCTGATTGGCCTTTTCGAATGAAGCTGCGAGTTGAGAAAGACTTGAAACAAGGCAATGATCGTCGTGGCTTGAGATGGATGGAGAAAGTCTCTTCCGCTGGTTACCGGTGGCATTGTTGTCGTGCCTGTTTGGGGCCTGGTAGACCCTGTGTGGACGAGCATCGTTCGCCTGGCGCGTCTATATACACACACAACAATGTCGAACGATGCTGTATGCAAGAACGAGCCGATCCTGCAGTTTCTACGCATAACTGTCAATCCTGGATATGGCAAGTAGGGCTCGGATGTAGGAGCGAGAAACCGAGTGCCAAGTAACTTGGCACGGAGGATATACCTCTGGTCTTGCAACATATCCTGCTGACCCAGGTAACTCCGCTTATTTCGCTGGTCGATGTAAGCCACTGAACATCCAAGCTCGACGGCCGACGCAATTTCCCGGTATGGGAACTACTGCCATTATCTTGGAACACGCGGTAAAATATGCCGCTTTCTGCATGTCAAATAGAGTATCTAGGTAGGCTTTAAATCCGTTGGATATACTCGGAGTCCGAAGATCGGTCGGGACTACCGGATTAAGGGCGTGGAGTGTTGATCAATGGTGGAGCAGTCTTATTGCAGCCTTGGCACAGGGCTTGTGTTTTCGGTCGCCAATACGAACTTGGTTGACGACAAAGTACTCCTGGGCTGTGTAGCGGATTGACAAGGCATTCAAGTAAGATCACCAGTATGAGTGAATGAGCCAGATAGCACTGGAGTTCCATCACTCCGCCTAGCTCCATCCTCGTCGGCAAGATTCGGTCGTTAGAAGGCGGAATCCAGTTCCTTCAGAATCGTATTCGAACCGATTGACCGTTGCACTATATAATCCTAGCAGGATCACCTTCGTTGAATGGCACACCATTCTCGATCCAAAGAACAAACGATGAATTTCTTCGTTGAAACTGATCGTGCGTCTATCATCCGCAGATGCAAAGAGTAGGAATGACGGCACACCCCTGCCCTGGCCTTGGGCATGAAACATCTGACGCGCTGTGAAGGCTTCCATGTCGCGCGGAACCTCCAGGCCGAGGCGCGATTAGCTTAAAACGTGGGGTCCTCGCTCGGGTCAGAAAAGAGCGAATAAAGCACACATTTGGTACTAAGGCCGCGCCGCATCGGCTCTGCATCGGTAAAAAAATGGTTCATTCCGGGATATTGGCAAAGGAAACTGCATGCGTGATTCGATCGCGTCCGTGTAGCGGTCCATCGCAGCAACCGTACTATTAATCTGAGCCGCGCAGTATGGGTGCCAACGCCATAATCTAGTTTGGTGTCGCGAATTCGCTTCTTCATCGGACAAGTCTCTCTCATTCCGTGGATCGGCCGCGAATTTTCCCATTCAGAGCATATGGATCTATTGGGTAAGAACCTCTCTAGAGGAAACCACATATCCCAATGTTCAGCAACAGGCTCGATACTTTCTGAATTCTCGATGGTCAATGGAATTGAGGCATGATGGTTCAGCTGGTCGTAGAGGACACTAAGACAGTGGGAGCCTGGATCGGGAGTTGTGTCGTAAATGACCGCAAAACGCTCTTTATCTTCGAAATAGTTGTCTCCGAGGGGGGAAGACTCGTCGGCAAGTCCCATTCGAGGCCTGCTCACCCAGTAGAAGAATCCCGGCGTCGGATCATAGATTGAATCAAGGAATAAGTTTAACGATGGACCCAGCCGAGCGCGAATGGTGTCAATATTCTTGTTCGGCTGGTTGAAGAACCATGGCTCGCTGGCTAGGGAGTCGAGGGTCAAGGATGTGTTCTGGCGTGGTGTTCATGATGAGGGTTGACGGGCAAGGAAACAGACTGTGACACTCACTTAGGACTTCTAACGTTTCATCTTTAGACCCCGTTCACCGAAGAGTAACAGCGTCTCTATCCTCTTCGGGAATCCGGTTTCAATAGGGGTCAACGGCTTCCCTTCGTAGCTTCTAGTTTTAGGACTACCACCTCACTATCGATATTGAGCTGTTTAATTGCCTCGACATCTTACAACATAGTCGACATTCTCGACATCTCACTTTAACAACAAGTGATCTATACCCGCTTTTATAATAGTGAAATCATACGGAACCTCCAATCCTAAATTCTTAGATCTTGTCCCTCGCCTTAAAGGCGAAGCTAACTGGGAATTGTGGAATAACGGATAGAGATTGTATTAAATGGTAAAGACTTCTTGTACTAGGCTGTCCTTATAGGATAAGAGAAACGTCCTACTTCATAGCGGCCTAGGTATACACTAGGATACATATATAAACTATAGACATCCAGATCAACTACCAATAAATACTAGGCACTACACACACCCGCATCGTAATACTTATAAACAACTAACTAGGAAATGGTAAAAGGAACTAAGTGTACAACGGGCCCGAGCGATAGAGAAATCATATTTCTGCATTTCCATCTTAAGAATTCTGAAGAGGTTCTTGGTATCGAGTGTAACAACCAAGCTCTTGAACTGCGACCTCAGTGGTAAACATTTGAACCCTGGTGCATTCACATTTTGGACCAAGTTGTAAATTAACAATTTACCACGGCGAGCATGAACTTGTTATGATCCGTATCGCGTGCGGAAGGTCGTGAGATCCTCTGCTCCTGGTGTCAAACGGATGATATGGAAGCCTTGTCGAATCTCGAGCTTTGTGAAAGAGTTAGCTTGCTAGTGCGCTGTAGAACCTCATCAATCAAGGGGATAGGATAGCAGTCTTTCGTTGTGATTGTATTTAGCTTCCGGAAATCAACACAAAAACGGAGGCCGCCACCGGGTTTCTTTGCCATAAGAATCGGGGACGCGTAGGGAGATGCAAATAAAACCTTTGTCTAGGTTCTCAATAATATACTGCTTTGCGGCTTTCAGTTCATCGAGGGATAGTTCACTGCATGATGAGTGCCTCCATCGGGATTGCTCTGCTTAGGCTGTAGGACACATGGGTAAATCGTTCTATAACTGTAACCACCAATCGCCTCAATTTGGTCATACCAACTCGAAGCCTTCCCTCTCCTTTGAAGGTGGGATAACTTCCTACTACCTCAACATGTGATAGGAGATCACTCTACTGTCTGGCAAGTAGCCACAGCCACAAACAGTCCTCATAAGAGTCAGGATGAAAAAACTCAAGACCCTAGGGAAATATTCAAAATGGCCGACAGCCACCGTTTCAGGTCTGGCCTTTCAAACCTTCATCACTCCACAGACTGTGGGCGTTGGAAAAAGCAGACGACACCGAGAAGAGTCGCCCACCGGGAGCGCGGCATGCCAGCAACCATGCGTTGCATTATTCATCGCCTATGTAGTGTCCCAACCAGAGCTTGGCTGGGTTTCTGGCAGCTCCAAGCGTTGCGAGGAAGCTGTGAATTTGAATCGCAAGAGCTCACACAAGCTCGATGATACCGGCGAATGAGCAATATGGAGACCTTGAGTAAAGGTACATATGTAAGCATGATGTGGAGATGCTCGTGCCGATCATCGAAATCTGCTGGGTATAATTGTTAGTAAAAGAATGGCAGTGAGGCTGTTGCTTCTGGTGCTGACCTGTTATTGATGTGTGTCTTCGGTTCCCATTAATATAAGACTCTCCCAGACGAGGAAGTGCTTTAGGATAGTGTCATTCATTCTAAGTGAACAACATGGCGAAAAGTACTCTTGAAGTGTGCAAGGAGATAAAAGTGAACAAAGAAGGGAAAGGGATATGTAGACCAAGTATTTATATAGTGACTGATACCATATGTCGTTCGAATGACTAGAAGTACCCTGGAAGGCTTGCAAGGAGGATGAAGCTAAATGGAGAAGGGACTGGTAATGAACACCGGGTATTTATAGGGGAGCTGAAAAGCCAGGCTGTAAAACAGCAATGCTCACCTGAAAGACAGACGCAATGTGTCTGAGAAATGATAGAGCGTCCTATCTACCGACATTCTAGGAAGCTCAAACAACTTATAGTGTAAAGGATGCGTAGGTCGTAACAACCGGCCTTGAAATCATATCATTCGTTACGGCCAAGCATATAAACTCCTCCTCTAGCGCCATACAAAACATTTGCAGAATACCTGCAAGGCTTGGAAACCCCGGCCGAAACAGCCCAGTAAGGAAAAGACACTGTATCTTCGTCCAAAAGTACAAAAGACTATAGAAACCAATCTATCGAAGCCAAGTTCCTTCATACCGCACTGTAACCGCCCCGCGAGCCCGCTCCTTGCAGAGTATTGACCACACGACGGAGCCAGTCCTGGAAGATGTAGGGGATATCACGGATGGTGTCACCATGAGGGAGCAAGTCCCAGCCACGGGCGCCGTAACGGTTGTAGTTGAGCCAGGAGCCGAAGATGAGGTAGGCAGCAATGAAGAGGAAGGCACTGAATAGATTAATTAGCAGGACGTCCCAACATGGAAAAGCAGACACCGGAAAACGAAGCTCCTAGGAGCTAAGGAAAACTCACATGATGATCAACCAGGTAAAGAAACCCCAGCTCTTGGAGCTAGGAGTATCGCCCTTCTCCTTCTCGTACTCATCGCAGGCGTACTTTGTGCGCCAATCCAGTCTCAGGATATAGGTATCGTCATCCGACAGACCAGCACTCTTGATTTGCAGACTACTGTTGCTGTTGCCCGAGGACACACCACCTTCTTCACCTTCCGCTCTCCGTCGTCGCTCCTTCGCTTCCGAATCCTCAATTGTATCCAGGCCCTCCAGTCCAGATCGCTCGTGGTCGCACTGGAACTCAATGATAGCGCCTGCCTTCTTACCCTTCTTGTCTCCGGAATTTTCCTTGTATGTGCCACCTTCCAGCTTAACGCGCAGACCCTCGGTCTCAGGGTCGATGTCCTTCAACCGCTTCAGTTCTGGGCTCTTCGAGGCTTCGCCAGCGGCCTCGAGGTCGACGATCGGGAACGGGAAACTATCAACTCCACCTCCGTCCTTCTGGGCTCGGTGCACAAATGCGCAAACTAAAACAATACATCAGTTAGCTGGTCACTCCAAGCAGAAGACCACTTCAACATGGTCGCGTCATCTCAGCCTGGAACGTACTGTTTTTGTTAGTTCCGCAATTGCCGTACTTGTCGTACTGGGCAGAGCTCTTGAGAGTATTGCAAATATTCAATCGGTATGTTGTGCTCGTCACGTTGTCAGGTGTCTTCGCGGTGGTATTCAGTACGTGGACGCCTTTTAGGGGACTCAGATCGTATTTGTGGTCGCCGACATTGATGTTCGCGCAGTCGAAGCCAGACGCGGATGCCAGGCTCGGTAGGAGGGCGGAGAGGAGGAGTGAAACTCCATTTGGTTGTATTCGCATTTTGAGTAATGTGGCGCTGGCTGGGTCGCGAAGGGTACGAAGGACGGATGAAAGCTGGGATAAGGCTTTCGCGCGGGATGGAGCTCGATAGCTCAGGTGGAGATGGTCACGAGGACAGGTTTACACAGAACAAGTGTGACCAGTACAGTTAAAGCGAGATTGGAGAGATCTGGTTATTCGGGTTCGAGGTCCCTGTGGAGGTTGAAAAGTGACGATGACGGGGTTGTCCCTGCGGAGGTGTTTCGTTTCTCCGGTGGCGGTGTTTTGGCACTAAAAGGTGATGCCTACCCCCAACTCGGAATGAGGATGCCTCGAAGTGCTTAAAGCTATTTCTGGAGTCCTTATGACTTTTATCAAAATGATCTTTTTTATTCCTTCGAGAAAGTAATAGCTATGATGTCACCCAGGTACCCGATGGCGTACCCAACCCGATATATGGGATGTACAGAATAATGCAAGCAAAATAGAAGATCCAATACATCTGAAAAAGAAGCAGAGAGAAGACCTGATGATACTCTTGCTCCGTATATAAATATGTAGTGTATAGCTCCCATATATCACCAGCTCATCGCCACGCACGGACCACCCACTCAAACCCGATATCAAACGCGCAAACCAACCAACCTGCAACGAGGACAAAAACAAAATCCCATACACAAAAGAACAGACAAATTCCCAAAGACCAACCAAACAGCTCCCCACGCAGACAGCCAAGATGGTGCAGCCGCGTATGGTAAGCCAAACCCCACCAAGCTCAAGCGACAAACCCCGCCAAAGCCCACCCAAGCTAACCGGAAAACCAACGCGCAGCTCACAAAGGCGGACGAGGCAACAGCCAATGACGAGAATGAAGTCCGTCGCGAGGATCAGGAGAAGATTAACCGGTTCAGTCGATTGCATCAGCGCGAGACTGTGCTTGAGGAGCAGTTGAAGGGGAAGCAGGTATGGAGTTTTCACTTTTGAGGATTTTGTTTTCCGCTATGTATTGGATCTCTTGCTAACTGGATTGCAGAAGGATAAGGAGGATTTGGAAGAGGTCTCGATGGAGTTGGAGCTTGCTGATGAAGACGAGCTTGTGCCGTAAGCAATACTTTCTTCCCATATGCTGTTCTTCTCATCTTTTTTTGTCCGTTTTGATATCTATTCTGGGTCTTCTCTGCTGTTTCCCGTTAAGGAGACCTGCGAAGAAACCGAAAACCGAAAACCGAAAAGAAATAAAAGGGAAAAAAGCCATAGCTAACAACACCCCAGTTACAAAATCGGCGATTCATTCTTCCAACTACCGCTATCAGATGCGCAGGGAATGCTCTCCACATCAACGGAAAAGATCGACGCAGATGTCTCCAAGCTTGAGGACTCACTTGGCGAGCTGCGTGAGGAAATGCAGCAGCTGAAGGTTGCGCTGTATGCGCGGTTTGGTCGCAGCATTAACCTCGAGACTTGATTGGGATGGATTAGATGTATTACCACCTTACTTTTTCGTCTCTTAGGACTTGTTTCTCATTCCTTTCTATCGTCTATGTGAAAAATGGAGATGGAGGGTTGACAATCTTCAATGTCTAGATTGAATATGCGGAATGGATGAACTTGATGATAGGTCAGATGGCGTGGCATTTTCTTTGTACCTACTCATAATCATGAGTACATGGAGGTGTATATTTGTAGATAAAGCGGGATATTATAAGTCAGATGAGGGCCACAGCTCGTCAATATCATTCAAACGAAACATAGTCAAGAGGTATCTAAGAGGGCGAGAAAGAAAAAGAAAAGATAAAAAGACAAACAGGAACCGCCAAAACAAGTAGGCAAAGACATATGGCTCCACAAACCTGTGGCATATATTTAGGGACGGCGCAGGGCAAGAATCAACACAGATAACGCCTATGCGCCGTAGTGATGCCCAGTCATCCAGCAAGGGGTGATCCAAGACCAATATGAGGGAAATTCAATCAATAAAACTTAAGCTGATAATGTCATGGGCCTCGTCCAGGAGGAATGTATATACGGCGGGCGTATTTGTGTTTTCGTATGTGTTTCCTGTGTATAATAGTAGATCACCGGAACTTGGCACGGCAGCGGCCCATGATCTCGTTTTGGCAGACTAGTTCGGCGCTGAATTCACTCCCGTCTAGCGTCAGGTAGATATCGAAGTAGACACGATAGAAGATGCCCTGGGGTGTGTCCATGCGCTCGAAGTCGGTCTCGAGGTTCTTACGAGACAGATCGGATGTGAGCGTGACGACTTCCTTGATACCTAGGGAAAGTATTAGTACTTGGTACAAGGAAAATATCATCCCTTAACTTACGTGGATCCTTGGTGTACTCGGGGCAGACGTCCTCATCACAGGCATACAGCACATCCTCGTACATGAGTGTGGCGCCAGGTGCAACCTGACGGAAGAAGCTGACCTTGACTGGCTCGCCGATTCTGACACGCTCTCCCTTTTGGACGAAGATTTGACGGGTGTACTTGCATCGATCGCGGCCATCCAAACTAGGCACACGGTACTGTTCTGGGTGGTAGCCTTCCTTGAATGGCTGAAGCGTGGCCATAAGGTAGTGCCGACGTGCTACGCGGTGTGTGATGACCCGCTCAGTGATACCTGCAGTGACTGCACCCTTGACTATGGCAGCCACAGAGTCCATCGGGCGGACCACTTTTGTCTGATACTGCGGCGGCACATGGAGCTTGATCTGCTGGAAGAGGTATTCTGAAGCACCAAATCCGCCAACGACCAGAACGTTCTACAAAATGTTAGCTTTGCACTGAAGACTAGGCCGAGATGCTCTTACCTGGAGCAGACGGTTCTGTGCTTGAATAGCGATAATCTGGTTGCGGACCAACTCGAGGATACGGTTCACGACAGGCTCGAAGCACTGAAGAATCTCCTCGTTCATGAAGGTCATGTAGCCTTCCTCAATGCCGGCATCGGGGAAGTCAGCCTCGATACCGACGTCCACTGCCCATTTTTGCCCGTTGTTACGGAAGTCGGCCTTGATGCGGTTCTCAAAGTCCATGATACACTTCGCGTAGACCTTGCCCGCGGTCCGAGAGCCATCCGGCAGCTTCATCTTACGGATCTTCGCGCGCAATATGTTACTGAAATTCCGATTCAGTGCTGTTGAACCACACGAGTCACCAGACCCGGCAGTGCATTCCATCACACTGAAGGGCTGCTCTTCCTCAACCTCATACGCAATCAAATCCACGGTACCACCACCGCAATCCACAATCAAAATAGCGTCGCCCACCTTCAGGTTCAGCAGACCGCTCTTGGCACAGAACAAAGCCGCTGCCTCGGGCTCTGAGACTAGGGTGAGGCGGTTATCGTTCTCGTCGCGCAGGAATCCAGCCTGGATAGCAGCGGTTCGCGTCGCAGCCTTGCCAGCATCGTTCCAAATAGCCGGTACCGTCAGATAGTATCGGATATTGCGTTCCTCACGTGTAAACACCTCCCCCAGAGCCTTTTGCAGCTGAGCGCGAATGGCTTGTCGTAGTTTGAAGAGGTAGTCGGCAGCGACATCGATTTCGGACTTGCCCGGGGGAGGGGAGGCAGGTTGATGGGGTCAATATAGGTGTTTCCGGAGAGCATCAGCTGGAGCTTGAACCACTCAACCTTCTGTACTTGGGGCTTGGGGTATCCGGTCGGGGCAAGAGCGTCGGCGATATCGGGGCCCCATCCTACCACCTTTTGGTATTGGTCGTAGTAGAGGACGGTTGGGATCTAGCAGAGAAACCCGTTGTTAGACTCGAACTCATGAAGTATAGTTATTAGTCACGCTCACCTTTTGTTTTGCGTGGGTTCCGGCCCCGGGCCATTCGGTGATGATATCCTCGCTTGCCTGGTTGTTGGTCGCGAATGCATATGCGACACCCGAGAAGGTTGTGCCGAAGTCAATACCGACAATCAGTTGGGCCTTGCTCCGACCCCCACCCTCGACCTCGGCCGCAGGGTTGCGCCCTGGATACTGAGAATTAGACAGTGAGGGTGCAACACTAGGAGCCATCTGCTGCTGCATGCCATAGCCCGGTGGGCCATTTAAGGGAGCATTTGGGTATTGGAGGTTTGTGGTGATGGGCGGGGGTTGCTGATGTTGTTGACCGTGCACCATTGGGCTGGTTGGTCGGTTTGTGTAACTTGGCGGTCGGCCTAACTGTTGAGGCTGTTGATTCATTGGGAGACTTGTTGTTGATGAACTGTGACCAGATGGGGGTGGGGAGCTAGGGGTGGGAGGGACAATCGGGTTGGAATTAGGAAGAGGTTTTTTGTTCCTAAAGCCAAATGACTTAAATCGGGAACTCATGAGATCCATGTGAGGCGACAAGAAAGGGAAGAGTAAGGAAACTGGAAGGGGGGAAAAGATGAAAGAGGGGGAAAGTGAGGCTGAGGTGAGTTGTGGAGATCAAAGAATGACAATACTTTCTCCGTTGTATATACAATAATTTACTGATTTAGTAATTTGTTTAGAAAGAAAATTAGAAAATTCACACAAAAGAAGAACTGATGATTTTAAATTTCCGAGAAAGTGTTTATACGCTATATTTAGATAGATATAGTTCTTGTTTATAAGATATACTCCGTACGGGGTGGATATAAAATCTCCAAATTACCCAAATTACTATTTTGCCCTTCAATCTCACTGGCTTGGCGCCCATCTCTCCGCGGGGTAGGAAATACATGTTCTTTGTGAAATACTTAAACTACTATATATGTATGAAGTATGGAGTACATTGAGGTAGTATATAGATGTTTTCATGGCTCCCATGTTCGATCCATATTTCTCTGGATCATTAGGCTCCTTCTTTGTTCTGAGTTTTTGGCCCCCAAAAGGTGAAATAAAATTGGAAGAACACAGCCTTGTTGCGGGCACCTGTGTCTCCGACTTACAGGGGTCCGCTTTCCGACCAGCCCCCCTTTAAACTGCCACTTTTCGCATCACCCAGTGGGAAGGCTGATAAAGATTTTGAAGCATGCTGTTGGGGTCCTGGATATAGCCGCAAGCCTTCCGCTCTCCGCGCTTTTCGAGGCGGAACCCCATGCGCTCCACAAGGGTCAGCACTTCTTCCTCAGATAACTCGACATTGCCTGGCTCGCCAATCCCGGCCCCCTCGTATTCGGGACTACTTCCTTTACGGGGGTGACCGTCATCGAAATGCCACAATAGCGGACCCACGTTGATCCAGAGCCCATTTGGTTTGAGGCTGTGTCGGATCGTCTCGATGTACCGAATAAGGTTTGGCGCCGTGTCAATAAAGAAAACAGTCGTCACCGCGTCAAACACCTCGCGGTTGTTCGGCTGGGTATACAACACGGTGAAATCCGCTGCAGACATGGACATAGTACCTAAGCGACGACCAGAATTGGCAGCCTCCTGCATGGCGAATCCGGGGTGCACGTCGGGGATCATAACTTGCTGGAGTTGCTGTGCCCGTGATTGGAGATTGGAGAAATGCAATGCAAAAGGGTGAAGGGCGTGTTTTGCTGGTCCTTCGGTGTGGTTCAGAACCCAGCTACTGGCCAGGAGCTGGTGGTAGGAGATCTCATTTCCCTCGGCGTCATAGCCTGCTATACAGATTTCGAAAACTAAACGGCCGAGGCCAGCGCCAGGGACAAGAACACGGATTTCCTCTCCACTATCACGCCGTGTCTTGAACTCCTCGTCGAGAGCCTGGAGAACGGGGTCATAGCAGACTTCTCTCTCGGGTCGTCCTTCGAGACTCCAGTCACGATAGAACTGGCGTATAGTTGAGTGAGCTTTGTTGACATCTGATGAAGTTGCTATATCATGCCAATTTTGAGTGAGATCCGTTCTGTCGGGGTTTGCGGGAAGACCAAAGGACTGGAGACCCACCGCCAGAATTGCATCGGCAATATCGGCGTTGGTATCAATGGCATCGTCTACCTTATTGAAGTTATCAAGGATAGAGAATGGAGGCTCCGAGAGCATCTGCCAGTGCGCCGAGGGCAAGGCATAGAACGCTTGCCGTCGACGATGAGTAGTATTCATATGCGCTGTCCGCCGAAATTGTCTGTGGGCGGATTAGCCATTGCAATTGTATGTAGACAAAGGTTTCTATCTGAGGCAGAAGCTACAAGCCAAAAAGACATGTGTTGGAATCAACTGTCTACCCACATACCTGAATGAGTCAAATGCAGCAAATAGCACCCTACGCTCCTCGGGATCAGCGAAAGGGTTGAAGTCCCCTCCCCAGCTGCTCTCCTCCTCCCCGGCCTGGGGCTTTTGTTGTTCAGATGCCATGCGGAGGTTGTCAGGCTAGCTCCACGTTTAAGGGTAATTGATGCTCAATGCTACAAGGCCACAAGTCCTATGAGGAATTGGCAGCGACGAAGAAGCAATGGTTGAAAAGGAGAGAAGAGAGTGACCAGTGAAAGTATATGGAGGGGCAGACAAAACAAGTTGGGCAATCCTTACAAGGCCAACAACGGTTCCCATTGGGCCAATTGACTTTACCGCCGCGCTGTCCGCCTTTCCTATGTAGATACAATAGACGTATAGCTGAAGCCTAATTACATGTACCCAGATATAGGGATGTATATATATGTATCTAATTATGAAAAGCTACGACGGCGAGTTAGGTAGTCCTTCATCCGCCTCTATTTGATAGTTGCAGTGCGTCTTTTTCATATCTATAGACAACGCAGGAGATCTTGAGATATTGCCTATCGTTCCACATAGAAGCAAGATCTGTGCAGTAGTGAGAGAGTAACAGAAAAATTTAATCAACGGAGAGTACTGCCATGAACTATCTATTATATCTCATTGGAAAAAGAAAGAACGAAGAGGCAAAGAGGTGACCGACTACATAGTGATTTTCTGCCAGCAATAACAACATGGGAGCCAATAGGAATTAAGTCGCAAGTGGCTGTTATTGCCTACCGTACCCACCTAGGGCGGGGATTCGATGTTGAATATCCCGACTTTCAACACCTTGCCTAAATACAATTCTCGCCTACATTTTCTTTTCAACAACATTCCTATTCCTTACACTGAGGACCGGCAAAACAACAAGTATGGCGTCTGAAGTCGCACCAGCCGATCCTTCGGCTGAGCTAGCTACTCCTAGCGTCAAGCCTCAAGAGATCTCGTTCACCTTGCCCAAAGCTTTGCATACAACAGCACATGTTCACTTGAACTTCTTGGGTCATTGTGCCATGGTATTTCTGGCTACCTCATCGCCAGGTGATTCGGGCGGCTCTATCAAACCTATGGGAAGTTTCGTCTACGCGATGCCTGATGTAAGTCCTTACCTGCCAACTTTGCAATGCTTTGCCATATTTGAAGTGAAGCAATGCCGTTTTCTATGCCATTCTGTATGGATGGAGGATGGAGTCATTCCCCCTTTTTTTTACAGCGCAGCTCCCAGGACGGGTCCTTCCTTTGCTGTTCAATGCTGCAATCTGCCACACACATCCCAATGTCAAAGCTCTAATTAGGCAGTAGACTTGGGATAAGCCGATATCCCGATCCTCATAATTGCACACTAATTTTTTTCTCTTTTCTTTTTCAGTAAAACCGTTTGAGATACTAGGACATAGCTGACGTCTTCATAGCGCACTTCATCCAAGTCGACAATCTCAACAACACTCTACACATCAGCACCTAGCATTGAATACACAAACCGCATAGCCAAGATCCTGGCTCGACGGTTTTCCATCCCGGTCTATGTTGGCTGCAGTATTGACCCACACGGCATGGGATTGGAAATCGCAGAGGAAATGGAAGGCTTGACCAAGATCGTCAACGTGATCATGGAGAATTGGGAAGAGCACAAGCAGAAGAAGGCTGGAAGTGCGAAATAAACGTCTGTCGAACGACATATGCAACTTATGTTTCAAGCGTCCATCGATCAAAATCACATACCTAATTGAAACCAATCACTCATTCGCCCAGTTTTGTCCGAGTTCTTCTTCGTCTTTTTGTTTTCTCACGCAGACACCTTTTACCATCACTGTTTGGCTGCGGTCTGGAAGAGTTCATGGTATGAATTAATACCGAGGTCACGGTCGGCAGCAGAATAGGTCATGAATGAGCTTTTACAAATGACCGTGAAGGCGGGAGGCAGCCTCCACTACCTACTTCAACCCAGCTCAACTTCTCATCGATCTCAACCGAAGTCAATATCAACACCGACACTAGCCTTAACAGCAGTCTAGCCCCACAAAAGAACGCCACAGACCTCTCGGGTATTGGTCAGTAGATCGTCAGTACGCAAACTGTGCGGGAAAGTTCTTTATCGGCTTGTTGCGGGAGATCCTCGCAGCCCATACGGCCTAGTCCAATTCACGGAAAAGGCACTGGAATATATACAATGCGATCGTACACCCGTGCCTGCGGGCCTGCGTTCGGTTCGGGAAAGTTGGTTGGACTGACATGACATGGATATAGCTGTGTTCGGTTCATAGGAGATTTTGTCAACAGAGCTACGTGCCTACGGGTGGCGTTGACGCCCTCGCGTCTTCCCTCATCTGTATTTGGTTCCCTTCAGCGCATGTGTTATATCAGCATCAATGAGCATCAGCACATGCATGTTATGATATACTCCGACGGACATCCACAGTTAAAAATCTCACCTGACCTTGTTGAATCTGAGACACCAATATAACTAAGCTTTAACTGAGTCATGTGAGGTTCGCATGCACGTTAACTCCACCGGAAAACTACTATGCACATGTATGTGTGCTTACGGCAGATATTACTGTTGCATCTATTGTGGACATCCATGGATTACAACTGTGCATAACATATAGGCAGTCGCGTAGCCTCATATTTCATTCCCACCAATCCTACAATGAACACACAATGAACAGAAATACTAAAAACAAAATTCTGCCCACGTTACAAAGAAAAGAACATTCAGCATCCCCCGTCTACTCGGTAAACATCCCGAAACATCTCAGATCCAAGCAAACCCCATTTGATCTGAGACACAACCGCGGACTAGCACACGGAAGACATCGGGAGTCTCGGGTTCACAACCGTGACAGTTGTTTAGCAGAGCAAATCGGAATGGCTCGGTTAACGGGTGTTTCATATCGATCGTTGTCCCGCTGTGGGGCGTTGAGTCAAGGACACGCGGACGTGAACAATTGTGATCATATTATTTAGATTGTTTTAGATTGTCTACGGAGTATGTACTCCGTAGTTGGAGTTACAACGTTCGTGGACATCACATCATCTGTTTCATTCCCAACAGAGAGCCACGTGTGCATTGGCTGAAAGTGGGGGAAAGGGTCAAGGCAATCTCGTACTATTGCTCTTTCACCTCGGGACCGGCCGATCTGCGTGTCTTTATCGTATACAGCTAGCGGCTGCGAGCTGAGAGTCGAGTACCGTGACACGTACATGTATACGAAGTATAAAATTAGAATTGGATTGATAGTCGCCACATGGAAGCGTTCCAATTGGAGCCCTCTCGGTAAGAGGAGATCAAATCAAAAGGCTGGATAGGCCAACAGTGGAGGAAGTATGGTACACCGCAAGTTCCGAAATCCAGGAAAGACACCAGGAGCTATTGACTAGCTTCAAACTAGCCTTGGACACCAACTGGTATTTTTTGCAGGTATCATTGGGGGTAGTAATCACCGGCAGGTCAATGCTTTACACGTGCCATTTCATGAGCCCCTGCATACTGTATGGAGAATAGTTCCGGCACGAACCGAGTAAACTTCCTTTAGGGTTAAGCGTTTAGCTGCATGGCACACGGCCCCTGTATTCCTGTATTCAAGGATGGACGTGTCGGTCTTTGTCGGTCTTTGCCGAGTTGGGATGATAGACGGTTTTATTTTATTTATTTCTATTATATTTATTAAATTGACATTATTGACATCCGAATTAAGTTCGTCGGCAAAGTCATGCGAGTTGTATTAGGGTCTCGGAGCGACTTCCTTGAAATCTCTAACCGAGGGGTGTGCGGGGAAATGTCAAGTCGAAGGCGACATTGGGCACAACTAGCGCAGTGCTGATTCTGCAAGGGCCAAGTATCACTGGCGATACCCGGTGAGACTTGAGCCGTGGGATTTCCCTTTCCTCGCTTGGGAATGGTGGAACCCAGGTGGATGTCATCTTGAATTTCACTTTTTTTGGTAGGCTTTCAGTTGCCCTGTCTCCGAGGGAAACGTTTAAACTTAACTATAAAATTAACTCGGATCGCGGACCTTCCCCGTAGAGTGGAATCATCGGCAAGTTCTGTGAGCGAAGTACGGAGTACGGAGTAATGTAATCCCAATAGTATCCAAAGCAGACCTCACCGGGCAATGATTAACAAAGGACTACGGAACAGCCAAGCGGCTGAGGGCTGTCTGTGCACTATGCCGTACTGAGGCATGATCTTTGCTATTTTTGCTTTTTTAGCTTTCGTCTTTTTCCCCTGCACAGCATTCGCAGTCCACTGTATCCACCAGTAAAACACATGCATGGGAGTAAAGCGCCAGTGCTATTGCGCAGGATATATTCTCCGTATATTCTCCGTACTAAACCCAGATGGGATGGAGCCCCGAACCTGGGATACTGATAATCAAAGAAAGGGCTTGGCAGTATTCCCTGAGGTTGGGCTATTAGTTTGCCTAGGACGTTATGGAGTACCTACGGATATTCCAAGGTTCGGAGTCAAAGCGATAAAGTACTCGGCTAAAGCTCGGAAAAACCAGGGGTTGATAGGCGAAACCATAGAAAAGAACGGCCAAGGATAAAAAGCCGAGTCAAAGGGGAAAAGTCAAGAGCCAAAGAAATCCGGGCCAACGCATCCGATTCCATGTGGTCCCGGTGCACTTCCGAAGTCGATCATCAGGGCTTGTGCAGAGGGGCGAGATCTTCGTGGACCGCGTATCCTCTTTTGGTTTTAGATATCATATCGTATTACTCTATTGACATTACGCAGTACACCATCACTATATATTAGGTGTCCCTACTCCGTATACATTTCCCAGTGGGACTATAGAAGCCAAGTTTCCCAACCTTGGAAATATCTGGACATGTCTTTCTTTCGATCTAACACTGCCGATCCTCTTCTGTATTACCGGTATAGGATATACATGTACTTCTGCACTAAGAGAATATAGTAAAGTCTCGGCTGAGATCCGTTGAAGATTCCTTAAATTCCATATATTCTTATGGGCCACTGATGGAGTTAGGAAGATCGTAATACTCTTCCTCGTCGATCTATAGTTCGCTTCTTTTTTTTCCCTTTTCCTTTTCCTCTTTTTCTTTTTCCTTTCCTTTTCTCTTTTCCTTTTAACGTTGATTTTACATTCCCCAATCTCCCTTTCTTCACAGGATTCTTTGATCTTCATCTTTCCCAACCTCGGCATTTGCATACATCGTCCCGGCCTTCTGGGCTTAATTTCTTTGTTCTTTTTTTCCCCTCCAATTTTCTTATTTTCCTGATTTTATATTTCCCTTTTCTACTACGAACAATGGCTTTGCAATCTTCATTCGAATAGCACCTTTTGAAGGAAATTCGAAATATTGACGCCTTGAAACCGTGGCGATAACCCTTATCTTACGCCACTAAGATTCTCACCCCAACTCTTAATTTGTTTCCCCCAATATTCCTCCATTTTGCTGGAGGAATAAATACAACATGCAACCTCATTTTCGTGGTAACCAAGGCTATGAACTCCCACCCGTGCAGTCGGTGACGTCGGGCGCGTTCCCGGCTCCCGCCTTGCTTTCCGCTCCGCCGAGCAGACCGGACAGCGGGATGAGAATGTCTCATTTGTTACAGCCTATGCCCACAGCTGCGCCGGCAACATCGCCGTACCAGCGCTTTTATGACTCCGCTTCTGGCTCACCAGGGGAGACTGCACTTCCTGATGCGCCGCCAATAAATTCAGTTCCAGGTCTCTACCAAACCAGCCCCGGACATGGCCAACAGTCCGCCGCGCAGTTACAGCAAAAGCGCGCATATCGCCAGCGTAGAAAGGACCCCAGTTGCGATGCTTGTCGCGAGCGCAAGGTCAAGTGCGACGCCTCGGAGTCGTCCAGTTGCACCGAATGTAACAATCGCAGGGTCCGCTGTCAGTTTACCAAAGAGACAAATCGCCGCATGTCGTCCATCAAACAGGTCCAGGATCTGGAAAAGCAGTTGCAGAATACAAAGCAGCAATTACAGCACTTGCAGACGGGCATGATGCGGCCGGATCGCATGGTCGATGTTGATGAAGGCGTCTCGCAGCCGATGATTAAGTTACCCGAGATCGAATATCGACCTGTGCGCCGTTCGAAGGCGCCTATCGCACAGGATTTCTCTGATGTGCGGTCTAATCTTCGCCATTACGGTCGTGGCATTTTGAAGGTGCCCACCCCATACCGCCAACAGGCTGCAGAGTCAGTGGTGACTGCGGATGCACCGGAGCTACCGCCGAAGAATCTAGCCGATCATCTACTCGCCCAGTATTTCGGTTGCATTCACTCGGTCCTTCCGGTGCTCCATTGGCCCGCATTCATCGCAGAGTATGAAAAGGTTTATCGGTCGGGGTCGTTGTTGGGTGTCTCGACTGAATGGGCCGCTGTACTGTTTGGTGTATTTGCCTGCGGTGCCATCCACACGAACGAGGCGGATCGGGAGGAGGAAGGCAAGAAATACGTACGCACATCCTGCGGGATTATTGATGTTTGGCATGACGTCTTCAGCTTGGATCGGGCTCGTGCGGCACTGCTGGCAAGCATATTTCTCTACGAGGTGAATTCGAAGTCGGCTAGCTGGGTGTGGATCGGCTCGGCAGTGCGCGTGGCTCAAGAGATTGGGCTGCACATCGACTCCGGGCCGTGGCCTGCGGTGGAAGGGGAAATGCGGAAGCGAGTTTGGTGGGGACTATACGCCTGGGACAGATTACTTGCGCTTGAGATGGGGAAGCCAGTGTTGATCAACGATCAAGATTGCGATATCGATCTCCCATGTCCCGTGGACGAGCAGTACATCACAGAAGGAGGCAAGATCCCAGACAGCCAGCAAACTACGCCCTTGCTTGCTACGATCCACGTCGTCCGGTCCATCGGCCAACTCACACGCACCCTACGCTCAGCAACCATCAGCCCCGCCACCCTCGAGACCTTCGAACTCCACTTCAACACCTGCCTGGCAACATTCCCCTCTCAATTCCACCCCAAGACCGACCAAGACCTCGACCCCCGCTCCCTCGCCCCGGTAATCTATCTCCAAAACGCCCGCCTTCTCCTCCACCGCCACAACATCTCGCCCTTCTGTCCAGATATGGTCCGCACTTCAGCAATGGACTACTGCGTCTCCACAGCCCTCGACACAGCAAACATCCTCTCCCGCTGCATGCGCAACTACCCGACACACCCAGCACCGCCATCCATCAACGATCCCCGCTCCCACTTCGCCTCCTGCGCAAGCTCCCTCCTCTGCACACACATCTGGCGCTGCACGCTCCTCCTCCTCTTCCGCGGCGAATACGCCGCCGCACTCGCATGCGTACAAGCGCTCTCATCAATCGGCGACGTGCGCACCGTGAACGCAGCCTGCGGGCGGTACCTCGCCTTCTTCCTACGACGTCTCCTAGTCCGCATCCGTCCAACCGAGGGCCACGTCCCAGATCTCGACCGCGACGAAGAAATGATGGCGTATGTCTCGGGCGATATGCAAGGGACCAGCGACGGTAGCTGGGTATGGCACGGGTCCGAGACGGGATCCCAATTGGAGGGGATGGGGATCTCAACACCGACACCCTCGAGCCGTCCGACGGAGATGGAGACGGACGCGGAGTGGGCGGGGTGGGAGTGGATCGAGAAGACTGTGCAAGATCTCTTTACCGAGCAGCATCAGCAACGGCAGATGGCTTATGCGCAGCGGGATGTTGCCATGGGGCAGCCGAAGCTGGAGCCGTCTTCTACTCTTGCGCCGGAATCGGCTTCTGAGAGGTCGAGTTCGGCGCAATCACGCATGACGATTGCTAGCATTATTTGAAGCGGGTGTATCCCATTTGTGGTTATGTTGTTTTCTCTTTTTTGTCCTTTTTGTCTCTTGGTTTCATTGCATCAAGCACACGCCGGATTTGCGATGTTTATTTTCTCTTCGTCTCGATCGTCCCACCTAGGTCACCAACTATCGCATACCGCTACGTCGCTCCATCTGGGTTGTGTGTGTATGGCTCTAGACCAGCTCTAGAGGTCCAGACTTTATACGGGCACTGTCACTTGCCTCCGATTCTTCATATCTTCCTTGCAGATATTTCATTGCCGATACCCATGCCCAAGTACTTCAATGTTGTTCATAGCCTTTGTCTTTATGTATATATTTCTGAACGGATCGAATTTCGGCCGTTTCAAACTGCATTTGCATATATTTTTTTACTTTCTGGATTCCTATCGTGGCCGAACAATATTGTCATAACCCGTCAGCTCGAGAACATAAAAAGCTCTAATGCTGCAGGTCCGTTTCAGTTTTATTTAGGGTGATTTGGTGGCTTTACACATATGAGACATAAGCTGCGTGTCAGCATAGGTCAGTCCAACGGCTGAGCTAAATATGCACACACTATCCAAACCCAGCCTAGTTGGTATATCTGCATGTTTTCCCATGAATCATGTCACTCTGTTCATGGCTAAAAGCCTACTTGAGCAATCAAATCGGGCTTAAATCTCCCCACATCGCATATAAGAATTAAATTTATTGATCCATTCAGAGTAAAGGTATTTCCCTGATAGACACAAGGTACGCCGCAGCGCAATATCAAAAGCCCTATCTAATACATCTAATACACCCTCCAAACCAAAAGTCCGTACACCGAGCACCAGGCAACCCTACACGTCTAGACCCGACCAACCTGGGTTGCGGAGTACCACACCCCTCCCTCCTTCCCGTTAGTCGCCCATCATCTTCGAAGCAACAACGACATGAAGGCTCCGCCAACGACCTGGAGGTGGTCATGCAGCACCACCAGTCGCCTTCTTCAGCTCGTCAGTGGGGAGCTTCTTCCAGCTGCCAAAGAATCCAATGACAGTGGCAACACCAAAGGCGGCAATCGTAATCGCAAACACAGCTTTTAGACCAACCATGTAGGCATCGACAACGATGGGAACTTGCGAGGCCGTAAATGCTTCTCGGATTTGTGTTGCACCGGTCGAAATAGCCACCGCCGGGTCAAGCTCGGGTAGATTTGTGCTAATTGCTTTAACCAGCTGATTGCTGAAGGCGCACTGTGCTGCTGAGAGAAAGAATGCTCCGCCCACAGTCATCTTGAATTGCTTGATGCTGAGAGTTTTGGTATATATACTCTCCGTGCTGTTATCTCGTAAAGTCAACACCGACTAAAGGTGACACTCCCACATTCTTTTATAGATCAGCTCGACGAGCCATATCCCAAGCTCCTCAGGCCGCTGCCTCGGAAGATTTAGTCCAACATCTAGCTTGGACTTGGATCACTATACGGGGAGACTTCTACAGAGACGTAAGGTGCATGGTGGAATATGAGACGAGATTACTGAGTAGTTGTTAAAACTAAGTTACAGGCTATGAGGTTTGACAGTATATTTGAGAAGAACAACTATATTGCCGCTGTCGGGGTAGATGGTGATAGACGTAGGTTTTGGGCCAACTTATCAGTTCATCTTCTACCATGCCAACACTGAGCCATCGTGGTCGAGGAACTTCTCACTCATCTCCGTAGTCGCACTGTCGATTTGCGAAATTCTCAGCCACTTCAATCACATTTCTCTGTCTGCACCCGAGCACACATACCACTTTCTTTATTGCACGCGCACATTCATGGCCAAGAGGGGATGCTTGAAGATGAAGATACGTACCCGGGGTTTTGTGCCCAAACAGTCTTGCGGAGTTTTGGTACTCGCCTACTCGCCATTGGGCAATTCTAAGTTTTGACTTACAATGTCCGACGCCTAGCGGAGGATACCTTTATTTCATGCCTCCATACTCCGCAACCGTACGCACACGACGAATATGTAATAGTCTAGATCTATATCCCTAATGTGGCTTTCTGAGATCTGACTCTGGTAGTAGGAAAGAGTATATACAAGACCTAAATCTATACATTCATGACTGTACAATACTACCCCAGCTTGAGAGCCACCTATTGATTTGCTTGCTCAATAATAAGTCACCTGGTCTCCGTATAAAGTGGATCCGGTGCGAGGTTGCTTCACGATACCAGCTTCCACCAACTCATTGATCAGATTGAATACCATCAGGTCACAGCCGTGAGGTGCGATGAAATCTACCGCGACAGGCAGATATTCCTGCTGAAGGGTGATGGTGGAGTTGTAGAGCGCTTGACCAACTAAATTATGATTGTGATTAGTTATAGCTCCAGTTTAAAAGCCTTGGAGGCTTCGTATAAGTAATAGGGTGAACATACTCGGAATGACCATATCGGGCACACCAGCAAAGTTGGCAATACGAGACGTAGCGAATCCTGTTGGAACACCTGGCATGCTGTGTGATTCCAATGAGTTAGCAAACAATCCTTTAAATATCCTAGCATGTGGGAAAGAGAAACACAAACCTCCGGTAAGCATTGCGGTAAAGCGGCGTCGCTTCAGTTCCAATGTAAAGAATCAAACTGTCTGAGCAAGTCTCCTCGTCGAATACCTGGGCAGTTGTGTTCCACCAGTTGGTGAAGATGTTCTTGTGTTCTATTTCAGTCTCCAGCTGCGACTCTGGATATCCAAGTCCCCAATCCCAACGGGACAGAGGCACGGGGTCGATAAACGGCATGCGACCTCCATTGGCAGCCGCATAGTCTGAATATAGCGGTGCAGCAACCAGGGGATACTGCTGTTTCGAAATGAGGATAGGGTAAGTGAGAGACAACATGCTGTCGAGGGTCGCATTGGCGGCAACAGTCGAAGGCTTGGTGGATTCCCAGAGAGAATTGTAATCAAATGCAGAAACATTTGCACCTCCCAAAAAGGACGATAGTTTGTCGACAAAATCAATCAAAAGACCCTCTGCCGGGGTTGATGCATTAGTTGGGAATTGGATCGTCTTGATAGACTTGGGGTACTTGGTGTAGGATTTCAGGCCTGCACCCTTGTACAGCACCTCCGAGGCAGCACGCCACAATTGCACATCTCTCGTCAAGAATCCGGCCGTGTCCAAAAGCGGAGACATGGGCATGACTTTATCCAACGAGACCAAATTCCACGAGGGCCGGTTGCCGAAGCATCCATTCACCTGCGAAGGGTTGCGAATCGAGCCTCCGGTATCACTTCCTATGGCCAAATCCAACCAGTCGTAAGACCCGATGCCAGAGCCAGGACCGGACGATGATGAGCTAGGATCTTGGTACCCGTCACCGCGGGCATTGAAGGGGGAGTGGTAATCAACCCAATCAGCAGTGGCGGTCTCACCGTTGGCGAATTGACTGGTCTTCATCTTTCCGACGATGATGGCGCCCGCGTCAATGAGGGATTGGATTGCGGGGCCGGTAGAGTTAGCAACCGGGTATGTTTTGTAGTAAGCGCGGTTGCCACAGCCGGTTTTGACACCCTTTATATCATAAATATCTTTGACACCGAGACGAACCTAATGAGTAAGTAAATAGTTAGTATGACATGTCTCTTGCATAAGGGCCCCTGGAATGTGAATAGCGGACAATACATACACCGGCCAAAGGCTTATCGGCTGTCTTGGTGTAGTACAGCCGCGAAGGAACACCAATAGTCAACGACGCATAGCCCTGCAAGCTTGCCGGTAAAACATCATACTCCTCATCACCAACCGACACCAATCCCTGAGTGAAAGACCCCATCACATCGGAATATAATAGGTAGGCTTCGAAAACGGCTCCACTCGATGGATCCAAGAAATATGGGCCAGCAGGTAGAGTTGACGATGAGGTCACTGCCTTTGATCTCTTGGTACCATACGCAGATGCATATCCCAGGATTTTAGGGCCCCATGAGGAATGGGTTGACACATTCTCCGAGGGGCTCTTGGAGGTACCATTATACTGAACGTAAACATTGTCAAGGAATCCAGCATTGAAAACATCGTCAGCAGCCTCGTAGCTGCTCACTAATGATTCAAGGATTGAGCTTGTCAGTTTTGAGGCATCACTCCGGATGACCGTCAGAGGCTGCAAGCCATTGAGTTTGCCGAATACGTGCGAATCAGCTTTCAAGGTTGCTACTACTGTGGGGGGAACGTAATACGTGTTTCCATTCAGCTCAACGGTTTGACCCTTGGGAGTGACTGTCGCGATGGTGGTGGCGGAGAGTGACAGTAGGGCTAATAACAGAGCTGATAGCCCGTAGGAACCAGTAGGAGAGAGCATGATGATTGACCCAGATAATCCACACTAGGGTTGTCAGTTCACGAAAAGCACTTGTATCAAGAGCCCGGACATAATCCAGCCATATATACACGTATCGAGGGCACTTTCAGCGATAAGGAGATCTGGTGAAAACGTGTGACAAATTTAGTGTACCTGATTACAATGAACCGAAAGGGATTAGCCAGGGGATTAGTTCTCTTAGTACGGAGTAGAGCTGTCGGGGATTATTAGGTAGCCCGTTCTTATCTCTCCCCGGGTATATTTCGGCTGATAGTTGGAGGGTCCATGGTGACGATTGGCTTGGGGAAACAGACTTAACTTAGTCAGGTTAGTTAAATCCACATCCACGTTTTCGTGAGTGCGCTAGTGCGCTGGGGGAGTCCGATGGCATCCGATGCTATCTATCTGCCTGTTCTGCAGCCAGGATTTGGCCCCAATCATGGCCGTTATTCTGAAAATCAATTATGCCATCGACGTCCGTAGTATACGAAGTAGTTATCAGATATTGGTGTTTTCCTAGCGTAATAGGCATTAGCTCGCTGTAGTAGATAATATATTGTGTTCGTGCTCCTTCCGTTTTAATGCCCACGATTAATCTACGTTATATGGTGCGTTCGATGCGGTCCGCAAGTTCTTTTAGAGGGGTTTTTAGTAGACCTATTTTCATAATAAAGTATACAGTCATGAAAAGCCCGGAGCTTAGGAACGGATAAGCTCTAAGCAGAGTAGCCCCTGTCACCCTTTAGCTACGAACTTGCTACCCCCGTTCTTACTTCTCTTACCCCCGTTTCTAGGTCCCATCTATATCACCAGATGCTAAGAGCGTATTTGAAAACCTTTAAAATATTGTGATACTTGGGTAATTTTGAGTTTCTCGAATCAATCTTACTTGCAGTTATAGCACTACTTTTCTAAGTAAATAGCCTTATAATATACTGTGGTTTGCTTGGTGCATAACTTGAAGTCATAGTCAATTGGTCATTATTTATTTCTCAACGAGAACATAAATCACGAGATGGTGTACGTGACCAATTGACTCCTCCTATAGTGAAGGAAACACCAACACATTCTACCGTGATTTGGGTGTAGCTAGGTCGGGTATAACATATTACATAGACACCGTGTGGAATCTAGTTTTCATCTCGCTGAATGTGTACATATGTATATCTCTTATAACCGCCTTTTTCGTCATCTTA
Organism: Penicillium chrysogenum; assembly: GCF_028827035.1. NCBI lineage: Eukaryota > Fungi > Ascomycota > Eurotiomycetes > Eurotiales > Aspergillaceae > Penicillium > Penicillium chrysogenum. The sequence continues at coordinate 6,263,196 of NW_026622750.1, read as the reverse complement.
CCTTGGGAAGAAAACAAGAGATCTATAACCAGCAATATTCTAATCCCGCTCAGTTAGAACAGACAATATACGACTGTTTTAGATTATAGCTATCAAGCTGCTACACATCTAGTTGTTCCCTATAAAAGAACGGTTTATGTTCCTTGTTTTTATAACGTCGAGGTCCGACCAAATCGTAAGAGCAATATAGGTAATAACTCGGTGGATACAGGGCCCCGCGTACTTGCATAACGTTCATTGGTGGGGTCAGCATTTGTAGTATTGTCCGAATCGGATCACCGTGTTGGAAATTTTGAGCCTAAAAGTTTGGCAAGTCTCGGCATTTCATGTTCAGGCATATGATACCTGCCATCTGGTGGATACGCTCACCCAACATCAATATTTTTCAATTATATAGGTAATCCAGTTGAGCGTACATCACCTTCAGAACCATATCGTATGGAACAGATCATCTATATGGGTGCTGTTTGTGCGATCTGCGGGATGTCATCGCAGCTAAGAGACTAGTTCTGCAGGCTGGTTGCCTAGATGAGCCTCGGAGGGGTTTGCAGGCCTCAGCTGCAGCTCTGCGTCCGACCTCCTCTCTTAAACTCGCTCGTTTATTAATTTCCTCTCCCATTGTATTTGTTTTTCTTTTTTGCTTAGCTTCCAGGTTCCTGCGTGTTTACTCTTGGGCTTGGCATAGTCGTCAGTATGCTGGCTGTTCCATACGAGGCCGGACAGACCCTACCCCAGAATACGACTGATATCTCACGGCTATGGAAAGTAGTAGCAGCCTTCTTTGCAACTTTACAGCTAGTCGGGTGAGTTTGAGATCACGAGAGATGAGCTTGACCTGAGAAATGGAGATATCTGACTATAGGGTTTTGTGTGGCTAGGTATATGATACTGGCTGTGGTAGTCGGCTCTCCTCCCCAGGAGTTGCAAATCAATGCCACAGTATCTACTATTATTGCATTTGTGTTTGTCGGTGCGTCGTACGGTGTATCAGCCCTGATTACCTTCGCCCAGCGCCACCAAGTACTCTTCCTCCTCCACTCGATCTTCATGTAAGTATTCATCCATGGATGGAAGCTGCGTCTCTTCTGCCACCCATTCGCTAACGATTACAGCCCTTACTCAACGATGAATCTGCTCGCGCTCCTGAATATCCTGTTTCATATCCATGGGCGAAACCTGCAGATGAACACTTTGCAGATCGTGAACATATGCCTACCTGCCGCGTTCTCTCTCTGTTATGCTCTTGCGGGGATATTGGCGTATCGAGGGTATGGACGTCACCGAGCGGAGGAAGGCATGCCACTACTCACCGACGAAGAGATGCAACGGCGCCAGTTGCTTCGCTTATTGGGGGAACGTAATACCAGTGCACCGTCGCCCGATCTTGTGCGAAGCACTTATCGCTTCGATTTGCCTGGGGGTGAGAGAGCGCAGAAGGGCTGGAGTTATTTGACTCCTTGAAGGAATGCTACAGCGTGGGAAATATCGGGTATAAGTATGAAGAGGGAGTGGTACGTGTAATTTAATGAGAAATATGATTGAATAAATGTATTATTGCCAGCACGTGTAGTTGTGCAATGTATGCAATGTGAATAATGTCGCTGTTGAAGCCCCGGTAGATGAGAAATCCCCTTGGACCTCGGCATTTTTTGCAGTGGCCGACCGCATTTTAAAGTCCAGGGCACCGTCATCCCTGAAATTCATCTGGGCATTGAACCTCCTCATTCAGACCTCTCTTCAATAAAATTACAATGTCAAAACGCGTGACGATTTTCGATCCGCCCGAGCAGGATCATTCCAAGGCTCTTATCGAGAACGTACTCGATCTGACGCCAGTGGTGGACCTCGGCCCAGTACGACATCCCTCTTCTATCACAAAAAGAGTCATTCTAACAAATCTCTCTTTGTCTCTAGGATGTCTTTACCAATACCCGCCCGCTATGGCATCCCCCCGGAGCTCGAGGTATCTACGGCGGTGCCGCGATCGCACAGTCCCTATCAGCAGCCATGCGGACGGTCCCGGCCGACTACGCTGTCCACAGCATGCACTGCTACTTCGTACTCGCGGGCGATTCCGAAATCCCAATTCTATACCACGTCGAGCGCGTACGCGACGGGAGAAGCTTCGTGACCCGAACCGTGCAGGCGCGACAACGGGGGCGACCGATCTTCACCACCACGCTGAGCTTCAGCCGGGTCGGCAGTGGAGGTGAGAAGACGCTTCACCACGCCGTATCAAAGCCCGACGTCCCATTGCCGGAGGAGGCCGAGCCGGGCAGTTTGAAAGCGCTCAGCAATGCGGGCGGCGGTCCATTTGAATCAAGGAAGGCGGGCATTTTGAACCGTACGTCGCTAGTCGGAAACTCCATGCTGTGCATGTGCTAATGGCCGTCGTTGAATCAATAGGCACATCCCCCAATCCAGAAGATAAGAAGGTCCGACGGTACATTCGCGCCCGCGGCGCAATCTCCGAAGAAGGTGGTTACCAAGCACACCTGTCGGCTCTTGCCTATATCACCGACAGTTATTTCATCGGTACCGTTTCCATTGTCCATGATGTCCCGCGCTTTTCTTCCCCGGCTGAACTTGAGAAACTTCTCAATGCGCTTAAGAACCCGTCTGATCTTGACGATGAGGATATCACGCGAGCTCTGAGGGAGTTGAAGGAAGAGGAGGCTGCAGAATTGCGGCGCCGTCTGGAAGGGGCGTTGAATAGGGCCACGGGCCCAAAGGAGGTAGATCATAAAGAGGTTGGCATGATGGTCAGCCTGGACCACTCAATTTACTTCCACAATCCCCGGGCATTCCGGGCCGATGAGTGGATGTTGTCGGAGATTGAGAGTCCGTGGGCTGGCGAAGGACGAGGCTTGGCTATTCAGAAGCTTTGGTCCAAGGATGGGGTGCTTATTGCTACTTGCACGCAAGAGGTATGTATTTGCTTTTTTCCCTCTCTATTCTGGAGGCCAGTGCTAACTCGATCATAGGGTGTTGTGCGTTTAAAGCAAGACAAGCCGCCACTGTCGAAGATCTAGAGAGCTGCTATACCCCTACCTAGGAGTTATCTCCTATTACTTTCTCTTCTTTTTACATATCTTCATTATAGATTTGGCTGAGTCCCTGAACACCTGTGATTTTCTTTGTATTGAAGCTGGTCATTCTTAGGTATAGTTCTGCCACATGAACATGTTATAATTAAATAGAACTTGAACCCATCAATGTGAAGCCCTGATAAACCATTTGTCTAACCGAAGACACAGCCTTTTCAGTTAACCAAAGAACGCGAGCGAAGAAAACAACTTTTGTGTTGTTAATCAAAAAGCCGACCCAGTTTTGATCTTCCAGACCCAAAATGCGAAAAGAAATGATATCCAAAAGTCTGCTCAGACATCAGTGCTCCCATCCTTATCCTCATTGCCACTATGTTCCTCGCCAACCCGTTGGCGATAGTATTCCAAAACCTTAACCCCCCAAACATCCCTCCCCTTATACTCCCCCACATAATCCGGCCAACTCCTCATCTCCTTGGCAAGATTATGCAGCTCAGCCATTGGAAGCTCATCCAGCCGCGTGAGATACGTCTTCACGCCGAAGACGATGGCACCTGTCCGCGGCAGTCGACGGAAAGTCTGTCTCTCGCGACGGATCAGGATATCCGATGGCAATGGGCTGCTCAGCTCTTTCTCGCAGAGGGAATCGGGCCGGTAGAGGATCTCAGTCAGGCTCTCGTTTGGTCCCTTGACTTCTACAAAGTAGTTCGAGCGTTCCATTGGAGAGGCTGGGGTTAAGCGGGCGAGGAATCTGGTGGTGGGTTAGCTTTATTGTTTTCTCCGTTGGTTGCAGCCGTTCTACCTGGTCTGATGTGGAAATCACTTACTTGCTCACGGAGTTGCCGACTTGTTGGTGCCATAGTGGCACGGGGCCGTGCAGTTGAGAGATGGTCCAGCCAATTCTCTGGTTCACTGTCCACCCCGTCGGGAAGAGGCTGGCGCTAGCTGCCCTGTGTTGGAGTTAATATTGGAATTGTCTTCTATATGTGGGTCAGGACATACAGGTAGAATTCCCCTTCCTCGTTCATCATCAAGATGCTGAGATCTTCCATCGTGAGACGCACAGCGGCCTCGAGTGCCTCGGTTAATCCCTCGTTGGAGTCGCGCCCGCTGACGGTGAATTTATCGCCAGTCATGCGATTATCGATCATCTTTCGGCCGTTTTGGATTGACATCCCGAACATATTGGGGAATCTCTCGCAGAGAAAGTCTGAAACTTCCTCCAATGCCTCCTGGCAGGGTTCAATTGACTCCGGCAAACAGCGCAGGACCTCTTCTCTTTTCTCGTGGAGCAATTGGGTCCGCACCCGGTGTTCGTCTATATAGTTCTTGTCGAGGGTGAGCCAATTCTGGGCGTCGAGTTTGCGAATATCCATCATTACGCGGTATCGTTCTCTGCCTTTGATGGGCTGTACGGGGTACGGTGCCATACGCTTGACGTCGGATGGACTGGCGACATCTTTTGAGCAACGTCCCCCTTTCAGCCTTTGTGATAACCACTGGAGCAGTTCTCTTTGGTGTCTAACTGCGAAAAGAAAGACGAAGATTGGAATCGCAACTAGTGAGAAGGTTGTCATATTTTCCCCATTGAAAGGTTTCACGTATAGATCAGACAGCCTTTATAGAAACGAAAACGAATAACCAAGAACGCTCAATGTCAAAGGCAAAAGGGGAATAGAAAAAAGGTGAATATGATTGACTATGACCTAGATTAGACGATCTAAATATGATTTCAAGATGGGCTATGAAGTCACCATCGGAAGCAGGCAGCAATAGAAGATCACCAGACGATAATTCCAAGTCAGCTTAACTAGTCCCAGGCAAAAAAAAAAAGAGGATCAAAAGACATGGCAGCTGCATTCCACATGCCTCATTGAGCGAAGTTGTGCCTGCGGAACTGCTGTGATACGCCCAGGGATTCCCCGCAAAAGAAATAGAGGAGTCCACCGGGGAAGTAATAGCCAGCCACATGATCTCAACCTATTTGTTTTAATCATATTTATTATATTTATTTTTCTAAAGGTTGGAAGTTGAAAGGGTGAGAACTGACATTCAGGGCTGTGCACGATCAGCTCTGAGTGTGTATGAGTGGAGATGCTTACAAGTCAACCCCCTCTAACTGGCTGATAATCTCTTACCAGTCGGACAAGAGCGCGTGGGAACGACCTGGGCCCATAGCTGCTTGGCTGATCTCCATAAGGGCCACGATCTAGCCACCTCATGTCGTGTTTAGCTTCAATCGTCAAGCTCGTTTATACCGTCCGTGCGTCTGAACAGGGCTTGCTGGGGAAATACAATTCGCGAACAATTACTACGTAGGCTACGGCTATCCTCGGAGAGACGATGTGCAGTTGATTCGAACGTAAAGATGCCAACTTATGTTTGTGAGTACCCAAAGTCCGAGAGTATTGGATGTTTGATCTGGGGTCACGCAGGTCCGGCTTCAGGTGTTAATCATTGCTAGAAGTGTTGACTGGTATATTGGACCTGACTGGCTCGGGGATGGGCCGGGGACCCGATCTAGTTCAGGTGCACATCACATCCAAGCTTGGTAGATGGGCACATGGAATTAGTCTGACGTATCATACCTAAGTACCTAGGGCAGTCATACTCGGCTGTCTTTTTCTTTTTCTTTTTCTTTTTTCTTTTTTCTACCTTTTTCCCCTTTTTCCCCCAACGAGTCCGGACTTCGTCATATCCGCCCTGATCTAAAGACATCTGGATACCAGGATTATTCCAGCTTCGTTTTTCCCTTTAGCAACAATGTCATTAAAGTAAAACCTGTCTCACTCTTCGATCACCAGGCCAAAATCCACCAAAGTACCCTTTTTAGAGGCTCCACAGACTCCATCTGGGGTTCCCGCTGCAACCGCAACCCCCCCTTTCGCGCAAAGCGCGTTTGCCGCTATTAATCTTTTGCTCGGACGTTAAACCACCCAACTTCTTTTCTATTGGGTCTCGACTTTAATTTGGACCTTTTTTTGAACTTTTGAACATTGCCTGATTCCCTTTCGCCGTCATAGCTCCTTTCTCTGTATTCCCACACAGACCATGACCAGGATTGCATCGATCTACAAAGTATAATGGATTTTCGCCACTTAGGATCTTCACTTTACGGATTTCATTCGAAACTACTCCGTACCTAGGTATACTCCGTAGATGACTGGGCAATGCTGTGCATAGTACTGCACTCCGTACTCCGCACAAAATCCTTTGCTAATTGACTAGTGTCTATTCTACATCCACGCAAGCCAATCAATTCCCCGAGTTAAATATCCAAGACTTTACTGAGTCTGGACCTCGACTAGATCCTTCAACTCTCAAATCCTTGAAGTCTTCACCCTGGATCTGTGGGTAGCAATTAAAGTGCAGACCAATGCAAGTCACCACTCGGGGCCGCAAAGTCGTTTTTTTTCTTTTCTTTTTTTGTTACCTGTCACTTACGCACAGACGTTTAGATCACCTGCAGCTGTTCTCGCCGGTTGGATTGTATATTAGGGGGATCTCCCGTCTACTCTTTATTCTTTTGCAGGAGTAGCGCTCCAGCCGAGAAATCCTGCAAACTACATCATATTGACGGGGATAAAGACCCCAATTGGGGTTATGTGTGCTTGACAGGGACTTTGGTGGCACAGGATACATATTGTTGAATGGACTACATTTTTACTGATCACATGGTTGTTTTGTGATTCAGTCAGTCGTTGAATGTGCTCGATTTGGAAATTTAGAGCAAGGGACATTGCTTGGTTTGTTGAAGCAAGTAGTCTAGTCGTAATTCATTCTTCGGTTTAGATATACTCCACACCGAAAGATGCAATTGAGATTCCCGGGTCGTTCCAGGGCTAAAGAGAGTAGGGTGGAAAACATGAGTTCATTAAGACTAGACTAAAAATTATTCTAGGGTCTTCCTAATGGAAGATATCATAATCAACCTGAGTATGAAGCAACGCTCGCCTGATGCAACCTCTATTCCCTGGTAAAAAACAGTATAGTGAGACGCCTTAAAATGGGGGAGCAAAAAGCAAAATGGAAATGGAAATACAGGCACCTGTGCGTTTCTCTCCTCTCGATAGGAGCATAGTTCGAAGCAGCTTGTGGAGGTCCTGTGTTGCTTAAACATTAGAGAATAGGTATATGGTAACATCACTCGCCTCGTGGAAATAAAATCAAACTTTTAAATCGCCAACCGATGGAATCGAAAAAGAAAAGGGGAAGGAATGACCCAGCACGCGCGAATGAAGTCTTTTTTGTCGAGGCAATATTCGATAGGTAAATCGTTGGCACACAGCCTCAGCCATCAATAGCCGTCCATTTTCAACAAATAATCGACGCTTTATCCGTCCGAGCGGTATCGATCCTGGTCATCGAAACCCCAGTATTACGGGAAGGGATAGGCTCGAGTGTATCATCATCATCCGCGAGACACTCCTCTCTCTCCCACTCCAACCGCTCAGCCTCTTTGATGCGCTTGAGCTCCTGACAGAACTTGCTGTTATCTCTGATACGGTCACCGTAGCGAATAAAAGCGAACGGGATAACAGAGACGCCCAAACTGAGGAAGGCAATCAAACTGCAAGCCCAAGGCACACCGAGCCGGCTGAACATCGGCTTAGCCGCGAGCGGGAGCACAGCACCTAGAATACTTCGCGTGCAGCTTGCGGCAGACTGTGCGCTGGCGGAGAGGGTCTCGTAGGCATCGGTCAGGTAGTTCAACATAGCCATGAAAATTAGCAGGTAGCCCATTCCGAACGGGATGCCGGAGAGGAAGGGTACGACCCAGTGGATGTTAGGTGAGGCTGTCCAGCCTACCCAGAAGAGGGAGATCACGTATAGGGGTCCGCCGATACAGGCAAGAGGGAGTCTGCGGTATTCCTCGATAAAGGCCCAGCTGGCATTGCGGGCTTTCGCTCGGGCTAGATAGCCGTCGTACCATAGGAAGACGCCGCAGGCAAGGATGGCGCCGATGCCGACTGTTGGGTGAATTTTAGAATCTGCTGTTGGATTTGGAGAAATTGTTGTTTGGATAGACTTACTAGGTAGAAACATCAAGCCAGACACACCGGGGCTCATTTTGTAGATACCTGCATGATGTTCGTTAATGCGTGTCTCCAACGTGGTTCTAGCTGGAATAGGGCACCGACCTTGGAAGATGATTGGATATGCCTCGAAGTAAAGGTAGAAGATTGCATATGCCAGAGCAAGATACAATGAAGTTAGAGAAACGATGTACTCATGAATAATCATGCGGAAGGGTCGTGAGATCGTGATAAGAAGCATTTCTCGCAGATTGCGACTCTGAACGTCCAACGGCGACACAATGCTTGAATTGCCCGTGTCTTTGCGTAGCTTGTGGGCACGACGCTTCAGAATGACCGGGGCATAGGTTTCAGGCATGAGAATAACCAATGGCAAGGTAGCGCCTGACAGAATGAGTCCAATCCAAAAGCACCAACGCCAACTGACAACCGCCACGAAGCCAGATACCCAGGGTCCGATGATTGGCCCGAAGGTTGTACACTGTTAAGCAATTAGCTGTCGGACTCAACAACTCCGTCGAAAGTATGCGGCAAGCTTACAGCCATAAAATAAGCCATTAGACGGCCTCGTAGTGTGGGATCGTCGTGTACATCGGCAAAGAGTCCGCCGACAGTAGCGATAGGCGCTGATGCAACCATACCATTGAATAATCGGAAGACAAGCAGGGATGCATATGAATCTGCGACAGCGCACGCCAGCGTGAATATCATGAATAGAACGAAAGCGATGAGCAAAGGGGGCTTCCGGCCAAAGTACTCTGAACTAGGACCCCATAGCAATGGTCCTAAAATGTAGCCGATGAGAAAGATGGAGATGGGCAAGACAAGTGTTGTTTCGTTGGTGATGTTGAACTCTTCGGCGATTTGGGGGATGGCGTTGCTACAGATTGACGAGCCGATAGTACTGTTCATTACCTGCATGACACCAGCTGTGAGAACAAGGAACTTCCTCCCCTGTTGGACACATCAGTACTCTTCTCTTCGGCTCGCTTGTATTAGGCACCAACACACATACCGTTCTCCAGTTGACAGGATTTTCGGGGTCATTGGGCCCGAATGACACAATTGTTTTGGAAGCCACTCGGCGGAATCTAGAGTATGAAGGGTTTCCATAGCGTTCTTGGATGGGCTCATGGTCGACTTCCGAGCCTTGATCTTCAGAATCATAGGAGTGTTGTGACCCATGAGAGGAAGGCACTACGTGCTCTATACAACAGTTTCAGTATGTTTGAATCCTAAGATACAAGGTAGCACGCATCGACAAGGCAAATGGGCGACTGACCTGTTTTTGACATGACCTCTTGCACATTTTCCTCGACAGCCACATGGTCCGACATCTTGACGACATTGGTTTATCAACAGAGTCGACAAATTGTGCACTAGATGAAGATCTAGGCGGAAGGCAAGAGTTATAAAAGGTTCCGGAAAAGGTTCAAAGTTGAAAAGGCTCCACAAATTGCCAGTGGATGTTTGACTCAGTCAAATAAAAGTTGTGTTCAAAGTTCGATGTGGATTCGACTCCACATCCATAGAGCAATCTCTGATTGTACGCCCTAACTTCGACAAATTGAGTCGGGACGCGAGGCCTGTTTGGCAAATATAGTATAGACTAGCATTCCCTGTCAAATTAGGTATTTGGTGGTGTTGATCAGTTGATCAGTAGACCTGGCTCGGGTAGAACGGCTTTTCCCTGACTGTGCGGACGAAAAACAGGAGCCAAGAAGCTGCGAAATGCTAAAGTGTATGAACCATCATAGGGGATCTCGGATAGAAGACCGATTCTCAGAAACTTTGATAGAGTAGCACCGGTTGCCTGCGACACACAAACGCAATCCAAGCTCAAACTTCGAACCAAGTATCCTGACCGCATGCATCTAGTCATTTGAGAATTGGATCCTTCAATGCTGGTGAGGGATGAGACCCTGTCGATCAATCGATTGGCCTTGCAGGAATTGCGTCAGACAGCTTTCCCCGTCATGTAGATCAGGTCCAATGGGGCAGGCTCAATTCGGCTGACGAGGACTTGTTCCCATGATATTCGTAATTGGGACAGTGGATCGGTTCACCCAATCGGGCGATAGCCAGTTTTTAGTATGAGGAAGCTCCTTGTAGTGGGGACGCCAATGTTGGGCACAACGGGTATTCCGCACAGTGCTCGACTTATTGTGTTCAGTGTTCTCGAGGATGTATCCGAATGCGCTCCGCCTGGAGTAAGCGGGCAATCCCGTTTCAGGGGTATGCTGTCTTGTTCAAGATATTGGCCTTTGCCAACTGGGTTGGGCTGGGATGTCGGCAAAGCTAAAATCCGCCGTCATTTCCGGTTGCGGGCTGACTTCGGCTTTCTAGCCGATATGCCCTGACCGCCCGGAAGGCACGAGAACAACCTTGGAAGAATCTGGATGAGTCTCTGACAGCCAAAAAGCCTCCCGGACAATATATTTAGAAAGAAATTATGCACTGTGAGTACATGTGACCGTTAAACACTTTGGTCAAGGGACAGGAGATTCCGGGGTTGACGCCTGACCCACCTGTCACCAATTCTGCCTCAGGCATTGCACGATATATATAGCCAACGAGCCACCACCCGAGGACCTCAGGACCATTTAACAATTGTAGTATTCGGGCATAAAGACAAAACTTAAAGAACAGCTGCATTGAGAAAGGACCTAAGCGGTTACTAACGGACGCGCCTTTATAATTGAGCAGAATCCGTGCCATATCTTATTGGATCCGACGCAGAAAATATAAACAGAGAGGCATGGGAGACGAAGGTCAAATACCAACGCCTAGTAAGTCATCCGTAGAAGAAAACAGCCAACTCAAACTATTTCAAGTCTGGGGAGTTTGCCAATTCCATCACCTGATTTGGGCTGAGCTTGTAATGCTGCCGCAAACTGTCCATAAACTCAGTTATAACTACTGGTTGGTAGGCAGCTCGGGTTGCCTGTTTTCAAGTACTTACGGACCTCTAGTTATGATTGCCGTTGCGGTCGATCTTCAAGAAAGACCTCCGACTGTGCCTGAGACTAACCACTGGACTCCAGACTGCAGGCTTGTTGGCAATCCGCCTTTCACTAAAGCAATTACGGCAGTCGTATCTCTCGTCTTTGCATATGCGGGTACTTCTGGTTACTCTAATTGAACTATATCCTTTACTAGGGACATATTGGTTGTCGATATACCACAGCAAACTTACCAGTCTCTGTGAACGGAAATTACTTGCCCCAGTATCAATATTCGATTTGTTAATGATTTCAGACGGGGTTTTCCCATCGCAGCAGACATGCGCAATCCCTCGCTTTACTTCAAGTCTACGACGCTGCGAGCGCAGCGGCCGCTTCGGGTTCTTCTGCGTGGTCGTGTGCTGCCAACTCAACTTCATAAGCTTCGCTAATGCAAATCATGAATGCCTAGATTTTCATTCTTGCCCCCTATACCTTCAAATCCAATTCACTCGTAATATAAAATGTCAAATGCCAAATTCACTCCTCACGCCTCTGCAAGATAGCAAGGCGAGAAGATTTCATGTGCAGTAGGAGCCTCAAAAATCCTTAAAAATCCTCAAAAATCCGTAAACACTGCTAATTCCGCTAGCAACGTATTATGGCTTGACTTTCAACAAGCACAAATATTAGAGCTCGATAAAAATGAGTGTCTATCCACATATCATCACAAGGATATTCTGACACAAAAACTCTTAGAGGCTGTATATGTTCTCGTTACTATGTAATGCCTAGTTAGTTTGACCTGAACCGAAATTTTGGTGGATGTAACTTACAAAGACCGGTTGATTCCATTTCTCCCCTCCGCTTGAGAGTTCACCCAAGCACTAACACTCATAGCGGCTACTGGGAAAACTCCATAGCCACAGTTATTAATGAGTACCGCCTCATTTCGGTGGCCGAGAATATCAGTCCACAATTCCCCAGCGTGTCTGTGACCGACAAACATGCGCTTGTAGGATGCACCACCGTTGCTAAGGATGCATGCAAGACCGAACGGGTGTTTATAGTTTCCGTAGCGAACAAATCCTGTATAATTATAAGCATAACAATGCATATTCAAGGAAGCTATACTGACCAATGCAGTTCCGTCTATTGAAGTAGTCCCGTTGTTCCCCGTGTGCATATAGCTTTCGGGTGCGCGTGAGGATGGGAAGTGTTCCGCTGCATGATGGCCCAGGTTGGGGTTCGGGTCCACCGTTGATTCCATAGAGATCTCCGTAGAAAACGCATGGCTGGCCTTGGCTTCGAAGAAGGATTAAAGAGTATGCTAGAGGTTTGAAAAATGGTGCAATGATAGTCTGTCAGGGTGTTAAATCATCTACCACGATCCAAGGCTGTATGATAGCTAAACTTTGAGCGATCTCACCTCTAATGATTGTCCAGGTTGCTGTGGGATTGTAAGCTTCAATAGATCGACAAGGGGAGACTTTAACATACCGTATCATGGTTCCCGACAAAAGTCTGACGGTGAAAGTGAATTAGCGCCAACATTTCCACAAGATAGTTAGGTCATACTACTGCATGCGACGGCATCTGTTCTACCAACGTGCCCTTGAAAATCTTCCGTAGATCACCACCGGCCATCTTGGAGGTAGCTGCAAACCGGCCCAAAAGAGGCACATCGAACAAGGAGACCTCATAATCCATTAATTTGAGATATTCCAGGAGTAGACCAACCTCTCCTCTCCAATATTCTCCAACTAGGAAGTAATCAGCACCAACAGTATTGCGCAAATGTGTCACAAATTCTTTCTGGAAAGAGGCGGAATAATGCTTTGCTGCATCGATTCTCATTCCACTGATCGGTAATTCGGTGCCAATCCACTCCCCCCATTTCAATATATCAGCTCGAACCTCTGGATGGGAATGGTCGAGATCGGCGAACATCAGGTAGTCGTAGTTTCCGTGCTCATCGCTCACATCGCTCGCCCAGTCTTTGTTCTGTCCCAGTATTTTGTATATTGCATGTTGCTGGCTCGCGTCGTCCCAGTCCACGCCAGTAAAATGTTGCCAGTGATACTTCATGGGGCTGTACTTCTCACCACGACCCGGGAAGTCGAACCCGACCCAACCGGCGATGGTCAGAGGTTGGGATATTTCATTATTCCGATCTGCAAGGTTTTCGGCATCCATAAGCGCTCTCATAGTCTATCCGTCACCGGGGAGAAATACCTTCTGGGTCCATCTTGACGACTGTGAATTTCTCAGTCGAATCCGCCCCAGCCTTCTGGTTCAAAACAGTATCCCAGTAGATCCCAACGTTCATGTCCTGTGCAGTCTGTACCAAGCTCTGGAGATCTTCCTTTGGACCCCACCGCGTCGCTCTGGTCCCCTTCTGGTCAAATTCCCCGAGATCGTACAGGTCATAGATATCGTACCCAATTCCAGATGGGTTCATCCCCTTGCACCCTGGCGGAATCCAGATGTTATCGATACCGATGTCTTTCAGGTCGGGGATTGCCTTGCGGAGACGCTGCCAATGTCGTTGGTCGGCTGGGACGTGCCATTCGAAGCCCTGCATCATGAGTGTATTTTCTGGGGGAGACCACGACTGCTTTTCATCAAGTCCGGCAGTATCTACTCGATCTTGAGATTGTTAGCTTATGACATGGAAGGCATGGAGGTAAGGGATTGGAGAACCCTCAATCTCTCGCCACCTCTGGGCCCTTCTCCGGATCTTCAAACAGCAGCTTAGGAATGACAACATTTGACTGAGGCGCGGCTCTATCACTGAATTAGTGGTATTGATGTGATTCTGGGCCAGATAAAGTCTCATTGTTGTAGAGAGGAATAAAAATAGCATCAAATCCTAAATATGTCATGGTCTCCGAAGGTCAACTAACGAGTGACACTGACACACCCTGCTGTGCGAGATACATTGCTTGGTAGGCATTCAAAGGGCTGCTTGTTGTGTGTCGTGTTTGAAAAGCAAACACGCTCTAGTCTTGAAAGATAAGGGTAAATGCCTAAATTAACATATTCCTATACTATGAGCTGAGAGTTCATATGTTCGTCTGCCTCGTCGCTGTCACGACTACATTATGTCAACTCTCCCAAACACACCCATCCCCAGTGAATTTGTTTTTGTGCAAATAGTCAATGCGATGAATCAGTGTCACGGATATTTGACGCGTGGATCTCGACCTACAATACATATAGTTAGAGCATGGAAGATCCGTACTATATTGTACAGTACAAACACTCGGATCGTGGGAAGAATGACAAATGTAGCCAATTACACGACTCGTATGAGTGACTAAAAATATGACTAACAAAGACTGGGCTTTAGAAGTATCCATGGATGATTCGTGGAAATACAGTGTGGGAGGTGTAAAATGACTAATGAGCCTTGGAAGCCCTGGAGGCTGGGACTTGGAAATGCCTCAAAATAGCCTTGGCGATGGCTGCGATAAAATTGGTAACAAATTGTACAATTTAAATACGTGTCCACAGTGGGGATGTGGCTGGTGAGAGGCAGGATGCTGTTGCGGCCAACATGACCCTTTCATAATTTCTTATGCTATGTATTGCTTAAAGTAGACAGTTCCTATGTATATTGTAGAGATCTTTTATATTGACAAAGCTGTGATGGAACTCCCCATGGAACTCCCCACGTCTTACTTATCGCGTCTCACTTCTCACTTTCCAATCTCCTCCATCATCCGCCCCGTGTCCCTTGCTGTTGTTCTCACTTCGTCTCCGGTCTCCACTTCTATTGTCGCCAACTCTCCGAACCTCTCCTTCCAAAACTGCCACCTCTCATTACAAAACCCATGTTGACCTTTCCAGAGCGGGCCTCCTTTGCCGAGGGCGCCATCGAATCCTTCATTCCACTGATAGATGTCGGCCCCGAGGATACTGATCCAGGCAGCAGCAGCAGGAATCAACGCTTCCAGATTCCCCGCAGAGGATTGGTCCACCGGTGTTTCCAGTGCATCGCGCAGGGTTATCAGTGCAAACCATGAGTAGGCAAAGACAGGTTCTTTTGTCGCCATCAAACGTGCCGTGAATTTATCCCGGTTGATAATCCGCGAGATTGCCTTTTGACGAGCATCCGGAGGTCCAGCAGGTACACTTGCATTCCACTCATCGCGGAATTGCCAGCCAAACATCGGTAGGTCTTTCCAGACTTGCATATCGTAGAGCAAGATGGGCTCTCCATTTGATGTCTTCGCGTCTGGTAGTTTCGACAGTTGGACTAGCACGTTGACGAGTTTATCATGGTGTTCGGGGTACTGGTAGGCGCACTTGAATATCAAGGTCCATAGGCTGGTGATTCCCCCTCGGGATCTGACTCATCTTCCAATGAGATTGAGGCCAAATATTCAGCGGCTTGCTCTGCAGATACATTGTCGCTGAACAGGTCTTGCAGAATAGCAAGTTGAGGGGCAAAAATATCATCTGTGATGGCGACCATTCTCGGGGATGGATAGGTTTTAGTATATGATCAAGAATGTTGTAATTTTCTAGATTCAAGTTCCAGGAATTTAAATGTCTCTTATCACTCGTGAATCACTCGTGAATGTTGGCCATATCAAACCTCAATATTCCATAGCGGCCTCGTGGCCTTTATCTGCCGATCTCATTGGTTCTGATTTTCCAACGTTGCATAGCTTCAATGTTTTAGTAGTTTGATCACCCTAAGCACGCTAGGTCGGGGTCTTACAGCATCGTATTAGAGCCATAACTACATGCAGTTTCAAAAATGCCTCGGCTTTTTAGGGAAATCAATTTGTACCCTGTTTACGTATATCGACTTGAGCCACCCTTACTTAGTCTTCAATCACTAACCTAGGTAGGCCAGATAGTATATGAAAGACCGATTGTGTCATGAATTATAGAACAATGATTTTCTGCTAGAAGATAGTCTTAAAGTATGCCTATATCTCATATAGGTCCAAGGTTAACCATGTACACCAAAATATAACAATAGATCATGATGGCCACAAATGACTACCCTAATGTGTCAGAGTAATACGTGTCCACTGTGACGTAGGGAGAGATGTGTGGCTGGTGAGCAATCTTCCAGTTCCAACGTGGGTCTGATATCGCAATGATACGGTCTCTATACCTGTAAGCAGTGCAATATACCCTTTATCGACAATTTAATACCAATTCCATCAGCCTTGAATAAAGTCCAAGTCCAGGGCTAGCTTGAATCGTAAAACCTATCAAATCCCTTTGGAGGTTCCTCATTCCGCCTATTTCCGGCAACGGGTCCCCAACCACCAATATCCGGAATGACGTCCAATAGCCAACTTCAACTTCAACTTCAAATTTAGAATTGGAACAGATAACTATCTCAATATAATACGTAACAATTGACCATGTTAATAAAAAGGATAACAAAACGCTATGCGGTTGACCGGGCGATCGGAGTTTAGTGTGGCTGCCGAGCGGCTCCCGCATTGGCCGCGAAAAGTTTTCGGGTTCGGCCCCATCCCTTTCAAATCCTTTCTTCTTCTCTTTCCACTCTCTAAGGCTTCAATTGCATCCCATCCTCTCCTCTCTTTAACGTTTTTCTTTACGTTACTTCACATCCGTCAAAATGGCCACCCCCGCCGCCCCCAAGCAGGAGATGAGCGCTCTCAGCCTCGTATGTTTTGAACCCTGAATCTCCATAATACTCTTAACTGACTCGATTCTTGCTTCCCAGTACTCTCGTTTCGCTTTCGCCGGTGCCATGTGCTGCGCCATCACCCACGGTGCTGCCACTCCTCTCGATGTGTAAGTTTCTGAAACTATCGCCAGAGCGCGAGGAAGAATTTCCGCTCATACCCGGTCCTCCACAGCGTCAAGACCCGTATCCAGCTTGACCCCGTCACCTACAACCGCGGTATGCTCGGTGGTTTCCGCCAGGTCGTCCAGAACGAGGGTGCTGGCGCTCTCCTGACCGGTTTCGGTCCTACCGCCGCCGGTTACTTCCTCCAGGGTGCCCTCAAGTTCGGTGGATACGAGTTCTTCAAGCAGCAGTCCATCAACGCCCTTGGCTACGAGACTGCCAAGAACAACCGCACCGCCGTCTACCTCGCCTCCGCCGGTGCCGCTGAGTTCATTGCTGATATCGCCCTGTGCCCTCTCGAGGCCACCCGTATCCGTCTTGTCTCCCAGCCTACCTTCGCCAGCGGTCTCCTCCCTGCCATGAGCCGCATCCTGAAGGAGGAGGGCATTGGTGCCTTCTACTCCGGATTCGGACCCATCCTGTTCAAGCAGTAAGTTTCTGCTTCCCCTCGTTCGGCTTCTTTTCCTATACAATTCCCACTAACTCGACCGCCCACAGGGTCCCCTACACCATGGCCAAGTTCGTCGTCTTCGAGAAGGTCTCCGAGACCATCCTCGCCAGCGTCAACAAGGAGACTCTCTCCGACGGTGCCAAGACCGGTATCAACCTCGGCTCCGGTCTCATCGCTGGTCTCGCCGCCGCCATCATCTCCCAGCCCGCCGACACCATGCTCTCCAAGATCAACAAGACCCAGGGTGCTCCTGGTGAGGGTACCGTCACCCGTCTGATCAAGATCGCCAAGGAGCTCGGTATCCGTGGCTCTTACGGTGGTATCGGTGCCCGTCTCTTCATGGTTGGCTCCATCACTGCCGGTCAGTTCGCCATCTACGGTGACATCAAGCGCATGCTCGGTGCCACTGGCGGTGTTGAGATCGGTAAATAGATGACTCGAGTCTAATATGCTCGGGAGGATTATAGAGACTACCCTTAGAATTCCTTTTGTTTTACGCCTTGTTCATCCCCCACACACGATGTACAATATTTTGTCTCAGTTTCCTTTCAAGAACAAGCTCGCCTTTTGTCACATTCACAATTATTTCCATTGATGTCGTAATGGTAGCCGTTTGGTTTGCATATTGACGCCTTCCGTGCAACCCAATTGAGTCTTGAGGGGCAGACTGAGAGATGGCGGGAATAACTGCGAGACCACCTGGGCAACAATAAGCCTGCACCTGATTAATACCTACCTACCTACCTAGGTAGGTACCTACTGTAGGTAGGTAGGTACTGTAGGTAGGTAGGTACTCGAACCAACGCACGGTCCAACTCCCCTTGTGAGTTGGACCGCACGGGTTGAATGCAAAAACGGGTTGGGCGCAAAAAACTCGATTATGTACCTTTTCTATAGGATACGTATATAAAAGGTACTTAAATTTAAAGTATTCAAAATGTGAAGATCTCAACCACACCACTTCTTAACTATTAAATATATACATTGTTAGGCTACTATAGGCTATAGATTATAGTAAGGTAAGACTTTAAGTTAAAAAAGACGTCTGTTCTAGGGGAAATGCTGTCCAAGTCATTTTACACTAAAACTAGTGGCGTAATTTCGTTTTCCCTACTTCTAGACATTCTTTCTTAAAGATTTATCTGGTATAGAAAGTAAAGATAGTAGACTAAGTTATGAATACTTTCACCTTCCTATAAATGAATAACGTGGTTGAGATATTCACGTTTTAAATAATCTTAAGTTTAAGTACCTTTTATATGCGTATCCTATAAAAAAGGTACATAATCGAGTTTTTTGCATTCAACCCGTGCGGTCCAACCCCCAAGGGGAGTTGGACCGTGCGTTGGGTCGAGTAACTACTGGTCATGACAGCGCCGGAGTTTTCATCCTGTCCTGGGGTGGGGTGGTATTATCCAAGGTCGAGGGGGGTTGGTGGCATCAATCCCTAAAAATAAAAATAAAAAAGGGACCGCCGAGCGAAACGAACGACGATCAGTTTGGTTCCAAAAATTGCGTGGGATATACAGTATGGATTTGGGCCATACCTATATATATGGGGGAGGTCCAATGGGAGCCGGCGTAGCCAGCTCCACCACTGGCCCGATCCCCAGCGCTTGGAACATGCACAGTTCATTTTATGTTCAATAGGGCCAAGCATACATAGGGGTTTGAACACTGGGCACTATGGGTTATGGGTCTCCGTATAGTCGTACAGTTAACTAGTTACATGTACGTCCCTACACCCATACGAAACTGGAAATTAACGAATCTCTATCCAAATACTTACTGATATAACTGATAATATATTACCTTGGGTTTGAATGGATAAATATTATTAGAATAAAATAACAGTGTGTTACAATATAAACTCATTAAGAGAATACATATGTACCTTGTACTACCTTGGAAGGAACTACAATGCAATGTCCCTCACAGAGAACCCATCCAGCCCAAGACCATCCTCCTTCTCAATTACAAAGGAATGATACCCGGTATAATACGCATACATGTATCCCTCGACACACACTCGGACACTCCCATCATCTCTGCTTGTGTCAGTATCCTCAAAGACAGACCCCACAAAGCCAGAAAGACCTCTATATTCCCGAGTCACCAGGGAGTTATACATCTCCATGGGGCCAATGGCACCCAGTCTTGCAGCAGCCAGGCTCCGGGGGAATGGGATTGACAATCTCCCAATCACACACGCCTAGAACAGCTAACCAGAATTTCGACCAGTGCGGTGCATTTAAGGCGCCACCTAGACGATGTAGCAGACGCCGTGCTTGAATCATAACCGGGTGCTCGGCCTCCACACCGAGAAGTCGTAACATCGTAGCACCGTGTAGTTTAGGGATGTGCCGAGCACGGTACTGTCGCCCTCAGTGTGCAAACCCCATCCTCCATCCACAGGGTTCACGTGAGAGACCAGGTAGTTTATAATCTCCGCTGCATATACTGGAGGGATATGTGTATCGGTCACCATTCATGCGATCACAACCCCGGGTAACAGAAACATCGGTCCGCCATATTCGCCGCCCCAATTTCCGGGCGGTAATTGTTGTTTAGAGAAAAGGGTCAAGCAATTGGAGACGGTTTCTAATGGAGAAGTGGCAGGAGGAAGTTCTGTAAGACCCTTTTACCACTTTAGCTTGGGACAAGCAATGGTAGCGGATCATTCGAACAGGGATATACCAGCGGAAGCCCTAAGTAATACTTATCGGCTAGTGTCTGAGGCCATTTGGCAACGGCCTCGTCGTCATCGAGGTAATGCCACGTGGGCTTTCCGTCCTCGTCGAGCATGCGCCAGCGCGTATAATCCGTCCTTTGTGTTTGACTCATGCTGGCCAGACACATGAGCACAAGAAATTCACTTGAAACTGAAGCAATTATTCTTCAGACCAGAGGATGGAATTGGCGAGGGGAAAGAATGGGCCTTTTGGCGAAGACCAGGCAACAGAAGGGTGGATCAAAAACAAGCACGATGTGAAGTGGTGTGTAAACAATTTATGGACCGTTTGGACAGTAGCTTGGCCCCAAACGGCACAAACAAAGAGATGTAATGTAGTCTAGTCTGCTCACACAGAATTTTAATTACACTACTTTTCCTCCATAATCAGGGGTAAGATATAGAACCATCGTACTCGTCCAATTCCCAGATTCGGTTAGAAGACAATCTCCCGCGTATCCAAGGCCCACTGCCCGAAGAATTCTGCATCGCCGTTGGTTCGGGTATCTTCTAAGGTTGCGTTGGTACAAGCCCCGTTCTGCCCCGCACGGCCATATATAATTTTTATGCTCGTGAAATCGTAATAGCATCGAGGATTTCACAATAGTTGGGGCTCGTCGGATACGCCTTGGTATTGTAGGAGCGCGTTCTAAAATAAGGCATTCAGACATAAACTCCCCTAGGAAGGGGGTTTGGACGTGAGCACCGTAAACCCCTATGTTGTATGTATGCTTGGCCCTATCGAACATAAAATGAACTGTGCATGTCTCAAGCATTGGGGATCGGGCCAGTGGTGGAGCTGGCTACCAGCTTCCCATTGGACCTCCCCATATATATAGGTATGGCCCAAACCGTCCATACCGTATCCCATGCCAATTTTTGGAACCAAACTGATCGTCGTTCGTTTCGCTCGGCGGTCCCTTTTTTATTTTTATTTTATTTTTTTTTTTTTTGCCGGGGGAAACCGGGGGAAACCACACCCCCCTCCCCCCGAAAAAAGAAGGGAATAAGAGCCACTTGGCCGCAGTAGCCTACCCACTACTAAGCATGCAATCCAACGGCCATTCTGACCACTTTGTGGACAACAATGAAGCAAAACGAAAGCCAGAATGCCAAAAAAAATGACCGACGCAGGGATCGAACCTGCAATCTCTTGATTCGTAGTCAAGCGCCTTGCCATTGGGCCAGCCGGCCGCCTTGTTGAAGAAAATTGGGCCGGCTGTGCTATATGAGGGCGAGGCATCTTTTAAGGCCGGCCCCGCTTCTGACTCCACATTGGGACTTTTGTACGGTTGTTTTCGGAGGCCATTCTCTCGAGTAGGTATATCAGACCAATTCGGACAATGTCAGATACTCAAAGTTCCAAATACTCAGACATGATGGAGGAAATTAGTTTGTAGCATAATTCTCGCAGTTGCTAGCATTTGAACCGCTATATTTCTTGCTTCGGATTCCGAAAGGGTTGATCTAGTTAGTATAAATATATAACAAGGTCCCGATATTCGAGATATTCCACTACGACGATGAAAAAGAAAAAAACTTGATCAGAACCTTTGTGTCATTCGGAACTTTGAAGGACTTGATCGATACCTGTAATACTAGACGAACTAGCACAACTATCATCGCGAGTTACCAGCATGCCTCCCATTAAGACGTAACTACCAAGAAAGCGATTATGCCTGGATAGTAATAGAGCGTTTAGAATATATACTCCTTAGTGAAAATAATACACATACCAGCTCGCATAGCTCAGTTGGTAGAGCGCGTGACTAGTATTGTCTAGTCTATCACGAGGTCTGTCGTTCAAATCGGCATGTGAGCATTTTTTGCTACTTTTTTTTTTCCCGTCTTCCCAGTCTCAGATTGTATACGAACAATGACTTAGGTTAATTAGCTTGCTTGTTGACTTCTGTTTCAACTCAGACCTAGAAATTTCCATTCCTCTTTAAACCCTCGGGTCCAATAAAGCTCAAGAGTGTCCGCGAAGCTGCACATTTTCATCGCCGTCAACATGTTCTCATTGAAATTAGCGCGGCGGCTTTGTCAAATTCTTAATCGTCTCGCTGGTATCGGGGACAGCGCTCCCTTTCAATTTGTCTGGTAAGGTTGTGGAGGGTAAAAAACGCGGTGTGTATTGCTTTAACAAACGATGCTCGCACATACGGAAAGACACGCAATACAGTCGTTCTCTCAGCAATCGCACCTTGTCAAACTTTACCTGTCCAGTGAACCGGATCGAATATTGCAGAGACAGATGCCTTGGTGCCCTGTTGGTGAGGCCTTCACAGGAGATTCATTTAACTAACATAGCTAACTATAGTTAACTAACTATTAGCTAGCCTAGTTCTGTCAGAGCATCAATCTCTTCCTTCTTCCTCTCTCTCCCCCTTCTGGCTATGCCAGATCACCAATGCATCTAGTGTCTTGCTTATATGAGCTGCTATATCAAGTCTCCGCGCCCACTCACCAATGCCTTCGGAATGAAAACCATGTCCAAGACCAGCAACGGCTCTCGCTCGGGTTCCCTTGGCATCTAACCAAGATACGAAAAGATTGCTGGGAGGATAAATAACACAGACAACTGCGCAAGTGGATGTTAGTATTGTATTCTCGTCGCTATTGGCATTGACTGACTGATGGTGGTCTCTATAGAGAGATAGTGACAAAATGTGCGTGTGTACATTACAGCAACCACAAAAGCTGGGCGTCAATTGCGAACGTAATCAGGAGAATCAGAAGCTTGGCCAACAAGGGGCCCTGAAACAACCTCCAATTTGCCACCGTCCCGAAATCAGCAACCGTTACAGTACAAAAAAGGATCGCAGGGACAAACGTTGAGATCTGCACGGCAGAGACGCCTTGAAAGGCGCATCTATAAATCACCGAGATATCGCTTTGCTTGAGGCTTAGCCGGACACGAGAAGGTGGAACCTGATTTATGGATAAACGAAGCAGTGACGAATCGAATTTAGCCAGCTGTGGTCTCTGGGATGATGCTGCAAAATTTACGGTACCGGAACGCCAGGTCTATGCCTAATTTTCCAGAGACTCGTCGAACAGGAAGTCGGGCAGCCCTTGGACAAAGGCAGTTATGGGAATCACCAAAGAACATTGACTACCGATTCGGTCCCGCCCTAAACTGCGCCTCCCACGGTCAATACGTTCGACTGAAATGGCCATTAAAGCAAGGGGGCAAGCCTCACACCCACTTTAGTTGTGTTTTGGACGGAGTGATGTATCGATTGTGCTGGAATCATAGTACATCGCACATTCGGCATCTCGGGCACCGTTTCTATTCCAAGACCACACGATCTATCGGTCACTGCACAAAGAAGATCCTTCTCGAGATCTTCCAGTTCACCGCGTCAGATGAGGTGCCTGTGAGGTGCCTGATGGCCCGAAACAACCGGTTGATTTCTCCCCCAAATGGCAGAACAGACCTCAGGGAATAATCGAATGTCAAAGCCCCCGAAAAGGCAGACTGTACGACTCACCTCCAAAGCCCGGTGCCATAAAGAAGCTTTCGAATTTGGGGTCGGAAATCACCTGCGAAAGGTGTTTCCCCATGAGAGCATATGTCCCGGAGTGCGCTCAGTGAATAACAGGGAGCTGAAAGAGTTCCGGCTCAATTATATGTTGAGAAAGCTGGGGATGGCTGGAAAGTTATTCGCCTCATTCAAAGTACCCGAAGAACGTTCAGAAAAAGCCTAAAGTCCAGTCCAGGTCGAAGCCAAGCGGTTGGAAATCTATCATCTCAACATGCAAACTACGAGCAATAGCTGGACTGTTCTTCTGCGAGTGGACAGGCAGAACCATCAGTGACGGCATTTTCCACCAAGGAAGAGATATCCCCCGGTATAGACGGAGCCGTGCAATGTGCCATGGTGGGAGATGAAAGAGCAGTCAATGTTGCTTGAATCAGCGGAAAGATTTTCCTCAGGTGTCGAGCATTTTCAAGGTCGCTCTTCGTCCTATACAGGGTCTAAGGAGTCGGCCCCCGTATGTGACCGCTACGTGCAGCCGCAAGCATACTAACCACGTTATCACCACGACGCCAAACATGAGGCCAATAAACGCTACCCACCAGAAACCACCCTGGCGGTATTCAGGAAGGTCCATGCTTGAGATACTTGGACCGGAATAAAACGAGCCAGCATCGACCTCGTGGGGAGCGACCTACGAAAAGATGTGTGAAATGTGTCCCTGGATCGTGCCTCGTTGGGTGGGATTGTTGCTGTCGGGGAATACACACGTGTCCATAACCGGCCTGTGCTGTTCGACGCCATCATAAGTAGTGGTGCTTCTCAACACATCCATTGTGTCTTTCCTCACCGCGAACCAGATAATCTGGGGGATACTGCCCGCGTTGATGTCTTATTTATGCATCATCTTCAGAACGCATACGAGCACGACTTTCTTGAGTCTTTTGTTAACGATGGAAGGCAAACACTAGTGGAAACTCCACTTCCAACTTCGATACTTGTCGTGGAATGGTCCATCCTGGAGTTAGCCTAGACATCCATGATGGTTCGGCCGGAACGTCTACTCTGGATGGTCTTATCCAGCTCCTGTTTTCTGGCAAGTCACGTTGAAATGATGTGGTCTAAGCAGCTGGCGCAACAACCCAAGCAAAGTCAGCTGTGAGCACTGCGTTCCGTGAAGGTATGTTCAATGCCCAAGCCGAACCCGCTCGATGACGACTGAACGCGAAGAAAGTAAGGAAGTACTTACTTTGGTTCCTCAACGCTGGACCTGCTTAGCTTTTTCCACTACCTTGTTACCGCAATGATTTTAACTCTCCAAACTCGTTTTGAACGCGAAGCAGACCAAGGCGAAATACCGAAATGTTGAAGTATGCAATTCATTTCCCTTGTGTTCCACCGACACTCCGTACAGTTTACGCTATTTGATATACACGTTAGACATGGCTTTAATAAGACTAGTAGATTACCTACGCTACTTACTCCGACGAGGCGGCAAATGGACGTAGAAAGTAGTGACGTTGAATACTAGTAAGCCTTGGGGAAAAAGAATGCGATGTCAAACCATCGATGAAGTGGAAGAATGGAAGAAGCGTAACCTTCCGGGGCCACGATATAGTGTTGCAGGTACTAGTATCTAGCTATGTATACAAGAGTAATCGGCCGTATGTACCTACCTAGGTAGGTAGGTGTGGCCGCTGACCGTCCAAGACGGGAGACGGGCTTTAACAATCCGATCCATCTGGCCTGAGATAATATCTGGGAGACTGTATGTAAGATAATACTCTGACACCCATTTGAATGTTGTTCTGGTCAAAACTTTTTCTTCTTGCTGCTATAACCTTCCACAAGGACGTACACAGGGCTTTCCTACGTATAACCATGGATGATAGGGATATATTGGTTAGAGGTCGAAAGGAGAAAATATCAAAGAGCAGGACATTTTGTGGATTATGTGTAGCCCACATACAGTGGGACACGTCCTTGAATTTAACTATCTGAACTATCTGCAAGATGGCGAATGTATACGCCCACCTGGGTGGAGGGAAGCCGCTTGTTCCACCGAAAACGAAATGCTACACCGACCAAATAGACGAGATAATGAATAAATCCGGCCCATACACATATGCGCCGTGAGAAATATGCCCAGTAAGAGGTGAAGTGGCAACGGGCGGGGAGAAGGAAATGTGTCTAGTCTAGCTGTTGGGCAAGCAACGCAAAAGACAGAAGACAAGACGAAGAGAAGAACGAACCAACCTTATGCTTCGAGAGCAAGGGACGTTCACTGTGGAGAAAGGTAACACTCGAAGATGGCGAGGGGTTAGATGTTCGATCTGATGGGGGCAGAACTGCAAACTGCAATATTAGGTCAGAGACCACAAGCAATCTGAGGCTCTGATATCAATTTGATGTTGGGGACCAGCCCCGGCGGGATGGAGGGGGCGAAGGGAAGAGAGAGGGAGCCGTTCAGGCGGGAGTTGCGGAGGTAACTTGGCGTTTCGCGGCTCCTTCGGTTGGACCCTGGGAATCGAATTTGGTATTAGTCATTCTTAGTTGTCGACATCCTTGGGGGGGTTATTTTTCCGCATGGCGTTGGATCACGGGTTCCAGGGTTTATGTTTCGCCAGATTAGGCCGATCTCATCCGCTTCGACACACTTACGTCCAACTCGCTGATGCTGCGTTTCTGGCCGGCTGTCTCTGACCGTTTGGTGACTTTCTTCTTCGGTCGAGACGCCCGGGTCTCACCGGGCTGGAAGACATCATCGGGCAAATCAAAGCTGGTGGGCTTTAGATAAAATCCACGCGAGTCACAAGGGATAGGAGGAGCTTACCTGCGAACATGGGTGACAGCCAGCTCCATGACTTCTTCCTGATATCCTGGCCATGAGGTGCAAGTTGACTTAAAGATTTGTGAGTCGGTTGATATATCGAGGGATCGCGATTGGCCTTCGAGAAAAACGTTAGAAATGTCATATAGGGGGAGTGGTGCGATTACCTGGCTCCAGAGGTTTCAGCTCTAGACCAATGTAATAAGTCGTCGTGTACACAGTCTGGCCTTCGTTATCGACCGTCCCCTCGACCGTGCCCTCGGCCGGCCCCGGTACCTCTGCATTTTCGAGGGTGTTCTGGACCGCGGCTTGGTGAGCGGCATCCTTAGTCTCATCGGTCATCGCGGTCTTTGTGCCCTTAGCCTGATGTTGTGTAGACCCATTCTTGACAGCTTCCATATCTTGCTCATTCTTGATGAGATGGACTCTTTCAAACCCCTTAGGGAATGGGTGGGCCACTGCAATAATTGGCTTGCGATCTAAAGCGCCAACGAGGTGACGCAACTTGGACTCAACGAGACCTGACCACACGGATTCGGCCTCCTTGGTCTTGCTGGAAGCGGTGATGCTGAGATAGTATTTGTAATCGTGGGTGAAGAATGTGTGGCGCGCGAATAGATCATGCCACGAGAGCTGCTTCATGAAGATCTTGTCTACCATGTCACCACCTCGCTGCAGTTCCCTGAGAATGACAGCCTTGGTGGACATACTGATGTTGTGCGTTGCGCACATGGAGGGATACGCAGGAGTGATGATGGGCATGAGGTGGAATCGATCACCGTGGTAAATCTGATAGTTCTTAGCAATACCGTCAGCGAAAGTGGTGCTTTGTGCGTACCTTTGGGTTCCAGACTTTTATCTGGAGGGGCCCATCCTCAATCTGTTTCAATAAGACAGGTTGAGGCCAATTCCACTTGTTCATGATTCTGAAAAACTTTCCCACAATAACAGAGCCAGTTGCTTGCGGGTATAGCTGACAAACCCGAGCCACCAGCATCGCCCATGCGACACCACCAGGGAATCCGACAATGTTCGAGTAGATCGCTCGTCCTATACAGATGATTAGATGATTTGAATAGTGATAAAGAAAGAGGATACGACACTTACGCTGCGCCCAGAGTTTGATTGCACGCAATGCAAGGCGGAATGTCTTTTGTTGGGGGACGAGCTCCAGTATTTCATCTGTGACACGAGTTCCATTTAGCGATCTCACCTCTCGTTCATCCAGTCCTCTGAGATAATCATTATTCTTCAAATCCAGATTCATCGGGATAGATGGAATGACGAGGCGGGCAAAAATCAGATCGATACTAATTCCACACAGCTCAAGCTTGATGATTGGAACGAACGCATCGGGCACGGGAGTCATCTTTTCAATAGCTCCCTCGGAAGCCATTCTTTCGAGAACAGGGGGAAATTCGGCGAAGAAATCATCAATCAAGACATGTTTAGGCCCAACGACTAGCGTATCGATATCGGAGCCTGCAAGCCATCATCGTCAGTACGGACATGACAAGATTCATACATAGCTGAACACTTACCTGGTCCGTATACACCCAGCCTGTAACTTCCATAGGTAAAAATTTTACCCCCAGAAGCCTCGACAGCAGCAGGGGACAGACCCTTCTTGCGACTGACGACTTGGACAAATTCCACTGTGACGCGCTGTAGTAACTGGAGCACTTGTTTTCTATTCCGCAATCATCAGTTTCGGGGCTCTGGCGCTATCCTCGTCGAAATGCGAACACACCTCCGTTCCGTTTCAGTCGGTAGCTCGAAGTTGTTTTGAGCCTTAAGCTCGGCAATGAGATCGTCGTTCGCCGAAAGTTCATCCTTAGTCGGCAAGACGGTCGAGATCGGAGGTGTAACACCCCATTGTCGGACAGGTGGCGTGGCCATTGTGGGGAGGAAGCCGAAATGGTAAGATTCGAAATATAGTCTCACAAAGCCGTGCGAAGATAGGGATTAGATAACGCGAGCAGACTTGTCGATGAAGCTCCGAGGCAAGCAGCCTAGGAAGAAATTAGGTGCTGCTGAGGGAGCGAGAATAATCAAGAGGACAATACAACTCCGTGAGCAAAAAGCGAAGAGAAGACAGAAACAGGGAGAGAAATGGAATTGAAGAAGGAAGTTGGTCGCCGTGCAGGTTCATCGGCGCTTCCAGCGCCAGGGCAGGCGCTTACTCATCATCACATGATCGGTACCTAAATATCTACATTTTTGGCGACAACGAGCTAACATTATATAATTTTCAGCCATCAAAAAGGATCTCGAATTTAACTGAAGCCATACAAGGAGGCTGCATTTTGAGTTTTATGACTTTCTTAGGTAATTGGACGTGCTCCAGAACTTCTCGGGCCAGAGAATTGGCGCTATTACCTCAGTTGTCTGCGAAAAATTGAGTGAGCTTGCTATCAAGCCATTTAACATCATCCATGTTATCGCCTGGACCTCCTGCCCAATCTATCCACCGAGTTAGCTTGGTATATATTTGGAATTTGTGTTGCTAAACTCACGACCCCAGATGGAAGGGAAGATATCCAGTGTTCCAATCCCTGGCTTCATACAAGCAACTTCATACTCTGAATCTTCAGGCCTAATGTGATGTGATTCTCAGCTTAGTCTCACTTTGATCAAGTGGAAGGATGGACCAAATCGACTTAAGGGAAGTAAAGGTCAGTTTTTGACGGCAAAACCAACGCTTTTGCTTTGATGGATGCCATCGCCTTTTCAAAGTCCCCATTGTATGGTTCTTGCTGCGAGACGTCACCATTTTGCCAGGTCTGTATTAAAACCAGCAGATTCTCGGGTTCTTGAACGCACTTGTCAGTTCCCTGATACAACCACTTCATCGGGATCAAACAAAACCTTTAGAACAAGCCCATTTCTCCCAGAAGTTGACCATGAAATCTTCAAGTCCCTGAAAACCCAGCACAGTTTCGTACAACTTGTGTCGATAGAAAGCCTGACTGAATCCCCTGTTTCTGATGGGTCAGATGAGGGATAAAAGTTAAAGTCAACACAGAATTTCTTACCATCCAGCATACACACGGCCCAATGCCTTGAGACCAACATCCTTCTCTTCAGCTGTCCAAGCATGCGCTTCTGCCGTTTCCCTATTAAGGCCAATCTCCCCGGATCCCGCAGATCGGCTCTTCTTCACCGCAATCAAGGAGCTTTTCACACCCTCAAGGAAGACCTGGTTGTGAAGCGAGGTTTTCGCAGCCGTACAAAAGGGGACCACGAGATCCATGAAGTCAGGATACTGCGTTGCCCATTGGAAAGTCTGGGCCCCTCCCATAGACCAGCCAACAACGGCGCGCAAATGCGTGATGCCCATGTGCTTGGTAACGAGCTCATGCTGCGCCCGCACATTGTCGTAAAATGACACCTTTGGGAATGGCCCGAGGCTCGGCTGGTTGGATGGAGAAGAGGACTGACCGTTTCCGAACAGGGCTGGGACTATAATGAAGAAATTGTTGGGGTTCAGGAGCTTGTCATCTCCGATCAACCAGAAGTTGTCGGACAGAGCTAGAGGCAGTATTAGACCAGTATTGGAGAGAATCTGGGATAGTATCTAGATATACCTCCGGAAAACCAAGTTGGATAGACGATTGCTGGAGATTTGGGATCGCCGAATGTCTTGTATGCGATATGAGCGTCCTTGATCTTCTCGCCGCTCTGGAGCTCCCAGTCTCCAAGCTTGAAAGTTTCGTATTGCTCCTGTGACATAATCGCACTTCCTTTTTGAATTTCAGATGGAAATAAGATGAAGAAGTTTGTACTTTTGCTGAATGGGCATTCTCCAATTTATAGTTCTACAGTTGGAGATACTTATCAACCCCGCTCTGCCCTCCGCACGAGACACGGTTTGAGCCGGACATGCTTATCCTCCGTCAATTTGGTACATACAAGTATCTATAAGCGCAAATAATTTTATCGAGCGCCTGGAGTTTCAAGGTTCGATGAGATGTCTAGTAAGAGTGTCGCATCCATGGATGGATAGATTCAAACTAAAACATGGCCAGGCACTTTCCGAGCCAGGCAAGAAATGGGCCCGGCCCCGGCCGTGCTTACAAACTTTCAGCCCGGCATCCCAGCGCGGTGCACATCCTTGCATATATGTAGGAAATTCACACATATATTGATTAGGTGCCTAGATATATTTGCAGTTAGGTGTTGTGTAGACTTACCATGAGTTTGTATATAGTGCACCAAAGTTATACATGCCGATTTGCTTCTGGCTGTATGCTCTAAGAATCTATATACTCGTATCCAACCCAAACCTTATCCGACAAAGCTGCTAGAGTCCAAAACAGAGCTCTAGAATTGCGGTCTAGGGATCTCCATGGCCTCCGTGGTTCGGCCATATGAGATGCCACCTAGACGACTGATAGGCTTAAGGACCTTCAAATCGACGATATTCCTTTCCTCATTGATAGCATCATCCCTAACCCAGAAACGAACGCCCTCAATAATAGCAAGCACACCCGTTTTCTTACCTGGGGTGACCCGACTCTCAAACTCCTTCAACTCGACAAGCTTGCCTTCGATAGAAAGAATTGACTCCTTGACACGGGCAGGCTTCACAACAGAGGTAGGTGCTTGATGCAGGCCGGAAGTCTCCCACTCGGAAACACCATAAGGGGCATTGATGGCAGTAGAATTGGCTGCTTCAACGAAATGCTCCGAGATAATGTTGATAACGCACTCGCCTGTCTCATTCAGGTTCTTCAATGAATCCTTGGCTCTCTCCATCGATCCAGAAAAGCCAACTGTAAACAGCGGCGGGTCGTGGTTGATGACCTGTGCGTAGCTGAACGGAGCGAGGTTTGTAGTCTTGCCATCTGCAGACTGGGTACTGACGAGTGCGATCGGTCGTGGGACCATTCCTGAAATCAGGAACTTATAGTTCGAGGCCACAGGCCGGCCCTCTTCATGGGGGTCGATCTCGACGTGGTCTTTCTTCAGGCTCTCGCCACTGTCGTTCGCACCATCGCCTTCCTTCCATGTGGGGTTTGGGGACTTAGTATATGTGACCTCAGCGTCCTGGCGAAAGTCTGGGCGCGAGGCTTGGGTTTTCACGAAATCCGGGCGGACATTCAACATTGTGTAGGTGTGACCAAAGAATCGGGTGGGGTGATTAGGTCGGAATGGTGCGCGTGTTGTTGCGAGACGACCAGAACTTGAGATTTATAATCAGCTATGCTGTTCAGTGTGCATGTAGGCTGCCCCGCATAGTGGTGACGATAAGGGTCACCTCCGTCATGCTTGCTAGAAATTGCCTAGGTGAGGACAGTGAAATACTTACCAAGATTGCAATAATGAGAGCATCCGAGTATTTCGGGAAGCAGATTGAAGTGGAAACATGGGGGAAATGGAGACAGCTCTTTGACTTCATGAAATTCTTACCCAAATTCTTATCGCATTTACTATCTCCGGCTCAAGCTTGGAAGCTTCGGTTGCAAATTAATGCCACGACTGGATATACTGATAATTTGTATTGCCACGCGCTAGATACCACACTGACTCACATAAACTGCGTGGATATACCTCCTCTACCGACTGTCGGGCCGACTCCGGGGATATCTCCGGGGGACAATTTTATGCCCTGGACCTCGGGAGAAGTCAACGTCATGTTGCTTTTCACCCGTCTATACTAGGGCTCAATTCTCGCGAAGTTGTGTATTGTCTAGAGCTTCAAACTAATAGCAGACATATACCAGGTAGACCCCAAGGGGTAGTCACCTCTCTGAGGACGTGAAAGAACTAAAACTATAGAGAGAAGTACGTAGTTCTATTTGCATTCTCTATTCCCAGAAACCTCAAAACGAGACTCAGTCGAGAATCGCACACAAAAGGAAACACCTGAAAGGGTTTAGACCAGATCAAAAGAAGTAAAAGAAATCATAAATGGCCGGCTAAAATGAACCGTTTAGAAGCCTTCACCTGACCTTCTGGAAATTGCCCATGTGGACCCTTTCAGTACATACTCCGTACTCCGTACTTATATGTATTTGTATTCTACAATCCGTCGTGGAGGGACTTCCCTGTTTGGGAAAATCCCTAAGCCCTGAGGAATAAGCTTAAATGCAGCTAGCAGTTTGAATGACCTGTGTTAAGTGCCAAGGGAATACATATGTATACAAATGTACCCTTGCTCCGAAAATCGAAAAATCGAAATTCCAATTTGATATACTCTGAAAACGTGGAGTGAAATACAGCCAAACCCACTCTCCCCATAAAGCTCCATATGGGTTGGAAGTCTGGACTCTACATACTCGGAGTTGATGCGATGAATTCCAGGTTATTGATTCTATTCCTAGTTCGTTTAAATAATTCATTAAAGTCCACTGTTTTCTATTTTCGTCTTCTATTTATTCTCTACATATGTATTTCTACTTCAAACAGTAAAGTGATTACAGTATATGATATATTATATGACATACTATAAATCACAAGGATCGCCCCAGACATCCCATGACCGATTGTCCCGAACGGGGTTGGCGTCCACGGGTCTGTTTCCGGCGTAGCGGTCAAGGGGAAAACCGACGATGTTTTCGATCAGAACATTACCTTACACAAATACATCGTGAGATTTCAATGTTCCAAAAGGGTTTTGGAAATGTAAAATGTGCCCTTGGAGTGGCGTAGTACAAGCGAGGGCAATCACGCGGGCTTAACTCCCCTCTTCCCCAACTTTTCTCCCTTGAACACTTCACCACTTCTTGATCCCTTATTGGCCTTGAAATATTGGCCCCCGTTTATTTCCCTTCCTAATGAAGTTTTCGCTATCGCACACCTTCCCTACTTTCTTTCGATCCTCCTCCCTGAACCTTAGTATCCAGACTCCGCGCCGAGAACCAACCAACTCACTGAAGCTGGGAGTGTACAGGTACCCAATGGGTCGAGGCCACGGGTAATTATTGGCTCGCGATGAGCCCTCCTTCTCCCAACAAGAAGAACGGCGGCAATCCTTCTGCTCCCAGACAAATTCGTTTTGTCGCAACCGACGGGCAGCCGCAAACCAAGCGCCGCCGCGTTAATGCCGCGTATGTGGACCCCATTGAGTATGATCTTTGTTGGTCAAGACGCTGACGTCACTTCCGTTTTGGTTTAGTTGTTTAACATGTCGCCGGCGCAAGATTCGATGTTCCGGTGAACAGCCAGGTAGGATGCACAGTGTGTCTCGATCGCGGGGATCTTGCTGACAGGGTATACGAGGGAAGTGTGCAAGACTTGCTCCGACTACAAGCATGTCTGCCTCGGATACACCGAATCGACCGCACACCTGCGAACGCAGTCCGACTCCGCATCTCGAGCGCCACCGCGTCTTCCCGCTCCGAATGAATTGACAAGCCAGCGCACTTCCCGCGCAGTCGAAAGCAGCTCCCCCGAACCGGCGCCCACAACGGTAACCAAGGGCCCCGTGGATAAGGCCACCAAGACGAAAGCACCCGGATCAAATGAACCATCTTCTGGGGATGCTTCCTCACTCGTGAACAAGGAATTGGATGCCCAAGCTGTTGGGGACAGCCCAGCGAGTGGTCGTACCTCTGTGAGCTCAGGGAATCGCACGCATGTCCCATATTTCCGATACTTCGGCCCTACCGCGATTGTACCGGGGTTTAAACAGATGGTTGTGCAAGTAAGAGGTTCTCGCAAGAGTAATCCGTCCACGTCCTCGGACTCTCCCTCTCCTCTTCGGAGCCCCAAACCGTCCGAAATTCCCATAAGACCCCTCGCCACTGCCACGGATAATCGGGACAGCCGCGATGCGAATATCCCGTTTTATGACCGAGATGATACGCTTCCAGTCTCGAATCTTGTATCCCATTTGTGCGAGCTCTTCTTTGCCCACCTGGGCTGCAGCTTTCCTTTCCTACAACGAGAAAGATTCCTCCAGGATCTCAAGGAGAAAAAGGTCGACACAATGTTGGTAGACGCAGTGTGTTCCTTGGCTGCGAGATTTTCAATACACCCATCACTTGGTCCTCCACAGGCTCCTCCTATCGATCGCTCGCAGCCGCCACTCGACGACAAAAAGTGGGATCGTGGTTTGCCATTTGCTCATCGTGCGATGAGCGCTCTCGTAGATTCACTGCCATGTCCAACTCTTTCTGCCGTCCAAGCCTGCTTATTGCTCGCCTATGAACAGTTTGGATCGAATCATGACAGTGGACTGTGGATGTACCTCGGAATATCAATTCGCATGGCGCAGGATCTTGGACTGCAGAAGTTTCAAGGTCTCAAATATAATTATGGCAAGAGCGGCGTCACACCAAGCGAAGTGATGACAGGTCATGCTGGGAAACTAAGAGAGGAACAATATGATGATCTTGACGTGCATCTGACACCCAAGACCACTCCGCAGCCTTTGGTTGACGAACGTGCCCGGGAGCGCGAACGGGTAGACTCATTCTGGAGCATCTTTTTCCTAGACCGAGTCATCTCCTCGGGTACCGGGAGACCAGTGACACTACGCGATGAGGATATTGAACTCTGCTTCCCTCTTCAGTCTGAATCCCAGCTTCCAAATGGGTGGCCTGCGCCTTTTCCGCCGCTTATTCGGATCATCCATCTGTACGGCCGGGTGACCGACCTCATTAATGGCATTCAGGATGTCAAGCTTGTCACCCCGGACACGTTGAAGATGCTGGCTGGGATGGAAAGTGATCTCACCGGCATCTACCAACGCTTGTCCCCAAGACTTCATTTCAACGCAGCTAATTTTCAAGCCTACGTCAAAGCCAAGGAGGGAACCAATTTCATTCTTCTCCATTTCTGGTTCCATACTCTCATCGTTCTTCTTCATCAACCGACGTTGTTAAATTCGTTTGGTGGATCAATCCAACACCTCTATCCGAATAGTCGTGAGCTATCGATGTCATCTGCCAAAACTATTGCCGATATCTTATCCTTCTCGGAGCTTGTCGATGGGAAAAGCTTCATTGGCAATCCTTTCACGAGTCAGCCGATGTATATTGCGGCATGCGCGTTCCTCATGGAAAGTGCTTACTATACGTCTTCATCCTCAGGGGTTGGGTCACACCAACCTCGACCATTGTTGGCGAATCAATCCAGTGGGTTTGTGATGCCCACTATGGAGTCTTCAAATGGGACAGAACGGAAGTCGACGGCGAAGCATATCCTGCTTGCTTCTGCCGCCAAGGAGAATTACCAGCGGTGTTATAAGGCTTTGAAAGCACTAAATACGTATTGGGAAGGCACTGGGTATATTTTGACAGTGCTGGATCAGAAGGCCAAGGGGATTGTTGATCCCCTCCTTTACGCCGTGGAAGATATGGAAAATACCGAAGGTATCGTCCCTGGGCCTCCTCTTGGACCATGGCGTGCGGGCAAAGCATCGGCAGACTCTGGCTTTGACCCAGAAAGACCAGCCGGGGTCGCGGATATCTCATCTGACGGGAAATGGTCACCACATATTGATCCGAGCCAAGGTTTGTTGGATCCGTTAATATCCATGATAGACATACGCTAATGGCTTATCCCTCGACAGCTATCGGATGGGCACTCACAGGAGCAACGAATTCTTCACAGCCCAACTTGAGTTTACTTTATCAGATGTCCACGACCGAGCCGGAGTCTACGTCCAATAGACCGACATACTCGTCGCAGTACAGCCACAGCTACCCAGTCATACCAACAAATGCCGGTGAAGGACCAAGTTCTACATACTCGCAATCTATTGCACCAGCCAGGGCTCACGAAGAAATGACACGCTCACTCACCACAGCAAATGCTAAATACCCCAGTGCTCAATCCAGAACAATGCGCACCGACCCCTCTTATTACATGAGCATGGATTCAGCATATCCCGGATCAGACACGCGAGCAACGCGCCCCGTACAGACAGCACATTCTACTTTCCCGGAGATGCTATCATCTGAGCTACCAACTTCACATATGGATACCCAGCCCTCCGCCTATAATTACTCGATACCTCAACCGACAGCCGAACACCAAGCCAGAAGCCAAACGGGGTCTCGTGATCCAGGTGCCGATCTCCAGTCGACGCTGGATGACGCGAACGGGATGATGATCGGGAGTCATGAGGTCGATATGAACTCCATCCACCATCAAGACTCTTTCCCGTTCGCCAACGGTGAGATCCTTCCATGGCTGGAATACCTCCCTCAGGATGTCCTTAGTTTCTTCGGCGACCACCAAAATTATCCGCTTATGAGCCCTGATGATGTGTCACGGCCTCCGTAATGTTTGATGTTCCTTACTTCTTATAGTACATATTTATATTTTTGGGGCGGTTTGCATTTGCCAGTGTTCTAGCGACCGAGTTCTGCTTTTGTTTATATATTTCATACCGAGATGTGCTTTCCTGGCGTCGGGGGGATGATATCCTTGGCCAGCACTTAGACCGTCTTGTTTTTGGTCGTGTATTTTCAAACCGGCACGTTTGGCTTGGGGTTTAACTGCGGTTATTCTCAATAGACACAAAAGAATATTTTTCTTGCAGCATTGATTCCTAGATCCCACCGGAATGTCACGTTCAACATCTACGATGTGCTCGAGTCCACCCTGTGGCTTGATGATCGACAATGTCAGTCGGTTGCCCGGAACAACGGGGCGGTGAGCGACTTGTAGACTTGTCAACACACATTGAGTGTCTTGGATTCCACGTTGACACAAAGGGACAAGATAT
This sequence comes from Penicillium chrysogenum, assembly GCF_028827035.1. Taxonomy (NCBI): domain Eukaryota; kingdom Fungi; phylum Ascomycota; class Eurotiomycetes; order Eurotiales; family Aspergillaceae; genus Penicillium; species Penicillium chrysogenum. The sequence goes on along the minus strand of NW_026622750.1, from coordinate 6,226,151 downwards.
GCGGAATCCCATTTTACCAAGTCCCTAGATCCTCGTATTCCTACAGGCACCAACTCGGAAGTCTCAGAACGCACCCTCCCGCCAACCATTGCATGAGAATCTCATGGCACGGTTAAATGACGACAGTCAACAAGACGTCGATTGCACAGAGATCCTAAGTCCACAACCATTTGCCCCTCCAGGCAAAGGCTTCCTCGTATCCTCCCTCGAATCCAGCAACGGACCCTACCCTGCCGATAATGCCCACATGTCCTCCACCCAAGAATATGAATACAACTCTTCCTCCTCCTCCACCCGCCATTCAACGAGCGACGTATTCGGCCGTGAGATGGACGATGAACTAGAGCAACTGAAGTCCAGAGCATCAAGTCGCTCATCACTATCCTCTGTCCCAGCCTCCGTCCTCATCCACCCAGTCGACAGAATGAAACAAATGCCAGACATGGACATACACGAAAAGATATCCGGCTACAGAGTAGAACAGTCCGAAGCGAGCTTCGGCGACTTCAACGACATCCCCGCCAACATACGCACCATCCGTCAGCGCGAAGCTGCCTTCCGAAAACCGAGTTCCGTCCGGGCCATGCAGATGCACACAGAAGACGAAGCCGACGAGGACGAGTATCTAACGCCCCCGCGCCGACGACAAGGCCTCCGATCACGGTCACCTGGCCCCTCGCCACTAAGACGATCACCGTATTATTCGCCCAATGCAACAAAACAGCAGAAGCCGAGGAAGGAGGCTCCACTCGTGCTGCTGCACTGCACCCTGCTCCCGCCGTCCATCCCAGTACCTGGAGCATCGGACCCCAGAAACCAGGATATCCTGGAAGACGAGCTACCGACAGAATACTGGAAGCGCTGGCGGCGTCTGCAAGACCGGGTTGGGTCGGGCGTGCTGCGCGATCGCGGCGTGCTAATCTCCCACCCGGAGGATCTGTACGACATTCTAGAGGAGCGGTTGTTGGAGAGCCTCGAGCTGCAAAGACCACGTTTACAGAATGGACACTTCGTGGGTAGGGAGGATCATAGCTCTGGCTCTGGCTCCGAGGGGGACTTCTCGGATATCGGAGAGAGCGAGACGGACGGCGAGCAGGGCGATGAGTGTCCTGATTGTGGGGGCCATGTGCGGCACGGAGATAGTAACCGCAAATGGGAGATCCGGGTGTTTGCTGCGAACGGGCTGATGCGCGCTGGGGCGTGGGCTGCTGCATGGCGCGATATGGAGAAGGTCGATGTCGAGGTTGGGCTTTGGCTGCCTTCCGATGTGCGCCGTAGCTTGGAGAGGAGGCTTGCGGAGGAGCAGATGGCGGTTGTTGAGCATGCCCAGAGTCACATGCCGCAGATGCAGATGCAGATGCAGATGCAGATGTCGCCGCTGATTGATGGTGGACATCAGGTCCCACCGGAGATTCTGCAGTCGCCTAGGCAGAGCCACGCTCGTATGATCAGTGATGTGGGTTCTTCCCGGTCTGATGAGGTGGCGTCCAGGCAGGCTTTCCCTGAAGCTCGAGCTCGGCTTAATCATGCGCCTGAGCTTGGACGGGAGAGGAAGGAACATGAGGTTGCCCTTCCAACTCTTTTCGTGAATTATATCCGTGTTCTGGCCTCCGACAGGCGCAATATTGCTCTGCTTCTTCTTAGTGTCTTGGTGGCTTTCCTTGCTATCGGGTCTCGTCAGCAGCAAGTCCCCGTCTACTCCCATCTTGGTCCTTTCCCACAGGGCTTGTCTCATGATACATTGCCCTCCTCGGCTATGCCGAGTTTGAGCGAGGCTCCACCTGTGTCTCCTTCTGTCTCCCTTGCGAGCTCGGACAGTGTGAGTGATGCAGTAGTCATGAGCTCAGTTGAGTTCATGCTGAATTCTGAGTTTGTGGCTGCTAGTGAGAGCGAGGTGAGTTCAATGTCTGAGATAGTAAGGTCTACTTCTCTGACTGTTGACTCTCCTGATTCTCATGCTCAGGCTACACACTCTGTGGAACCTACAGGGACTCCAGCATCGTCCCAGCTGCTGGAGACTACGCAGCCTCAGCTTGAGGACAACGTGGAGACTTCTTTTCACCACACCGTGGACTCTCCTATTGTGTCCCCAGAGTCCTCCCTTTCTTCCACTGACTTTACCGAGTCTTCTGTTCTGCCGGCCGTGTCTATTGAGACTACGCAGCCTGAGTTTGAGGACAACGCACAGGACCTTGAGGACAGCGCACAGGACCTTGTGGATAGCACTGTGGACTCCTCTGCTGCGTCTGCAGAACCATCTGCTTCCTCAACTGACTTCGACGAATCTCCTATTCTGTCTGACATGTCTCCAGACAACGAGCAACCCCAGCTTGAGAGAGAAGCAGAGTCATTTCCAGATGAATCTGTTGAACCTCCCACTATGAATGCAGTGCCTCCTTCCTCCACTGACTATATCGAGTCTCCCGTCCTGTTGGATGTGCTTAGGGAGACTACACAGCCTGAAACTGAAGGCAAAAGAGATGAATAATATGAAGAAGACGAACAAACAGATTGATCTTGGGGAGGTACCTAGTTACCCCTATTTCCCCAACCTTACGACCATGACTGGAACGATATCAGGCGAAATGTTTGGGTTCTTTTATGATTTTTACAATGTTACAATGTTCCTCACCATTTTGGTGACTTTTGCTGATTTAGCCATAGCCCTTCATTAGTTTATTTGAACTGTTTATATTAGCGAGCTTCATCTGGTCTTTCAACTTCCATCAGTTGTATGTATAATGCACGTGCACTGACATGAAACAATGCCAAGTCCCTAGACTTTGATATCTCCACTTTCGCCCCCACCTGGGCAGGTCCGCTCGCTTATGTAGTGATCGTCCGATAGATTAGATATTGGACATCAAATATTGGACATTAGATTTGTTGAATCTGTTATATTATGCACAGCACTCAAGTGGAGAGTAACTAAATATACAAGCCAGTCTTTACACGTAGCCTAACGTCTGTGCCCAAGACAATGCGGGGAAACTGGAATCACATTGAACCCTGTACGTTGTTACATCTCGCACAAAGCAGGTTAAAAGGAAACAGAAGTGATGGAAGGCTCGATATTATTGATTATCGATTAAAGGTTAGTTGAACGAGTTCGATTTTGTATTGGGCAGGATCAAGTGTCACCCAGCGAATTTATCCGTCAACCCAGCATAAGTCACAACCTTCGTAAAAAAGTGCTAATCACGTCCAGACCTTCATAAGCTTCGTGACAGGAACATCTAGTAATTGCCGCCGTAACCGCCCTGACCACCTTGGCCACCGTACTGACCACCACCGTAGCCGCCCTGGCCGTAGCCGCCCTGGCCACCGCCGTAGCCACCGCCGTAGCCTCCGTTGCCTCCGTTGCCGCCACGGAAACCGCCGCCGCCGAAGCCGCCGCGACCACCACCACCGGCAGCGCGCTCAGTAGCCTTGTCAACGCGGATCTGGCGACCGTCGAACCTGGAAAAGAGATCGTTGTTAGAACATGTTTTCAATGGGGTAAAAGAGACTGTTTATGTCGCGCTGGAACAGATGACACTCGCGCGACTCGTTCCAGCATGACTTTACCAGTCGCTTGGAGTGCAGGAAATATGATGGATCAGCTTGCTTACTCTTGGTTGTTCATGGCGTTCATAGCGGCAGTAGCCTCATCGTCGGTGGAGAAGCGGACGAAACCGAAACCGCGGCTGCGGCCGGTATCACGGTCCTTGACGACGGTCTAGAGAGAGAAATGGGAGTCTTAGAGGGATGCGATCAGTTATAGGAGTCACAGCGACTCACAGCATCCTCGACAACGCCGAATTCCTCGAAGCGCTGGCGCAGACTGTTGTCGTCTGTGTTCCAGGAAAGACCGCTAGAAAAGGACAGTCAGCACGTGGTATGTTAGATATCCTGTTGGGTCGCCCTTACCCAATGAAAAGCTTCGACATTTTGATGGAAATGGGGAGAGATGGAGAGATGGAGAGAGGGGGAAAGGGTGTTAGTGTGAAGAGGGGCACAGCCGAGCCTGATCTTAAATACAACCCGGGACGGAACAACATCACCCCACAGATTCCTGATTCCTCGTTTTTCAGGCTCATTTATTTTTGTCCATTTTGATATTTTGATATTTCGGTTTTAGGTATTTGATGTGATTTGGCATCTGAAGTGTATACCTAGGTGACTTTATGTATACTTGTTTGGGTAATATGTTTACTCTTGTAGCTTTGTCATACATAGTGGACCCATATCCCCACGCTGTCGATAGGAGGTCTACTCCGTAGTGTGGGCATAGTTAGATGCACTTCATACAACATATGGCACCATGTTAAACAGTATATTATTCACCTATAAATAAGAAATATATAACAATTGAACAAGCAAGAATACCAATAGTATGACGGTGAAACATGACATTCAGAAAACTTCCCTGTTCTCGTCATGAGGTCATCCGATCTAGATCACCCCACCCGTGGATCTTCTCTATAAAACCTTCTCTTCCACTTAAAATTGAGCTTCTACAATCTATACTTCCAAGACAGTAACCAACATGCCTGTCATTGAACTCACTAGGTAACCTCACTGCCCTCCCTTGCACAAACACAAACTGATACCCACCACAGCAAAGCCGACTTCCTAGAGAAGATCCTCAGCTCAGAAGACCCCGTCCTCCTCAACTGCTACGCCGATTGGTGCTCACACTGCAAAGCAATCGCACCAAAGATTGAAGAATTGAGCAACGTCTACACCCAGGTTAAATTCTACGAGGTGGATGTCGATAAGGTCGAGGATGTCGGACAGGAACTAGGTGTACAGGCTAAGCCTACATTCATGCTATTCAAGGGCGGAGACAAGATCACTGAGGTTGTTGGGGCTCACTTGCCTGCCATTGAGGAGGGGATCAAATCTCACCTCATTTGAGTGATGAGGGGGTGGTCGGCTTACTTCTGTCGTATCCGCCATGGTGCTTGCGTTTGTGGAACACATGCATCCGGTGATCTAATACACTACCTCTAAACTCCACTAAAACCCAGCAGCAATCCTATAAGGCAGCGGGACAGTAGGCCAAACATCAACCCCATCCAACATTGCCAAGACCATCCCACCACTCTGATGAACCTGAATATGACAGTGCATTATGAATGCACCAGGATTAATAACATGATACCTAAGTACCGTCCAAGTCAAACCCGTCACAGCTGGCAGTGTATGGAATGTGTCACGATACTGTGGCGTCTGCAGATTAAAGTTACCAGGAACAGCCTGAACAGCTTCCGCGACCGAATTCCAAGTGAAAGTACCATTTCCCTGGCCGATGATAAAATGTTTATTCGAGTGCTTGTGGATCGGATGCGGGGGCTGCAGGATGGTATCCGTCTGAAGGATCAAGTCGATCCAGGTATTATTCTTCGTTCTGATGATCAAGTCACTGGGAATGGAGTTCTGGTTGAAGAGCAGAGGCTGTGCTTCCTCGAGCTCGAGACCATAGCTGGTATTACCGAGTCTCCAGCGGAAAGCAGTGCCGACCTGGTTGATATGCAGGAAGAAGGTTTGTGCAATATCGTTTGAAGGGACGATTGCTGGGAACGGGACGACGCGGTTCTCGTCGAGGAAGACGGCGTCTGGCCTGGCGGCTTCGTTGTTGATTTGGATCCACGGGTTGGACGGGCGTTTAAGCTGGCGGAAGCCTTCGTATCGCATTATGGCGGTTGTGTTGAGGATCTGGTTTATGCTGGCGCTGACCATGCGCACGGTGTAGTCTCCGGCTGGTCGGTTGAGGGGGATCATTACCGAGTAGCGGTTTGAGTTTGGGATGGTGAGTGCGTTGACTCTTCGGGGCTGGATGTATCGTCCGTCTATGGCGTAGACCCACATGTCATGCTCGTCGATTGAGAAGGTGAGCTCTAGTAGACCGGCTGTGCTGGTGAGATCCCAGCTTACGTATTGGTGAGCTGCGTTAACATAGAAGATCTCTTTAGGGCCCTGGGATGGTACACAGCCTTCGAACATCATTGGCGGGATGGCATCGTAGTTGTGTGGGAAGTCGAATACTGTATCGGTGATGTTGGGTGGGAAACATCTAGTGATGAAGTTAGTTAGTTTATCGCCGCGACCACCAGTAATAGTCATTGGACCATGACGGAACGATCCACTCACGCCATGTCTGTCAATCTTAGACCATCACCTAGACTTATTTTCTGAACCTCTGTTGTCAGGGCGTCGATCTCAGCACGTGGCAGACAGGTGATGGACCCTTTGCCATTGATGAGCAAAGCATTGGCACAGAATGAGTCCGCTCCGGATGCTAACTGGGCAGCCCAGATCTCCTCCGACGTGAGAACACGCCACTCCGAAAGCAAGACGGGACAGGTCACGCTCTCTGCGCGGATCATGGCCCTCAGCTGAGTAGGATTGGTTGTGATAAGACTGAAAGGCTTCTGCACCGAGGGGGCGGGGGTGATATAGATTGGTCCAAAAAGCCCATCTTCGAGAGAGCCACGGTGATGTGCATGGTACCAGTAAGCCCCGTACTCGGTTGCTGTCCATCTATACAGGAACGAAGAGTTTGGTCTAATTGATCTCTGCGAGACACCGGGGACTCCATCAGACCAAGGGGTTCCTATTTGTTCAATTCCTAGAAGATACCAAGTTAATACATGCCAAACACGACCAAGCTATCCAAGAGCTTACCATGGAAGTGTATAGTTGTATTGAACGGGCACCGATTATCAACGAGGAAATCAACAGTGTCACCCTGGTTGATCCGCAGCGGGGGAGCAGGAAACTGGCCGTTTGTTGAAATCACTGGTCTAGATACTCCTGCGACGGTTCTGTTCGACCACGTCAATGTAACTGGAAAGAATACCGTAGCCGCAGATGCCCATTGAACGAGGCATAGAAGCCAGAGGCACGGGCTTCCTAGAGAGAACTTCATATCTGAAGATGACAGTAAAGTGGCAATCTGTACCAAAATTAATGGCCCAATCTTGATATATTATGCTTTCCACGGGATTCCCACCCTTTTATGTGGGCCTAGGGGGAGTCATGGAACATTACGAGAGCATATGCATCCCGAGCTTTCCTGCGAGTCGATCACATCAGATGCAGGATTTCCGTGGAAGCCTCTTCCTTGCAAGCTCGTAAAGGAGAAAAGCAAATGAATGATATGTCCATACTTTTGTCGGGGACCAATCTAACCCGTCGGGGAATGGGCGGAGGGGAAATCCATCCGAGCATCAATATATTGATCTTGGGTCTTGAAGCCTGCTTCGCAGCTAAGCCAATAATCCAAGGCAGCGGAATTAGTTCGTATTCTTTCATTTCAAGCAAGGGTCGTGATTGGGAACAGCAGGCCGACTCCGGGCGAATGAACGGCTCAAAGTTCAAGATACCCCATTCAGATGTCGGAGACAGTAGTCCCGAAGAGTAGCTTGGCAGTGCTGTAGGGATGAACCTCCGAGGAAAGAGTTTGCACCTGCTTATGTGTAATCATGGAGCCCTAAGCGGGCAGGTCCAAGACAGGGAACCCTTTGCGCTTTGGCACGTTGCTGAGGTGGTATATCAGGATCGAATGGCGCATGCTGGGTGCAAAGTTTCCACAGATTTGGTCAGAGTTTCGGTACTCTACAGGTCACACGAGGGAGAATAAATATCACTGGTCTGATCAAAGAACTGTCGGTCTCGGTCATCATCGGACTGTGAGTCAGCCAGTCGCAGATCAGATTTCATCGAAAAAGCGTCGGCCGAAACCGCAATCCCGAACTTACCACGGAGCCACGTGCCGGTAACTGAATCAAGGTACCAATTTTCAGGATGAAACGAAAGCCTTAGGTGAGGAAGAGTAATATAGGAGAACTGGGGAGCCTTGGATTCCAAATCGAACCACCCGCCACAAGAGTGACGCGTGGAACCTGCCTGGATGGAGCTAAGGTTTGAAACCAGAGGAAGATGGAAAACGCCAATTGATTTCTGGTATTGTCGAAAAGGAGATTAACATCAAAGTTATATGCTATGAAATAAGAAATATTGCACAATTTTGTAAAGTCGACTTTTCTTGCCATGTATGACCCTACATGGCGGAAGTAGATAGCCACCAAAGACATCAAAAGTTGCTATTACCAAAGTAGCCTGGCATGTCATCATGGGTGGCATTCGATGCAGGAGGGTCGTCCACTTTGGAATTGAAAATACCAACCTGGCCTGAAGCAGGCACCTCACCCATACGGGACGGGGAGATAGGCTGACCAAGTAAGTCTCTACTTGGCCATCCTTGTCCCCCAGAGACTTTTTGACCATCTAGATGCAAGCCTTCCAAATCATCCGGGTTGATTTCACCGTAGCTGTCATTCAGTCGTTGTAGAAATTCCGGGTCAAATCCCATTTGTACCAGAGGGTCAGCTGCGCCTTCTCCAGGCACAGACGCAGTAGTCGGAAGACTACTAGCCCAATCCGTAGAGAAGGATGGATCAGGACCAGCTGATATCATCCCTGCACTGCCAGCGTAACTGCCTGATAAACTGCCCGGTCGGCTAGGTCCGGCAGAAGAAAAGCCGGTACCAGGGAAGCCGTGACTGCGAATACTAGGACTAGAGACTGCGGGGCTGTGGAGGGGTGCCCCGTGGCAGACTGTTCGCGCTAGCACATTGATCTCCCGGGGTGCAGCCCGGAGGCCACCATTGATAGCGAATGGGGGCTGCATGCCCAGGTCAGCAAACTGGATGCTGTCGTTGTTCACGGGAGTTTCTAATCCACAATCGCGCTTGAGGACACCCAGCCAAACAATATTATCTGCACAAGTCTGGTTCCAAGGATCGTCACATCCATAGATGACACGGCGAGCTTCTGCTTGTATCATCTGATCTGATGGAACAACGCCTTGTGCCTTTTGGTTATGGATGTATGTAGTGAGTTCGCGAGAAAGGCGATGGTAACAATTGATATCTGTAGGGACAGGAAGTCTAAGTATGCTGCCATCTCCTTTAGCTTGCTCGGTGGCCCAGGGATCAGGCGACCGCCATTCATAGTCAATCATGTACGGCGGAATAGCGTTTTCCACGCGAGCTTGAATCTGCGGGTCAAAGCCCCAGTCCCCTTGCCATTGAGCCATGCTGGCTCCATTTTTGAAATGACCGGCCAAATGGTCCACTCGATCTTTCCATGTTTGGAAGACGGAGCCACAGAACCCACAGCGGGATTTGATATCTGTAATACTGCTTTGCCATTTCTCCATGCAGGGTTGGAACTTGGCATTGTGCATCAAGCGGAGGTGTTGGTTGAGATGATCCTTCCGGTAAAATGTTCTCTCTTGCACAGTCTTCTCTTGGCAACTGACGAAGTTATGAGTTTCTAGGTGTTCATCGTCTGGATTAGCTGCCAAGCAGAAGACACAAAGAGGTATACCGTTCTGTTCAAATGCACCGCCCTGGGGAGAACAAGTCCATTTGTCCAAGATTAGATGCATGGACTTCTCGTGCCGCTGCCAGTCATACTTAGCAGGGAATGAGTCGGTACAGAAGGTACATTGGTAAGGACGAGCAGATTTGGCCTTCGAATGGGCGAGAGTATTGACAGGCACTGAGGGTTTACGGCGGCGACGACGTTCTTTGCGATCCATTGAGCCAAAGGAAAGAGAGGATCGATGAGAGAAGGCAGAAGCAAAAGAGAGGTCGGAAATAGATGAATCAAAGCTACTGGCAGAGGCGGTGCACAGTTTATGTTCGGAGCTGGCATGGCTTGACTCATTGTTACTAGACTCAGGGCGACGGGGCCTCACGTGACTCGATGGGCCCGGGTGTGGACGCGAGGGGTCGAATGGAGGATTGGCCAGGGCACGGGTAATATCGCTGATCGTAGCCGGTTCGTTTTCGGGGGAGAGTACTTCCAACGTTCAAGGGGAGTCATAAGGGATACGTTGACGGATTGCTTCATGGGGATGTCCATAGCTCCTGGAACGGGGGAACTGGTCCCAGGCGACGCACGAACTTTGCCGCGCCGCCTGGCATTAGCGAACCAATTGGCGATTTGCGTCCGAGTTAGACCAGTGAGTTGCTTCAGGTCATCTCTCTCTTGCTCGGTAGGGTAAGGGTTCTCGTTGTGGTCTCTGAGCCAGCCCTTCAGGATGTTGATTGCCTTGCGCGAGAATCGCGCTCCACTTTTTTGAGAGCGAGCATCTGGATCATTGGTCTTGTATGAAACTGATTTGAGTGCTTTCTTTCCCGTCAGGCTACCTGTAGGGACATAGGCATTCTCTGACACGCTATGCAATGTCTGGAGGAACTTGCCAGGCGTTTTGGCATGGGTAAAACTGCATTCACGCCAAAGCGAGATACAGCAAGTACAGCCATGATTCATTATACCACGTTTCGCAACAAAACAGTCCAGGCCCATTCGTCGACAGAAGTCGCATGGTTCCTGGGCCCGGAACATGGGGTAGACCCCGTCGGGGTCTATGGCTTGTCCGTCATTGACTTCGGACTGCCCCGGTACCGGGTCATTGGAGAACTCCAATGTCTGATCATGAACCAGCGAGTTGAAGTTGGCTGCCTGTTCTTCAGCTTCGTCGAGTTCAATATCAATCGAAGCGACATCGTCGTCTAGTTGATTAGAGGCATGGGAGGCCCCTTCGAAGTCGAAATACTCCATGTTGTGGACAATTCCAATGGGAAATGCTGCGAAATGCTGCACGGAGAACAGCTTTCCAGGACCAACCGAATGATGGAACAATAAAGGACACGGTAGAAAGTAGGAGAAGAGTCGGTCAGACGAAAACTGGCCGAAAGTACCCTTCCAAGGTTGGTCTGGGGTAGAAAGGCGGGTGAATAATCAACTCGGGTGGAGCTCTATGACCTTGGGACTCGAGGTGGGCACCATTCAGCCGCTCAGATTGCCGGTGACTCGGCATGGACCGCTCAGAGACAAACCCCGTGTGGCTGGAAATTTCTTTCTTTTTTTTTCCGCGATAAGCATCGCAGTCACGAGGAATAAGAGCAAAGCACATGTTTGCGTATCCACCGCATCGTCAAACTCCGACAGAAGAAGTAGTTAATTCGAGGAAGTCCACCCGGAGTAATCGGAGAAAGGCTTTGAGTGGACAATCCCAAATCAAAATCCAAAATGGATGCGTCGACGCGCCCTTCGAACGACAACGCTAAGCCTATTTAGGTTAAGTTCGGTCAATGTGGGGGTGTTGCCAAGCCCTGGTGATTCATCTCTCTCCGCGATATCGGACGCTTGTTTTTCTCTTTATATATGTGTTGTGTAAAAAGTACACCTACTATCTCGTCTGTGAACACGACATTATACGAGTAGAGGCATATATTTTAAACTTAATACTGGGCTGGACCTACACTTGGAACGGCCGAGGTCCCCATAACGAACGCCATCACCCACGAACTATATATAGACTGGGACCGTTGAATCTCGGATTTCCCTTACTGTGTCATGTTGGATGACATACTCATTTATTGGCAATCCTCTATCAGTGTTCTTACTCGAATACCTTTCCTTGCTCTTGGCTCTCTCGGCCACCTCGTTCGCTATCCCGGTCTGCAAAATCACACCTGCTCATTTGTCATGACCTTCTCATCATGAGTGGGGCCTGTTAAATCGCTCTATCGGAGGTGTCCTGATCAAATTGGTCCCGGTTGCCACATCTTGCTATTGCAAAAACCAGTTTAATTCGCCAGAGTATTGTACGAACCTACGGAGTAAATGGTCATATGCAGCATTTCGCTCCACCTTGCCAGAAAGGATTGACTTTACAATCTGGACGAACAACTCCTGCCTGCCAAAGGGTGTAACCGGCTACATCGAGGGGGAAAGGGCTACAGCATTAGTGGCCTAGCACAACCTATGGTAAGTGTTACGATAGAGAAGCATATCGTTACGGCGATGAAATGGACCTGCAAAGGAATATTCGGATTGTTGGAAAGGAACAGCACAAGGCCTTAACAGTGAGTATGTTATTTCGATGATCGTTAAAATTATAATGAAGACATGTTTTGTGCCGTCATGGCGGGGGTGGAGGTTAATATAGCAAACGGTTCGTGGAACGTATCCGAGGTTATTTCTCTTATTCCGGAGCCTATGTATGCGCTTGGCAACATCACCGAATGCCCTACGCCTCAGTCAGGTATCACCTAGCGTCATAGCAGTGGTTGGGTTTATTAGTTTCAATACAACTACTAACTATATAGATACTCTTGTCAAGAAGCTAGCAAACCGGATCAACGATATAAAAAATTTCGAACTAGCATCTCCCCAGAGTTACTCTTGAACAAAGATTGCTATATCAAATACTGCGACTATCTTCTTTCGTTTAAACGCATGTATAATCCTTCAGAGAGTTTGTGTTATGGTGAATGCCCTGGTACCTATGTACCTATTTGATATAATTCGTGTTTGCTAGATAGTTCAAGGAAGGTTTAGGGGCCTGCTTTGTCTTCTCCTAATACAACTCTCTCCATTTTGATCTCTAGTAGCTACACCCCGTAGTCCGTCACAGTTTGTCCGGAGTGGTGACACATTGATTTCTGGAACAATGACCTGACGATTGGTCTACTATGCTGAGTGGCATCGTGAACATGGCAAGACTTCCTTTTGGAAGTAAAACCTTTGGACTGGGCTTCCCCCCTTTTTTTTTGCGTATGACTTAAGAATAAGAAGGGCACGGTATTTTCTCCGAGTATCTTTTCCTTCCTATCATTTCCGTTTCTTTGTGCTTTTGTACATGGAGACAACATAAGAAGGTCGAAGTCATGTGTGAAATGCAGTAAAGATGTTTCTATTGTGTTAGAGGAGTACTTCGTAGACAAAATTCATTATCCTAGTGAATTCGTTCTCCGGCTGACCTGCCTTAAGTAATATACTAGCTGGGGTAGTCCGAGATAGCTCTCCCCATCATTCCAAAATCAGGCCACAGGATTCCGGATAAATTGCAGGATTAAAAGCGCTCGTTTGTCATCGCAGTGCCAAGTTTTGGGCTTTGGGCGCCGAGGAGTCGACACATGGTGGCGTTTTTCATTGTCTGCTTCAATATCTCGAATTTATACGTACACGGACTCTGTGAGACTAAAACGTGTGTTGCATTTTTGCATTTCGGAACCAGATCAAACCCCATCATTATCATTCTGAAAACCTGAGGTTCAAGGAAATTACTACTATAGGACTTGGAGACAGGCATATTCACCGGCCTTAGGTTTTGTATGGTAATTTGGACTTGTACTGGAAGTACAGGGGTGTAGTGGGCCAACGGAGAGAGTTCCGTGCCTCGGGAAAGCCGTGGGTATTGACAGCACAATACGAGATCTATGTGACCGCAAATACTACGTAGCGCCAGTCCTTCGCCCTTACCTTGTCTATTCTCTATACAGATAGCAGACGCCACCAGAGGCTTATGATTCAAGTTTAAGTGTATTATCCTTTGATTTTATCCTTTTTTCCCGTCCGGCTATTCCATTGTATTAAACTTACAAGGATGTATAACACCTATAAGACCTACAATTCCCTACCCCGTTTAACTTGCAGAATTCGACCCACCCTCGATCGATCACCATGGGGAAAATCTACACACTAGGATTAGCAACATTTGCTGCAACGGGCAGCTTTTTGTTCGGTTATGATTCTGGTATTTTGATCTCACTACCCACACGTCGAATATGGGACTGATATTATAGGTGTCATGACCGATGTGATCGCCTCGCATCACTTTCTGAATTTCTTCAATACGACCAAAACATCCACAATTATCGGCGCGATCAACAGCACATTTTCAGGGGGAGGTTTGTCCTATACTATAGTATCTGCAGAGTGGAACAAGAACTGACGGCGACGTAGCGGCCATTGGTGCTCTCATGGCGGGTCTAACGATCGACCGATTCGGACGTAGAATGACAATCCAGATGGGTGCGTTACTGGCGACTGTTGGCGCTATTCTCCAGTGTGCTGCTCAGAATCTGGTCATGATTTTAGTTGGACGAATTATCGCTGGCTGGGCAGTGGGTGTGCTCAGCATGTCTGTTCCGGTTTACCAAGCCGAATGCGCTCATCCAAAGACTCGTGGCTTGTAAGAACCTTCAAGCCGGAAAAATGATATCATCTCACACATAACGCGTGCAGGATTGTCGGACTTTCACAGCAGATGATTGGTGTTGGCTTCATCGTCAGCACGTGCGTTGTCCCTATTTTCTTCCCTTTCGACTGCAATACTTATGCCTATCAGGTGGATTGGATACGGTTCCCTTCATGCACCCGACACCAACTCCTTGCAATGGCGATTCCCACTCGCGTTCCAGGCACTTCCTGCATTCATGTTGCTCGTAGGAATGTTTTGGCTCCCCGAATCCCCTCGCCATCTCATCGAAAAAGACCAGGAGGATGAAGCGTTGCGCATCCTGAAGCGCCTGCACTATGATGGCTCGAACATGGAATGGATACAAACTGAATTCACCGAAATCAAAACCACCATAAATGCTGAACGGGCCATCACGGCTCCTGGGTGGACAATCATGTTCAAGGTACCACAGTGGAGGACTCGGTTGTTGTAAGTTGCCCACACCTTACTGGATGTCCGGATTCTAAATTTTACCAGGCAAGGAACATTGGTGCAGGTTTTCTCTCAAATGACCGGCATCAACGTTATTAACTACTACCAAAATATCATGTCAGTTCTCCAACATTGACATTTGTTCAAATATTAACCCACGATAGGTATGAAGCATTAGGCATTACCGGGAACAGAGCCACCCTCGTCACCGGAATTTACAACGTCGTCGGTCCCGTGGCAAACCTCGTTTTCATCACTTTCGTCCTCGATCGCATCGGCCGTCGCCGCCCCCTACTCTTCGGTGCCGCCGGAATCACCATTGCACTTGTCTGCGAAGCAGCCCTGAATTCGCAGAACGAGGATGGAACAAAGACCGGCTACAGCATCGGTGGTGTATTCTTCCTCTTTGCGGTAACGGTCTTGTTCTCAATGTCCTTTGGCTCGATTGCCTGGGTGTACATGTCCGAGGTTATGCCGATGCAGATTCGTGGTAAGGGCGTTGCATTTGCTACAGGTGTTGGTAATTGGACGGTTAGTACGCTATGGAGCCAGGTCTCACCCATTGCGCTGGGTAAGATTGGCTGGAAGTTTTATTTGATCTTCGCGGCATGGAGTATGTTACCCCTCTTACCTGTCCGTGCGGTGGTACTGACGAGCCTAGATGTATGCGTTACGATCCCCACAATCTTTTTCTGGTTCAAGGAAACCAAGCAGAAGTCGCTTGAGGAGATTGACCTTCTCTTTGGTGGAAGAGCACTAGGCGCTCTGAACGATAATCTCGATTCAAAAGCTTTAGAATTGGAGTCTGCTGGGACCGCTCGACAGGTGGAGGATGTTACTGTATAGAAGATATCCAGCAAGTTGCGTAGTGGATATTTTTATGAGCTATTTAAATTTCGGAGTGTCTATGGGACGCTGGAGTGAGTAGGGGATAAATTGGAAAGTTGACAAGGAAAAGGCAACTATACCGATTTGCTACAAGTTTGCACCATTTGTAGGTCTCCTTCTCTTTTGTGGAGTATCTCCGCATTACGCTAAACCCAAGTTGATACGTGACTTGCTCCGGCCCATTTTGGGTTGACAATACCGTCAATACGAGTAAAAACAGCAGTTTACGGCCAGCTTATTTGCTTCCTCTCCATCTTCCCCCACTCCGTCTCTCTCTCTCAATTCTTGGTTTCTCACTAAATACATATTGCTATGATGTAATCCCTTCAGTCTCCGATGCCTATACCCTGACCGGCATTCTCCGTGGCGAGTTGGACTACAACTACCGGGTCGGGTACTCAGCGACGCGGGTGCCACCGACCTGGCTTGGATCTCCTGTTCGCTGACACCGACATGGAAATAGGAGGCAGATCATTGTATGTCTCCTTCCTTCATTCCACACCTGGTTTACTAACACATCACAAAGCAACTTCAAGCGAATTCCGAGCCTCGTCAAGGATGGAAGATTGGATATCAAGACTGTGGATCAGGCGGTATCACAACTCCTCCGCGCCAAGTTCGAAATGCGGCTGTTTGAGAACCCATTTCACGCTGCTCCACAAGACCAGTGGCCTTCTTTGCTCCGTACTGATGAAGCGAGTGACCTGGTTCGTACAATAGACCGAGAATTGATCGTGCCCCTGGGGAACCACAGCACTCTTCCTCTGAAGAAGACGAACAAGATTGCCATTATAGGTCCTATGGCCCATGGGTATATGAATGTGAGTACGGAAAAACCAGACCCTGTCAGTTTACTAACGCTTCTGTCGCAGTACGGAGACTACGTTTTCAAGAGAAGCCAGAACCGCGGAGTGACACCTCTTAATGGGATACGTGCTGCTGTTGGCGAATCGGCCAGGATCACATATGCGCAATGATGCGAACGGTGGAATAACGATCAGAGCGGTTCCCACAAGCCATTCAAGCAACTAAGGACGCGGACGTCGCGGTAGTGGTGCTACTGTTATCCAGAGTGCCAGCACAAGTTGGATCCCAGGACCGGCACGTCGATGTCAACAGCCTCAACCTCGTTCGTGCCATCTCCGACACGGGGAAACCCACTGTCGTGGTCTTTTCTTCGGGCAAGCCCATTACAGAGCCCTGGATTGCCAATAGCACTGCCGCCTTTGTGCAACCGTTCTACCCATCTGAACAAGGAGGAAATGCTCTGGCCGACGTCCTCTTCGGGCAACTACAATCCCTCTGGTCCACTATCTGTCAGCTTCCCACATTATGTGGAATCTCTCCCTATGTACTATGACTATCTCAATCCAGGTCACGCAATTGAAGATTCCGGACACGTTGATGCCAATGGAACCATTGTCTTCGGACATCAGTACGCCGCAGCTATGGTATCCCTTCGGATACAGTAAGGCATACTCGACTTTTGAGTATTCGTCTATACCCTTGGATAAAGCAAATACCACGGTCAAGGTCACACTTATGGCCAGTGTCGATGTCACGAATACTAGCCCCGTGGATGGAACGGAGGTTGTGCAGCTGTACATTGTGGACACCATTACCAGTGTCGATGCGCCTAATCGCAAGCTGAAGGCGTTTAAGAAACTTTATATCAAGGCTGGTGAGACGGCTACCGTCAGACTTCCAGTCTCCATTCAAGAAATAGGACTGGAATAGAAAGATGAAGTATGTTGTGGAGCCGGGCGAGTTTGCCGTGCTGATCGGAAGAAGCGCGACGGATATTGTTGGGAATGCTACATTTACGTTTCTTGATCGACTACTTCAGACAGTGGTGCTTTTGCAATTGTTCAGCAAAGAGACTACTCTGCATAATATCCACATCTAACAAGCTACATAGTCAACTATGGAGACCCACTATCTTCAACTTCCCTTTTAGGTTAAAGCATTTAGTGGAGCCGCCCTACGATAAGGCTTTTTGCTGGGAATTCGAAATTTGAAGGACATTGAACCTCAACTTGGCAACGTTCTAACTCTCAATAATTCAGCGAGTACCAGTTCCAACACACTACGGACCCCAATGTGGTGAATTCCATACTTCTTTCGGAGCGCCAACCCTACTTCCCGTTATCTTGGAAATGGAACAGGGGATCGACCCCAAAGCGCGCGATTCGCCTAAAATCACATCTGAGTCAGATCATGATCAATACCCTGAAGGCGGGTTGAAGGCATGGTCTGTGGTCCTTGGTGCTTGGTGTGCTATGATTCCCTCCATGGGACTTTTAAATAGCCTAGGAACTCTTCAACCTTGGACAAGTACCCACCAACTCAAGGATTACTCGGAGTCAAGTATCGGCTGGATCTATGGAGCCTACACGTTTTTCCTGTACTTAGGTGGTGTCCGATTTGGTAACAATCATTCTCACCATACCGAGTCCAACAGGAACTAACTATGTACCATTACAGGTGCAATCCTTGATTCCCACGGACCCCTATACGTGATACTCCCTGGGTCTATTGGGATAGTGCTTTCATTAATATTTTTGAGCTTCAGTCATGGTGTGTTTACTTTCTCAATACTAATCGATGCCATTCCCCCGACGTATCACCGTCGCTGCGAACTCCTAAGAAGAAACAGAGTCTAACTGTCAGCCAGAATATTATCAGATATTTCTGTCATTCAGCGTCCTCGGCGGAGTATCCGCGAGTACGCTTTTCGCACCCCCGTTGGCGGCCGTTGGTCATTGGTTCAATGTTCGACGCGGCTGGGCAACCGGCGTAGCCTGCACAGCGGGAGGCGTTGGAGGTTGCATATTCCCCTTAATAATTCTTTTCGCGGCTCCTCGCATCGGCTTCGCATGGGCAATTCGCATAATTGCTCTGGTATGTGCAGTGACATGTTCAATTGCATGTCTCACAGTCCGAACCAGACTTCCCCCTAAGAAAGCAGGCCCGTCGCTCGATTTCAAAGCTCTCAGGGATATCAAATACGCATCCGCGACGTTGAGCGTCTTCCTTGTTGAATTTGCGGTTTTCATTCCAATCACATATATCACCTCCTACACACTTCATGCGGGCTTCGATGAACAGATGTCATATGCAGTTCTTGTCTTTCTCAACCTCGGTGCTGTGTTCGGACGCTTCCTTCCGGGCCTGGTGGCTGATCGATTGGGTCGGTTTAACGTCATGATCATGAGCTCCTTTATATGTTCCCTGTTCACACTCACCCTTTGGCTTTCAGCGGATCTAGTGGAACCCCACAGTTTGGGGATGGTCATTAGCTACGCTGTGCTGTTTGGCTTCTGGAGTGGAACAGCTATTAGTCTTGCACCAGTTTGCATTTCTCAGGTTTGCGAAATCCAGGATTATGGGAAGAGAGTCGGGACGACATGGACGATAGTCAGCGTTGGCACCCTCATCGCTATCCCTATCGCAGGTGCTATCCAGCAGCATAACAATGGGGAGTACTATGGGCTGATCGTTTTTGGTGGTATTCTGTACATTTCGTCTACGATTGCGTTCATCGTGTCTCGTGGCATTTGCAAAGGATGGGCCCTGAAGATAAAATTCTAGATGCGTTTATATACTATTCCCACTATTTGGACTCGTCTGACCGTAAATGCCTCCTTACTAATTAACCTCGAGCCTTGCGGGCCTTTCGGTCGATCCATCTCGCAGCCGCCATCGACCTTGTACTATACCAAATGGATTCCATTATTAGGACGAGGCCTCTGTATTCGGGTCGAAGAACTTTGTGCATATAGTCAACAGCTCGTGGTCAGAGTTGCGTATCTCAAATGCATGTTCATCAACGCCGTAAAAGACAATCCACGACTCATCGGTTCGAGAACCATTTGTGAAACTGGTCGCCGCTGATTTAATTCCACGAACACACTGCTCGTGATCTCGGTATTGATACTCGAGGGTTGTGGTGGGGTACTTGTTCGCGTGTTTGCGTGTTTGTTACAACCTGCCCCTGGAGTGGCGAGTTACACACTAAGCTAAAAGACCACTATATTTGAGCGTTACGCTCTTATTCCAGACTCCGATATATATAGTGGGTGTCATGACATTGTAGCACTTATAAATGGTCTTTCCTTCACATATTGAATGAAGCAGATTTTTCTTCTTGTCTCTCCCTCAGTACCCAATTGAAAAGTCTTACCTAGTAATAAATTTCATGGAAAAGGAAATAGAGAAGGCCAAAACTAAATAGAATGGGTGAAGAGCATCCCACTCCCGGTACTCCGCTCCACAAATCCCGATAGTACATTTTCGGGCCGATTCATTCAACAATTGTCCGATATGGTGTAGTGGCTAACATCGCCGTCTCTCACACGGCAGCCGGGGGTTCGATTCCCCCTATCGGAGGCTCGTGTTATGTTTTTTAATACGTATGCATTGCATACAATATTCATATTCAAGTTGTCAATTCGTTGCAGCCGAGCGGTAAATTTCATCAAAGTGGCGAGCGATAAGGTTTCTTACTCTGCTTAGAAAGGAAAACTTTTTACTAGAGTAAAGATAGCAGTAGATAATTATGTACCATGATATCGTAATAAAGTAGATCACTAATAAAGTAGATCACCAAGAGGTTTTGATGCTATAATAGCGTTAGTACTTAGCATGATTCGCCTAAATGATTCGTACTTTTGCATATGCAGGACAAAAACCTTATACGGCTACATATATATATGCCACGCAACCTACTACGGAGTATAACCACCTGCTTGCTTTTCTTTGTCGTGTGTGATAAAAGGTGATAAAATTTGGGACGGTATTCAAAAAGACGAATACCGGCAATCTCCGATAGGGGGAATCGAACCCCCGGCTGCCGTGTGAGAGACGGCGATGTTAGCCACTACACCATATCGGACAATTGTTGAATGAATCGGCCCGAAAATGTACTATCGGGATCTGTGGAGCGGAGTACCGGGAGTGGAATGCTCTTCACCCATTCTATTTAGTTTTGGCCTTCTTTATGAGCTACTGCGACTACAAGTAGCTGGATCTTTTCCCATAGGTTGAATGTGATAATTACACTTGTACCTTAATCCAGGGTCAACTTGAAGCGATACGCGGGCAGCAACAACTGTTTTTAGATATATATTCGCTACGAGAAACGTGGGTCAGGGATGTGCTAACCGTATATAGTAAGGCGTCATGCAATATAGAGTTCAACGAAAAGTTGAAGAGAGCAAAGTAGTGAAGCAGATTTCGAGCGCATCTGTAAAGCAGGCTTTACAAAGTGTGGCACTGTGCAGACCCTAGGGTCATCTTTGAAAAATCGAGCTCTTAACAAGTGACGACTTGCCATTGATTATTGGTTTCTCATGACGTCTACATCTAGGATCGGATACTCGACGGATAGAGCGAGGTCCTTTGAAGGCCGATGACGGAACCTTTGTTTATTGAAGCACCGTGGTTCATTCAAATACTTTCTTCATTTCTCGTCTTTCTTCGTTTCTCGTAGCTGGCATCAAAGTTGGACCAACACCAAATTCTTCTCGTCCGACAGAGTCTCAATACCAAATTTCAAAATCCCCCAAAAACCCGCGTACTTGCGAAAGACCTCAGCGGATGGTTATAGTGGCTACCCATTAAAAATATGGCCAATACAAACCCGGTTGTTGATGTTACCGTAATCAGAGATCCTTGAGAGCAGGCCAGTGCTTCACAACCGAAGCGGGCCCAAATACAACCTTGTCCTGGACCGTACCCGGCTCAACAGTGAGACGAACGTATTTGTCTCCCAGGAAGAAGTACGCATCATTTGGGAAGCCTGGAGCAGGAACGACTGCATCAAGGCGGTGAATTCCCGCGCTGACAAGGACTGGCCATCCCTTGGCAATGGGAGCAGGACCAAAGACAATGGAGCTTTCAGCCTTGCCAGGAGTCAAGGTGACGCGCGCATACCGGTCCTTGTAGAAGACATAGGCATGGTTGGGCTCTCCTGGAGTGGGCAAGATTGCATCGACGGTAGGGAATCCGGCCTTGTCAAGCGAGGGCCAATTGCCGGTGATAGGTGCAGGCCCGAAGGTGACCTTGTCATCTCTGAAATTGATGCGAGCGTATTGGAGGCCACTGAAGACCCAGATTGAGCCCGTATTGTCGTTGATTGGGATGATTGCATCAACCATAGTGAATCCAGCTTGGACTAGCGACTTCCAAGGCTCCGCGTATGGCCTCGGGCCCCAGTTGATTTGGTCCATAGTGGTGCCTGGAATGACCTTGATGCAGACATAGCGGTCACCCTTGAAGAAATAGCCGTGGCCATTGGAGGGCTCAATGTACCCAGCGTCAATAGAGGCACCAGACATTATAAATAGAGAAGTAGGGAACTGATGATTGATTGAGGTTGATGAAGTAGAAGTAAACAGTCGGAAGATGAAGGGGTTATATAGCTTTCTGTGGGCTTTTCATTGATCAAATTCACATAACGTGACGGACTACAATATGGACGAGACCAATAACGAGAAATGACCAATCGAATAGTTGCCACTCAAACGGCGTACGTCTACGTCTGCATAACGCCACGACTGAATGCAGGAGGCAATATATGCGAAGTGAGGTTCCACAAGCACCACGACCTCCCAAGGCGAGAAGCATGATACGAACTATGGCATACACCGCTACTACGAGGGTACTGTATTAATTCAACTCATATAATACTCCAACGGTTACACTAGTGCAGGCTTTCAATATCATAGGAACCACTGTGTTACCAATATAAACATGACATAACAATTGGCGGCGGAATAGTTTTTTCTTTTTCACTAGAAGCCTGGGTACAAAAGCTAGCTTGTAGTCTAGCGGTGTGTAGTGGCGTCCTGGTTCTCCAGCCAGCCACGATAAACCCCATGTTGGCTTTACGCAGATAATGTGTATAATACTGCATTATGTGGGGTCGACTGTTCTTCACGGCCCGCAACCTTGGAAGCGGGGCGGCTGACAGATCGATATATCATACCTACCTAGGTAGGTACCTATTTACCTAGGTACCTACCTGGGTAGCCACTCCACATATGCAGCTACACCTGTACTGAGTGAAAATATTGAGGATGAGCAATTTTCCAAACCCTCGAATAACCCTGCAGTTCTAGTTATTTCTGATTGGCAATGTTGAATATTTTCGCTATGCCGAACAAGCCATACTAAATTCTAGAGAATCGATGAACTGGAATAGGATACTCTATGGAGAAGACTATGCGCCTTGATTCAAAAGGACGGGGACGGAAGAAGAGAGGGGAGAAAGAGAGACAACGGGACCTATCTATTGCTAACTCCAACTGACGCCACAAAAGCCCAGACATCCGACATGAATAAATCATTTGTCTAACCCCTCACTGGAGACGTGTCTGCGGGGCTAGGATGCAGTTGGGCGACCTAGCATTTGGTGAGTCTGGTTGGCATCTAGATGGTCACGGGTGACCCTCCCCTGGTTAGGAAAAAGCTACGCCGTGTAATGGAGTAAAGACTACCATTATCCTTGTTACATATTATATCATAATATAAAGGAGACCTCTTCGGAAAATTTGCGAAAGTAGGTTTCATTAAGCTTGAGGACACAGTCGATATATGTAAGGAACTTAACCTAGGTAACTTTGATTAAAGTCCAAGACCTTTGCATTTTGCACGACGACATAGGGAACCCTAAAGCTTGAAAGAAAAGCCTATATTAAGAATAAATACTAGTACGCGTACGCTGTGTCATTGCACATATCCTTGAAGGACCGCTAAGGTCCAGCCCTTCAAAGCCGAAGGCGCATCTCTCACCGATCATAAGCGATATGCACCTCCTGATAACCACGAAGGACTGTTATATCCAGAGACCTTATTCGATATAGCCAGTTGCAGACCACACATTAGTGGGTCGACCCGCGTCAATAGTAGCCCAGATACCTAGGTGAAGTTAGTAACTACAACATACCCAGAAGCAATCCTTGTCTGGACTTACCTGGGTTGTAGAGAGTCCGATAGCGCCTACCACTAATAGTCTTAAATTTCCTATGGCCTATAGGGCCTAGACTTCGTTAAGTAAAGTGCACACACCACCTATTTAACATGGACTCACAATTTGCCGAGCGAAGGTCCGGCCTCTTGTTACATTAAGCCGACTGGGCTGCCAATGTTTGGATCTGGTGGTCCTTCCCTCCAAGCTGGCGTTGGAGCTGGTCGACAAGTTGTTTGTTCTTTGTCGCCATTTCAGTTTCTCCCGCTGGCAAGTGGTCTTGTGGACCCTATAAAGTCGGAGTCAGCTCTAGCGCGTTGGTCAAAAGCCTTGTTGTGCCACGCTGGAGCTAGCGGCCTTGAGATACGTCGGCGAACTTGAGGTATATACCGACATTTAATGTTCTGGTCACAGTGTCCATTTAGCAACGCGCAACAATAGCGCTACTGCATAAGCTACAAATAGGATCTGAGGTGCTGTGAAAATGATGCTATGACAGCTTTCGACATCAGAAAGGGCCGTCATTCCACGCGTAATTTTAGGCGATGTCGCCCATTGAAATCTAACTATAGCCCCCTCATCCAGAAGGAACCACGCTCAAACAATGGGAATTATAATTCTTTAGCTGTGGTCGAAATATGAGTGCTATTGATCTACTTGTGTTCTGGGCGCGGAAGATAGGCTCAAGACTAGACAAACTTGATTGGCTGGAAAAGGAAACTAAGCTCGAGATCTCTATAAATTAAATACTAGGAAGTTGCTCTCTAGGGCCTAAGGCACCCATGCTTCGTCGGCGTGTGCCGTATTGTAAAATGTAGGGGTCCGATCAATGGTTTTCAACTCTCTGTGTTTCTATATCAGGTTTAAAATCACAAAATATTTGGGATCAATAGATCCCCCGGTCCGCCGGTATCCAATGTATCTGCTCATTTACCGGAGCTCATGACTGGGCTCCAAGGTTATCTGGCCCTGAAAACCGGTTGCAGCATCCGGGCACTTTCCAGTCTTACCATTCTCGATATTCCAAAACCTAGTGTTCATCCACGGGAAGGCTTGAATCATTCCAGGTATTAGAGCAGACGAGTGGTCTTTTCCCTCCAGAGGCCATTCAAACACACATGCTCCAACGTCTCTCCACTTTCCGATAAGTTTTTCAGTATCTTCAATTGGGGCGGTGACTTCATCAACTGTTCCGTAGAAGAAGACAAGAGGGAAGTTCGGCTTGTTTTCCTCGGTAATATTTTGCCCCATGACGCCAATTTCATTCAGAATGGGTTTGAACTCGGTCAAAAATTGATCTCCACTCTTAAAGAATGATGAGATGTTCCTTCCCGCTAGAGATTGCGCGAGCGTTCCCTTCTCATATGTGCACTTGTATTGCTCAAGGAGGAATCTTCTGTCTTGGTAGGCATCGGTTCGGAGATCTTCCCGCATCCATTGGTCCATCTCAGGATACGCGTTCATAATACCGAGCATAGCCCAGACATCAAGCTCAGCGAATTGACCCTCATTGACATTGTGGTACACCCTAGAGACATTGGGAGGCGCGCCGCCTATCACGGCACCAACGATTGGCAAATCCTCCGCGTACGACGCTTTCAGCTCGGTGGCCCACTCTGTCGCTAAACCGCCACCAGAGTACCCAACCATAATGACATTTGCGTCTTTATCAATCTCAGTGTCGTCTTCTTGTGCGAATGTCATAGCAGCTTTGATTGAATCCAAAGTCTGGTAGCCACTTTGTGGGCCAACAGTGAAGGCCGCATTTGAGCCCTCATAATCTGGAATGTTCAGGATGGGGCCTGTCTGGAGATAGGGTGTCAAGAAAGCAAGGTTGAGCTGGGTCCATCCTTGGCTCCATCCCTTGGCTCCATACTGAAGTCCAAATGATGGGGCGCAATTGGGGTCCGGAGAATCGTATGCACTCTGGAGAGAAATAACTCTCTTATTTCTAGGCGATACAGGAACAATTATAGTGGTGACTGAAGCATCTGGATCGCCGCGTACGTCCTGGGTAGAATATAGCAGTTGATATGCCTTGGCTTTGCTCTTCTTGTCGATGAACAACTTGGCGATAGTGACTTCACGCCTCTTCAGAATCGATCCTGGGGGTAAATCTTTCCAGTGATCCCCATCAGGCGGCAAGTAGAATGGATCCTCGATTGGAAGGAGTGGTGTTTCCGCGTTACCGGTACCAACCACATGCTGAAGGCCGAATGTTGAAATCAGAAGAACAGGCGATAAGAACCGCATCGTGGCCAATGGTGGACGCTCACTCAGAGCGAATAAGAAGAAAGTGCTTAGATATTTCTGCCAAAGAGTGTTGTCATCTAAGACCTGTCGGATCGCAATACTTATAGTGAAAAGCCTTATCCTGCATTTTGGAAGTCGATTTGGCATTCTATCCAAGGTTACATCCTATGAGTGGGATGGATGTAAGGGGCGAAGCGCATGACTTACAATTAATGCCGATCTTGCAAAAGCAGAGATCTGGCACTCTGACAGCAAATCTTTAAGAAACAGGTATGGTTTTTTTCTGTTGGGCTATTGACCTTGCCTCATCCACAGTGAACTTTAACATGCATGTGGCCGGGCTTCAACAAGTATGAAACACGTCTGCTTGCATTTCTCAAAAGCCTTTACCGCGCATACTAAAGGGAATGGGTAGAAACATATCATGAAAATAGGCCCAATTTTGACGACGAACTGATGTGGGCCTATTATTTGACGAGGTCCGGCCCGCCCGAAAGTATATTGAGCCACCTAGGAACCTTCCAAGGTTGGAAGCTCGCCGTACAAAAGGTACCAGATGCGCTCTACAATATGGTAAAACAACCAATTATCGTAAGCTTCTCTGTTTAGCCCCTGTGCGCCACTTTGTGGTGTCACACCGGATCTCGCTATGACGCTATTCATTATTGTGTCTGCAAGGAGAGTATGATCTATCGAGCATAATTCAACCGCTGATCCGTCACCTAGTGCGCGTTCAGCCAGGTGGACACATAATGTATTCTAAGAAATCAGCCAATACTGGGAGGCGGGTGGGAGGAGATCATAATCCACTAGATCATTCAGGGCTTGTGAATCGGCGTCGAGAGCTTCCGGGGAATGCCGGCGGCGCATTTAATAAATAGCTTGTCAACCATATAACCACAGAACGCGAACTATTGGTTGTATCGCATTGAAGAATCCTCCCCCCTTTCGGAATACAACAAAATCTTGGTGCATGAAGAAAAGGCCAACAACCAATCGCAGGATAGATCGATGCATATTCTCCATCGGATGGTTCAGCTTAGGTTGCAATATTCCCCCGGCACAGAAAATAGCGCAGATGTACTTAGTCTGTGCCTCAACTACAAAAAGTATAAAGGAACGGGGAAGGGACCGTAGTTAGGACCCTTCGTAGCCAACTGAATTCATACTTACGCTTAGGCAACTTCTCATGATGATTTCATCCAAGACCCTCTCTCTCACTGCTTTCTTCTTCATGGTTCCTGCTCTGGCACTGGATCCGGTACGTGACGTTCTTTCTATCCGTTAAATTGTATCCGAGAACCATATTAACTCTCTCTGGCAAAGGCCATCATTTGGTCGCAAGAGCCCTGCAATGGAGAATCGGCAGAAATACCAGCCAACAACCAATGCACTCCCGTGCCCGCCTCATTGTATGTGGAGACAGCGTTAGGAGGTGGAGAGAGACAAACCACTGACAGATCGACAGGGCTGGCAAAGTGACTGCCGTTACAGTCCCCGAAGATGTCGTGTGTAACTTCTTCAAGTGAGCTTTTTGTCAAACTCGGCCGTTATGGAACATACACTGACCCGTTGACACGAAGGGATGGAAATTGCCAGGAGCCAATTCTGTACTCAGTGGAAGACCCTGGTATCTGCGATTTCAGCGAGTGGGACACCGATGACAACAAGGTTAGAAATATGTCAGCTAGCATTCAGTGCTATGACAGTACCGCCTAGGGTATTTTTCATGACATGCTACGAGGGAAAATATTCGGCGAGCCTTACACTAGGAAGACATGCTCATCTGAGCGCGCAGATGATGGAACAATTCAACGCATATCTATTTCATGCAGCCTCCTTTCCATCGATTCATTATCACACCTTTCTTCTTCCAAATTTTTCCTTTCTGGTAGTATCTAGTGTCTCCAGTATCGTAGCCCTCAACAAATCATCCCACTGGCTGATATGACGGACGTAGAAACGGACCCGAGCCAACCTTGTATCCCATGATGCGATGATCACTTTGACATCGATTTGTTTCTCAACGAGATCCTATTCTGTAATGACAGCATGATTTTTATTAATCTAATTAAGAGATAGCTACAGAATTTACGCACCTATAGTAAGATTATCCTTTCATAAAAACGATTACAATTATAGCCTCAAAGCATGGCTATATGAGTATTAATGCTGATAGCTATGACCATCGAGGTATGAAGCCGCTGCACCATTCGAAGGTTGGAAAGAGTTCGCGGTGAGGCTACTGGGGCGGAACACCATTGCACGCCCTCCAGATAGACAGAAAGGGCAATGAGCGTTGAAGAGGATATATTTTACACTCCCATGAGGAAGACTCTTCCCAATCGCTGCGCATCGGCTCTCAACAACCCTTGACGCTGACATTCCGCCCCAAACAAGTCTTCAATCTCAGACCGTAAATCGCGCATCAAGACCTTCATATCCAACATGCGCTCTAGGCAGCGAAGTATTAAGCTTTTGACCATGTTGATAAATGCAGTGGGCAAGGCATCTGTGTCGTACTCATATCGAATTCCTAAGCCGCAATCATCGGCCTGCCATTCGAAGAGACATGAGAACTTTGAGCCTTCCGTGGAAATTTGGACTGGCTTCACTCCCTTGAGAGGGAAGGAATTTTTGACATTACCACCTGTCCGTTGGTCGTGGAAAGTGACCACGCAGTCGAACAAGGGTTGTTGCTGTCTTTGCCTGGAAGTTTGATGGCTTGGGAACGGTAGCCCTAAGTGGTCCAGCAGCGCGGCCCAGGGAATGGCATTTGCCAGAGCAGACTGAGATGACGATCGCATTTCTTCAAGGGCGTTCTCGGTTGTAGAATCGGCCTTTCCCAGCAGTATTCTAACAGGCAAAGGCTGAAGAAATAAGCCGACCACTTCCATGTCCATTGGGTCAGAGCGGTTCATGTATGGAGATCCGAGGAGTATATCATGTCGGCCACAGATAGTCTGAAGAACGATACCTACTACTGCCAAGCCAAATTGATGCAGTGTGGTTCCTTTCAGGGAAGAGATAGCGAGAAGGCTTTTGTATAACAGGGGCGGAATCGTCTGGAACACAGACTCTCCACGGTAAGATCGACACGATGGATTCAAGGTTGAAGTATCTGGAGCCGGAGCGTCTGTGACAGGAAGTCCCTTCAAATAAGTACGCCAAAAGGACAATTTGTCATTGCAAACAGGCTGATTCCAGACTGTGCTGTCGAAGTACTCGCGCGTAACTGGCTCCAATTCCTGACCGTAGTATACAGCGGCGGTCTCGCGCAAAATAACATTGAACGAAGTCAAGTCACAGACAACATGCGAAGCGCAAATGATGAGCTGATCTGGGGAAACCACGGCGCGGATAGGGCTTTCTCTGTCAAGGTTGAAGGGTGTGTTGATATACTCTCTGACGTCAACATTGCCTACAACAGGCACAGTGATCGAATCGCTTGTGATTAAACGAAGCGTCTTATCTTCCCGAGTTGTAAACCTGGAACGCAAAATTCGGTGGCGATTAAAGACTATCTGGAGTGCAGAAGCCAGCTTTTGGATGTCAACATCAGTCGAGAGGTCTGCAAAGTAAGGTACATTGAAGCTCGATGTTGTCTGCGAATGCTTATAACGGTGTATCCACTCGACCTCTGCTGATGAAGGAGTCTCTGGGCCAAGTGGCTGAACCTGAGCTTCCGGTAATACCAGGGGTGTGCCGTTCAGCTGTGACTCGCCCTGAGTCTGAATAAGACGGGCTAAATCTCGGAGCGTTGATGCGGAGATGATATCTTTTACGGTGATTGGGATGTTGAAAAGGCTCTTGATGCGAGCAGCCAGGGCAAGTTGGAGGAGAGAATGACCACCGAGGACAGCAAAGTCATCTGCGTTTGATATTTGCCTCTTGGAGTCCAACGTCAACAATTGTCTCCAGATTCCTGCAAGGGTCTCCTCTAGTGAATTCAAAGGCCGACTTGACTTGGGAGTCAGGTTGACGTGGGTCTTTGAGACAAGACCCTTAATATCGATTTTACCATTTTTGGTTCGGGGCAGCTTTGTCATGGAGTAAACGCTTTTCGGGGCCGAATGAGGTGGCAGCGATACGGCCAGCTGACGTCTCAATGACTCTGTATCGATTTCTGGCTCAACCCAGAGCACAACAGCGCCATTATCCGTGACTGCGACAGCTTTGGAGACCGAGCACATCGTCCGGTAAACGACTGCTGGGATGTCGTCCAAGTTGATACGGTATCCTCGAAGTTTGACTTGCCGATCATCTCGACCACAGCAATGCAGATTCCCATCCTCATCCATGAAGCCAATGTCACCGGTGCGATACATCATTTCTTGGTCAGAGCCCATGCAGAATGGATCAGGGACAATTTCTTCCGACGTCTTCTTTTCCATTCCAAGATACCCGCGGCATATCTGAACCCCAGCAATATATATTTCTCCGATCGTCAGTGTAGGTTGCAGCTCGAGGTGGTTGTTGAGAACGTATATGCGTGCTGATGGCAAAGGGCGTCCGAGGGTAACTGGAACGCCAGGCTTCAAACGATGATGACACACCAGCAAGGAAGCCTGCAAATGTGGTGTTAGCTCGGTGAGTATTCCAATAGATCAATAAAAAGGTGTCATAATACCTCTGTGGGTCCATAAATATTATAAAGCTCTCTGCCTGAAGCCCATCGTTCGACCAACGCATCTGGCACAGGTTCTCCACCGAAGTGAATCTTTGTGATGGTCAGGAAAGTAAAATAAATATAAAATGATTGTGTGCAAGAGGATATCGTACCGATTTCAAGTTAGGATAGTCTCGTGGGTCCAACTCTGCAGCCAGAGAAGGAGTGAGTGTTGCTACATCCACATCTGATAGGTGAGAGAATTTATCGTCCTTTCCCCGGGGCAGTACCAAACTACCCCCAAAACAGAGGGTTGAGAGAATCTCGTGGATACAGCCATCGAATCCTGGAGAGAGCATTTGACCGATTCGTGTGCCAGGGCGGCTCGTGGGTCGAGCGGGCGCGGAGGAATACAGGGCGACAATGCCCCGATGCCTGCACAGCACTCCTATGCCAAGTCAGTATTTCCACGTCATGTTGAGTATTCCCGAAGACGCACCTTTGGGCTGGCCAGTCGACCCAGAAGTGAAACAAAGATAAGCCGTAGAGCTAGGATGTGGTAACCTAGGCTGACTATCCGCTGGCTTGATGTTTTTGTTCAGAAGATGGTCTATCGCTAGTGTGAGTGGACCATTTGGTCCTGTCGTTTCCATTTGCGAAGTATTGGGAAGTAATAGGACTTGGGCCCCGCTGCGTACGAGGAGCTGAGCACGATATTCCTCAGGGTACGATGCGTCCACCGGACAATAAACTGTGTTGGCTTGCATGGCGGCGAGCATTCCGACAATCCAGTTGCTGGATCGGTCTGCCAAAACTGCAATAACTGCACCAGCGGGGACGAGCAAACCAATGACGCTCGCGATTTTATCCACACGTTCAGCCAGTTGAGTGTATGTCAAAGTCTTTCCCGCTGCTTCAATGGAGATTTCTGAAGCATTGTGCCACGTAGAATATTGAAACAGACTGCTAATGGTTTGACCCGAATTGCGTGTAAAGCTGGAAGTCGAGTTACCGTTTCCGGCTGTCAATATCTTGTCCCGCATGTGCGGGGGAACTTCAAGTCGAGACACTGCTGCACGGAGAGCCGGCTGTGGATCAGGGAATGTAAGATGCTACCATAGATATGTGCCATGTCTTGGACTTGACTTGGTGAGAACCTATCAGTCCTATAGAAGAGGCGGATACCTTCATCTGGGTCGATGACTAGGTTGAGAGGGATGTTGGCAGTATTTCGGAATGACGGATCTTGGAGGCACTTTATGGCTGTCGTTCCTTTTCTCAGCCCGCCATCTTGAACGGCAACGGTGGTGGAGAATGCCGGTATGTTTGATGGAATCTCCGAGACGTGTATGCTAGCCAGGCCTTGGATTTCACGGTGAATCTGCCGTAAAAAGGTTTCGGTAGATGAGGACCTGTCAACCTGAACAAGGATAGGTAGAGTTTGGATCAACGGGCCTATCATGGTGTCTGCCCATGCGAAGGGAAGATTGCGGCCCGAGAATACACTTCCGTACACGATTGTGTCCGAATTGGTGTAGGTTGTGAGAAGCAGTATCCATGCAGCATTAAATATGGCCGCTGGGGTAACATTCACAGCGCAGGCGTATTCTGTAACTTTTGCCCGATCTACACTCTCAGACACAGAAATCTGAGCATGACCTGGTTGACGGGGCTTAAGCAAACTGGCGTTCGGAGATGCTATGTCGCCGCATGCATCAGGTATGAGTGGCTCACGATCACTCCAAAATTGCTGAATTTCTGTACGCGCCGCATGCCGTAGGTGCTCCATATCCCTTGCCGCGACAGTGAATGGGAGAGATCTCTCAAAGGATCTGCCTTGAAGGACAGCATCCACTTTCTGGAAAATCAAGGACGCCGAAAATCCATCGACCAAGGCGTGATGTACAGTCCACACCACTGTGCTTTGGCCTCTATCGAGTCCACTGCCTTCGTAGTGCAAAACCGCAAAATTACTACCCAGGTCGGCACGGCTAATGAGTTTCTGTAACGCCACCTCAATATCATGTTGAGATTTCACCGATATCTCTTCCCAAACAAACAAAGCTTGCGGCTGCAAGTTCTGCATAGGTTCCTCCGTTGACCAGCTGAACGACGTGCGGAACATGGGCTCAACTGAGCAGACAGCCTCCCATGCCTGTTTGACCCTGTCAACATCAGCCGTAGCATAATGAGAAAGCTGTTGCACATAGTTCATCTCGGGATTGTCCATGGTAGCTAAGAGGAGAGCCTTCTGAAGGGGTGTGACCTTTGACTCCTTCTGGCACTGTTGTCTAGTCTTTTGCGTGGGGGGATGCGATCTCTGATCGTCACATCGACCTATCAACGCTTGGATGGATGGCTCCAAGAGGATGTGTCGCACGGGAACTGTAAATCCGTACTGACGACATAATGAGGATACCTTGATAGCAGCCAAGGAGTTGATTCCATAGCTAATTGCTGATTGATTGACGTCAATCTGACAAATTAGAATATTCGCTACCTGAGATAAAGCTGTCATAACAGCTTCACTCAGTGTGGAGGTAGCAGATATGGGCTCCTCTATTGTTGAGCCGACGGATTCCTTGATGATCGTCTTTAATGCCGTGACATCAGTCTTGCCGTTCATCATCGGGAGGGATTGCAGGACCAGGATGTGGTCCGGGACCATGTAAACTGGGGCATCCATCTTCCACCTGGCGAGTAGACTCGTTGTGTCGATTGGACCAGGACCAACAACTGAGACTAGGTGGCCATTGGAGAGGAGTGAGAACGAAAAGCTTAAACGATTGTCAAGCCGTAGAACCTTGGCATCAACATCCTGTGCGAGGTTGACGAGAAATCCACGGATCTTTGTAATCCTGTCCCTTCGCCCAAGGAATTCCAACTCCCGAGATCCCGAATCTGTGGTCACCCATTTGGCCATATCACCAGTGCGATATGCTCTCTCACCATGGTACCAGATGAACTTTTCATTGGTCAACCTCTCGTCGTCCCAATACCCACTCGCAAGACACCGTCCCGCAGCAAACATCTCTCCTTCCACGCCAAGCTCATTGACCAGCTGCATATCTTGGTCAACTAGCATGACCGAAGAGTGTGGGATACATTGACCAAGTCGAGTGGTATAATGCGTTCCGGTATTTATATTCGTTTGCAGGGTGCCCGCCAGGATGGTACAAGTGGCCTCGGTTGGCCCATAGGCAATGCAGATATCCAAGGTTGCCATCCTCCGCCAGTCTGTGATGAGCTTCTGCGAGGGAGTTTCGCCCCCTAACACAATTCTTTGAAGTCTGGGGTAATGGCAATAAGCACTTGGCGGAGTCAAAGCATCGAGGATGGAGGGCGTGACAGCTAAGATGTTGGCAGTTTCTGCACGATTCTGCAGATTGAGGGGGTTTCCAAGAACCACTGTACCGCTATTGCAAAGGGTACTGAAAAGTGCGCCCATGAAAGCTTTTAATCTTATTAGAAATCATCAACATCTCAACGGAGCAGTCACTTACCGTCAAACGCGATCGATAGTACAAGAAGCAGGCGGTCACCCGGTAACACTCCGAAATTGAATGGTGGAGAGGAAACAAGATTCAGCACTGAGTGATGCGTCAAAATCACTCCCTTTGGTTTGTCGGTTGTCCCGGAAGTGAATATAACACACATGGTGTCTGTGTGGCAATCGTGGCACTGAGAAACAGCAGTGTGACTTGCGTCCCAGTCTTTTGCTCTTTCAACCGAAACGCACTTGACCTGCCGATTCCTGATATCAGGCCGGTCTCCAGTGTATACAATCACATTTGCCTCCACTCGCTTGAGAACATAGTCGACCTTCTCTTGGGGCCATTGGGCGCGATCAACGGGCACATAAGATGCACCAGCCTTGAGGATCCCGAGGACGCCAACCACCATATCACTGCAAGAACTGGCCAGTAGCGGGATGGGCTTCCATTTATCAATGCCAACATTGCGAAGACGACCGGCTAGTCTTGAGGACTCGACGTCTAACTGACGGTATGACAAGCCAAAATCGTTCCCTTCGTCTACCGCAAGTTGGGAAGGCGTTCTTTCAACAGAAGTCCGGAATAAATCCAGAATTGAACTCGAAGCCATTTCTCAGGGACTAAACAAGCAGAGCGACAATGACCGCTCGCAAACGCTCTTTGGTAAGATGAAATGCCAGGCTCATTACCACACCGTATTTATCTTAACTAGTTCCTTTATATTCGTATAAATTCCTGCAAAGTGGCGATACCCAAGAATAAGCTCGGAGATCTGTAGACGTGATGCAGATCACATTACAGGAGTGGAGAATGTCAATCCTTGCATCCTCATATTCCAATAATTGACCCATGGCATGCAGACTAAAATCACAAGCTAGTTAAGTTACCGGAAAAGGCCAGCTGCGTCCGAATGTGGTGGATATGGGCACAATATCGGGATGAGGATGCTAGACCTAAGAGTCTAGACTACTAGTTCGAATTCCAAAACCACGAGCTTGTCGGGCTATTTCCTCCTTGGTAATCGTATATACTGTCTTAGTCCCTTTTGGTGAGCCACTGCACAAGCTAACTACTCACGAAATGTCGCACTTCTCTCTCCCGACCGCTATCCCTCTCGAGACCAAACCGTCGTTTGATGACATGATATCAACTATTGAAGATGTTGAACCAACCGACCCCTCTAACGTTTTTCCACACCTCAGCCCCAACGATGCGAGCATCATAAGAGAGTGGAATGGAAATGTGCCCAGAAAGGTCGAGCAATGCGTGCATGACCTCATTCAATATCGTAGCTTGTCGCAACCGGGAGCTATGGCAGTTCGTGCCAGTGATGGACAGCTCACGTATCATCAGCTGGACATGATGTCGTCCACGCTGGCAGCCCAGCTGGTCAGCTATGACATGGGCCCGAATCGGATTGTACCCCTCGTCTTCGAGAAGTCGATGTGGACTACAGTAGCTTTGCTGGGTGTTATGAAGGCAGGTGGTGCATTCCTCCTTGTCGACGTTGCCCACCCAGTTGCACGACTGAAGGAGATACTTGGTATAACTGCTGCGAAGCTTGTCATTGCTTCTGAGAGGCAAGCTAAGCTTGCTCAACAGCTCGATCTGGACGTGGTTTATGTGGGCGACAATGTGAATGCACCCAACAAGACTGAGTCGTGCCCTCCATTGGCGCCAGTCCCACCTCACCGTCCCGCCTACTGCGTTTTTACATCGGGTTCAACGGGGTCGCCGAAAGGATTCTGCGTTCAGCATGATGCATTTGCGACAATGGCGGCAGTTGTCCCGGAGGCGTTCAATCTGTCGTCGACTAGTCACGTCTTCCAATTCGCGTCTCACGCTTTCGACGCAAGTGTCTTTGAGTACCTTGCATGCCTCGTGATGGGTGGCTGTTTATGTATTCCCTCCGAATCTGCGCGCACGAGCTCCCTTGCCGAAGCCATCAACGAATTTCAAGCCAACTGGATTATCTTGACTCCATCAGTGAGCCGTATTATATCACCTGCTCAAGTACCAACACTCCGCACACTTGTCATGACTGGGGAACCTATGAGAGAAGATGATGTCAACAGATGGTCCAGCAATGTTCGACTTGTAAATGGCTACGGGCCTTCAGAGTGTGCTGTCTGCTGTGCTGTGTACCCATCCGTCACTTCTGCCACTGAGCCTGGTCAAATTGGCCGTCCACTCGGAGCTGTTCTCTGGCTTGTCGACGCGGAAGACCACGAGCGGCTAGTAGAGATTGGCACAGTTGGAGAGATTCTAGTTGAAGGACACACTGTTGGAAAGGGCTACCTTTCCAACCGGGAACAGACAGCCAAGAGCCTTGTTGATGCACCTCGTTGGCTGACAGATTTCCGACAGGCCCCATGCAGCCCGGTATACAAGACTGGTGACTTAGCCGTGTACCTGCCGGATGGAACGTTGCGGCTTCATGGGAGAAAGGATACCCAGGTGAAGATTCGAGGCCAAAGAGTTGAACTCGTGGAGGTAGAGCAACGACTGAAGAACTTCTACCCTCCTGAAGTCGAGATTGTGGCTGAAATGGCCAAGACAGCCCAAGAACCAATGCTCATCGCTTTTGTTTGTCATCCCCAGTATGTGGAACTGGGCGCGAGGATTCTGAGTGCGCCTAATGCTTCTTTCCTTGCCGCGTCCCAGGAAGCTGCGAACACGTTACGCCAAACTGCCCCTGATTACATGGTTCCCTCCACATTCTTCCCGGTCAATTTCCTTCCAACCACAATTACAGGCAAGACTGACCGCCGTCGGCTGCGGTTAGCGGTGGAAAGGCTGTCTCGCGTGGAGCTTGCTGAATATAGTACCCCTTCTACAGCCCCTGGCGATTCACGGCTCGTTTCAGACCCGACGCAACTAGCTTTGCGGAAGCTATGGTGCCAGGCGCTCAACTTGGGTGACGATGGAGATGGCATCGGGCCGACCCACAACTTTTTCCATCTTGGTGGCACATCAATTAATGCAATGGAACTTGCATCTTTGTGTCAGAAGAATGGGTTTCAAATCCGAGTTTCAACCATTCTGGCGAATCCTGAGCTAGACAAAATGTCCTCGGCAATTGATAATCATCATGACCAAGGGGAATGGCTTGTCAGCTCGATAAACTCCGTACAAGGTGTCAAGGAAGACCTAATCAACGCTAACCTTATACCCTCGCACGGCGTTGACGTTTTCCCTAGCACTGAATTCCAGAGATGGAATTTACAGCAGCCCTGCGACCACCTCTCTATCCAACTACCGGCGGCAGTAGATATCACACGCTTACAGGCTGCCTGGCAGGAAGTTGTGAACAGACATTCAGCGCTACGTACGGAATTCCTGTCCTGGAAGGATCACACATTTCAAGTTGTCCAGCATCATGTTCAGCTCTCATTGGAACGAATTGACGTCGATGACGATCTCTCATGCGCTATTGAGAGCCTCACGCATGAGCCATCACGCCAGTACCCATGCCTTGGCGCACGGCCATTCCATCTCACTCTGATATCGACGCGTGAACATCGAACCCTCTTGGTCCGTATCAGCCATGCGCAATATGACGGAATTTCATTGAAGATTCTTTACCGCGACTTGATGGCTGCTTATTCTGGGAGGCATTTGGCTCAAGGGACAGACTTCCCTGACTACATGAGGGTCCGTTGTGCTCAAAACGGGCCAAAAGCGTTTGACTACTGGCGAAAGGTACTTGACGGGGCCACGATGCCAACATTGTGGCAACCCCGCCCAGATTCACCGGGCTCTCTATCTCTCCACATGCAAGACGTTCAGCTCCCCCTGCCCCCCACCGGGATTACTCAGGCAACCTTACTCATGTCCTCCTGGGCCTGGGTCCTGGCGAGCATCACCGGCCAACAGGATGTCATCTTCGGGTATGTATGCGGCGGCCGAGACGTTCCATTGGATGGAGCAAATGACTTTGTTGGCTCAGCTGTTACTACGGTACCCTTGCGCCTCGTCATTCAGCATTCTTGGTCTATCGCCGATTTCCTCTGGGCGGTTCAGATGCAACGCATATCGAACGCTCAATATGAAGTCGTCGATTTTGAGGACATTGTTTCTCAAAGCACATCATGGCCTACGGGCACTCAGCTTCATAGCGTATTTTCCTATGAAGATTTCGGTGCTAGTTCCGATATCCTGCTTGAAGAGACCCGCTGTCCTTCCCGTTTCCATTTCCAAAAAGCCCCCACAGTACCTTACGCCTTGATTGCTCCTCAGGAGAATTCCACCGGGGTTCGGATCGCCGGTCGGACAGACTTCCTTTCCCAGGATGAAGCGGTGAGGCTTTGTGAAATGCTCAGCTCCACCGCAATCAACTTTGCGGAAAATCCCGACGGGGCCTTACCTTGGAGTGGTTAGAGGCTCCACAGCTAAGCAAGGGGGAGATTCGATCGATCTTGTGGAATTTCTGACAACAGGCGTCTCTTCTTTTATTTTTCGTTTAATTTTAGTTTAATCTTAGTTTATTTCTACTTTTTAATTTATTATATATAACGTAATCGGTAAGCGACCTCGGAGCTGCGCATGGAAACTAGTTGCGCAGCCCAAAACACATAGTAAATGCGATATTTTATCACATGGTATCTCGACAGCCACGCTGGTTCTGGCTTCATTGCTTGTTGATAGCTGTTGATAAGGCTTATAAACTCTATCGGTTAACCTTAGAACCTTCAGTGAACTGAAACCCTACCTAGGTATATTGTGGTTGTATGGTAAATTCCCGTGCCCTGAGGTAGAAAAATATATCTCCGTTTCGACACCATAGATTCCTGTTCCTATATCTTTTGAGCCGCAAGGGACATAGATTCAAGCCAATACACCACATAGTATGAGACCCCATGACTCGAACCCATGCATTTCACACAATTGCGTGCCTTTTTGTAGATACCTCCTAGTCCATACCTATTTAGTATGTAGTGTTCCAGAATTCTCATGCCTTAGCCCCTTACCTTCGTTGAGGAACGTTCTGGCTCGGTGATGGGTCCAGAGCTACGACTTGAGATCCCCATCATCTATTGAATCTATTCCTCGCTAGTGTATGATCTCCCAATTTAATGCCTGATAACCTTCTAGATTCACCCTGACATGAGGGCTGCATTTCCGTAATGTGACTTATCTCGGCGGTAGACCCATATTTGCGCGACGAAGATCAACGGAGAATTTCCCTTATATGTTCATGTTCGTCTCTACCATTCGTATGCCCTCAAATCGTTATACACCAAGATATACAAACGAAGTGCTGTGCTGGCGATTTCCTCAGCAATGATTGATGTCAAACTCCCCCTCGAAAAGGAGACTAGGTCGCCTTATTTAGAACAATCATTGCATTCTTGGATAAAAGTGCAAAAGTGTTCTGAGGAAACTTCTGTTTTTCTAGACGGCGAGAATTTAGACATTCCAAGTGTTGTCGCTGTTGCCAGGTAGGCTCAGGCTCCAGTCATGGTGAAAAATTGGACTAATACGCTCCTACCCAGACATCACGGGAAAGCCACCGTCAATTTAGACGGCAATATTGTCGACCGAGTCAATTCCAGTGTAAAATGGCTTCGAGAGTACCTCGCAAAAGGCTATGATGTCTACGGTTTGTCAACGTCCCAAAGTTACACATCAGGATTGTAGCTCATCTTATTTAGGTGTTACCACCGGGTTTGGCGGCAGTGCTGATTCGCGCACTCTGGATTTCCACGGCCTCCAGGCTGCTCTGCTGCAGTTAACCCAAACGGGGGTTTTGACTGAGTCCGACTTCGCCCCTGAGAAAGCCAACTACGATATCGGATTCCACAGCATGCCAGTCACCTGGGTGCGAGCCACGGTCCTTGTTCGTTGCAATCACCTGCTTCGGGGACACTCTGGCGTGAGGTTTGAGATTATCGAGAATCTATTGAAGCTACTGGACCTTGGAATGACTCCAGTTATTCCATTACGAGGATCTATTTCTGCCTCCGGAGACCTGATGCCGTTGGCCTACATTGCTGGTATCCTCGAAGGCAATCCCGATATCAAAGTGCATTGGGATAAGGACGCCAAAGGAGCTCCGACTGTCATCTCTGCACCAGAAGCTTTGAATATTGCGAAGCTTGATCCGATAATTTTGGGACCTAAAGAAGGCTTGGGCCTGCTCAACGGAGCGGCAGCGTCTGCAGCAGTGGCAAGTCTGGCGGTGTACGACACCAATCAGCTCGCTACCCTCTCTCAAGTAATTGTCGGAATGTCCTGTGAAGCGCTCCTAGGCAATGCCGAAAATTACCACCACTTTGTTGCTGCTATCCGGCCGCACAGTGGTCAGCTAGAGGTCGCTCGCAACATTCGAAACTTTGTGCGGGGCTCTTCCCTTCTGGAAACGTCTGAAACCAAAGATCGCACCCGTGCCGGTTTATTCCAGGACCGCTATGCGATTCGTGGTGCATCTCAGTGGCTTGGTCCTGGGCTCGAGGATCTTCTGCTCAGTATCAAACAGCTCAGTGTTGAGTTGAACTCTACCCAGGATAACCCTGTGATCGATACAGCGTCAGGAGAAGTCTACTCTGGATGCAATTTCCAGGCTGCCTCTGTCACAACAGCGACCGAAAAGACGCGTCTAGCGCTACAAATGATGGGCAAGATGCTGTTCAGCGTTTCTTCCGAGCTCATCAACCCTGATCTGAACAGAGGACTACCTCCCAACCTCACGGCCGATGACCCGAATCTCTCCTTCACTATGAAGGGAGTTGACATCAATATGGCAGCGTACATGTCGGAGCTCGCCTTTTTGGCAAACCCAGTTTCATCGCATGTCCAATCAGCCGAGATGAATAATCAGCCAATCAACTCGCTCGCCCTGATCTCTTCAAGGTATACTATGCAGGCGGTGGAGACTTTATCCTTGATGTGCGCCGCTCACCTTTACGTTGTCTGCCAAGCTCTTGACCTTCGAGTCCTCAGTGTCCAATTCCTGGACACCCTGGACATGGAACTGGACAAGATCACTCGCGATGTCTGCGATCAGCTAGCCAATGAGCAGCTAGATTCCTTGGTGGCATCCTTGTCAAACGCAGCACGCAGTTCCTGGTCTGCCTCCGCACGGGAAAACCTCCAGCGCCGTGCCCAGCTCCTTGCGAACGAAGTGGCAAATCCACTAATAGACTTCTTGCAAAAACATGGCTCAAGTTCTTCTCAGTACCCTGAGCGCCTTTCAACAGTTGCTGAAGTCAAGGCCCGTGTTGGCGCCGTGTGTGAGACCCTATATGCAACAATGCGAACAGCAGCCTGCTCGGACCCTCAAACCGAGAAGTATCTTGGAGACGCGTCTAAACTACTCTATCACTTTGTTCGACGCGAGCTAGAAGTCCCCTTCCACACGGGACGGGTTGAACACCCAACGGTGAAGGAAGGATTCAAGCTGAACCGCGGACGCAAAACAGTCGGGTCCTGGATTTCTATCATCTATCAAGCCATTCGTGGCGGTCAGGTTGCGACCACACTGACACAATTGGCGGATTGCTTTCACCATTGCCGGGACACAAAAGTGGTGGAGTGAGTGACTAGAGGCACATGGGAACCCACCTTAAAGCGCAATGCCTTAGAATGTTTTCCTATATGCTAGTTTGTTAATTTAACTCCCCAGATAAATTTGGACTTTAGCTCTGGCCTTCGACTCCATAGCCTATTTACTGTGGTACCTGACCCAAATGTGTTTCAATGGCCTGGACTTCCCAGTGGTAGCTACAGAGAGTAGTAGTACCTCATTCCTAGGCTTTTACTTTAGGCGGCCGGTAAGGTGCTGTCAATTTGCTATTGCCCATTCGGTGGAGTACATTCCAGCCTCGAAGAATAGTTACAGTATCCAAGATTTTTATCACTCTAAGGATCTATAGAATAATATACAATGTCCCTGCATTCTTTCTACGCACCCTTGCATCCTTTCCGATGGCCAGACGGACAGAATAAGGAGTTCCATCACCACATACCTTTCCTTGGCCACGAACCAAATACACCTGTCTCAAAAGAGGTGCAGTTAGGTGGATTTTATACTTTCCAGCCCACTTTCCCTTGCATGTCATATATTCAGCTGCACGAGACTTGTTAGTTCAATGCACGCATACAAATGGAACCTGTGAGCTATTGGTACTAGCTCAACTGATAGTGCCCAACTATGCAGGCGGTGCGGGTGTGGAGCTGTGTGGTATGTTCACGCACAAAGACTCCTAATTCCCTGCTCGCCAGTCAAGGTTTTCATACCCATCCATCACCCTGGAGTATATTGTGTCTTCCAAAGAAATGTCGCTCATTCATGTTAGCCTTCTACTGGTGCTCGCCGTGGTGGTCTGGTGCAATGGGTACCTGACCAAAACACTCAACACAATCATATCAGCACCTATCAACGTAAGTCTTTTGCTGCTATTGTGCATAACGATAATTGACAGCCATCTGGTAGGCCTATCTATGCTGGAAAAACCCGGTCAAATCGCTGAACAAATCCAAAAATATACCAACTTGCCCATTCCAGCTTCCAAATGGCCAAGGGAACGTCAAATTTGCGGAGGGCCGAGCTTACTCCCGCAAATGGGCGAGTAGTTTCGGCCAGATATATCGTATCTGGGCTGGTACTACACCTGAAGTGTATGTTTCACAAGGTCCCCCTAAATTGCAGCGAACAGAGAGAGCTGACAGCTTGGAGGGTCCTTACCCGTCAAGAGCATATGCCCATAGTATTCAAAGACTCCCACCTACATGCCAAGTCCGTCAATTTTGACGCTGGCTGGCTTTTTGGTGAACTTGTAGGCAAAGCTGTGGGCCTTCTTAGTGGGCAAGATTGGAACCGGGTGCGAGACGTCTTTGCGCCCAGTTTCCATCGAACCAAAGTCGACGAGTTTCTACCCGTCATGCAACGACGTGTCAAACAATGCCTTGATGAGCTGCACACGTCACCTAAAGTCCACGCGGATGGGACTTTGACAATCAGTCCGGCTGATGATCTACGACTGTTGTCATTTTGGGTGCTCTGTGATATCCTGTACGGAGACATGACGCCAGGCATGGAGGCCAACATGCTTGAGATCGTCAGTGAGAGGGAGCGGGTCTGGGCAAACGTTACTGCCGGAGGGCTCTCCCGCCTTTCCATCGGACGATACTTGCCAACTTCTTCAAAACGAACACTCAAGCTCTTCCGCGCGCACTGGTACCAATTCAACCGACAGGCTTGCAGTCGTGCTCGCCGTGAACTAAATGGAATACCGCCAGTCTGCGCCTATTATGATGCGGTGGAGCGCGAGGAACTCACAGAGA
This sequence comes from Penicillium chrysogenum, assembly GCF_028827035.1. NCBI lineage: Eukaryota > Fungi > Ascomycota > Eurotiomycetes > Eurotiales > Aspergillaceae > Penicillium > Penicillium chrysogenum. Next base: position 6,183,132 of record NW_026622750.1, on the reverse strand, counting down.
GAGAAATGCTCGATACAATGGATGAAATCCTGTTCGCCAACCTCGATGTAACGATTGGCAGTCTCTCTTGGGTGCTGATATTCATGGCCACGCATCCTAAGATTCAAGATCAGCTACGGGAAGAGATAGGCAATAACTCCTCTCAGGAGTCTCCCACACTTTGGGACCAGTACATCTCCGGGTCATCTACGCTCTTGATGGCGTGTCTTCTCGAATCCGCTCGTCTACGTCCAATTGCCTCATTCTCTGGCGCGCAAAGTCCACCGACGGATCGCGAAGTGGGCTCGTACGTTATACCTGGAGGCATGAATGTCACAGTGGATATTCACGGGTTGAACACTGACGATCCCTCTTGGGGAGACGACCGCGATCAGTTCAATCCACGTCGGTTCCTTGATGCCAAAAGTCACTCCTTATTCCGATACCGGCTGTGGCGATTTGGGTTTGGTCCGCGGCAATGCCTCGGAAAATACCTCGCCGACCTGTTTCTAAAGACCCTCTTGGCCCATATTGTTGAGAATTACCGCATCGAGATGAAAGATGCCTCGCCTGTATCTTTGGATGATCTGAAGGGGAACTCAGCCGGGTGGATCAATCTAGCTGCGGAGGATGTCGTCTGGGTGCCAATTAAGTAAGTCTGACGAGTCTGAACAATGCATAAGACTGTTCGTTATGCGTATCCCCTGTAAATCTCAACGTTTCATTGTGCAATTTCGTGATGTAAAACTGTTGGATGCCTGCGGCATCACCATGTGATAGAACCTACATGTATGATAGCTCTGTCTCCTTTCCTTCTCTTCCTTCTCTCCTCGTGTGAGACAGTCAATCCACGCAGTGTTTTCTCCATTCCATTTTTCATCTGGATTGCGTCTCCATTAAAAACCACATATCTAAGTAACCTTGGCACAATGTTTAAAACTCCGTTACTGCTATGAAGCAATGGAAGTAAAATAGGTGGGTCGCGGGCAGATATAATATTTATAACAAATAGCTGAACTGCTTCCCTGCTACCTCAGGAATTCGTCTTCTTCTCCCACTTTGAGCCAAGAGACTGCTCCAAGCCCTTGAAGTCGTTCACCCGGTGCTCTCCCTTCGCAGGAACGTTGACGGGGACATATTCCTTATGAGACAATATAGCCTCAACAGCAATGGGAAACTCCTCGTAGGCAGAGGACTGGCAATCGTGCCCAAGAATCCACGTTGGCCGTGGAGTCTTCATCAGGTCCGGGTTCTTTTTTATTGCGTCCCAATCTGGCTGGTGCCATGAATCGTGGTTCTCCTTGCCACCGGTTTGGATCAGAGTGGCTCGTTGGTACCTGTCCAAAAAAATCAGTAACGTACACAGCACGATACTCATAACGATGGATGTAGCAACCTGATCTTTTCCGCAACCCGTAACCCGAGGGGCACGTTCTTTTTCCCTGCAAGCTCCAGACAAATTGCCAACACAGCCGCATCTTCAATAGCCTGACTTGCGCCTTGGCCAGCCATAGGAAGATAAGGATGGGCAGCATCTCCTACCAAGAGAACTCGCCCTGCGGGGGATAGCCATGTCTCAAGGGGAGACCTCGTGAGGAGGGGGAAATTGATCGCCTTGCCGGGCGGTGTCCGTTTGATTATTGGGGCAATCCGGTCCCAGCAAGGCCAGTCCTTGATCTGGTCAAGCACATCCTGTACATTAGCCGGAGCTGTCCAGGACTCGCGAGCGTTGCCCTTGGGGTCCGGATGGGTAAAGATCCACATCACAGCCTTGCCTAGCTTCACAGTGCACATGGTGAACTCGCAACCCTTGCCCACGAATGCTAACGCCTGGTCAGTTTTTCCCGCACCGGCAAGCAACCAGTTTGCCTCGGCATCTGAAGCTATCTCATCGGCGTCGAAGTATGCCCGGAATGCTGCATATCCCGAACTCACGGGCGACGGATCCTTGCCCGTCACGAATCCTCGAGCTTTGCTATGCACACCATCGCTAGCGATTACACAATCGGCCCACACCTTCTGGTCATTGACCACCACGCCGGCCCCCTCGTCTGTCTCGAAATATTCCGAGACTCGCGCACCGAACCGGACTTCAATCCCAAGTTCCTGCGTATGCTGATACAAAATACTCGCCAGGTCACACCGGTTCAAAAAGAACCCATCGCCCTTTCGGAATCCAGACATCGCATTTGTAACAATGAAAGTCCCCGCATAGTCGTGTATGTCAACCGCTCGGACATGGCTGACCTGGGCCTCGAGCTGTCTGTGAATATGCCCATTTGTCCCCCATTTGGAGACTATACGAGCCGCGTTGGTTCCGATTCCAATGCAATCGCCTTCTTCCTGATTAGATGCATTTTATCACGTTTTCCAGGTTAATATATCCCAGGATCGACATACCTTGAGCTCGTGGTGAGGAGGCCTTTTCGATGATTGTCACCGAATGACCTTTGCGGTAGCATTCAATGGCTGCAGCTAATCCTCCTATTCCTAATCCGACAACAATAACTTTTATTCCACTAGATCGAGGCTCAGCAACAGCGTCTGGGCCGCGTACCAATGATACAGTCATGATGAAGTTTAACGAGCTTGAAATATTCTTCGGGGTAGAATTAGAGGGCGGATTTTCGAATGATTTGGATGTGTAAATCCAAGCCCACCAAGGCACGCTAACAATATGCAAGGGTTAGCGGCTTGCATATACATACTGTGGAAAATGGTTACTTGCTATTTAGTGAACTTAATCCCGATCCTCAATGCACTTTTAGGCAGAGATTAGTCCCATGGATATGATAAGTCCGCCTTCATCCTGTATGCTGGTTGTAAAAATAGTAGTGCATCACACCGCCACTTCTACAGGGTTCTTTGATATGGCCGACTCGGAACAAACTGTAGTAAACTAAATAAAATGCAGCAGACCAAGTTACCATAATAAGATGCAGTCCATGTTACGTAGATTGCGACATGACTCCAGTTCATTCGAGATGGTCGCGATAACGAAGCGTGATCCCATATGGAACTGAACCCTCGGTAGGTGACTCTCGGGCTAATCCCTCATTTCCTGCCAAGTCTCTCTTCCCATTACCATACTCTTTAAGTACATTAATTCTCTGCTTGTCGCTTCTGCTTTCTTCCCGGAAAAAGGGTCCCTGTACTTGCCATCGATATGGACATCAAATCGGATCCAGAGACGAAGGCTTAGCTCTAAGCCAACTCTTGGGGAGATGCCTTCTTCCGAATATCCTTCCATCCCATCCCGGGAACAAATAGGATACAGCATGCTCCAAGTGCAGCGGTCATGTAGAAGACATGATCCACGCTCTGATAGTAGGCTTTTAAAACAGCAATCAGATCTTGACCAGATACGACGTTCCGAATACCAGTCGCACCGCTGTTTATAATGGTTTGAGGATCGGAACCAGGCGCGTATTTGGGCACCAGAGTCTTCAGCCCACTTGAAAAGATTAAGTCCGCAATTGTAAGCCACACTGCACCCGATAGTGTCTGAGCAAACATGAGTACAGACATGGAAACGGGTATTTGACTAGGCGGGAGTGTGTTTTGGATCGCGATGATAGGCTATTGCGTCAAAAGGACAATATTAGCTCGATACAGAACGTGTTTTGGGCAGCGGGGGATGAGGTACCAATTGAAAGCCTGCACCTCTGCCAACTCCAACTAAGATTTGATGCCCGACCCATTTTGCTGTGGATGTATATGGATTCCATGTTGACATCAAACCGTTGCCGATAGAGGTAGCCACTGCGCAGAAAATGCCCCATGGCCAATAGTATCCAAGCTTTCCAACTAAACCATAACTCAGCATCAACTCATTACTTACAAGCAAGAGGTAGGGGTGGAATAAAAAGGTAGGACTCACTTAAAACCCCGGACAAGATTGCGAACACCAACTGCGAAAGGATACTGGGCAGCATATAGACTCCGCTCATCATGGGAGAGTCATCCTTGATAGCCTGGAAATAAATTGGAAGATAATACGACTCAGAGACGGTCATACCAAAGAGGCTCATTAACATTAGACAGCTTGACCAAACAGTTACCTTGGAGATCATCGAAAGAGGAATCATAGCATTATGTCCTTTGTGATACTCCCAAAGTAGGAAAATTATGAATGCACCGCCAGCGCCGCAGAAAAGCCCGACCACAGTCGCACTATTCCAGCCATATTGGCTTCCGCCGTAATCAAGCGCAAGGAGAAGTTGGATGGAAGCTGGAGCGAATAAAATGAAACCAACGAGGTCAAGCTCGTGGAGAATGGTCCGGCCTGCAGATTCGCGAGGTAATTCAGTAGCATGGTCGGGTATATGGAGAAAGACTGTGAGCAATACAGCAATAACTCCAATAGGTATATTGATATAAAAGCCTGTTGTGGAGTATGGTTGGTCAACTCTTGCTTTCTAAGATGGGCTTCCAGGGGAATTACACCATCTCCAAGTTGTATACTCCGTCAATGCACCTCCAAGTAAGGGACCTATAACATGACCCAATTGAGAGACTATTGTATCGAGTTCAGTTCATGATCAAGCGGCTCATAGAGTATTAGTACTGACTGCCCATCATGGCCCCGACGAGCGCTGTATAGGGGTATTAGCAACTTCATCTAATTCCATCGGGATCATGTGCGTACGGGGCGACTTTTGCGAAGGAACAGAAGTTGAAATTATAGTCAAGGCACCACTGTTCAATCCAGCTGACCCTAGACCAGCTACTGCCCGAGCGATAATCAACATCTTGGAAGAAGTTGCTATCCCACAGAGCAGTGAGGCCAACCCAAAAATGAAGAGGAAGCCGAGATATGTCCACTAGAAGATATTATTTGACTCAGCATGCTTTCCACTGACCTAGAAAGGGATGGACGAATTAAATACCTTTGAGCTAAAATGGGTGTATATCTTGCCGCATAGAGGTTGAAGGCAGGCCCTGATCATCTATGAGTATACTTCCCACTCTGAAGGAAAAATAGGGTTCATTATACCCAGATATCTGATATGCACTACCATACCATCCCAGGTCTTCTAGGGAGTGAAATTGCGAAGTAATAGATGGAATTGCCTGCATATTATGTTAACGAAGCACCCCAAATAGCTCACGAATGGCACTCACTGTGACAATAATTGTCAAATCAAGTAAAGTCAGGAAGTTGACTAGGGTCACAGCACTAACTAGCATGACAAGCTTGATTCCCTTGAGATGTTGAATTTCTTCAATTCCCCTCGGGTCTGGTTTCTGTTCAGTCATCTCGATCTCGATTGAATTCCCAACGGAAACACATGGTGAGGGTAACTTAGAATCTTCTCCTTTTAGGTGCCCACTTGGTTCAAAACTGCGCCGAGTTTTATGCTCCATTGTAGTTGGAATATGGTATGAGGGTGAGCGGAATGAGTATAGACGACGAGAAGGACACTAGGAACGAGCAGACACCTGGAAGGAATTAAAGGACAATTCACGATTTTGCTGAAATTCGCCCCTTAAGTGGACAGCTTCCGGCCCTCTAGGAATTCGTTATCCCTTGATTTAGTCCATGTCCTATTTACCATGCTTGTCGGTGTCTTCCAATATCTCGCCAAGGCTTTTTCAATGATTGCAAGCGAGCATGAGGGCAGGATCTTACTAGCAATCTAGGCCGTCAACAACCAAGATCGCCTGTTTAGGCCTACCCCGAGCACTGAAATAGAATGGTATATTGAGTATGATATCCCGATTTGATATGTGTAATTCCAAGAGAAACATTCCTACATTCCAAATACATATCATATATTAATTACTGTGGAGTACTAACACAGTAGGTCTAATAGTTATATATCTGTTACTATCCACATATAGTTAAATTGTTATGAATAAGTATCCTATACTGGCATAACAAGTACAAGGTATATTTCCTGCCCAGGTGGGCCTATCCGTATAGTACTAATTTTCGTTAGCACTGGAGGAACCGACCTGCCCAAGGTTAAAAGGGGCGCTAAGGGGTGTAACACTTTCAATCAGTCAATCACAATGGAGTATATAGATGTATTTCAGAATATAAAAGAAGAGTTCTTGTTGATATGCATGGTATGTCTTTATCCCTTTGTGCAGACTGAGCCTTTTGCTTTGTCAGTTTGATATGTCAGTTTGCCATTCCTTTGTTAGTACAGGCTTCATATACAGCCTGCTTTTCCATAGATTCATAGCATGGATCTTCTTCCCGATTTTCCCTCCATGCTAATTCTCACTAGTAGTCCTCCTTCGTAGCCTCAACAGTTCTCAATACTACGTATCAGACTATGTAGGATATGGCCTTCACTAGGCTAGGCCCCAAACGGGAACTGTAGTTTTTCTCTAGGAAATGAACCACAAATGATCTCAGGATACGCATCTGACTAATCAATCAATCACAAAATTCATGGATAAGCTGGACTGAAGAACATTGATGAGGACAAGATCCACATTTCTTTCTGTTACGACACTAGCCAGGTCAACTAGTTGAGGGCGGCTGGGCCAGAACCCCGCAACAAACAGATGCGCCCGAGCAGGATCCACACCGCCTACCATCTTTGGATAGCAGCAAGATTAGGTAAGTCAGGCACTATTCCAAGGTTCCAAGGTTCCAAGGTTCCAAGGTTCCAAGGTTCCAACCTGTCAAACTGGGGTATGGCCTCCATTTAGGCTATACACATTAACCGTGGTTTTTGTGTTGGTCGAGTGGAATAATGCCGTATTTTATTCCAACACAACCAACCAAGGTTCCAAGCGTTCCAAGGTTCCGGGGTTTGTATATAACGGCCCCTCGGCTCCTTCTTTGCTTCTTAGCCGTGTGAAATCTGCTGCCTTTGGCCCCCAGCCCTTCATCTGAGACCGTTTGAAAGTGTTCGAGGTCAGGTGACCTCGTTTGCTCCTGCATATATACGAGTTAGTCTCATCTGTAGATAGTTTCTTTCTTCCTCACGTAACTATCACGTTTTCCAGAAGACCCTACATTTCCACTGTAGTGTCTCTCTATCAGAAAGCCACTTTTACGTGATGTCGCGATATTCAGAGACAGTAAGCCGAATCGATGAGTCACCCGCACGGGTCTCCCAGGATCATGATCGCAATATCGACGCGCACAATGAGCTCGAGAGAATACAGCGCCCCAAGGAAGCTCCATTGATCACGGCAGATGAGGATACAGAGAAAGCCAGCCAGTCCCCGGACAAATCGCGGACCAGTGACTGGTATGTCTGGGAGGCCCTGGCAGTCGGGCTATCAGCTGCTATTCTCATCGCTTTGGTCGTCATTCTTACTGTGTACAATGAGCAGCGTGAACCTCGGTGGAGGTACATGTCCCTCAACTCGCTTATTTCCTGGTTAAGTACCGTCTCAAAAGGGCTCATACTGTTCTCTCTAAACGAGACGTTGGGACAAATGAAATGGATATGGTTTAAGCAGAAATCGCGACCGATGGCGGATATGCAAGAGTTCGACACCGCAAGTCGGGGCCCCTATGGGGCGCTGCTACTGATATGGAGACTACGCGCTAGGTTAGTAACGTATAATTAACTCAGCGACAATTAACTGACAGAGTGCGTGCGTAGACATTTTGCGACCTTGGGCTGCTTAGCAGTGATCTTGGCCCTTGGGTTCGACCCCTTCACCCAGAACCTGATACACCATGAACAGAAAATGGTCTTAGACCCAACACAAAGCGTCCAGGTGGGAAATGCAACAACATATAGCCGATCTGGTTCCAGGGCTTCCAATGGTATATCCAAATGGCAGTAAATTGTCTGCAACCTCAGCTAACATCATGAACCAGTGATGGGTGTTGACCCTGCCCTCAAGTCAAATGTGTACGAATCATTTTTCAATCGTAATCGCCAAAAACCATGGGCGATTCCCCAGTACTTCTGCAGCTCTGGAAATTGCACGTGGGATGCTATCACGTCATTAGAAGCTCGCGCCCTGTGCGCTAATATTACCGAACACCTTGAGAAGTCTTGCAGAAAGACGACCGAAAACGTGGATGGCGAAGTAACCGAATGCAACATTAGCCTACCGAATAGCAATATATCGGCATATTTGATGGAGGTCGAAGAAGAAGTGGCGGGGTTTTATGCATTTATTTCCGGGGCCGTCAAACCGGAGGAAGCGTTGGTGTACACCAATGCAACAATGACTCCAATACAATTCATTACTCCCCGAGTGGCAAATATCTCTGACATTGTGAATATAGAAGATGACTTGATGTTACTCGATAATATTGACATGTGGGAAGCAACGGAGTGCGTCATCGAGCCTTTTGTACGCAGCGCTCGACCCAAAGTTCACGACAATGTCTTCACAGATGAAACACTGGGGATCTGGAACGATGCAATCTTCATTGAGGGAAACCACAGTTTCTTGCCAGAACGGAGGTTCTATCCCCCATGGGGTGTTGATATGGGAATGCAGCCAAACACACCACATATAATGAGCTGGGTAGCGCAGGACGCCATTGATAAATTTATATACAGCATTCTATCTGGTTATCTTTGGTTCGCCGGCCCAGTTGCAGGATATAATGATACCCAGAATCACTTTGGGTACGCATCCAGAGATATCCTACAGGCCCTGGGCGAGGGAGACATTGTTGGATGTGGTATGGAGTCAACGACCCGGTTGAGCTGCAGTATGCATAACATCGCGGCGGCAATCTCAAAGACCTTCCGTGATTCTGCGTACCTTGACGCCGGGTCAGACTACCGAAAAGCGGATATGGCAGCTGGCCATGCTTTCTCCAGCACAACATGCATCGTGGTTCATTGGCAATGGATTGCATTGCCTGTAGTGGTTTGGGTGCTGGGAGCGATCATGTTAGTAGGCTCCATATGGAAGACCCATCTTACCCGGGTGCCCAAGTGGAGAAATGACCCATTGCCATTACTCTTTCTCTATGAAGGCAGGAGCGAAGAAGGGCAGTGGAGCGAGAATACACCACAAAGTGAGGTGAAGAAACTGTCGGTGAAGCTGTATGAGAGCAACAAGCACATGGTCCTAGGGCATGCTTCCTGAAAGATCTGTATGCTATTGAGCTGGCCATGGAGTGATGCTATGAAGCTGTCTTTTTCCTACCATTCTTTTTACTTTCCAAACCATATTGTCTTCGTCGAACTAAGCCTTTTGCTTAGTTTGCCTAGCTTGTCTAGTTTGCCCTTCTCTTTGTTCATGGAGGCTTCATATATTCAAGACAATCAATGAGAGGAACAAGCGCCGGAGAGTGTTATATTTAGCCGTCGGCTTGTTTGTATAATTTCGAATCACTGTGCGCTTCTCCATAGAGGCTAATATAAGTATGGGGGTATCTGCGTTCTACTATTCAGTGTATCCTCCTGGGTCTTTGAATATCTGCGACAAACTGCCGGGGCAACCTTCCCATCCAATCATTTGCTGCCGTGCCAAATGGCCTCAGGTGGAGATGCAACAATGTACGGAGAAATCTTGAGCACTAAAAGTAGTAATTAGAGTGCTCGGTTTTATTTGTGGAGTAAGGGTAGATGGTCCTCTAATATATGTTTTTGACTTCGTTTAAAAGATATAGCTTTAACGACTTGTTGGTACACAAAACCGGCCATCTATCGCCGGAGACTAATCAACCATCCTCCGTCACAAGATCTGTAGCATGGTTGGCGAGAAGTGAAGTTATTCTGAGATCGAATTTATACAAAACCTCAGTTGCGGATAAGGTTGTTGGTCGGACGTTTACCTATCCGGGAAACAACGTGCTGGAACGCCGTGTTTTGGACAGCATCAGCCAACCCATAACTAAGGTGACCAGCCGGCAAGGCACAAGAGCAGGGGATGTCGTAAGAGCAAACCCCATCACCCTATATCAAAAAGCCAAAGCAATGTCATGGTCAGTCCAAACACCTCCATATATTTAGTGGACTAGGTCTCTGGGGTCTCACCTCAAGACAATAATCTAATGCTTTGCCACTTCGATCCACATCGGTTGAGAGCTGAGGCACTGTACTGTTGTTTTGAATGGCGGACGTCGCAAACATTCCAACCGATTGTGCGTGGTCTTTCTGAGCGGTACCGTTCACGTTCGATAGCTTATTGGGAATGCGGTAAGGGTTCCCAACGAGAATAACCGACTTGACCAAGCTTAGCGCAGCAGCGTCAAGTTGATCAAGTGCATTGAGAATCAGGGTTGCGCCTTGGGAGTACCCAAAAAGTGCATAGCTCTGACCAGGGCAGTCACGAAGACCTTGATTTATGACATCCAGCACGAATTTCTCACCACTAGTAGTGTTTTGATCAGGACGTGCTGGATATTCGACAGGCTGGCTGACACCACCGGTTGTGTTGGCAAGTATGTCCTTGATCATAGGGTAGAACATGGTGGAGACACCCTGTGGCTCAGCCGTACCACGAGCGTCAATCAATTCTATTTGTATGACAATGATCAGCATCGTGATATGAATAGGATCGAGTTCGATTGGCGATCCACATGAGGTCCTTACTGTAGCTCGCGCATTTTCGAGCCTCTTCGGGAGCAGTGATATTTGCATGAGGCAGCGAAAGAAACTCAGCATGTCCACAACGGCATTCGAACGTCTTCACACGCGTCGCACATGTAGTTTTGTGAAGATAAGCTGGCGAGTTGGCGAAAACCGGGGCCAAAGCGGCAGATAGGACCAGAACGGAGAGTGAGATAAGCTGGAACATGCTCGTTGGTGAGATAATAGGAAGATACTAAACTAATTGAGTCTCGGCGGGTATGCTTGCCAGTATATATAGCATGTCAAATTGCCCTAAAGATAGGAGCAAGAGTATGCAGATAAAGCCCCTAGGTGGGTAGTGGAGACGATTGCCGATCACCTTCGTATTCCTTTCTACATGAAGGCAAAAACTCGAATGAGACCTGGTCCCCTTGAAATTTGAATCATTGGTTCCATCACACATTATTACACCTGAGGATCCTCGGATTCCTTACCGAAATTGATTAAATATACGAATCCCATGTAGAGGGTGGAGATCCATAACGATGTCGTATTCTTCTAGTCGAACTACAATTCGAATTTCAAATTTGCAGTCCCACTTGAATTATCTGCAGCCTTCCAGCCTTCCAGCCCTGCAGGTGGATCTTTGATTAATAACAAGGTTAATATCAATATCATGTCCGTTATGCCCAGGTGGAACAATTTTGATTTTATATTGTGACAGTCTAATACCTCATTACGTCAAGACATATTCGGAACTTAGGCACCGGGCCTTGTACGCTCTGTCAGCGGCGTTTCTCTGTCGCTTTACCAAGACTTCGCTGATGCGGCGCTCTCATCGGAAATCCCGCCATGGCTGTGCGGAATGCAAGACAAGACGGGTCAAGGTACTACCTCACGTCTTTCTACTCAACGACCGACTGCTAATCCCATTAGTGCGACGAAGCCCGACCCTCATGCACAAACTGTAGCAAACGGTCTACTAGTTGCAGTTATGGCTCATCTGCCCCGTACTTGTGGCTGAGCGAGCCATCCGCCCTAGGATCTCCAACATCCCCCCCTCAACTTAGGGCAAGAAGTCGAGTATTTATTCTCGACACCTTGTATCATAAAAACTTCCCAAGCATTGTGCGACCATAACAATACTCGCCGGCCTTCTCCTTCGGGCCTTGATCTAAGCGACCTCGAGCTTATGCTTCAGTGGTCAAGCAAGACCTACTTGGCGCTCTCTCGAAACGAAGCCACCAAAGAAGTCTGGCAATTCCTCGTTCCTGAAGAGGCATTGTCTCATCCATTTCTCATGCTTGGCATATTAGCTGTCTCCGCTATTCACCTAGCAGATGCCAAAGGCGAGAACATGAAAGCAGAATGCATGAAGAAAGCTCTGCTCTATCAGCACCAAGCATTGCTGGTATTTCGGGAGCTTCTCAATGATATCAATCGAGACAATGCCAAAGCAATATTTGCATTCTCAAGTATCCTTGCTATATTCTACTTCGGCTTCCTGCGTCTAGAAAATGTCATTAATCCCTCTTCATGTATGGATAATTTATTCCAGGTGCTGACATTATCAGAGGGCGTGCAAAATGTCCTGAGAATCTGTGGACTTTCAATCCAGGAGAGCAATTTCAGTCCTATTTTCGTGTCGGCCTCGATCGAAATGGAATATCCAATCCCATTACCATATGAAGTTCGATTGGCCGTGGACCGACTCTACACAGCAAACACCGCTTACGGCGTCCAGAATTCGGACCACGATACTGCTGTATACCAAGAGGCTATTATTATGTTGGAGGATGCATTGAATGCAGTTTATCGAGACCAGGTTCTTACCAATGCTGCATGTCGCTGGGCAATAAAGTGCCCTCGGCAATTCTTGCAAAGTTTGCAGGAGCGGGAGCCAATGGCATTAGTCATCCTCTGTGTTTACTGTGTTGTCTTGCACCGTCTAAGGCACATATGGTGCTTTGAGGGGTGGGCTACGGCTATTCTGAAATCAACATTGCCAGTATTGGAACCGCAGTGGAGGCACCTGGCTCATTGGGCAGCGACGGAAATTCTAGGAGAAATACATTTCTGAATATCTGAGTTATTTACCTGGGATCTTTTTCTCGAAAATATCTAACTTATTTAAGAACACTATAACGGGCTTATACTTGAATTTGCAGGTACGATATGCTGTCGTAAAGTCAGGCACGGAAAAGGATAAGGAGATCGCAGGGCTGCGCGCGCGAACCAACGCGTTGTAGGGTGAGCTTTATTTGGTATGGCTTGTTCATAGAGGCGGCACCTTTGACCCACTTTTAGAATCGATGCAACTGAAAAGTTTTGTGTGTAGACTATGTGTTGCTAACTATTGAACCCTCAAGAGAGTCAATGGATCGGTCAAGTCACTACCTCTTGCCCTCACCCACACGTCGACAATTTTCGCCGCGTCTGCATCAAGATCGGAGTCCACCACGAAGTAGAAGTTGTAGAACGAAGTTGCGACACAGGCGTGATTTGGGTAGAGTTTCACTACCTGTCCAACAGAAAGGGGAACGCTAAGTGAATTCGCCCCTTTGTCTTCCCAAGCAACGATGGAATGTTCCTGGCTGATACGCTCCACAATTAAGCACGACTGCGAGTTGGAAGGTGATTGTCGCCAAGAAGATAACTTGGCCCAGCCAGGGTAGCTAGGGCATGGCTCCCTTCCCAGCGCCAATGTCCCGGCCGCAACGAGAGCCTCAGGTTGAGACCTTTCGCCATCGTTGTATACACTGCAGACTTCCGCAAGCACGGAGACCGCAATCTCTTCTTCGGGGGTCTTCAGTTGCATACTCGCTTTGGTTGACAATTGTTGCATGTCAAGAAGCGGGTACACTCCAGCATGCAGCTCCACCTTGACCTTTGCATCTATGTCACTTCCAAACGGAGCACGCAGTATATCTCTTAGAGTCCTTATTTCGGGTCCCACTTCGCCCTTTTGCAGAAGATTCTGCGACGACAATGCTTGTGGAGTCGCTCCCACGCTGATGACGAGCTGCTTTTGTAGGAAAAAGTCCGAGTGGAGTCGGACTGCTTGTTTGCAAGAGTCGATTTCATTAATCAAATGCTTTATTGCTTCCTGAGGGGTGATCCCTGCGTAGCTGAGACTACTATGCGAGTAGACACCGAGGAGCTTGACATGACCTTGTTTTTCGGAATTTGCCAGTTTCTCGAGCAGACCTTGCTTGTTCAAGGCGGCGGGCGGTAGTCCAGCTCTATGATAGCCTGAGTCAACCTTGACGAAAACTGACACCGCAAATTTGGTGATTGCGGAATATTGTGGCAGGTGGTCGACCTGGTCCGGGTGATCGATCATTACCGAAATGCTGCCGCGTCCAATTTCTAGGGCGATCTTCGCCAATCGAACCACTTGCGACGGTACTAGTGGAATGCCATAGAGCACATTGACGCGGCGCCCTTCAGTCTGTAGTTTCTTGAGAAGAGGTACCAAACTTTCTATTTCGAGGACGGTCGATGCAATGAAATTTCCATCAAGGGCCTTGTCCCCAATTTGCATTTCTGCAATTTCGGACGTCTTGATTGATTAGAGCCTTGTAAAGAGTGGTATAAATCACAGGACTTACTTTGTGAGACTTGAAATGAGCCCGAAACCCAACGTCAAGCTCTCTCACTGTTCTAATCATTGTTTCGCAATGCCTTCTGATGATCGCTGCATCGAGGACGAGCGCTGGTTTCGGCACGCCAGCCACATCTTGGCCGATATAGAAGTCTTTCAGTCTCTGCTGAGATGCCATGCTGGATTTCTGCGTGTTGGAGATATTCGTATCATTTAGCAGAGTCATCCGTTATATATTGCCTTCGAATAGAGCTACTGTACCTTGAACCCATTCCTCCGATATGATTGGCTGTTGAACGGCGAGGCAAAATCCACAGGACGGAAGTACGGCAGATCACTCGCTCCCGTGCACCCGATGGGGATGGCTAGCGGGGAAGCCGAAATGGCGAGACGCTTTCATTTGCTTTTGCCTCTCTAAGAAAATACCTCATTTACCTTCGCGGTTGGATGGACTTGGAGAAATTATTCAGAATCCATTGGTCAAGAGCCATCAAATCCGACTTGTTGGAGATGTGTGGGGCACGGTTTCGACCTGGTACTTGCTCCAAGATATTGAGTCCACGAGAACGAGCAATATGGTATGCGATAGTGGGAATCGCTAGTCGTCCTGATCATTGATTCATTTAACAGAAGGTGGAAACGGTTCAAGTTCCGTCAAATATCCATTTTTTATACTGCGCAAAATATCCATGTTCTGACGCAGGATGCTCCTGCACAAATGCCGATTCTCTCTTAGTTTGTTGTTCACAACGGCGTGGTCTATGTCTCTAGAAGATTGGGCATGATTCCCTCGACAGGAAAATCCGTAGAGGGCACTGTAGCTGATCGCACGGTGACATATGCACACTACGCTCTTTTATCATCCAATAGCTCTAGCTGTGATGATTTCGGCAAGGACCAAATCTTCCGCAAAAGATTTTTTCTATTCTCAAAGCTGTAGGAAGGAGATTGGACAGTCTGGTGAGTCACTTTGCGTTTAGACGAATGACATTTTTAGCATAGTCACAATCCTGCAGATCAAAGTGAACATGTTCTCACCAACATGTCTGGATCCAGCACTATAAATGAGGCATATGTCGAGAACATGCCATCCAGATTCATGCCCGTGAGTTTTGTTTGCCCAACGAAGTTTGGCCATAAATTGATAGTCTAGGTACGCACATGCGTTGATGTTCAGGAGTTACCTTTTGGTTCGTGACGTTGAAATTGAGTGCATGGCGGCCTTAAAATAGAAAACTGTTGAATAGACGCTCCAGTAACAAGTCAAAAGAAGTGCAGACTCTTAGTAATATGACGGCTGTTGTTTGACATTGCGCAGTGGCCATGGGATTTTAGGAATAATTTTTGGTCTAACATTATCCACTCATTTTTGACTGGTTACTTGAAGTTTTACAGCAGAACCGATGGTATTCTGGGGATTGTAGAGCGATATAAGAAGAGACGGTTACAATCGTGAAGAAATTGGTGTCTTATTCGAAATTCCCTACTACTTCTCTCCATAAAGACGACAGATTGCTTCTACCGTAGTATTGCCTCCTGACAAAATTACACCAACATCCCATCCCTTCTCTCCTCCTTCCTTTTCTACAATTTGTCGAAACTCCTCATCGAATAGG
The DNA here is from genome assembly GCF_028827035.1 of Penicillium chrysogenum. Classification (NCBI taxonomy): domain Eukaryota; kingdom Fungi; phylum Ascomycota; class Eurotiomycetes; order Eurotiales; family Aspergillaceae; genus Penicillium; species Penicillium chrysogenum. The sequence goes on along the minus strand of NW_026622750.1, from coordinate 6,167,473 downwards.
ATTACTGCAAATGGCACAGCAGCACTTGGCGCGATGAAGACCTTCAGCCTTTCCAGAATAAGCGTCATTGCCTCTTTGGTCTGTTCTTCGGTAACAGCGAAGACCCCTCTAACCTTCTTCTGATCAGATATAACGGTCCAGCTAACTTGCCCAACGGGTGTTCGAAGACCATCCGCAATAGTCAAGGTACTGACTGTAGAGATCCGACTTCCACAAGCGAGACCCCGTCGGCCATCATCGCCGCCCTCGAATGACGGCTCGGCTCCGAAAACATAAGTGGAAGGTTTGCTCGAGAAATAAGTAGCGGTTCCAGCGAGCAAGCCTCCCCCCACCTAGAGGTGTGATAACAGCATTCAGCGTCGAATCACCTCTGAGAGTGGTTTCATCGCCGGAAGCTTTCAGTAAGTCCTCCACTTGCTTTTCAAGCTCCAGCCCCGCGGTCCCTTAACCCAGAATGATATCAGGGTGGTCGTAAGGAGGAACCAGAATAGCACCCGTCTCCTTGATGACCCCTTCGACCATAGCCACGCGTTCTGGCTCGGTTGATCCGCTGAAAAGAACACGAGCGTTGTAAGCACGAGTCCCAGCTATTTTGGATTTGGTGGAGATTGAAGGCATCACGATATGGGCGGGGATGTTCAAGGTGAATGCTGCCAGCGCAAGAGCCTGAGCATGGTTGCCTTTTATTGTCAGAATTTTCCCGGTCGACGATTCAAGTTAGGAGAATGATCCCTTACCAGAACTGTGCGTTGTCACGCCGCGCTTGCGTACCTGATCAATCCCCAATTCAGAACAGAGTCTCAATACGGCATGAAATGCGCCCCTCGCTTTGAAAGCACCAATTCTCTGGAAATTTTCACATTTGAAATAAAGTCAAAAGACTGGCGTCGCAGGCTTCTGCCCTTCAAAGGCCGTACCTTTGATTGCAGATTCCTCCTGGGCCGTAGAAGCAATGCGATCGAGGGTCTTTGATCTAAGTACCGGAGTTTGGTGGATGTATGGGCTGATCAGAGGGTACGCAGCCCTGATTGAATCGGCAGCGAGCGGAGGGCAGGTCTTATGGTCCGCCATAATGTATTCTTATACAGTGGCACACAATGAAGGAGGACAGATATCGGGATTCCCAATGGGGTTGCGTATGGATACAGTGTCGACTCTTATAGAATATGACAACTGAAGCATTAATGAATTGTCCACACCTAGGACGACCCTCAATTGGGGTACACGGTGGAAGTAACCTGATTTATCTCCAGCGGGTGTGGGAGTACCCGGTAGGCGGTTCAAAAAGCTCGTTCCCGCGCACCGCATCGGGAAGGTGGAAATTTGCGCGGGTTCCAGAGTAATCATTCTACGGGCTGGATCGGACTAAGCCGAGCCCGGAAGAGTTGCCAGAACCAGGTTACAGGGTACGATACTAACACACAGGATCTATAGACAGCGCTAAACTGTTTGCCGCTTCAAAAAAGTTTGGAGTCATATCCGACAAAACGTCATCTCCACTCGCGTTGGGGAATTACTCCAAACACTTACCCCGACGAAGAAAGGCACTGCACGTGAGGATGGAATCCTCACATACTTGAACTTTAGAGAGCAATTGAGGTTCTTGATTAAATGACCAACATTTAATTTTCTTGATATTACATACATCGGAACGTCAACATGTCACTACTTGGTGACGAAATTCTCCAACAGCCACTCAGAGTAGCTTGTATCCAAATAGCAAGTGGTGAGAGCAAGTTCTTCTCTCGTTGTTGCCATAAAACTAACCTGCTGGTCCAGGTCCCAACAAAGCTGATAATATTGCTAAGGCGAGAGAGAAAATCTTGCAAGCGGTAGCCGCAGGCGCTGCTCTTGTTGTTCTTCCGGAATGTTTCAACTCGCCATATTGCACAGCAAAGTTTCACGAGTATGCTGAGCCGTTGTCATCATCCCCCGACCCCACTGAGGCACCTACCTTTGCTGCATTGGCGCAGGTGGCCCAGGATGCTGGCGTTTTTCTCATAGGGGGAGTATTCCAGAGTGTGACCAGGCCGGCAAAATCTATAATACCTGCACGGTATACTCTCCTCGAGGGAAATTGCTCGCATCTTATCGCAAGATGCATCTATTTGACGTCGACATTCCTGGTGGCATGTCATTTCATGAATCAGATACCTTATCCCCAGGAAACGAAATTATCGTTGTGGATTTGGACGGGTATGGAAAAATCGGCATCGGAATATGCTATGACATGCGATTCGCAGAACTGAGTACGATTGCAGCCCGGAAGGGTGCCTTCGCACTAGTTTTCCCCTCCGCATTTAACACAACCACTGGACCACTTCATTGGGAACTTCTTGGTCGGTCTCGGGCAGTCGATAATCAGGTCTACAGTGTGCTATGCTCGCAATCGAGGGCACCACCACCTTCATACCCTGCCTGGGGGTATAGCATGGTCAGCGATCCGATGGGTCGAATTGTTGCCGGGACCAAGGAAAGCGAAGATATCATATATGCGGTATTGGACCCTAGTGTTATCAAGGAGTCCCGCCAGGCGATTCCTATTAGCTACCAGAGGAGATATGACGTGTACCCAGATATCGGGAAGCTCGTTTGAACTGCATGTAAAATCAGGATCGAGCTTGAATTGATCTAGTCATTTGCGTACCCAGTGTCAGCAGAAATTAGAGCGAGTAAATGGTTCAAAGTAGTTGAGTAAGGATACCAGGTATGACAGTAAGCCGATACAGTATGGCATTGTATGCAAGGATAGGGCTATTGTACCAAGGTCCTAATCTAATGGCTATCAAGTGGTAACTGATTAAAATCCAAATGTTAAGATGAATCCCTATTATATATAGTGGCTCCTATACTAAACTCGCGGTTATAATCTTTTGTCTAACTTTGAAAATTGCCAACTCCCTATCCAAAATACTTACTGATATAATTTATAATGTATTACTTTATATTTGTAATGTTAAACAATAAAAATAAAAAATAAAAATATGTTACAATATAAAATCATTGACAGAATAGGGTTCAAAGTTGGCCAGTTTTGATAGGAAAATAGGGGGTGGGAAGATACTTGGTAACAGGGTCTGTACAATGCCGTGGACTTCTGTATAAATTCCCCACTCACTCCCCTTACTCTGCATTGGTACAAATTTCACTCCATTTATTCCGAGGCCATAGTTCATCTCACCATTGCTCAGGGTGTCCGCACCATTTTACATTGGGCAACGTTTGAAGGGAAAACTAAACTGGTACAACATTACAAAGCATCTCCAAGATTGTATTTGGCTGGCAAGGTGTGCGAATTGAGGCCCGAGAATTGACAACATACACTAATTCCGAAAGATCTCAAACCGGTCAGTCAGTGGTCATCAAAAGCGACCGTCATTTTCGCCTGGAAAATGAGCGAGATGTTCTCAAACAATTCCAGGGCCGTAGCCCGTTCATACGCCCCTTGATTGATGAGATTATTGAACCACAAGATCCGCCAGCCATCGTTGTGAAATTCTTGGATGACCACCTTTTAAACGCCACTACCTCCAAACACCTCAGCAAACACGAAATCAAATATGTTGCTAGGCGGGTCCTCCAGGCATTAAGTGTGTTACATAGGGATGGTTTTGTGCACACTGGTTAGTATAACTAAATCTGGTATTTAAGCTAAATTCTGACCTTGTATCGTGACAGATATAAAACCTGACAATATTCTTGTGAACTACCGCACTGGAGCTTGGAGTATACGCTTCACTGATGTGCAGCTTGCAGACTGTGGAAGTACAGTTCCTGCGTCTTCTAAGTATGCAAAAGACGGTGATTTGATAGGAGCGCCTATATGGCGAAGTCCCGAAGCCCAACTTCAAATTGGCTGGGATACTTCCACTGATATATGGTCATTTGGTGCAATGGTATGTGTGTATACAAGACATGCTTTTGTCATTGGATTCTAACTGCCATTTTTAGCTTATCACTTTGATATATGGTAGTAACTTCTTCATGTTTAAGCCGGATGCCTCCGCTGATCATTGTGAATATGCGCTGGGAATCCTTACGAAACAGTGCCAATTCTTTGGCCCATTTCCTGTCTCTTACCAAGAGATCGCTCGCCCCAGCACACTAAATATCCTTATGGGAATTATGGGAAGCCTCCGTGGGAAACAGAAGCCCTTTGCAAATATCTCAACGGAGGAAGTTTCGAGCGAGGACAAGAAGTTCACCCCAAAGATCATGAAGCTTGACCCTAGGGATAGACCTTCGGCTCAGCAGCTTCTAGATGATGAATGGTTTGTTTCGGAATAGAAATGGGTACTCTTTTACGCATGAACCAGTGCATGAGTGTGTTCTATAGTTTTGGTGATTGTCTAGATGTATGAGCTACGACGCCACTGATCTCAACACGAAGATTCGCAGGTTAAAATTGGGGTAAGAAGCCTGGGCGGGGTCCCGCGGCAAAACTTTCGCAAGACCCACCGAAGCCGATTGTGACAGTGTCGACACTCGTAAAAGTCGCATCCTCCCCACAGGGCCCCAGAGTACCCAGGACTCGTCATCCTCGGATGCTCCTCCGTGCATTTATCTCGACGAAGCTATGTACAAGCCTGCTCCACGACCCCCAAGAAGACGAGCATCGTTCGTTCCCGGTCTGGCTGCAAACCATGCCGGCAACGCCGAGTGAAGGTACGGTTCACCAGGCTTGATTAGATGCAAAAGTCCGCGCGCTAACATCCCACAGTGCGACGAGAAGCAGCCCTCATGCACCGCATGTATTCGCCGCGGAGATAAATGTGAAGTGATAACTCCCGGATTCGACTTCCGCGATGGCGTTGTGCTTGATGCCAAACCACGAAGCGTCCGCCTCAATAAACCAAAAACGACACACAGCAAAGACCTACCTGCCCACGGCACAACGACTAATGATGAACCGTGTCACTATGGGCCTGATGATTTTTTAATTGAACCCAACCATCCAGACAATGCTCCCACGCCTGCGCCTCACCCAATCCACGATGAACGGCTCTCATGCAGTCCGCCGACGCCCCAATCTCTGACCAGGACTTTTCTGTCCCCATTGCCAAGCCAAACCATAAGAAGGTCTCTCGGTCGATCAGAAAATGAGTACTTCTATCTCACGCACTGGGAGAAGTCTTGTGTGCAATCACTTCCGTCATCCCAGACACAAATCACTGCCATGGCCAAGGAGCATGCACCACTAATGCATGCTCTTCTGGCTCTCTCGGCTTGCAATATGAGTCGATCGTCGCCAGAAGGAACTAAAGGGGGGACTGAAACATCATCTTCACAAATCGTATATCGTCCTAAGCGCGATTACCTTTTACCAAGCCAACACTACTACGGTTCAGCAATCAAGCAAATCGCAAGAACCATCGACAAAGGTACAACCAGTAGTACATCACACATTCTGGCTGCGATGGTTCTATTATGTTATTTTGAGTCCTCGATGGGAAACTTTGCGAGTTTTGCTTGCCACGCCCAAGGCGTTGACACGTTCATAAATACGCATCTCTCAACAATATCATCAGAACCCATAGGTCGTGAACTAACTGCGGCATGTGTTCTAGCGAAGTACCACACTTGGTGGCTCAGAATGAACTTTAGCTCATTCTCATTTCAGCTCAGTCAAGGCTCGCTTTCTCTGTCTCCGGATATCTCGAACATGCTTCGCTCAATCAATGCAAGGCGAGTTATAGTCACGTATATTTTGTGCGAATCATATCGTCTCAATAACATCGCTCTTCTACAGCTGGCGCCTTGTGGAACGCAGACCTCAGGTGTTACCGTTGAAGAATGTATTGCTTATCTACGAATCGAATCAATGAGGCTCGATGAATGGCATGCTGGAGTTCGCAGTCCGAGCTCCCCATCGAATCATTTTCCGGCCTTATGGACCACGGTGTAGGGGGCATCCGTCCCCTTACCTTCAGATCACATTATTTCGCAATGAACTACGCCTACTATGTTGCTTCCCGAATCATGCAATGCACTGCGCTGCTTCATGAATTGAGTTGTGCGCGCGGTCCATCAAACGGCCCTGAAAAGAAGGAAGTCAATTTCTGGATGACTTTATTGATTCGCATTGTGTCCGGTCTCAACAAACAGGATTGCCTCAAAGGCAATGTCTACTCGATCGGAGTTTCCAGTCTCCTTACTGCTTGTCTTCTTCGGTGTCAAAATATCACGATCGGGCGATGGGTCGAGGAATGGTTGCATGAATGGGGCATATCATCCATTTTCGAGGAGGGAAGTTTCCCGGTATTTCAGGCCCTAGAGACTATTCGGCTGATCAACGAGGAGAAGGCGGCCGGTAATGAGATTTACGCTATCGCGCTGCCCGAAGATGATGGCGGTGGTACCGGAAAGTATACGTCGTATAATAGCCAGCACTTCGACAAGATTATAACGATAGGAAGAAGAGGGATCTCCGGACGGTTATATTCCGAATTGGTCCCAATCAACATGGAGAGTTAAGTACCTGATCATCATTTTGCGGGCAGACTTTCGCGCGAAAGTTGGCAGACATAACCAGGTCAACCGCGACTACTTCAAAAGTAGAATCAAAAATTTATGTGCAAATTTCTTAACAAACTATTTGCTCGTAATCACGACAAGAAAACAACTCTGTTACACAAGATGAACCTTTGGATCCGAGTCGACCACTACACGGGATTCCCATCGAGGGGGGCATTATGACCTGAACGTCCCGAAAACCATACAGCATATAAGACGGGCCCGGGAGATAGAAAACAAAGCAGGTTAGAACGATTTTCAATATACAACATAGTAATACCTAACATAGTATCTTCAAATCACAGGAGCGCAACACACTTCATCTCAACGTCGGTATACTCAGGGATCGACTTAACGGCGACGCAACTATTCCATGATTCGCGTACTATTAAGTCTCTGTCACATGCTATGGAAGGGGATGTTTACTTACGTTCGAGCGGGCTTTATCTCACCGAACCACTGCAAATAGGTCTCGTTCATCTTCTCGAAATCTCCCACATCGGCCAGGAAAACATTAACTTCAACCATTTTCTCTAGGCTGGATCCGGCTGATTCCAGCACTGCTTTCAGGTTTTTGATGCATTGGTTCTAAGGTAGAGTCAGGTAAAGTGTTTTTGGATGAATACATATAAGTCACGGGCTTGTTTGCTCGATAACGTACTGCACGGTCCTGCACGGTCCCCGAGACGATCCTGCCAGTAGAGTCCTTCGGAAGCTGACCAGAGCAGAAGACAAAGCCGTTTGCAACAACTGCTTGGTTGTAGAATGGTCGAGGAGGAGGTGCCTCCGCTGTGTTGACTGCTTCGCGGCTAGAAGACATACTGGCTATGTTCCCTGAGATGATGAGAGTAAATTTACTCTGAAGCCGGTCGTCCCTATTCCGTTCTTAAGTCTGAACTGAAATCGAGTTATTGGGGTCCCCCCAACCTGGCATATGCCTTGATCCACAGCTGCATGGGCTTCAGTGAAGCCGGAGGCGGAGTCGATTTGTCTTTCCACATCTGAATCCGCCGGAGGACTACTGTGGATAGTAACCCTAAGAATTGGAGAATTGTCGTCAACATTTACACTCTCAGCAATTACTCCAAGCCGCAGTCATTGCCCAGAGCGGAATTTTGTTTTTGGCCCAAGCTCTCTCGCTGTCTCTCTTTGTTGGAGTATAGTTCCATGCGCTGTGCTTCGCTCTCGCGCACCCGATATGGCATGTGGGGCGATGGGTTTGGGACCCGCCAACGTGTGTTGTCGCAAGGCTATTCATAGAGACACAATACGATAGAGAATCAACGGAGAAAGCAACGTATGGTTTGGGATGGACAGAGAGGGGAAAAAGAGAGTGAGCACAGGCAACTATCTACCTAGGTTCTAGTTAGTTAACGTATTCGGTAAGCGAGTGACGCATGTAAGCGAGTGACGCACCAAACCAAAAACGCGTCAATTAATTTAACACTTCTTCTTTAACCACCCACTATGCCACCAATTCGCTCTCGGAGCTCTCAAAATTCAATAGAGTAAGAGGGTAGGATCTTATTAGCTATACAAGATTTTCATAATCAAAAAATCTCTTCAATTCGTGGAGCTACACGCCGTTTTAAAGTGCCTGAGGCCACCCTCCGCCGCCGCCTTACTAGAGTTCAAAACCGCGCGACTTCTCGCGTAAATTTATATAAATTGATAGAAATTAAAGAACAATCTCTTAAAAAATGGATTCTCTCTATAGATTCCCGAGGATCTGCTCCCCGGCCTTCTATGGTACGAGAAATAGCGAATATTCTCCTTAAGAAGCGCGGAATCACCCCGGTATCTTCGGTCGGCGAAAAATAGGTATATAACTTTATTAAACGACGCCCTCTTCTATCCTCTCGGTTTTCGAAACGGTATAACTACGAGCGTGCGAAATATAAAGATCCAAAAGTTATAAAGGAGTGGTTTAATCTTATTTAAAAAACTATCCTTTAATTTAGGATCGACCCGGACGACGTTTATAACTTTAACGAGACCGGTTTTGCGATAGGATTAACGGTAATAGCGAGAGTGATTACGAGAAGTGAATACTATAGTCGACGAGCACTTTTATAACCTAGAAATTGTGAATAGGTGACGGTTATTAAGTGTACGAATACTACTAGTTAGGCTCTCCCGCTATATATGATTTTTAAAGGTAAAGTCTTTATTAAATCCTAGTTCGACGGTCTCCCGGAAGACTAGCGGTTCGAGGTTAGTCCTAATAGATAGACCTCTGATGAAATTGGACTTCGCTAGCTTAAAAAGCTCTTTATTCCTACTACTTCTTCGCGTACGAAGGGGGGTATTAGCTTTTAATACTCGACGGTCACGGAAGTTATTTAACCCTAAGGTTCGATAAAATCTACGAGAAAAATAAGGTTATACCAATCTATATGCCTCCGTATTCCTTACACCTTTTATAACCTCTAGATATAGGCTGCTTTATAATGTTAAAACGGTCTTACGGCCGGATAGTTAAAATAAAAATGCGGTGCGGATCGAATTTTATTAATAAATTAGATTTCCTCGAAGCTTATCCTACCGCACGAATAGAAGCTTTTAAATCGGAGACTATTAAAAATAGCTTTCAATCTGCTAGTTTAATTCCTTTTACACCGGAGAGAGTGATTTCGAAGCTTAATATCCGGCTTGCTACCCCTACCCCCCTCCTAGCCGGGGTAGTGATTGGGATCTAAAAACGCCTTCGAACTATATACAATTGTAAAAACAAGCTTTGTCAATCAAAGCCTTGCTTCGTATAAGATTAAGAAGCCCCCCGAGCCCGCTTAATTCTACTATAAACCAGGTTTTGAAAGCCTGTTAAATAACGATACAATCCGCCGCACTACTAGAGAAAGAAGTGAGCGATTTACGCGCTGAAAACGAGAAGAAGAAGCAAAAGCGAACTCGATCTATAAGGACGATAGTCCACGAAGGGGATCTCTCAGTTCAGGAGGTTCGTGAGCTACGTTTAGAGCCATTTAAGGCCTAAGTTGCGCGCATCAATAACTATCGTGAGCGGGTTTCGGAAGGTTTAAGGCCGCCCCCCCAGGCCGGACGAGCATGTGGAGTATGTAGGAAGCCAGGACATAGGAGAGAGACATGTCCAGATAGATGATGATTTTAGTTAATTTAATTTAATGGCGTTTTGGTTGAGATAAATGCATTATAAAACCATCTATGGTTGTAGGATGGCGGCTCGCTTACAGTGGCGGTTCGCTTACCGATTACGTTATTATATATATGCTGCCTTAGGCATCTAACATAATATCCCGTATTAAAACTGAGCGCTATACACCTTCGTACCCCAGCTCTAAGCATTTATATGCTGCTCTATACGGCAGAGTTGGCGTAGCACTAACTTTACTACGCTAGCAGTTTGGCTTTGGGGCCTGTTTCCACGACATTGACTATGTCAAGATGTATATTTAAAAAAGGTTGTGTATACATACTCCATGTGGTGCAGGTGAAATCCAGTTGTCGCAAGACTATGTAGCATCATACAGTGTATTAACAATCTTTGATTGTTATTACAATATTGTTCTAAATCGATGCAATTCTCATACTTCGAGGAATTATCATCAATTCCTATCGCCGAGATTCTACTATCATCGGCGATTAGTTTTTGATCAATTACCGAAGGGCGTCTTCAACCTGGCATTTTACCCGAGGAATGCTTGCCTTCCAGGATAAACATACAGCAAAGTATGCAATAGAGGATGGGAGACATAAAAGTCGCTTCATTTCCATGTTTCAATGAACAGAAAATTTCATACAGTTTTTCAAATATCATTCCTATATGCTGCAGTATTATTTCTTGCTCTAGTAGTTTAACAAAATGGTGACCAATAATTACTGGACAGCGAGAGCAGGACGAAATGTGTGAAATTGAATTCACTATTCGATTGCCTACATTCATGCGAACCTGCTTGTCATAATCCTAGGGAATGCTTCACGGCCCAAAAACCAGCACAGAGGTCTCGATGCTAAAGCGGGGCAGGGCGTTATTAGGGGTTCGAAAATCCTTGAACGCACTATGTATGGCCCAGGCCCCACGGACACCGCTGGCTGGATCGGCCGCTGCCGAGTCGAAAAGCTGCCTGACGATCGCTTCGTCCGGTCCTACACCGGACCAATAGTACCATTTCTGGTTCTCACTGAACTGCGGAGCCTCGAAGACTTCGGAGAAATCGGACAGGTGAGAGACAACCGCAGAGATGTCAGCATCAGATACCGCAGCCGCCGACGCAAAGGCGAGCGGCATGGTCTGCACAGGGCCGTTAATCGCCTGCCAAAGATGGATAAGGCGAAATCGGCCCTGAAGGAGAGCTGGTGCCTCCATTCCTAGATGTCGTCTCACAAGGTCTGCCACAGTAGATCCGGTTTGGTCGACGTGAGTAAATAATGCCGCCGGGGCGTATTCCTTGGGGGCTCCAGTATGTCTGACGGCGTGCCGGAATATGGACATTTTGGTGGCATCTGGGATCGCAGTGCGAAGGTGCTTTTCAACGGCCGGATAATAAGTGTTCTTGATGGATTTGTCGGAGCCGAAGTCGACCTGATATGGAACGTGGGCAGATCGTGGGAGATTGAGTGAATCATGGTCGAGATTGACCGTCTCTTCGTGACCTCGAAGGTCGTGGATCGAGGTGGGACGAGGTTCAATTCGCAAGTTCATAGGAGGCACGCCCTCCGGCGGTGCACATAGAATGCAGATGTAGGAGGGATCATCGTCTTCGCCGAGAGGCTTCAAGAAGTTGATGTTAGTTGACACATCGCCTCGGGGGATCTTAATTTCGTCATGAGAATTGATTGTAAAACTGAAAAATATGGAGTTACAACCAGGTACAACATACAGACAAATAGTCCCTTGGCATGGTAAAATGCACAGTCCGATCTCAGCACTGACGGGCATCCGGATGATGTCCTACTACTGGACGGTCGGAATCGGACCCCCGGTGGAGCGGGAATGGGGCCGGACGGGACACGGCTACAACCTTAAAATAAAAGTCTACAATATCTACACATAGGCAAAGGTCTGCTATAGATGTTGTTGTAGGGAAAAATTTCTTAGTTTCGAAATATGGATATCGAGATGAACATTCGTACAACATAGGTTTAAGATAAAACAGTGGCCCGACCGAAATTACATCACTTAATATGTTGAGCTCAATAAATTTCACCTATCGAATCCGCCTCTCCGAAGGATTTCTGGTGATCTGCACTTACCGACGCGCGTTGGTGGTCGTTCATCTGTTTCATGCTCCGCAGCCTTTGGCTGTCTTTTATATCTGAAGTTCCCCGTTCTCGGGTTTCCACTGTCCTTATCTTCTCCTAATACCGTCACTCTCTCTTTCTATCCCTAGAAGTTTTCATCATGGGTTCTAAGGAAATGTACTTGACTTTATCCGTCCCTTGCTTATGAAATTAAAGTGCTGACATCGTTCCTCAGCGACCTCGATGTTTTGGTAATCGGTGCCGGCCCGACCGGTCTGGGCGCTGCCAAGCGTCTCCAGCAGGTGGTAAGTCGGATATATCAAAATACCGAGATCCAGATTATTATCCAGTTCATTGCTGACGGAATTTAGAAAAACGCCTCATGGTTGATTGTTGACTCGAACGAAACTCCCGGTGGACTGGCCTCCACCGACACTACCCCCGAGGGCTTCGTAAGTCACTCTGTAGCGAGCAAGTATAACGTGGTGATCGGATACTAATTCCTGTGCAGCTATTCGATGTCGGTGGGCATGTTATCTTCTCCCACTACAAGTATTTTGACGACTGTCTCGATGAAGCCCTTCCCAAGGCCGAGGACTGGTACGAGCACCAGCGTGTCTCCTTTGTCCGCTACGAGGGTCGCTGGGTCCCCTACCCGTTCCAGAACAACATTTCCGTCTTGCCCAAGGAGGAACAGGTCAAATGCATTACCAGTCTGATGGACGCGGCCCTGGAGGCTCGTGCCCGCTCGGCCAGCGACAAGCCCGCGAACTTCGACGTCTGGAACACTCGCAATGTCGGCGAGCGACTAAACGAGATTTTCATGCGCCCGTACAACTTCAAGGTGTGGGCTGTGCCCCCAAGCAAGATGAACGCTACTTGGCTCGGTGAGCGTGTTGCCGCCCCTAACCTGAAGTTGTTGACTAGTAATGTCATCCTCGATAAGGTGGCCGGCAACTGGGGGCCTAATGCCACTTTCAAGTTCCCCGCCAAGGGTGGTACTGGTGGTATTTGGATTGCTGTGGCCAACACGCTTGCTAAGGAAACTACTCGCTTTGGTGAGCATGGAACAGTCACTAAGGTTGATGCTGATGCGAAGAAGGTCTATCTAAAGGACGGTATGTTGATCTTCATATATTGTTGCCAGGCAGCAAGCTAAATGAGATTGCTAGGAACTATCGTCCGCTACAAATCTCTTATCTCGACTATGTCTGTCGACTACCTCGCTGAGGCCATGGCCGATACCCAGTTGCAGCAGCTGTGCAAACCCCTTTTCTACTCCTCTACCAACGTTATTGGTGTGGGTGTTCGTGGCAAGCTTCCTAGCCGCATCGGAGACAAGTGCTGGGTATGTTGATCTGATCAGGAAAGGGAAAAAAAAAAAAAAAAAGAAAGAAAAAACACAAGACGGAATCTGACAAAAATAGCTCTACTTCCCCGAGGACAACTGCCCCTTCTACCGTGCCACCATCTTCTCCAACTACTCTCCCAACAACCAGCCGAAAGATCATGTCAAACCGCCTACGAAGCAACTTGCCAACGGTCAGAAACCCGCTTCCTCCCAGGCCCAGGATGGACCATACTGGTCTATCATGTTGGAGGTCTCCGAGTCTCAGTACAAGCCCGTCAATCAGGACACCCTCTTGGCCGATAGCATTCAGGGCTTGATCAATACCGATTTACTCAAGCCCGAGGATGAGATCGTCAGTACCTACGTGCGCCGCTTCGACCACGGCTACCCTACTCCTAGCCTGGAGCGTAACGATGCTCTCAGTGAGGTCTTGCCTTACTTGCAGCAGAAGGACATTCTGTCGCGTGGCCGCTTCGGTTCCTGGAAGTATGAAGTCGGTAACCAGGATCACAGGTAAGTCGGCCATCTACAAATAATTTGGTGGGTATATATGCTAACAGAGTATAGTTTCATGCTGGGCGTTGAAGCTGTTGACCACATCGTCTCTGGTGCCGTCGAGCTCACCTTAGCCTACCCCGACTTTGTCAACGGTCGTGCCAATACCGAGCGCCGCTTGGTTAGCAAGAACACCGCTGTCCGGTAAGGTGCAGACAGTATCATAATACGGAGTAATGAAAGCCGTAGGTTATGACCAGTGTTGAGAAAATAATCCAGTTCACTAGAAAAATAAATACACATCACCACTATTTATATTCACTTGCAACCTTTTTTATAACATATAGTCCTCTCATGCCCAATTCCCGGATACTACTGCAGCTGCCGTTGTGACCAGCAGCAGAGGCAAATCTACCCCCATCACCCGCACATTATTGACTTTCACCCAATCCCCCAACGCTGCTAAACCCTTCTCTGGCGCCTCGTGCTGTTCCTTTAGCATTTGCTTCTCCGATCTGAGCAGCCGTGGCACGAATGGTAGATGCGCGTTCAACAAGACAAGACTTGCTCCGTACAACCACCAGCCGATAGTCGTGGATGGGCGGAACACCAGGTTAGCAATGCAGGCTAAATGGAATACATCCAGGGGGTTACGCTCCAAGCTATATGGGCTAGCCTCAATTTATCATCCACTGAAAAGCAAGCTATTGTTAAACAGGTTGCTGCTTACATCGATCAACTCCGACTTCTCGAGCCGCCACAGAAAGGAGTTGTTGCTTCAGCAGGACTAGGACAATGCCTTGACTACCGTGTGGGGTACAATCCTTTCGGCCCCTTTTTCAACAATGAAGAATTTCATTCTTTTCTCCGCGGACACATCCCATTGGAGGATTGCACACAGGTGTATGGTGAATCTGTCACGCAGTGCCATTCTCGCCAATACCGGACCTTTTTCGCGCATGGAGATCTTTGCCCACGTAATATCATCATACGCAATGACGATATTGTTTCAATCGTTGATTGGCAATTCGCTGGGTGGTACCCGGAATATTGGGAATATACAAAAGCGCATTTTGCACTTTTCGACATGCCGGACTGGTATGCCGAGTTTCAGAATGCTGTGCTTAGATACGATGATGAATTGGCTGCGGAACGTGCTCTCTGGGAGCAATTTGATCAACCGGGAATGCTGCGATGAGGATTCGAGGTTATTGTAATTGGAGCAAAGATAGATAGGCAAGGCTACACTGTCGTTGAAGCGAAGAAGCAAACAGATACACTGGACGCATCACTTGAACAGCTCGGAAATTCGCTCGAGAACTTGAACATTGAATTTGAACGTTGTTGGACACTACTGATTCAAGGCGTCGACTTCATTCCTTTTTGGAATATCATCAGCACCGATCTGTTAGCGCGTCTTCTTCCTTGGGGACCTCCTGATCAATTTGTATCAGTTGTAGACGCTCATTTGGGCCTTTTATGATGTATTGTACAATTGAATTATATTTTTTTCGTTTCCTGGGCTAATAGCAATTGGTACTTCCCAGCTGGAAATTGGCAGGATGGCCTGGTGGCTAGTATGGAAAGGACGGTCAACCGCACTTCAAGCGTGCATTGGACTGTACCATTTGCCATCTGCCATGCAGATAGCCCCCCACTGTGGAGTATGTCGTATATAAGCTTATGTTTTGAAGGAGCCACCTAAGTACCTACCTAGGTAGGTAGGTTAGGTGCTATTCTGGAGTTACCTCATGGTTGATTATTAACGAGCAGCCGCACTAAGGGACGGCGGTTTCTAAAGTGGGGTTCTCTTTTTTACTTTACTCTTTGGCCACAAATTATGCGCTGGACTCTACCTCCGTCGCCAAACGCCACTTCCTTCTCTCCACTGGAGGAAATTCAGGATCCGTCCGGGGTCAAGGCGCGGGGTAGTGACCGTCCGGGGTAGAACTCGCCGAGCCCATAGCGCGCGGATGAGATGACACCGAGACGTGTCCGACTCAGAGATCCGTCAGGTTCTTTCAAGATCGACAATATTTATCTTGGATCATGCACGTCCAATCGCACCCTCCGGCTAAGCATGGTATTTCACGGAGATAGAGAGATCAAGCATCATGAGCATAGACTTCATGTTCGGAGACCAGCGTTCGAAGACATTCTGAATGGCTCGCGTCTGCTAAATATTCGTACTCCGAATCAAGCACTAGCGCTTATCCTCTCCCAGCTCCTTGATTAAATTCACTCGCTCATTATAATAGGCTCGACAGAGCTGAACCCCCTGACAGGGAATCAGGAGGGTCGGATTTCAGAGTGTACAAGAAAGAAACTTGGGACGGGGGCACAGGCAGGACTCGCACTAACTGAACGAGGATCCTGGACACTCCCCCTTCGATCCAAAGCAGGAAATTATCCGGCGAATAGAACGCCACATTTCAACGCAAGCCACCCCATCCAGTCACGAAATTGCCCTTTCAGCATACCCCGCAAAGGAACCATACCATTCCGTCCCGGCTAGTATCTATCGGGACTAGTACCTGTCAGATTACTTCGCTCGACAAGATCCCGCCATAATCAAGTGACACTGCTACCGTAGTGCCCGGATAAATGACCCTCGTGATTGGAGATGTTGGGTTCAGGGGGTCAAGGTCCGGGACAAGCTTCACTCAACTGAGCTAAGATCAGCACCATCATGAGCGTGTCGTCGCAGGTATAAAAGATTGAAACCCCCAGTCGTGCCTGCCTCTCTTTCATTCACCCGTTTCTCACAGAAATCGTCAACATGAATAGCGGTATCACTGAGAAGCAGACCTCAGCGGAGGAGGTCGAAGCGCAGCCCACCTCCACGGGCGGACCTGTTCACGATGTCGGCGAGAAGGTCGACTACGACAGAGCGGGTGCCATCGAAGCCGAGGTGCTCGAACATAATATGACTGTGCTCGAGGCCGTCAAGGCCTATCCCGCTGCCAGCTGGTGGGCATTCGTGATGTCGTGCACCATTGTAAGCTCTTGTCCATGATAGGCAGATCATTTCTCTAACGTTGCGATAGATCATGGAGTCATACTGTGTTTTCTTAATGGGACAGTTCATAGCGACAAAGAAATTCGCCGAGGACTTCGGTGTACTGAGCGAAAAGACAAATGAGTGGATTATCGAAGCTTCATGGCAGTCAGCTTTCCAGTGCAGCGGACCAATCGGTGCTTTCATCGGTGTATTCATCGCAGGCCCCATTACCAGTTGGATTGGATATCGATGGGCAACCATTGGCGGTCTCATGTTCTTGAACGCCTTCATCTTCATCTTCTATTTCGGCAACAGCCAAGGGATGTTTTTTGCGTCCCAGATCCTGGAAGGCATCCCGTGGGGCATTTTTATCGCCAATGCGCCCGCCTACTGCGCCGAAATTGTACCAATGAGATTGAGAGCTCCAGCGACGCAGATGTTGCAGATGTTCTGGGCGATTGGGTCGATTATAGTCGGCGGTATCACTTACCACTACCAGTCCAAGCCTGACTCGTCATCGTACAGGTTCGTCCACTTTCATAGATGCCATCGAGTAGCACCCTACTAACAGTCATTCCAGAGTTCCCATTGCGCTCCAGTGGATGTTTCCTACTCCCCTCGCTATCCTACTCTTCCTTGCGCCTGAATCCCCATGGTGGCTCGTACGAAAGGGCCGTCTGGCTGAGGCAGAGAAGGCTGTCAGACGCCTTGGACGCGCAAGTGCTAACGATAATCCCGCTGACGCAGTCTCAATGATGCGTCGCACGATTGAACTCGAGAAGACTGAGAAGAAGCCCAGTCTCGTTGAACTGTGGAGAGGTACCGATCGCTACCGCACATTGATTGTGTGCGGTGTGTACGCATCTCAGAATCTAACAGGCAATCTAATTGCTAACCAAGCGGTTTACTTTTTCAAACGTGAGTCGAGCCATTTCCCGCAACCTCATAGCAGACTAACACCAGCTCAGAGGCCGGCATGGCACCCGATACCGCATTTGCACTTGGTCTCATCACTTCTGCCCTCCAGTGGATCATGGTCATGCTCTCTTGGATCCTCACCACATACCTCGGCCGACGCACCATCTATGTCTACGGTCAATTCATCAACTGTGCATTCTTGGTCGCGCTCGGTATTGCGGCTTCAGTTGGCGATAGTAAGGCTGCTAGCAATGCGCAAGCATCACTTGGCTTGATAGTATCCGTCCTGTTCTGCTTGGGACCCGCCCCTGCCTCATGGGTCATTATCGGCGAGACATCTTCCGTTCGTCTCAGGCCACTGACAACCGGTATTGGACGAGGTGCCTACTACTTGGTCAATATTCCTTGCATCTTTCTTTCCAGCTACATGCTCAACGATGATACGGCGAAGCTGGGCGGCAAGAGCGGCTACGTCTGGGCTGGTACCGCCTTTTTCTGCACCGTCGTGTCCTGGATCTGGATCCCAGAGATGAAGCACAGATCCTTCCGTGAGATCGACATTCTGTTCCGGCGTCGTGTCCAGGCCCGGAAATGGAAAAAGACGGTCATCGATATCCACGATGACGAGTAGATGGAGATTGCTGTTCGGAGAATCCTGAGTGGTACTGCTTGTGCAGGAATAGGCGGTAGCGTTGAGTTTTCTTACTAGATACTGACAGATAATTATTTTCAAGATGAGTTAAAAGGTGAGGATCATTGCGGAAAGTGCTGCATCCTCTACCCTCGTTGGAAATGGCTGCTACCGTACCAGGGTTGCTTTTGGCATATCCGATAGAAGAGACTAATACCACGTGGTCCTGACAAAGTAGGATAGCTGAGTCTGGTTTATGTACATGAGCTTTCTACTCTCGCCTCGCTCGGACCGAGCGTGGCCTTTGAGGTCCGAAGGTTAGAACTTAATATACATACCGTACTACCGCTCGGTCAGTCTTTGTTCGTATTCTGATTCGAAAATTCTCATTGCTAGCTTGCTAGCCGAATATTGATATCGGATCTACGGATTGACAATCAAGGACAAGAGACCAATGAATGCTGATGTGCCACCCAATACCAGAGTCATACCTCCCCAGCCAAGGTATAACCTCGCATAGCCAGCGATAAGAGGCCCAACAAACTGACCGATTGCAATGGCCATATTGCAGAACGCATAGCCCGTGCCCATTCCACTCCTTTGGTTGGGGTCGACCCCACGTGTCACCTCAATCTCCCGCACAGCATCAGACACCTCAGCCATGACCTGCGCCTGGGAGGTCGTCAGGAAAAGGCCGGCCCCAGTCACCAGTGCGATGAACCCAATCTGGTGGCTAGGAGACGGGCCGTCGGTTATTCGGAGGGCAACAAGTGGGAAAAAGGCCAAGATCAGCTCGATAGCGATCGTTCGACGGCGCTTCCAGTCACGACCGTATCTGCTCAATGGGATGCTGAGGAAACTTGGAAGAGATATTCCCAAGAAGACCAGACCCGCATTTGTTGAGGACCATTTATATGCCTCCATAGTGAATAGCGGTAGGGTCTGGGACATTGTTAGATACCGAAGTTCGCTGCAATGTCAAGATAATACACAACATACTGTCTCGAAAGCGGCAAGGATAGACGAAATTGTGATTTCACTTAGCACTGCTGTCATGAAGCGCATATCCACAAAGTCGCGAAGATGCAGAGAAGCTTTGGAGCCATCCTTCGGAGGCAGTAATGGCGCCTCTTCTCCAGCCAGAGGTGGCAAGCTTTCTTCCCGATCTACTGAATGGTTAGAAACTTATCTCCCAAACATTATATCGCCCAAACTTCGGTCAGACATCATTTACTACCTTTCTCAAGTATCATTATGCGTAGTATGACGTCGCATATCAGCATAAAAACTGGAAACGCGAAGGCCCCGTGTACACCAAAGTGATCGAAACTGTATTCTTATGAGCACATCTCCCCAGTGGGTCGTCAGTGAAAGTGGGAAGCATACAGAAGGCCTCCTATGACAGGACCGGAAATCATTCCCCATGTGTATGAAGTGGATACGAATGCCATATATTCCCCTCTCTTTTCAGGGGAAGCAGTGTCTGCAACGATCGCGAAACTCAAGACACCTACCACTGCCCCCGACAGACCCTGGCACACTCGAGCAATGATTAGAAGAGCTGGCGAATGTCCGAATAGGAAAACCGAGGTCGATACTGCGATTGCGATGTATCCGAAGATCAAGGGGGATTTGCGGGATTGAATGCGATCGCTTATGAGGCCGACAAGTGCTACTCATAATTAGCTGACAATTATTCTTCAACTGAATCTCATGAATACTTACGGGATGCGACAAGTAGGGCCGCTCCGTATGCTGCGAGCAATATTGATGTCCATTGTTGAACTGTGTAGCTTATTAGTATCCTGGAAAACTTCTGCGATTGCGTGTGTAGATCCTCGTACTTTCATCGCTCGATGTTATGTTGTTCATGAGTAGGTAGGGCAAGATAGGAATGACCTAGAAAACATTTTGTCAGTGTCAATAAATGCTGACTGTGACCCAAGAGGTTGTACCATGCTGTAAACAAAGTTATCTGTAAATGTCGAAAGGCACATTGCCACTAAGACAAATCCCCCCGACGCTCGCAGCTCGCGAAAGCGCCCCATGCTGAACCCAGGATGATAACCGGATGATATGAAATAGGTTAGCCAAAAACACGTCGCAACTGAGGAAGGAGCTCCGTAGGCGACGCGGATTTTCTAAGGATTAAGAAGTAGTGGTGATGAGGGAGACTAGGGAATACAATATGAATGATCCACAAGGTGACATTGATAGACGCAGGGGGGCGGATGCAGACTCTAATAGTTGCCTTGGCTTCTTTCAGCTCATACATACGAGTCAGCCGCACCGTAATAAGGGGTGGATGGGGACAGTAAAGTTTACACGTAGGTGATCATTGAAAGACAGCCGTCTTGATCCGCAGACAAACAGCCTAACTAGAATGAGTCTATTCTCTAAGCCGTTGTGTTGAATACATAGAATGTCTCATGAGCCCCCCTGATACGTTCAACAAAAGTCACTCCCGTCTTAGACGAAAGAGACACCAATTCGTCTTCCTCCCACTGGCGCATCTTCATGGAAATATTGTTCTTCTCCAAGATAGTTTGATCCTCGTTATTCACGGCCTCCAGGTCAAACTTGACGTACTTGATGTTACCTTCTAAATCACCTCGATGATTCGATTCTCGGTACACGATATGAGGGAACATTGAGCTTTGAATCTCTGTGACACCCTGAGGCTGATGAAATGCGATGTCCTTTTTCTTGTGGAGGAGAGAGCCGTCATAAATTGAAACATAGGCTCGTCCAGTTCCCGGACGTAAAACCTTGGACACCTGATTGAGGAATGTTTCTGGCTGACCATATTCAGACAAATGACTGATGGATCCGATGGAGAATATCAGAAGATCAACCTTAAGATGCACCCTCTCACGCATCACGGCCTCCAGATCAAGAGCAGAGCCATTGATCCAACTGACATGCCCTTTCAGAGGCCCTGTAGTGATCCTTTTGGCCTTGTCCAGCATATGCTGCGCATTGTCAACCCCCAAGACTTCGGTGTTGGAAAA
Source organism: Penicillium chrysogenum (assembly GCF_028827035.1). NCBI lineage: Eukaryota > Fungi > Ascomycota > Eurotiomycetes > Eurotiales > Aspergillaceae > Penicillium > Penicillium chrysogenum. The sequence goes on along the minus strand of NW_026622750.1, from coordinate 6,146,333 downwards.
ATCGGCGTTGACCTCGGTGGCGTTACGTTCAAGACCATGGAGAACACGTCCCGTACCTGTTCCGACATCCATGATGACAAAAGGATCATCAGGGGTAGACGGTCGCGAAGCTTTCAAATCCTGGTAGGTCTTCCAGTAGAAGGAGGCGTCATCGACGGATTGCGAGGTCGGCGCGACGATGTCGTAGTAGTCGACCAAATAGGGCGAACTATAGAGATCATTGGGTCGGTCTTCGGTCGAGACAGTCATCTTTGAGAGTATTGAATTGTATGAAGCAAAGCTGCAGAATTCGAGACAAGCAACAGAAATAATAAATAGGAAATAACAAAACCGCAGTCTAGGAAACCGAACACACACCCCGCGCAGTACAGAATGCTTCACGACTCTTCCGTATCCTCATCAAGAAATACGGAGTACTCCGCAAGCCCCTTCGCATTAGCTTCATGGCGAGTGCAATCTATCACACGAGGTAATTGCTTTTTTGTGGCTTGACGTAGCTTTTGTGATGATGCATGTTGAAGAGGCTGGCTGAAAAGGGGGCGATCAGCCAGAGTGGGGGGGGCATTGCATGAAAGTGTGATGAACCCCCCAACATTGAAAACCCAGCTGGCCACAACTCGACGCATGCACCTCAATTTGACAGCTCATCGACTGCATTTTGGGGTACATGGGCATCACCAAGGCACATTCGTTCATAACCAAAGTTAATTGAGCTCTGATAACTATTTTACGTTATAATTGGACACGGAGTACTCCGTATACTACCATTCGGGAAGAGGAAAGTCTCTACGTATATATCTCATGCTCCACATTGGCGCTCCACAACGCCTCCACTGTTATTCACTAGCTGAGTTACTTCGTACTGCGTGCTGTACGATAGTATATTTATGATTTCAGGAAAGAGAACCACAGCCCAGCCGCGATCACGGGAACGAACACAGCCAGCCACGGCTTGAGCATGCCGGTCAGCATTGCCGCATCGGCCTCTTCTGCACCCTGGTTGAACTCATTCGTGTTGTTGACCCTGGGATATGGCTTACCCGGCACAGGCACGCCGAGAAACGCGCATAGTGGTTCCCACCCATCACCGAGCCGGAGCTCCAGGAGCCGGTCTGGGTCAACCCCATTCCGCACCCGGTCATTATGTTGGAGAAAGCGATCCATGGTCTCAGGGCTGTGGTAATTGTTGTTGCAGATGACCTTGTAAGCCGTTTTGACCATGCGCATCTCGGGCCCAAGTCGCTTGCTGTCGAAATACTGGAGAACTTTCAATAGTGGCTTTTCCAGCCAGGGAATGATGGTGCCATGGATTGATTTGAACCAAGAATCGGCGGATCGTGTGGTGAGGATGATTTTCGCGTCGGGATACAGCTTGTGAAAGTCATCCCAGAACAGGCAAGCCGGAATATCCAACAGCGCATCGTACGGGCCTCGCAGTTTGTCAAAATCCTTCCGATCGTACGGACGATTTCCGCCGAAGAAGCGGCAGTTCATAGCCTCTGTCCATTGATTATACATGCGACTGGGATTGTCGATGGGCTCGCACATGTGCCATGGGGTATATCCTAGTTCCTTCAATGCCAGGTACAGAGCTGGAAAGTTCAGTCACAGTCTCAGGAAGGGAATCGTGGGCGACAAGCTTACATGCTGTGCCAGTGCGCGAAAGTCCCACGACCACCAGCCGTAAAGGGGTCTCAGGCTCATATGGTGGCTCTTTATCGATCAAGCGGCCCATAGTCACGATGTCAGAATCGAAGGGAGGGATTTGGGGAAAGAATGAGTTGGTAAAATCATAAATGAACATGAGAGTTATAAAACTTTTTGTGAAAGAGGAATAATTGGGGGGCATCGTCCATACGCATCAATAATTCCCTGTAGTAAACCACCGCAAAGACCCACCGATACGGCGACCAATCGATCGAAATTATTTCGCTGACGGTCTGCAGGAGGGCGAGCTGAGCTGCGGTCGGTGCTCAATATGGCGATCGATGGGGTCAATGTTTGCAGAAGATGACAGATACATCAGTTAGTACCTAGGTATGTGCAGTGTACTCCGTACCCAAGGTACCTGAGGCATGAGGCACTCAACAGGGTCGTCACATTTATAACCACGCCGTGTTGAAGTCAGTCCTGTTTGCTCTGAATACTCATTTGCCTCCACTCTACGTGAATTGGTACAGCAACAATGCAGCTTCTGGAATGGGTAGTGGCTCTCACTGGTCTGGTATGGCACACTCAAGGCTCTTCCACTCCTTCACTCGAGCAATCAACTAATTTCGTCCAGTGGATAATCTCTCATCTCTGCCTCGCCATATACAATGTGTTTTTCCATCCTCTACGCAATTACCCCGGACCGAAGCTGGACGCCGCGACCGGACTGGTTTATGTTTACCACATGGTGAGAGGAAACAGTTGTAAATACCTCGGAGGCCTCCATGAAAAGTACGGAGAAGTTGTTCGAGCTGGTCCCAACGAGATTTCATACATGACCGTGTCGGCCAACAAGACAATCTTCGGGAACAAAACTACCGAGAAAATGTCCTTTGAGAAAAACCCCGCCGTGTACATTCAGGGCGAAGGCACAGCACAGAATATTCTCTTTGCCAGCACTGGAGAACATCCGCGATTCAAGAAGCTCATGTCCCCAGCATTCTCCGAGCAGGCAATCAAAGAGCAGGAGCCGACGATTCAACAGTATACTAGTATGATGATTGACGCATTAAGAAACAACCGATCGGGAGAAGCATGCTATCCCGATGCAAATGGAATCGCAAACATCGGAGCTTGGTGCAATTTCCTCATTTTCGACATTCTGAGCTGCCTCTCCTTCGGCAAACCCATCGGCTGTCTCCAGATGGCCGATTACCACGAGTGGGCCAATGTGATCTTTGGTGCCATGAAGCATTCCCATTTCTTGCAGTGTGCCCATCGACTCAAGCCCTACCACCGGCTCCTCGAAAAATTGATTCCCGGAGATATCAGTGGCCCTTACGAGACGCACATGCAAAACGTGCGAAAAAACCTACGCGAACGCGAGACAATGGAAAACCTTGCCCGGGCAGACTTTGCCTCTTTTATCCCTAAAGGAATGTCCGAAGACGAATTGGTCGACAATGTGAACATTCTTGCTACCGCTGGTAGCGAAACGACGGCCACCACGCTCTCCTCGCTTTTCTACTATCTGACACATAACCCGGACAGTTACCAGAAACTGGTCGACGAAGTCCGATCGACTTTTTCGAGTGAGGAGGAAATTACTTTCAATGCCGTGGCTAGCCTGAAATACCTGAAGGCCGTCATCCAGGAAACTTTCCGAATTCACCCTTCAGTTCCGGTCGGGCTGCACCGTATTACCCCTAAAGCTGGCAGCTACATTGATGGAAAATGGGTACCTGGTGGGGTAAGTACCAGTCATGATCCCCCGATGCGGCACGCAGCTGATACATGCACAGACTTGGGTGTCAGTTGCCCTCCTCGCAGCTTACAGATCACCGAGGTACTGGAAGCAGCCGGAGGATTTCCTTCCAGAGCGGTGGCTGGAGGACCCAGAATTTGCCTCAGACAATCGCCAGATCTGGGCACCCTTCTCCATTGGCCCAAGAAAATGCATTGGAATCAAGTAAGTCCCCTGAGCTGGCTAGGCTGGGAATTATTTGCTGATCAAATTCCCACACAGCTTGGCGTATCTGAATATGCGGTTGATCGTAGCCCGACTGCTGTGGAACTTTGACTTCGATCCGCAGCCCGATAATGTCGATCCACACGAGCTGAAGGAATATGGGGTTTGGCAGGGTCAGGTTCCACTGAATCTGAAGATCCGCGATGCAAGGGCGTAAACGAGTGGGGTGTAGATAAGCCGTAACGAAAAACGAATTGATTTGGAGACTGTGTTTGGTATGCAGAAGAATGATGCATCACAGTATGGAGTAATCTAGACTTTCAAGCCAGCTTGGGCTGTTGTATGTATCGATTGTGCATGCGGAGCAGGTACCGTGCAGGATGCATTTGCTCGAGGGTGTAGAGTGTAGATCTCAATATGCAAAAATAACCTCCAGGGCTGAGGACTACGGGAGCTGAGGAGCTGAGTATCTCACCGTGGCGCTATTAATTTAACTTTTCTATACATCAATAATGATAATTGGAAAACCTGCATATGCACATCTACAAACTTAGCACATTTTTCAGGTCACTGGAGGCAAACGAAGTGCAAGCCATTAAAAAAAGCGCTGGAAGGTCCGAGAGCCGAGAGCCCAAAGAGTTCCATCAACAGAGAAATTCAGTCATAGAACGAAAATTATTCATACCTACATACCTACCAAATTTCAACATCAACAATGGATGTCAAGATCATCACCATTTTCGGTGCCACCGGGAACCAGGGAGGTTCGGTGGCACGGTCATTGCTGAAGAATCCAGCATTTCACGTCAGGGGAATCACTCGCAATCCCGAGTCAAATGCAAGCAAAGCTCTTATCTCCCAAGGTGCTGAAATGGTCCAGGCGAATGGTCTTAGTCCCGACGAGATGAAAGCGGCCTTTCGGGGGTCCTGGGGCGTCTTTCTGAACATCAACTCAGATGACAAGGTTCGTCTTCAGCTTGCGAGCCCTGATGAAATATACTAAATATATCTCTACCCAAGGCGTTCACCAACCCAGAGAACCCGACTGAGTTTGACATGGGTAAAATCATCGTGGATGCTGCGGCATCCGCGGGAGTGCAACATTTCGTGTTTAGCTCTGGTCCTCCATGCTCAGAGATGACCAATGGCAAGGTGTCTATGAAAGCTATGGACAGTGAGTTATGATTTATCCCTTCCTTTTTCCCTGCCAGACTTTTACTAATACTCTTCTAGTGAAGTACAAGACCGAGCAGTACCTCCGAAATCTCGGAGTTTTCAAGTCGGTGCTTCCACTTGGTCCAGGGTGGTTTTTGGAAAACTTCCTTAGCAAAGAAGTGGCGCCCGTTTTTGGAGGATTTCCCTATTTCCCAAATGACGCGGGACTTCTGGTTTTCTCTACTCCCTGTTGGGGTGGGAAGGAAGATGTGCCCTGGCTGAGTATCTCCGACGATTTTGGAGACATTGTGCAGGGTGCCTTGCTGGATCCAGAAACCTGGAATGGCCATTTCATACATGGACTCAGTGACGTCCGGAGCTTCAAAGAGCTTACCGGGGACTTCCAAGAAGTCACTTCGCGCAGGGCAACTTGGTCCCCTATCCAGCCTTCCTGGGAGGAATTCCAGACACATGGGATTCACGAACTGGAAGATGTGAAACTCATGTTTGGCTTTACGCAACTAACTGGCGGCAAATACTTCGGTACCACTACGGAATCTCACACCGCTAGTAAATTGAAGAAAGCAACAGCCGTGGCGTTGGGGTATCCGGAGGACAAACACGGTCTGGTGACCGTAAAGCAATGGTTCGCAACTCGATTCGGAAATGCCACTTTGTGCAAGGACAATGGAATCACTGAGTAAGATAGGGTACGGAGTACCAGAATCAATGCGGAGCCCTCGGCTTGGATAATTTACAATATTTCGTTGGATTTACGTTGCTTAGTTCTCTATATACCCTCCTGCGGTGCCTTATATCCAGTAACCGAAGGACCTTTACTACGGGGATACTTTCCGGGAAATGGGTTACAAGAAGTAGCCATATGCAGGAAAGAGTAATCAACACTAGAGAGAACTATAGAATTGTCGAGCTGCCTAGAAACTGTATACGCGATGATCAGCGCAATACGAAGGGATGGTCCCATAATACCTCAGCTCACAGCTCCACAGGGCGTAATAATACATATCAGTAGGCATATTGATCGAATTCAAATATCTAGAACAGAAGAGCTGAGGTGATATATGCACCCAGCAAAGTCAATTAACAGGCTTGCATGGCGCATGCAGGTGGAGAAGACCACATCCGTGAAATGTGATGGGAAATATAGTGCGAGGAGAAGCTGGGTGACCCGCACGGAAGTTTGTCCATACATTTACTGACGTATTAGTTGCCTTCATTTCTATCGGAGTACTCCGTACTGAGTACAGCAATGAACGTGTGGAGCTGCATCTATCAAGTCCCTCAAGTGGGTATAAATATATCGCGCATGAAGAACGACTGCTAGCATTTTCAGAGCCTCGCGCATCGATTCTACGCCAATAAGATGCAGTACCTATATAGTTTCAGATTGTGGGACTCAGACTCATCATTTTCCATTTTGGAGAACAATGGCTGGCTGAGCTGATAATGCAGGCTTTTCAGTTTACGTACTGCAGCTATTGACAAACTTTAGCTGATTCTACTGAGCTCAGCTGCTCCATGCAGTGTTGCCTCGGTTCTGATACAGAATATTAAGGAAATAAAACATATAGACATATAAAATTCAAGGATTTTGGCGCATCACGTCTTCAATTATCAAAGTCACACCATATTCTTAATCTTTTATACCAATGCCTTCCGAAGTTCTGTCGTATCCGGAAGAATACGACCTGGTAGTACACCAGGGCCGTGGACTTGGTCAGCTCTTCGAGACCAAAGCGAGGCAATCACTCGATTCTGTGGCGTTGATTGACGGCGGAATTACGCTCACCTACGAAGAATTACACCTCCAAGCTCTACAAATCTCCCAGAAACTGTTCAAAAACAACCTGCAGATTGAGGAGCCCGTCGGAATAATTTTGCAGCATGGCTGGGCAGATGTTGTGGCTCAGATGGCAATCATCTACGCTGGAGGAAGTTGTGCGCCGATGGACCCAGCATTACCAGACGTGCAAATCGAGGGTCGCCTAGACAAACTTGGAGCCCGCTACGTATTGGTTGACCGGGCGAACATGAGCCGAGAGATTCATTTTCAGCAAATCAATTTGGATGATTATCCAATTTGGACACCCGAAGATGCCTGGGAAGCAGAAAAAGAGCTCCCGGTCATCACCTCACTCGAACATCGAACACATTTGATTCACACATCGGGCACAACAAGCGAGCCAAAGGCGGTCCAGATTGCTGCTCGCTCAATCTTGCAGGTTGTATATCATGCACCATTTGAGCCTATCGATTCTTCGGATACTGTTGCTCATGTTAATAACACGAGTTTCGATGTGTCGCTGTTTGACATATGGGTGCCTCTCTTACGTGGAGCCCGGATTGCTGTCTTGAGCAAGGTCATCTTACTGGACCTTCCAGCAATGGCAGCGGCAATTAAGGAGAATGATATTACAATCATGGCCACGACAACCGCCCTCTTGAACCTCGCGGCTTCGACTTATCCGCGTGCATTTTCACAACTCAAGATATGTTTCATTGGAGGAGAAGCCGCGAACGTGGCTGCTATTGAGAAGATCATGCAGCAAGGTCCGCCGCAAAATCTGATCAATGCGTACGGCCCAACAGAATGTTGCATCTTTTGCCTCGCTCATAAAGTCACACCGGAGGACGTACAGCGCGGCAGTGTCAGTATTGGTAAGCCAATTGGCAGAACTATTGCTCGCATCTGTGATGAAACTGGAGCACCTGTTTCGGATGGAGAGGAAGGAGAACTATGGATTGGCGGAGCTGGCGTGTCTCCTGGATACGTTAATCGACCCGAAAAGAATGAGTCAGCTTTCGTCTACTTGCCGAACGAGAAGAAAGCCCAAAGATTCTATCGCACGGGAGACAGAGTCAAGAGGCGCCCTGATGGGCAGATCGATTATGTGGGACGACAGGATCATCAAGTCAAGGTCCGCGGGTATCGCATTGAGCTCGAAGCTGTTGAGACCGCAATGCTCCAAACTGGGCAGTTCTCCGAGGCCGTGGCATTGAAGGTAGAAGCAGGTGGTGATGCAGGCTCTATTCTTGTTGCATTTGCTGTGGCAACCTCAACTAAGCCCCGTGCAATGGTCAGTGCCATTGATTCACTGAAGAATATGCTTCCTGACTACATGGTCCCGCAAATTGAGTTAATATCGAAAATGCCCCTCAACAGTCACGCAAAGATTGACCGCAAATATCTTGTCAATTTGTACCGTGAGCGGTGGGCAAGTTCCAACACTCTTTCAGCCAAGCAAACCAACACTGGAAGTACCCAGCAGCAACTGGCAAGCCTTTGGGTAAATATACTTGGGCTCTCATATCTGCCGCAAGATCCCGATACTGATTTCTTCAAACTTGGGGCGACATCCCTCCAAGCATCGCTTCTCATCAGCCAAATCCGAAAGAACCTGGGAGCAGATGTCTCACTTCTCACGCTCTACGACCACTCCAACCTCGGCGATCTGGCAACAACTATTGAAAAGTCGCAAGATCGCATCGCCGAAACTGTTCGCCATGAGGAGAATACCTGGATCGAAGACACCCATGTCGCGGATGACCTTGCTCCTCCATCAGGACCTGCCATTGACTGGCGCCGGGATACGGAAGGTCGTGTGTTTTTCACAGGAGGCACTGGCTTTGTAGGTGCTTTCCTTCTGGCCGACCTCCTTCGCACTCGCGAGGTACATCAAGTGGGATGCTTGGTGCGTGCTGCAAATCCGACGATAGGTCTCGAGCGTATCAAACGAGCAATGGGAAAATACGGCCAGTGGGAGGAACGCTTCGTTGATAAATTGCTGGTCCTCTGTGGGACATTGGAAGATGTTTACCTCGGTCTCGGTTATGAGCGTTTCCACGAAATTGCGAGCTGGTCGAGTGTTATTTTCCACCTCGGCGCCCGTGTCAACTACACTCAGCCATACTCCCTTCATCGCCCTGCCAACGTCATTGGCACGAGAAATATTCTGCGACTTGCATGTGCGGGGGGTCGCACCAAAGCAGTCCACTATGTCTCCAGCATCTCCTGCTTTGGCCCAACCGGATTCGTGACGGGAACTAAAGTGATCAATGAGGATGAGCCCCTTCTCAAGCATGTTAAGGCACTTACCTATGACCACGGGTATGCCCAATCTCAATGGGTCGCCGAAACCCTGCTGAGGCGTGTGATGGACCGCAATTTCCCCATTGCCATCTACCGCCCCGGTTTTATCACTGGTCACAGTAAAACTGGAGCCTGCAATCCGGATGACTTTTTCAGTCGCCTGATTCATTCTTGTGCTGAAATGGGTTGTTACCCTCTACTCCCAAATCAAAGGAAGGAATTTGTTCCGGTTGACTATGTCAATGCCACGATTCTACACATCGCCTCGTCCACATCGTCTTCACTGGGTCACGCCTACCATATCGTTCCGCCTAGTCGCAATTCGTCGATCGACATGAATGAGACAATGGACCTCGTCGGATCTGCATCTGGATCTACCATCAAGGGGGTTCCGTATCAAGAGTGGATAGACATTCTAGCTGAGAAATCCCCCGCCAGACTGCAGCCGCTTCAGCCCATGCTCGCTGAAAAGGCGCACCAGGGGTTGACCAGGTGGGAGCTATATGAGAATATGCCTGTGTATGACACCACAAACACAGATCGTATGTTGGATACTTTAGAAGGCGGTCTTGAGTTTCCGGTCCTCGATCGAGGACTCATGGACAAGTATGTGTCATACCTCTCGATGCAGGTATAATAGATTATACTTATCACACTTCCCTCAAGCATCTATACCAGAAAATTCCATTATGCGTTTCGTGCTATAGCTCGTGTTCCCCGCTTGATTGGAAGCCGGCGGGCTGTGAATTTTGCATGAAGTGCTCGGTCCCAAATTTCTCAGTCATTGTAAATCCATCGAGGGATCCTTGGTGGTTAGTAGAGTCTTCGGTCAAGGAGTTCTGCGCCTTTCTTGAGGACTTCCTTGGACATGGTATTGTTAGACCGGGCCTGGGTATCCTTGATTGCAGGGAATGTATTGTAGCAATATCATCCACAAAGCCTTGAATCTTCTGAATCTCGTCCACTCTGTTTGGTTCCTCAGAAGTCGGTAGTAATTGGTATGTGTCACGGAGTCCGTTCGTGGTCGCCTCGTGAATTGGAGTAGTTCTAGGAGCGAGAGGCCGGTAGATCTTTACCCCAACCACATTTCACGGAGCGACGGGTGGTAACAGATGATGTCTAAGTATCGAAAACGCTCGGCAAAGCTCGAAATTCTGACGTGTCGCCTAAAAGAGAGAGAAAGCGAGGAGAGCTACTGCTATTTCCAGGTGCAATCAATCACCCATAGATGCCTGATAGATCAGAAATATACGGCCTACGAACCTGCCTCTTCACTTTGCGCATGCAAAAAATGATACACGCAGGGTATCTTATCCAAAAAGATATCTCACGATACTCCGATAGGGGGAATCGAACCCCCGGCTGCCGTGTGAGAGACGGCGATGTTAGCCACTACACCATATCGGATATTTACTACCAAGTTTATAATTATAGACACTGAAAGCGGTGGACTAATTTTCACTCTTTTATCACATCATCACCTTCCCTCTTCATGATTTATACTTCTTCTTTCCACGCATCTATAACCCTTTAACTATGAGACATTTTTGCTATTCATTCGGATCACCGAGCTCCTGCACCCCCTTTATCCCTCGATATAACTTATCGGCTATTCTACGATCGTGCGAATATATTCTGCCTTGCCCGCCTTATCTAGCCGCGCAAACCAAACTTTGTGCCAGATGCACCCATAGCGGTCTTTAAATATAGACAGAGAATCTCGACGACAGGTGGAAATTAGATACAACCTAGAACGGCGACTAATTATTTCAAAGCAGCATACACAGCCCTCTCGAATTCAGCCAGAAGCTCGACAGCTGTCTGATCGCCCGTTGGGAGGAGTTGGGACAAATACACTCCAGCGACACCCTTTTCAATGTCCATCCACTATTAAGATGTTAGTGATCTATGTATAGGGGTGGAAACCCATAGGGATAAGCAGTTAGTTGGAACAATACTGACCCAGTAGCAATTGGGCATTCCAGACCACGACAGAGAATACTGACTGCGGCGACCAGGCACCTCGACAGTGTTGATCAAACCACTAATCCCATAGTCGACGGGAACATTGGTAGGGACAGCGTTGTAAATCGCATTACGAGCTGCCAGACCGTGGTCTTCTGGGTTATCCAGATTTTTTGGGTTCTCGAGGTGTGGCTTAAACATCAGTTTCAGAGTCTCGGGCCGTAGCAACTTTCCCTGCATGACACCAAGGTATATTTTCAGGAGCTCGGGAACATTCGTGTAGATGCCACCGCCTCCAATATCATCACTAACTGGATCAGGCCACCAGAAGTCTCTGGCTTCTTTTAGTCCGTCGTTATGTCGTTCCCACAGCTTTACTTTTCGTGCGCGGAGGTCTGGTCTCTCATTCAGATGAAAAGTGACGTCCCGAGCTCCCACAGGTTCAAACATGTGCTGTCTCATGTACTCTCCCAGTTTGAGGCCCGTCACATGCTCGACCTGATGACTCCCTTATCAGCACAGTTCAGCCATCCACTCTGCCGGGATGGTTACTCACCATCAGCCCAGCCCACTCCAGCCCAGGGCCATACAGCCATTGTTCTCCAGGTTCAAATACAAGGAACGGTTGGAAAGATTCCCTCTAAAAGGCTTAATTAATTGCGTCCAGTTCCGCCAGCGTATGAACGTACGATAGTCTGAAGTACTAGAGGTCGGTCGCCTTGTAACTCCTGGTAGCGGATAGACAAGGGATGCATGAATGTATAGGCAAGTCCGCCTGAATGAGTCATGAGAAGTCTTGGGAAACGGGTTACTTAGCATTCGGGAAGCAACCTGAGTAAAACGATCAAGGTAACGTACCGAAGAGTAAGGGGCCCGTTTTGCTGGGCGAAACTGGGGCTCATTTTTCTCATCGAACCCAGTCAATATCTGGGGATCTTTCCACTCTGGCAAAATGCTGGATATATCTGCGTCTAGGTCCAGAAGACCCCTTTCGACACATTGCATAACAGCGATGCTCGTGATGAATTTGGTTGTGGATGCAATCCAGTGAACATCATCGGCTCTGGAGGACTCCACCGAGTCACCATTGAAACACTTCGCATAGTGGAAGGACCCTAAAAGCTATCAGCGATGGTATCCATTTACGGATTTCGCATAGGAAATTACCATCACAACTCACAGCGCCAAGTGTGACGCGTGGCAAGGGTTGTCCTTTCTGATTGAGGTAGGTTTCAACAACGTGGTCAATAGATTGCATTGTAAGAGCAGATGGTTTTCCTCGGAGCGTTATATTGGGTAGGTGACGAGTTCGGTGTTGACGGGCAATGCTGCTGTTTTTATAAGGGTGGATCACATATAAGACCCAGATTTTTTCCCTTCCAACCCTGAGCCCAATGTCGCTGATTGCCAGTATCCACTTGGTTGGGTTAATACATCAACCTGCTGTTCTGAAGAACGCAGAAATTGCGCGGAAAGACCAGTTATCGAAAGCCAGTCCATATCCACTGGTCTGTTTCCCCTTGCGGAGATACGCTGCTTCTACAGCAAAGACATAATCCCGAAATTTTCTCAGCGCCGGATTCTACTGGAGACGCACGCCAATCATCGGAACGGGAGTGTCGACAGATTGTACTGAGCAGTCGCAGAAGGTAGGTATGCTGACAAACTGAGACGGTGACTACCTAGGTAGGTACCTAGGTACCTAGGTATATCGGGCTCTGATAATGCATGTTCGGCGTTTGTTCACGTCATTGACTGGTCGATTGATCACATGATAGAGCCAGTTCCAGATGATAAACTTTACTTTATTGTATATTGTATGTGATATTTATCAACTGTCGGCATGATTTACCCAAAATGGCTGGTATATAAGAATATCACTAACTAGTAAAAGGAAGTGGCCAGCGCGCCACATTTTCTACCTAGGTACTTTGGAGATTACTACTCAAAGAATAATAATAGATGGAAAATGATTTTGTTTATTGTGAGGACGATTTGTGAGAAACAAGTGTTCCAAGGTTTGTCCTATGTACATCCAGGGCTATGTGAAAACGGACGCAGCGGATCGACTCTCCAAGGAAGCTGCGCCGGGCAAGACCCATCTATTCCGGCCACTGCTAAGATTCATGCTTAATAGGGGCAGGAGTGGGAGCCACATAAATTACCCCCATCGTTGCTGACATATTCGGGGATTGACACAGCCCCAAGTGGGGTCATCATAATGACAAATGCATCATACTGACAAATGCACAATTCTTTTTTTTTTATCAGCCCATGGTTTAGGCTTGATGTTATCGCAGAAACGGTATAAATAGCAAGCGGTACACAGCATCATCGACCACCTAGAGAGTGCAATACAGACAGTCCTGTAATCCGCTTTCATTTACTTCCAACGATGACGCATCCAGGCAACCAGAAAGTACCTGGATCGACTCGGATCACTGACCATTTTTCAGAACGGTGGGTTGTATCTGTTTGGTTGGCTGGCTTCTGCGCTCTGTTCCTAGCCGCTACTTCCTGGGGATTTACGTTTTGACAATTCACAGGGCATTGCAGGATCACGGCTCGGGATGGAGTGCCCTCTGGGACACAAAGGATAACGTCCTCTGGGACCGGGGAAAGCCTTCGCCAGCGCTGATTGATCTTATCGAACAACGAAAGGATCTATTCCAGCCTCTGACGGCTAATGGCCGCCGTAAGAAAGCACTTATACCGGTATGTCTTCTGGATATATAAGACCCTATTATAGATTTAATTGGCCTTCCTTGGTTTACTAATATTCGTTGTACCGTGAAGGGATGCGGGCAAGGTTACGATGTTGTCATGTTAGCATTGCATGGCTTCGACGTTTATGGTTTGGATATATCTGCGACCGGAATATCAGCAGCCCAGGGTTACGCGTGTAATGAACTGCAAAAACCGCAGGAATATAATTTCGGAGAACAGAAAAGCGGTTCGACAGCTCCAGGCAGTATCAGCTTCATAAAAGGTGATTTTTTCAAGTCGGATTGGGAACAACCAGCTCTGGAAGGCGGAGAAGTTCAGTTTGATATAATTTATGATTATACGGTCAGTAGCTGACAGTCGCATCTTGGCGTGTTTATGAGATAAACTAAACCTAATTTTGCACAGTTCCTCTGTGCCCTGCACCCCGATATGCGCCAGCAATGGTCCAAGCGTATGTGGGAGCTTCTGCGGTGTGATGGCTACCTAATTTGTCTTGAATTTCCGTTATACAAGGATCCAATGCTTCCTGGTCCCCCTTGGGGCTTGCAGGGGGTGCACTGGGACCTTCTAGCGCGGGGTGGTGACGGTGTCGCCAATATTCATATAGCACCCGAAATCGCGCATGAGGACCGGCTTATGGGTCAGTTCAAAAGGTTGCTGTATGCAAAGCCAGCTCGGACATATGAGAGTGGGAAAGGGACAGATATGCTTAGCATTTATGCTCGGAAGTAGCCCTACTACAGGTGATTGTAGTCATGCGATAACGACAAAGTCGAACTTGGATTACAATATCATATTCGTTTTATAATTCGAAAGGCAACAATTCCCTATATACTGGATGTATAGTATGCTAGGGGACCATGTAAGTATCAACAGCCGTAGCAATTGCCTCAGTAATTGTTCTATGAACATTGCATTATCCTGATTTAGCCGCAGCCAGACCCAAGTTTGGCAATCAATTATTTATCGCCTATAATAAAGCCGCTAGGCTTATGGACATACAGCAAGATCCGGACAATTATACGCTAAACCTAGTTGGACATAGGGCGCTAATCCTTATGACATCTATAAAACCGCCTATACGGAATCACCAGGATTATCCCCCAGAACACCACGCACAACCGTGGTCTTTCCGCTGTCCCCCTAGATTACACCATATCGGAGGGGATTGCTCTCTTAACTTTATTCTGACCCCTTCAGCTCAGTGCTCTTGTTCCTGTGCGTTCCTGTGTGTGGTTGGTTCTATATAATCCCTTCTATAGCCCCTTCAAATTGTGGCTGTTTTTCGCCCGCCCACATTTCCTTTGTTGAGAGCAATATTGTATACTAGTGGTACAATCGCACCATAGGAGCTTTAACACCCTTCTATCGAAGAGAGGGCTGATTTTTTTGAACGTAGGTTACGGTTGAAGATATATTGGTGGTGTAGGAGAGGCTTGGCTACCATCGATACCTTCTTGGCGTGAATCGGAGAAAAAAAAAGTACCCGGATTAGCGTCATTCGAGTGGCTCACTACGGCAGCCGGAATGGGCCAATGCCAACAATGCTAGACCCACACCATGTGGTAGCTTGGCACGATGTCGATGGAAGTTATCACCACATACGATCCACAGGGAGCAAAAGAGAGGGCCAGAACAAGGATGGAAATTAGTGGATAGTTTAGAGCTATTAAGAGAGGACGAAGCAGGATGCCTAGAGAAGTGATAGCTACCATTTGATCACATGACCATCCACGTTATGACTTATATATAGTTGTGTTCACTTGTTTCCACTCTTTCTTATTACTGACGGCTTTTTCAATTCGAAAGCAGAGAGCGCTGGTTTCCGAAGCCGCTCGAGTTGGGAAAGGTGGCGCTCAATTTCAAATTTATCCTGAGACCTCAGCGAACAATCAATCCTAACTAACCCTTACTCCGTTCACTTTTGACCAAAATTACAAACTCCCTGGTATTACTAGGTTGGGCAGAACAGGAGTATTCGATCGGAACATTGAAGGAAGAACCTCAATAGAAGATATTGGGGTTAGATAAATGCTGGTGATGAGCAACTAATGCCATCTAACACCAAACCTTTCGTTTCGGATACACGCAGTAATCAACAGCAAAAGTAGCCAAAGTTTGCTTGGCTACTGCCCGCTTGGGAAATTAAATCTATCTGGGAATTGAGGTTGGGAATCTCCATTTTATATCGGCAAATTAAAGGCGAACTGAAGTCAAGAGTCGGAATATATATATCCACGTGATGTCGTTTCCTCTTCGATGGCCGTTCGGGAGATCATTTATCCTGCTTTTTCATCACGTCGCGCACTGCAGTTATTCCTATTACACTATCCACCAAATCCTAACCCGACCTAGATCGTTTTTTTGTTGAGCATATCCTCGGTATCTGTGCATGTCTATTGGCCTTCAACCCGAAGCAAATCTTGACATGCGACATCGACCTTGTTGGACCCAACTAATTCCAAGCCGCCCCGCGGTTTAAGCAATGCCATATCTTTGTGATTGATCAGATTGTCAATCGTTTAATTCAAATTGAACTTCTCCCGATGTCCACAAACCACTTGAATAATACAAGTGCACATAAAGGTACCTAGGTGACACCAGCTATTTTTCAGGCATAAGCTTACCTGGATAAGACTGCCCAAGCTGCACGAGGAGGCGCATAATTTGCGACCGAACTTTACCAGAATGCAGAAAATGCATTTCTCGAGGGCTGCGATGCCCCGGCTATGGAATCGTTCTGAAATGGGGTAACGGTGTCGCCAGTAGGGGCAAATTGACAGGAAGAATGCTACCAGTTCGGGAATCCGCCGATGTGAATTCCAACATTCCTGAAGATCGTCGGAATGATTCCACGAATCAAATTCCAGCCCTTGAGGAGAACTCCGCATCAATTGATCGTGGATTAGGGCTGAATATCAACCCTGCGACGTTAGAATTGATGCAGCATTTTCAACAAAACATTGCAAGGAAGCTTGCTTGGGTAGACGGCCCAACGAATCCATGGCGACAAGTTATTATTCCTCTCGCTTGGATGTCACCAACAGTCCTTTGTGCTGTGCTGTCTCTGTCATCCGAAGACCTTGCATTCAAATATGCACACGGTCACCCTCGACAGAACGATCTACAAAGCATCTCACTTCGATTTCGAAATAACGCCTTAGCCTTACTGGCAAGGCAGATCAGCTCGCTGAGAGAGCGGGAGACACCACAAATTGAAAATCTCGACCCGAACGAGATCAGCTATACTCTCGCCTCAATGCTCCTACTATACAACGTCGAACTTCTTAACGCAGAGCCTATCAAGTGGCGAATGCACTTACACGCAGCTCGAGTTATCGTCCAATGGAGAGAACAGGCTTCTTCTTGCGCGTCACTCAACGAAATCGACACATTCCTTTTCTACGAACATTACTACGCTAGTGTCTTTGCGGGACTCACAACATTTGATCCAGCGGATGAGTTCACAGGGGAACAGTTTGAGAACTCCAACGATATCACCATCTTCAGTGACTTTGTGCGTGTCATTCATCGAGTGACACGAATTGAACGAGTTGCATATGATCAAGGGTCTTCTGTAGACCCAACCCAGATAGAGAACATTATTGGCGAAGTGGATGCAGCAAGGCAGAGGATGGCACAATTAGGCCAAAAAATGCATCTACAGGGGTGCCATGCCCAAGACTTCCAGCATCTCGTTTACATCTTTTACCACGCAAGCCTGATATACAGCTATCAGGTATTGAAAAACGACTCATCGGGTGATTCCAATATTCGAGCTTCCCGAGACTCGATCTTAGATCATTTGTACTCTCTCTCAAACAGGGAAACATTCGCCCATGATCTTGTCTGGCCTCTGTTCATCCTGGGGACTGAGTGCAGAGGACTTCCGATAATGCAAGAGATGGTATCTCGGGAAATGGAAGCTGTCATGGAAGTTAGCGGCGTACTCGATCGACGCAAGGTTTTGTTCTTCCTCCAGCATTACTGGTCACTCGATCTGGATCGCAGTGTCACATGGTTTTATTTTTTGAGGGAGATGATGCCTGGTAAAATGATGTTGATTTTGTAGAAAGAATCAGACCTACATCCTACGATCAGCATGAAATCCCATTCCAACTCGATTCCTGGCCAATCATTCTTATCTAGTCGTACAACGTTTACTGCTCTTAAAAAAGTCCAAAAAATCCTCTGACCCGGGATCGAACCAGGGACCTCAAGATAACAAGTTCCATGAGAACACGTCAATTACAGTCTTGCGCTCTTCCAGCTGAGCTATCAGAGGAATTGATGTGATCTAGCTAACGATTAGAGGCTCATCAACTAATTGCCGGAAGTTGAGCAATTGTGAATTTCTTATCAGTGTAATCGGAACTGTTAGGAATTGGCATGTGAAACCGGAGATTTTCGTTGAACTATTTTAGTTGTTTTCCTGTTCATTTGATCCCAGTTTATTTTTTCAAAGACGTACAGGCTTACATATGGGAAATAATTAGCTACTTCAACTTCGAACACCGCAGTGCCAATGGAGTACTCGGGACTCGCTATTTTCCCCATCCCGGCATCCATTCGGCGTCGATTGCCCCGCCTATATTCGTCCCGGGCCGTTCCCAAAACCCGCCGAATCAACCGGGGATCAGCGCCGCGGACTGGCATCTTCGTCCGAACCTCATCTGCTATGTCACAGCCAATTCTCGGCGTCAGTAACACCCGAGCTCCAAAGACCTTCCACTGCCAGCGATGACTTGGACTCGTTTGACTCTGGTTCCGTGGGATCAGATAGTCTTCGGGAGGATATATCCCCGGCGAAATACGAGACCGAGTCTGGGCTGCGGTGGAATCGAGTCGTACCTGGTGAGTCCTGAGCCCTAAGTCCTCTTGTTGTTATAAAATATCTCTCGCACACCTTCCACTGACTTTGTGAAGCGTTCAATCTTCTCCGCAATGCGGGATATGAAGCCCAGCAGTCGCACCCTGATGCCCGTCTGGCTCGGTCTCTATATGTCAACGCTTTGGTCTACCTTCTCGATGCTTTGCCTTCCGATCTAACTACGGAGGAAACTTCCATGCTTCAACGCCATATGCCAGAACCGGTCAAAGTTGGGTTGACGACGTATCCCCAACCGCATGGGTATATGGATGGCACGAATCGTAACATAACCCCCCAGCCAAGATCATATCTGCATAAAGTTCTGGCCTCGACGATTGTGCAGCTATTCATCCTATTGCGGTTCCTTCTGCCGTATGTAAGGGTGTTATTGCGCCAATTATACGAGTATGAACGGACCCATCGCATTACTGAGCGCATCGTGACTACGACAATGGAGGCAGCTGATGGGTTGGGGAAAGGCACTGTTAATATTGGAGCTGCTGTTTACAAGTTCAATGAAGGGCGAGTTGGCGCTGCTCTCGCAAATTTCGCAGCTTGGTGGATGGAAGGTATAGCTGGAGGGATATATGAGGGGGTTGGTGAGGGGATGGTACATTTGGGTCTCTTGGGCAAAGAAGCGGATTTAGATAGACTACCTTTGCAGTCAATGAGCATGTAGATAGATCATAGACGTGGTTTAGATTAGATTATGTCCTAACGAGAGCGAGACTTCATATTTATGAAGGTTGGACCACCGAGATAGATATCCAAGGCAAAAAGCTGTACTACTCAATCTTCGGTCGCAAAATCGAGAGCTGCATGGGATAGAAGTCGTGTTGTATCGACAACCTCGACGCCGCAGTTTTGTTCCGTAAGAACAAGTGGCAGCTCGGTACAACCAAGGATGATAGCATCACAACGTGTGGCAAGCTCCTTAGCAATGCGAACCAACTCGCTTGTCGTAGTTTCCAGAAATATCCCATCAATCAACTCCTGTACAATAGCATTCATGACGATTGCCTGGTCAGTGTCGGACACATAGACAGCAGCCATGTCCCTCTTTTGTAGCGGGCCATTGTAGAGACCGTTTTTGACCGTCCAGGTTGTGCCTAGGACTCCAACGTTCTTGTAACCCTGTCTTTTGCAGTGATTTGCAGCTACATCGAGGATACTGAGAACAGGGATGTTTGACTGGGCCACAATGTCATTGAAGGCGACGTGCGGAGTATTGGCACTGATGATGGCAAACTCGGCGCCTGCTTTGGCGGTGCGGTTGATCGAGTCGGCTAGAAATGCTGCCAGGGACTGGTTGTCGCCGGACTTGAGTGCTTGTTCCAGATCTCCGTAGATAGGGGTATGGGTGACGATTTGAGGGTAAGCAATGCCCCGCCGCGCTGCTTCTCGTCCGATTTCTTGGTGGGCAATGACCCCGCCTTCAATGGTTGGGATGCAGATTCCGATGGTCTTCATATTGACGTTTTAAATGGGTTGGAATGGATTAGGAGGTGGGAGAAGTCGAAAAGCGTACGGGGTTTAGCCTACTTTATATATTAATGAACACTGTTCGTATGTACTGAATGCGTGAAATACACTCGGATCTTTTCAGAAGTATACATGTATCCAGCAAAAAAAAAAAGCAATAGAACAGTGCCCATTGGTTCACATTTTATTGGCTAGTCATCTTGAATTTAATAAAGGCTGTCAAACTCTTGACCCATACGTATAATATTAGAACTCCCAAGCCGTTGAATGTCTGAGGTCAGATGTAGATCGGCGATAAGCAATCGATAAGGTCGTCAACCCCCGGAGCTTCCCAACCTCCCAGGTTTCCTCTGCTAAAGTAAACATGTCGACCTCCAAGCTGCCCTGCATACCTTCACTTCGAAAGCAGCAGCTCCACTTGGAATTGTGAGCCTATTTACCCCATGCAGACCAGTCTGCATACTGACTTTCACACAGCGCGAGCTTAAGACGTGCAGCACCGCCAGGGGTTTATGTGAGCCTCGCGCCCGGGGACCCGACACTCTGGAATGGAGTGATTTTTGTTCGCTCAGGTGAATCCAAACTTATTATTTACTGTGCCACGCGTCGACTGACTCCCGTTTGTAGGCCCCTATGCTTCAGCCGTCCTCCGATTCCAACTCCGGTTCCCGGACACCTATCCCGACCTTCCTCCTCTAGTCACCTTTGCGACGGACTTGTTCCACCCATTGATCGTACCCCTCACTACATATACTTTTAGCACTGGCTCAGCAAGTGACAATCCCGTTAGCGCGACGGACGACGAACGATTACCGCCTGGTGGATTCAGTCTGCGCCATGGATTCCCTCATTGGTTTGGTAGGGCAAAGCGGAGCGGACTAGCATCGGGAAATACGTCACGAAATGTAAGCGGTAATAGTGCAGGTGCTGCGTCGACAGGACATGCGAGCTCTGCCGACCCCGTTACAGATGGTGATGAATCGAATGCGTCAAACCCTCCAGACACTTCAGCGGCTCGTGAGGACGGCGGCGTAGAAGCGCCACGTTTGGCACAAGCACCTGCTATGGATCAATTTGCGGAACGAAGGAATGTCGTCCCAGTGTCGGAGATATTGGGTTACATTCGGTCGACGTTTGATGACGAATTGGTTTTGGATTCGCTGCCGGTTGAGGTCGCAGGGAATCCTGGAGCATGGCATGCATGGCAGGCACATCGTCGAGGAGGGCCCCGAGGACAACTGAAACGAGGAAGCCCACAGGCTCGCCTTCCGGGGGATTGGCACTGGGATGGAATTTGGGTTAGGAGGGTGAAAGATGAGATTGAAAACTCTCATTCTGAGCCGATGCTGTTTGGAGGTGCTGCTCGTGGGGGCGTGGATGAAATGGTATATGACCCTTGATTCCCCAGTGACGAGTTGTACTAACCAATTTTTTAGATTCGGTTTTCGCGGCTGGATGATACAACCTTGAACTCAGTCAAGGAAAAGATGGCTGCGATGGCAGGGAACGGGATATAAGTGCTATTATGATACCCAAATACTAGGTACTTAGGTACTTTACCCTTTGAATGTTCCGACTTGATGAAGAATTCCAGGGATGGTCCGTTCACGAGCCATGGAACTGGCATCGCCATTGCCGTCTTAGTCGTCGGCCTGGGAAGCGGCAGGAGCAAATGGCTTCGATGTTGTTTACTTCTTTCTCCTCTTCACATCAATTATATCCGAACAAAATGACCTATAAGATATCCTATGATATCAAAAGCTCAGCTTTAATTATTGCATTGATCCTTGTTCCTATTGTTGTTCTCGTCTTCGTTGTTGTCATCGCTCTTGCGTGTTCCAATTACTGGAGCATTCATTCCCTCAAAGAATCGTTCCTGTCGTGCCTATCGTGCTTCTGTCTCAGGAAGCAGCAGAGACGCAAGAAGATCCCATCGGACTCAGAAACTTGTCCCGTCACGTCCCAATCGACTTCAGCTGGTGCGACAGAGGCTTCAGATACTCGGATCGAGTTTAATCGCCCTGTCACCAACAGAGAGCATATTTAGATCTCGCGACACCATGGAGAACACACCAACTACGCCGATCACTGTGGTCAAACGCCGGACACCATGCATCACACACATACACAGAGCCAACTCGACATCTAGCTCTCTTTCGAGTATGTCATACCCACAGATCCCTTCTCGCCGCTCGTCCCTTTCTACGAGCGTGGATTACGATTCAAGCGAGCTTGCGACATCAACCAGAACCCCGTCTCTCAGTGATAGTCTTTACAATATCGATGTTGTTAAAATTCGCCAGGATCATGCTGCAGCTTCTCGGGGAATCCGCAAGACTGGCCTTGACGCGAATGCAGACCCATTTATCGACCAGGTAATTTCTGCCATGATTTCAAGAGCCTGTTCATACTGACCTTTTTCTTCAGACACCGTGCCGCCGTGTTGATCGTCGAAGAGGAGTCATGACTGAGAGTGGGTATCAACTAGCGCCACAACTGCTTGTTCGCTGGAGCTCCGGGTCTTATGGCTCTGTAGAGCCATGTGTCTCTTCGAAGTCAGCCTCGGCTTCTGGTGCAGTGGAACCTCCAGCAAATTCGATTTCAAAAGACAAACCCAGATTGGATAGTGCCCGATCTTTATCAAACATGCTGCGCCCAGGGTCATCCGGATTACTTTGTCCGCTGGAGCTTCCTGTCGCATTTGCCACCATGAGATCCTACGCAGGTTGGCCGTGCATGGGCACAGATTCGATGTCTGTATGGACGTCAGTAAATGTAACTGCTGATGTTGAGCCTATTTCCCTGCCTGAGGTCTCGAGTCTTGCGCCCCTTGACATTATTATACTTCTGGACAACTTGTGAGTTCCATAGCCTTACTCGTAAATGGAAATAGGTTTCGCTGACAATAAAACAGGGAGCAGTTTTCTGTTAGCCTTTTGACACCAATGGTTCTGGCATCTTCTATTCTTGCTTCCAACTTGGTCGCTGAAAGTGACAGAACAGCCATAGCATGTGTTGACGGAAGTTCTAGAAATGGGTTCAAGCTATTGCTCCCGTTGGGGTTCCACTCATTCGAGACGTTGAGAACTTCTCTGAATGAATTTTCCCTCCGCCGGTTGAAGAAGAAAACGAGAAGATCCCCCGACGTGGGTAATTCTATTCGACAAGCATCTCGACTCTTTCACCCCTCTCCCCGAGCAGCATTTTGCCATCTGGTATTTATTTCTGCGTGCGCCCCAGAAAATCTGTCTATATCTGGGGTGGACAAGGCTATTGGTATTCATACAATCTCCCCTCAGCTTCGTTTCCCTCTTGGCACAGAAAACCATCCACTTGGCTGGCACATTTTCTATGATGCCGATGCAGACGATCCACGATCCTGCGAAGTCCATTTCATGCGAAGGGTCTCCAAAGTCGTTCGGCAGCTCCGTACCGGTCTCAGCCCTGGGGCCCTATCGGACTTGAACCTGTTTGTTGAGCAAGGTCACGGATGCCGGTTTGAGTCGGCAATAGAAGACTGCCATCTGGCGCGTTTACGACCAGGAGAGACATGGACGTTCAAAGTGAAAATCGGTGTGCCGATCGAGTTTTATCAGGAAACTCACTTGATTGAGCACCCCGGGCTCGAAGACTTGATCCGGCAGATCAACAGTGTTATAAAGGCATATTCTTCTGAGCCGGCTGCCCAACATGTTCTAAGCGCCCGCCTGGAGCATCAGCACTCTTTGCTACCGAGACCGCATACTATTTGCCTGGAAACCCACTGCACCATCTCGCGCACCCCCGGTGTGCCGCCCCGTCTTTCTAATGATCAGCGCCAGGTCTCAGCCTTAATGTCGTATGAACTCGATGATGATGCTATCAGTATCAGTTTGGGATCTGCAAGCGAAATCAGTTGATCAACAGTTTGCATTTGTTGTTTTGGGTCATCACGCTATTATTACGGGCCTTACGGTTTATTTGCTCTTGACTTGACTTATTCTTTATATTTGTACCTGTATAGGAAGGCTCTCTCTTACTCTTGCTTACTCTTGAAGTAAAGTTTCAATCGGATGCAACTCGCTATTTGACTCATGAATTGAAAATATTCCTTGTGTCGCAGACCAGTAGTAACACTGGGTATTGCACAGACCAGAAGCAGGTATAACCAAAAAGGTCGCAATTGACATAGACGTACAGTATCAGATGCGAGGATAGACATTGCCCGCCATGCGCCATGTCTCTTTAATCAAATCCGCACATTTCTCTCCAATGCCATAAGCCGGCATCTGGGTGTGTCCTCCATGCAACGTAGGCATGACACTGCAATCAGCAACTCGCAAGCCTGAAACACCCCTGACCTGCAATTTCTCATCGAGAACAGCCATGGGATTATCCTTCTTGCCCATAGCACAAGTACCCGCCGCATGGTAACCTATTAACAAACACGTCAGTAAATCAAAAGCCCAACCGCATCGAATACCCCCCAACTCACAAGTAGTCGCATGCTGCTTCACATACGGAACCCATTCCTCCCTCGATTTATAAGTATGATGATTCAAATTCGGCGGCCAAGACCCCTTAACAATATCCTTAGTCCCAGCACCCTGCATAACAACCTCATTCCCAAACCGACAAGCCTCGCTAAGAACCAACAGATCAAGTGGATCATCCAGATAATTACAATCAACAACCGGGTTCACTGACGCATCCGCCGATTCAAGAATCACCGAGCCACGAGACTTCGGCGCAAATAGCTCTGCAATCATGGAGAACGCGTGCTGGTTATTAATCGGGAATTGGTCGTATTGCTTCGGACCACCGTAGCACTCTGTGGTGAAGAACTCGATGTTCGGTTGCTGTGACGTGAGGCCCATGGGATCACGGCCTGGTTTGCGTGGGGCGTTCTTCCACAGAGGCTCGTCTTTTAGTCGGTCGTCGAGGCGCGCGAAGGCGAAGCTGCCGAAGGGGAAGGTGGATAGGAAGCCGGTTTTGTTCTCTTTCCATTGTGCGTAGGTTCGGTCGAAGTTGTCGCCGTGGTAGACGTGGTGGTCGGTTGTTAGGCCTTGCCTTTCGGTTTCGTAGAACATAAATACGATCTGGGGAGTGGAGGGTTAGGTGGTTCATGTTGGTATTTATTAGTGGTTGGGTAGGAATTACTGACGAGGTGGTCCATTAGGTTCTTGCCCACGCCTGGTAGATTGACCAAAGATGGAATATTATGTTGTTCGAGCCCTGCCTTGGGCCCGATGCCAGATCGAAGGAGGATTGCCGGGCTGCAGTAGGCGCCTGCGGAGATGATGATCTCCTTTCGAGCGTAGTAGGTCTTGGAGCCGCCATCTGAAGTCTGCGTGACTACGCCGGAAGCGCGAGTCTCGTTTGCCTGCTTGTTGAATATGATTTTGTCGACAGTGGTATCAGTCTTGATGGTGATGTTCCCACGGTGGTTCTTGTTGGCGACGAAGTCTGCGCTTGTTGTCCGCAGGCCCTGGTACACTGTGCGAGGTACATGGCCACATCCTTGTGCAACATCGCCAGTGCTGAACATGTCATGATGCAAGGGCATGCCTTGCGAGACATAAGAATCCATCAAAAGCTGGGAAATTGGCGCTAGATCATGCGGCTCCGTGTGAAGCGGACCGGAGTATCCGTGACTCTCTTTGTCGGCCTGGAACCACGCCTTTGGGTGAAATGTTTCCGACTAGTCATGCTGTTAGCACATATCCATATTCGGCATTTATCGCCCTTGGGCGTGAAGTATTGCGACCTACCTTTCGCATATACTTGAAGAACTCCTCCCCACTCCACCCGTCTAGTCCCCAGTCATCATAGTCCTGCTTGTTACCACGAATGCAAAGCGTGCCATTGCACCCACTGGATCCTCCAAGGAATCGGCCACGGCTCAGCTTCACTTGGCGATTGTCAACTCCCGCCATTGGAGGAGTGACGAAGTTCCAATCGGTCTCGGCATCGAAGTTGTTTGACCACCTAATCTGTCAGTGACGAGGATTGCATCAACTAGGCTTTTGTAACTCACCCGCCGGTCATATGAACATTCTCCAGGTCCTTACTGTGCTGTCCAGCCTCCAACAGCAAGACTTTGACCTCGGGGTTTTCAGCTAGACGACCAGCAACCACACAGCCAGAGGTCCCTCCACTAACTCATGGTTAGCAAGATTATAAGCAACTCTCTGCGTAGGTATGTTACCCGCAGACAATATAATCGTAAGTACTATCAGTTCCAGAAGTCATAGTGTAGATTCCAGATCACAATTGCATAAAGATGGCAAACGAAGATCATCAAGGAAGGGCATAAGATTCAAGCTCAGCCTTTTAGACCGCACTTTTGCAATGACCGAGCCTGGGCGGAGGGGATTCCGACATATCTTCATGTTGAGGGGTAACCTTGGGCAATCTTAACTCTTTCTGTACACAATTAGAAACATATTTGTCCATCCACATACATTAGGGGGACGATCCGTTGACAAGCTAGTAGCATCTGGCATATAATTGGTCCAAATGTTGGTGTCAGACGGCTGACGCCAAAGGGTGGAGTGCGCGGAATTGGCAGTCCACTTTCCGCGTCCGAGGCCACAGTCTCCAAGCCTTATTTTTGCGGGGAGTTCGGCTTCATCTTATACTTTGTACTACATGTACTACATGTACTTTGTATACCCGAGGTCAAAAGCAGGATCGTACATGAGTCTCCTGACCTATTGCGAGGCCGAGAAATTCTCCAAAGTGGGAGCCTTGTCCAGAATGGCTTTCTTTCCCCACACCGGATCCCCATCATCATCAAACTCGGCCCACTGGAAAAACGAACACCCTTCTTTTCCAGGTGCAAATCCGGCATAGCACATCCACATGTATCTCCCTCGCGTCTCATTCTTGCGTTGTGCACACCGGAGAATGGTGTGTTCGCCACACTTGCAACGTGGAGTGTAGCGTGGGTGTAGAGAATCGCGATACCAACGATATGTGATATTGATACGTCTGTTCCCAGAGAGCGGATGTGGAGAAATTGTTTGAGCCGGGGCGATAGAGTGTTTCCACTCCTCTTGCATCTCTGCGTGCATAATGAGGAGAGAATTGTGCGGAAGATGGATGGAGATTTGACCTTGGGCATCAGCGCGTGCAGCTGATGCGGTCTGGTTCCCTGCCCCATTTGAACCTGGAGTAGTCTTGTCGGCATCGCGATCTTCCTCCGCAGTCTCGTCGTCGTCTCGAGCTACTATCCGACGGACTCGGAATTCGCGAGCCACGCCCAAGCTCAAGCTTCCTATCACTGGGTGGGGCCCGAGATAAGTGAGTTCGTCGGAGTGATATCCTACGCTTTCGGTAGGCCCGTCGTAGCAGTTTACAAATGCCGCATTGGGTTGCCACTCCTTTGGTGACTGGTACTGCAACTTCTTTCCGTCTGGATAGAAGTCTCGAATCCGTTTGTTGATCTCGCTGTTGACGGTTTTCTGTACTTGGCGTGACACTGATCGTAGCTGCGGTGTTGCCTGGCGCACATTTGACCGATATGTGCCACCGTAAGTGTATTCCGAGGTCTGTTGCCGGTGCTCTTCGGGCGTAGAGACGTACACAGCGTGCGTGTGAGGACTCTGGACGGTGCGGTTGAAGAGTTGGAAGTCGTACCGAGAAAATTGTTTGGATTCATCAAGTAATTCAAGCAAGAGTGCATTTGCTTCTTTAACGGGTAGGAAGTTGTGGATGATAGTACATGGTGTGTAAGTGGCAATATCTTCGGGCGAGTAAAGGTGTAGCGTTTTCCCCTTTTGTGGAGGCGGAAGCTTTTTCTTGCTCGCAATTTCATGCAAAGGTCTCATGCTCCCATCTTCGGCTGTTGTAAAAACATGCGACGAGAGAGATGTTTGCATGCCGAATGATGAGGCAACAGTAGCTCGCTTTTTGCCGACGGGCGTGCCTGCTGTGGGGCCTTTTGCAGAGAGGAGTCCAACGACATTCTCCACGGACCCTTCGCAGGATACGAGTATATCCAATAGCTCATCCTGTTTGATAGTCGGGAAGAGAGATAGCAGTATTGCTAGCTTGGTATCAGTGTCTTCGCGGGGATCTGATGACTCGTGCTTGGCCTCGCTCAAATTCGAGAGCCGTGAACGTTTCCTGGAAATGAAAGCATCCATGCTTCGAGTCTCATTCTCTGAGGCTCTGAAAAGTGATGAATGGGCCTCGGGATGGATGCTCAAGGTGATAGATAAGCCGCATGAATCACGATAAAATGCTTATCGGCACATGATTGTCGTCGAAGTAACCAATCAGATTGCGTTTTCATAGTGCAGGTCCAGGGCCTCCCCAATTTAAAAAGGTCTTTCATGCACCTGTCTACATGTACATATAGGAAGTGGTGAGATTTGCTAGTGACGTATGTGTCTACGGAAAGTACTACGAAAATGTCACCTCATTGGCCCCATTTGCTCTTGCTCTACTACGGCAACTACGGTCTGTGGGTTTATCTACTAAACGAAACAAGAGAAACAAATCCGAGATAGGAAGGAACGTTCGTGTATTCTTTTATATTGGAAGAGCATTGGGGCTCCCGGGAGCGCAACCGTTGGACTCGATCTGGGAAATTCTCTCAGTCGTGTCTGACACCTGCTAATCCCTGCCAACTCAGATCAAGTTGAATCCAGTACGAGGTAGGGATATTGGAGCCTCAGTACCAGACAAATCTGCTCAGTCAATTCTTGCAGTTTTACTTGAACAGCCCTTCAATGGCGACCGCGCTTTTTACCACCAATACACAACCTGCAGAACATGCAGAACCTTTGGAAATCAACAAACTAACATGGCATGGATACAGGCCGCATAAGCAACCAATTATTCTTAAGAGATATATGCGAAAATAGTGTGGAAATGATCCAAAGGGCCAGCTTGATACACTCCAATACATGCTAAAGGCTCCATTTGCCCTCTCCCAAGTACACCTTTCCCTCCCGGTGATAGTTAACCAAGCATTTCATTTGCCGAAGCCCATCAAAGACCTCTACTAACGCATCGAGTGCCACCATCGTCCACCCATGGTAACTCCCACGCTGTTCCCGAAGAGAATCAGATACACATTCCATTCCGGGTTCCGCAAGCGGGTGATCACCAATCCTCGAATCTGGGAAATTCTCCTCAACAACCTTCACCCAACATCCACCCACATTTGCATCACTCTCGGCCATCGAGGAAAGATCTAAAACACCTTTCAAGTGCGACAACGCTCCATCATCTAGCATCAAGCATATGCGCAGTCTGCTTGGGAGCTCTGTTTCTGGTAATCCGAGCGACACCTTGAACTCATGAAATATTTGTCGGATCTCTTCCACATTCATATCGGCGTACATTTCTCGCGAGTTGAAAATCTTGGTAGAATATGTGTTTGTGAGGATTTCGATTTCTTCATCGGAGCCTATCAACGTCCGACGAAAGGCCCGGGCCACGGAACTGTTCAGGTAACGCATGAACACAGGGAGAAGACGTTTGGTTTCGGGGGCGTATGAGGTGCGGTAGACGATAGGTCCCCATGATAAGGTGAGAAAATCGCGTTCTGGGCCTGGCGGTAGGGACCTCAGGCCTGGCAATGATCCGAGTCGGTAGACTTCTTCTTTGAGGAATACACTGGCCGGGGATGTATACTGCTTTGGTGCTGGCGTTGGGTTATCGCCTCCCAGTGGGACTGCGACTTCCATATTGTATTGTTGTGAGCTTATCATGGCGGTTGACTTATATACTAAGAAGAGTGTATATTCCGTCAGAATTGGATCGAGCAGGCAGATTTCAGAAGAGGCCAATCATGGCGTCATTCCCATACTTTGCAGAGGCTGAGGCGAAGTATTCTGGGGTGGCTGAACTTGTACCTATCTAACATGATTGGCTCAAGTCTATGTTATTGGATGGGAAGCTGGAGTTCTTGAATGGTTCCTTATTACTGTTGCAATTAGGGCTGGAGCTGTATGGCCCCCGTTGACGTCAACGATCACGAACATCATATTATTCATCTCAACCATTGATATACCTATGTAAATCAGGCTTATATTGCTTGAATTGAATCTAATCAGCAGCATTTAAGAAATGGAATCTGTAGGAAATATGTTAGTATGAACAAATATATTGGTGGACATGCTATGTAGTGGCTTGACACTAAAATCATGAGAAAAGCTTAAGAAGACAAAGAGGAGGTGAACACCAATTAAATCGAGGTGATTTCAATATCGAAATGCAGATATACAACCTTCATTGCACGTACGAAGTACACCAAAAGGCGAATGTGAAAGTACAGAAAGGCCGTGCCTGAAAGCCAAGGAAGGACCTCGGCCCATTTGGATCCCCGCAATCCCGAGATCATACGCGAATCCGAACTTGACATCTCCGTGACCGTTGACACTTGTTTTGATACCCTAGCTTGTTCAAGATCTCCTTTCTTTTGTCTTTCTCTTTGCCTTTCCTACCGCCTTCGAGCGACCGGCGCTGGTCAGTTGCTCATCATGCTCCATTACCGCACACAAGGATATAACGGTTGCGCTGTCAAATACTCCCCATTCTTTGACAATCGCCTAGCTGTTGCAAGCTCTTCAAATTTTGGCCTAGTTGGCAATGGCCGCCTGCATATTCTGGAGCTGACTGCCAATGGAATCCAACCACTAAAATGGTAAGTGGAATGTTCGCAGACCCCGCGGCCGCGGAGTGTGCATAACAAGTCGGGGAAAAACAACGTAATTCTAACCATTTGGCGCTATCGCAACCTCCAGGTTTACAACACAAGACTCACTATATGACCTCGCATGGTCTGAAATCCACGAGAACCAAGTCCTCGCCGCATCAGGCGACGGCAGCATCAAGTTATTCGACTGCACAGCGAACGACTTCCCAATCTCAAACTGGAAAGAGCACGCGCGGGAAGTATTCAGCGTAAGCTGGAACCCCGTCGCAAAGGACCGTTTCTGCTCAAGTAGCTGGGACGGCACAGTCCGCATCTGGTCGCCACATCGCCCACAGTCCCTCCTCACCCTCCCAACCCACAGCTGCACCTACTCCGCATCCTTCTGTCCACACAGTCCAGATATTATCTCGTGCGTGACATCAGACTCATACGTGCGCGTTTTCGATCTCCGCACCCCGGCCTCCGCCTCAAACCACCTCGTCACTCAGATCCCCATCCACGCCGGACCCCCCCGCGCCCGCAATCCCCGGCCAACCGGGTGGCCCTGCCCCGCCTGCTGAGGCCCTCACCCACGACTGGAACAAGTACCGTCCTACCGTTCTGGCCACAGCCGGTGTTGACCGTGCTATCCGGACGTTTGATATCCGGGCCCCGCAACAAGGGCCGCTGTCCACTATGCTAGGACATGAATATGCTGTGCGGAAATTGGCTTGGTCGCCGCATCTTTCTAATGTCCTTTTAAGTGCTAGTTACGATATGACTTGTCGAGTGTGGAGTGACCGGTCAGATGTGGCGGGCGGGGATATGGATATGATGCGCGCTGGTCCAGTGGTTGGCGCGGAACTTGGGCGCATGGGTAGACATACTGAGTTTGTGACGGGTGTGGACTGGTGTCTCTTTGGAAGTGAGGGCTGGTGTGCTAGCGTTGGCTGGGATGAGAATCTGTATGTGTGGGATGTGCGAGCTACAATGTCATAAGATATTCGAAATATCAACCACTATATATCGCTCTGGCAGGGTCCAGAAGCTTGTCACATTTTTCCAGG
This sequence comes from Penicillium chrysogenum, assembly GCF_028827035.1. Lineage (NCBI taxonomy): Eukaryota > Fungi > Ascomycota > Eurotiomycetes > Eurotiales > Aspergillaceae > Penicillium > Penicillium chrysogenum. The sequence continues at coordinate 6,114,707 of NW_026622750.1, read as the reverse complement.
CGTAACAGAGCTATGATAAGTAGCGGTCTACCAGAGATGTTTGTTTAATATATTTGTTATTTGTTTCCTGGCAGCTTGCTGTCGGAATGGACGGAATGTCTTGAAAGGGATATTGATCATTTTATTTCGTAAGTTCATGTCGGAGAGGCTAAAGACACAATGCATGGTGCGATGTAAGGACAAATGCGTCATGGTTGTCTATTCTCCAGGCTTAATGCTTAAGCCTTTCATTCGAACTCTGCAGCGACTCAATGACTCGAACGGCTGGTGTTCCTGAACCGCACGAAAATGACTCCAAATCAAGAGATACTCAAAATCTTGACAACACCATCCATGATGAGTATTGAGGGCATGGAGACTTAGGATCCACGGTCAGTGAGACAATATCGACACATTGCCCACAACTTCCCAGTAATATAAGGGATCCAGCGCCAGACAAATCTATTTGCCGCCCAGTCTGCTCTCGACCTTCTTGCGCTCACTCTCACGAAGCGCAGCAATCTCTTCCTTGGAAGCATTGACAGCTGCATGCACCTGGTTGAATGGGTTCTCCTCGCTCTTCTCGAATTCCTTCCGGCAGAGATCCATACGCTGGTTCCGACGCAGACCGGGGTTTTCCTGTTCAATCTCTGGCAGGCGCCTCTCCTCAAATGCGGCATATGCGGCCTTGAACCGACGCTCCGGGTGTCGGTCGATCTTGGATGTGTCCTTCGAGGCTAGAGACAGGGCATCTAGTGCGTTATCGATACCCGTGGCGCTGAGAGAAGATGCCTTCTTGCTTCCTGCAGGAGCATCATCCAGTTGTGAAAGATCGAGACCGCGAGTCTTCTTTTGTGCGGTCTTGGCGTTCGCGCCTTTGCCTTTGGCTGGTTGAGAGGCTTCTTCCTCGGCGAGTAGGGCCTCGCGCTCGGCCTTCTTGCGGGCAGCCTCGGCTTTCTTGGCTTCGGCATCTTCCCTATAGATTGACGGTGATTAGCTCGATGCTCGAGAATATGAGCTCATTGGGAGATTGAGTTCACATACTTCTTAGCATTGCTCTTGGACCCCTTCGCCCATTGCTTTTCCTCCTCTGCAGCCTTCTTCTGGTCCTCAGCGGCCTTCTTTGATGCTGCGGCGTCGGCTTTCTGTACGTACTGTCAGCCTTTATCCAAATGATCTGGTGATTGAGGGATGTGGCAATAATAGCGGGGGCGGGGTTTAAAAAAAAACATACACGAGCGTTGCCGGCGGCCTTCTTGGAGTTCTCACCTGCTGCTTTCTTGCCTCCCATGGTGAAATATAAGCACTGGACGGTATCTGAGGAATGGATGTGAAAAGAAAAAGGTGGAATCGAGTTTCTACTACATGATCTGATCTGCGGGACCAATATGCCGACTCCGATGAAGGCGGTGACGCTATCAGCCCGTGGGTTACTATCGATGCCTCATTAATCTGGCCACAATCGGAGGTTCCCCAGCATTTGTAATCTCGCCTGGGCCGCATCTTGAAGCTGTCTGTCTTCTTTCAGCCATTTGTGCTGTGGCCTTGATATGTCCCTATGATTGATATCTGTGGTCTCTGATTTGATTTGGGCTTTGTCGCTGCTGATTTCACATTTACCGGCTAGTGATACAAGCATTGTTCCTCCCCCTTACTATGCCCTGATCGTCCGTCACAATGGCTTTGCTCTTCCGCTTTCTACAGGCGTTCGCTGTACTGCTCCTTGTTAGCATGGTTGCCGCTGAGCACACCTCTAACTGGGCTGTACTTGTATCTACCTCTCGCTTCTGGTTCAACTACCGCCACCTCGCCAATGTCCTCTCACTATACCGAACCGTCAAACGGCTCGGCATTCCCGATTCGCAGATTATCCTCATGCTCCCCGATGACATGGCTTGCAACCCCCGAAACGCTTTCCCCGGCACCGTTTACAGTAATGCAGACCGCGCCGTTGATCTATATGGCGACAACATCGAAGTGGACTACAGGGGGTACGAAGTGACCGTGGAGAACTTCATCCGACTCTTGACCGACCGCCTCGACGAAGACGTACCGCGCAGCAAGCGCCTAGGGTCCGACGCCGGCAGCAATGTGCTAGTGTACATGACCGGACATGGAGGCGACCAGTTCCTAAAGTTCCAGGACGCCGAAGAGATCGGCGCGTGGGATCTTGCGGACGCATTTGGACAGATGTGGGAGAAGAAGCGCTATCATGAGCTGTTGTTCATGATCGACACCTGCCAGGCCAATACGATGTACACACATTTCTACTCGCCTAATATCGTGGCGACAGGCTCCAGTGAGATCGACCAGTCTTCCTATTCCCATCATGCGGACAACGACGTCGGCGTGGCTGTCATTGATCGCTGGACATACTATGTTCTTGAATTCCTTGAGACACAAGTGACGAGTGTCACGTCCAAACTGAACCTGGGAGACCTATTCGATTCCTATGATGAGTCGAAGATCCACTCCCAGCCGGGTGTCCGGTGGGATTTGTTCCCTGGAGGCGAGCAAGAAGGCCGCCTGCGGACGGTGGTCGACTTCTTCGGCAATGTCCAGAACGTGGAAGTTGAGAATGCCAATGCTACTGAGCCTGGCTCTCTCAAGGAAGATTTGGCTGAGATTGCGCGCCTTGTGGAGAAGTGGCAAAAGCGTGATGAGGAATATTCAGCCATACTTGGTAATTCCGCTGGGAATGCCACCGAAGACCTGCCTTCGTCCTCTTTGCATCTGAAGCTGAAGAGCACTGTCGGGACGACCAAAATGGCGGAAGACGGCAGCTGGGGCAAGCGGCTAGTTGGCATCTCTGTCGTTGGTGCATGTACCGCTATCTGGGTGGCTGGGTCGATTCTCGGCCGCTCGTCTGTTTAATATTATGCCACAAAGCACCAGGCCTTCTTTTCTTTGGCAGCAGTCTTGAGTTCTTCCCCGGACTCATGGATGCCAGGCCATAATTCTTCACTGGAACGGAACGGTTTGGGAATATAGCATGTCCATGGCGCAAGGCGTTACCTCTGTGATTATTGAATTTGAAAGATATAATCTGATCGAACACCCTATGGGGAAACAACTATGCTTTTGAGACACGTAACCTACGACAAACCAAAAGATGCAGGCTGGTATTGCAGACCTTGGAGCGACCATTGAAAAGCTCCAGATGTCAGAACCCGAAGTCTGTCTCCGGCGGACCTACTACATTCAAAGTTGCGGAAAGGTGATGGTGCAGGTGTGATTTTGGAGCTCCCTCCGCATATCAAGGATATCGCCAATGCTTTGCCAGCTCAGACCCTGAAAGAACCTGACTGCTTTGGAAGAGAGTGTGTGGTAGAGGTTCGAACAAAGGATTTTCGCACGGTAAGACTAAATTAGAGTATAGATGAAAGATCTCGCGTAAAGTACCAATTTGCATAGAGCAAGAAGGTCAACCAACCGGTATTTTTGGAAGATCTATACATATGTACCCATATTCAATTCAAGGAGTAAGACATTCAGATAATGAAATATCCAAGTAATAAAAGAAGCGGAGCAAATATCGTCGAGGTGATGAAGAGGTATGGAATCCCGGCACGTGCCTCCGACGCGTCGCGCTTGTCCACTTCCCCGGCGCTATGAGAGACTCTTTGCTGCAAGGGCTTCACCCCAAATAACCACCTCACATTTCTGGGTTTATTCTTACAAGCTCTCTTTCTTCATGAGCTGTCGCATGAGCATATGACAATCCCCAGCTGGCCATGTATCTCCCTCGGCAGCTCATCTCACACCTCTACCTACAACTCCTCCGATCTCACCACCCACTTTCTCCACCCGTCTTGATTCTCGTGGCATTAGAGCCAGACGCGCTATGTGCCTGTCGAATTCTCACGTCTTTGTTAAAACGCGACTATATCCCTCATAAAATCCAACCCGTTGCAGGATATGGCGATCTGTCGCGTGCGGGGAGGAGCTAGTCCGCCCAATGCAGACCACCAATGGTGGCAGCGGCGGAGTTGTGGTCTGTCTCGGTGTAGGTGGTCTGGTTGACTTAGGCGAGATACTGGCTTTGACCAATCCCGAGGACGAGGTGGAAGATATGGGAGGCGTCGAGATCTGGGTATTCGACGCGCGACGGCCGTGGAACCTGGGGAACGTCTTTGGTGGACAAGCTGGGATGGGCCAGGCCATGGCTGAAATTGATGCTAATGCGCGACGGCGAGGACGTGGGGTTGACAAAGGTTGTATCACTTCCGCGTACACTTCTAAGAATGGTGGGATCATTGTGTATGACGACGGAGACATTGAGGAAGAGCTTCACAATGAACGAGAGGCATACTATGCATTACTGGAAATGCCAGAGGTGGACGATGACGATGATGACGCGAGCGACGACGGGTCCGAAGACGAAACGCGGACAGGGTCAAAAAAGCGCAAGTCCTGGTCAGGTCGCGAGGACGATGAGGATTCAGAAGGAGATGAGCCGCCCCACCAACGGAGGAGAAGCAATTCAGTAGGTTTTGGCATTTCTACGACCCGACAATGGACTAATGCGTGTTATAGGGCTCCTCTATTGCCTCGACTCCGACTCGCCGCCAAAAGACTGGAATCAATTCTTCCAACTCGTCGCGATCTGTGACACCGACAACTGACTCGCCATCTCCAGCCGAGGCAAAGCAACCCTCAGCGCGGTCATTAAAGAGACGATTGATTAATCTGAAGCGAAGACACGACGCTGTTCTACAATCATACTATTCGTCCGGAACGTCATACTCCGAACCAATTTCGTCCCTGATCTACTCTCTGGCATCTGAGCTTGGACGAGATGATAACGACCTGTTGTGGCTGGCTATTGTCGGTGTCTCCAGTCTGGAACTCAGTGGTCGAACAATGACTGGAGTGGGTATTTCAAACACATCAGAAACAGGAGGCTCAGCAGGCTGGGGTGGCCAACGTGGTGAACACATCCGTCAAATACTTCGCGATGAAGTGCATCGTTTGAACCCGCCTGATCCTCTGGAATCAAACCGTGACATTCGAGGAGAAATCAACGGTGTCATTCCAACAACCGCTAGATCACCCACCGATACGTCGATTCGTCTTTCTCCTGAACCGCGATTCCTTCTTGTCCGGCACTGGTCACTATACGAAAGTATGCTTCATAGTCCATATCTTGCACCGCGGCTGCATGTCTGGACTGAGAATGGCCGCAAACGCCTGCACAAACTTCTGGCCAAGATGGGAATCAGTCTGACCCAGTGCCATCAATACTATACCCACATGGACATGGAATTGAAGCGTGTATTACGATCACGGCTGCTCAAGTACGCCCCTATGTATGGCCTAGATGGACTCGTACCAGCAGAGGGATCTGGGAGTGCGAGTGCCCGTGAGGGCTGGGGATTTGTGCGTTGCTGGGGCTGGAAGGCGTGCCTCTCTGCCACAGATGTGGGTGTTATTGTGGGTGCAATGCTGGAAGTTGGGCCACATGAAACTTTGGCTTCTTGGGACGCCAAACGTCTGCCACGAGCACGCGATGACACGGAGAACAGTGGAATCACAGGCGAATCTGACTTGGCTAGTCTGCTGCCTCGGTTCTGGAGTGCGTACGACGCCCTTTCATTAACGTCCGAATCACCCACGATTCTCCTAGAGTCTCTACCCCTGGCTCAACATCTGCACCGTGCCATCCTTCGCACTGGTACCTCCTTGCTTTCCAAACATCAAATCCGTCACCTTCGAGCGTTCCGCATCGCTGTAGTCAAGGATGGACCCGACGTCAAACTCTTCACAAATCCTGGGGCCTTGACGAAATTGGCCCTGTGGATCGCCGAGGCCATTCGAGTTCAAGAGAAAGAGCGGGGTGACTCAGTCAAGATCGGCCGCAAGAGAGCAGCAGGAACTCCTCTCGTCCTTGCTGGCCTAGACGAAGACCGCGATCTCTATGTAGTCGTCGGCACTGGTGGTGGCGGTGGTGTTGTTGACTTCGCTGCCATGTCCAAGCGTCAAGAGGAGCGCAAGAAGAAGAAAGAAGCTAAGGAAAAGAAACAGAAAGAGCGATCAGAGCGCCGGTCCAAACGAGCAGCGGAGCGTGCCGAGCGAGAAGAGGAGACTGGCGCCGAAGACGAAGATTCGGAAGAGTCCGAGTCCTCATCGGAATCGGAGTCCGAGGACGAGGAAGATCCCCGTGGAAAGAAGCATCTGCTCCGCAACCGGTTTGGTATTGCTTTCCAGGAGGTAGTCCAGGAGACGAATGCCCGTGTGCGCATCGACAGCTTCGAGCATTGTGTTGTCGAGGTCCAGAAGGATGACCTTGGCGGCTTCCTCGAAGCATTGAGTTTCCGCAGTGTGGTGGGATAAATCCCCTCTACAAACAATCACGCAGTCTACGACCTGTCATCTTTGTTTAATTTCTTCGACGCATGGGATGGGAAGGATATATGGGAGGGGATACTGGACTCTGAAACCGGCTACATGCATAATGACCGTTGCATGGCTTTCTACGCTTGCAAGCATTCAAACGCCCTTCATTCTTGCATCTGTCTCCATGGCGTTTATGGTGTTTCTTGTGAGGAAAACATGTTGATTCTATCTAGTCATAGTTGCATCAAATCTATGCATTTTCGGCCTTCTCTCCGAGAGCTCCCCGCACATTCCCCGCTTGTTGATATTCGGAACTTCAACCGCTTTAAATACGGCTTTGGAACCCAGACTCAATTAACAAATAGTAGAGAAATAGGAAAGACAACCCAATTCCTCACCATGTCACAGCACGACTACCCCGTTCTCCCCCACGAAAGCACCCTCGCCAACCTCCCCGCGGAGTATCCCACTGACGCGCAAGAGCAAATCACCGAAATCCTCACGACAGCCCCGATCAACCGGCTAGTGGTGCTAGACGACGACCCAACCGGAACACAGACCTGCCACGACATCTCCGTCCTAACAGTCTGGGACATCCCAACACTAACAGACGAATTCCAATCCACGAAACCAGGCTTCTTCATCCTCACAAATTCGCGTGCCCTCCCACCAAAAGAAGCAGAAGCACTCATCCACGAGATCTGCACGAACATCGCCCAAGTCGCCAAGACAACAAAGCAAAAGGTCGACATCGTCCTCCGCAGCGATAGCACATTACGTGGCCACTTCCCCCTCGAGCCGGACGTCGCGCAGTCGGTCTTCGGCCCCGCAGACGCGCTTGTTCTCGCCCCTTTTTTCTTCCAGGGAGGGAGACTTACCATTAACGATGTGCACTATGTCACCGAAGTCGACAGCCTCGTCCCAGCGGGCGCAACACAGTTCGCCAAGGACGCAACCTTCGGATATAAAAGCTCCAATCTGCGGGACTACGTGCTCGAAAAGGCGCCCGGTCGGTTCAACGCAGACCAATTATGCTCTGTGACAATTGAGGAGATCCGCACCGGTGGACCGCAGGCCGTCTGCGAGAAACTGCTTGCTGCACCGGTTGGCGGGGTGGTGATCGCCAACGCGGCTGCGGAATCTGATATGCACGTCTTCGTGGCGGGACTGCTACTTGGTATGTCAGAGATCCATTCTGCTCTTGCTTTGACTAGAATATGTAAGCCTGATGGCTAACACATACCCAGCTGAATCTAAGGGCAAACACTTCCTATACCGCACAGGTGCGGCCTTCGTATCAACTAGGCTCGGTATCCGTTCTAAAGCGCCCATCTCCGCTGCTGAGCTTCACCTGCCCTTACCGCGCCAGACGGGCGGGCTTATCATTGCCGGATCATATGTTCCTAAGACTACAGCGCAGCTGAAAGTATTGACGGATCGCCGCGGCGCATCGGGTCAGTTGGCAATCATTGAAATAAAGGTTGAGGAACTTATTGCGTCGCCGGAGACTGCGGCACAGACTGTACTGCGCGTTGTGCAGGAGACAGAAGCGCATCTGCGGGCTGGGATGGATACGCTCGTTATGACGAGTCGGGCGCTTGTGACTGGCAGCGATGAGTTGTCGTCGCTGAAGATTGGATCTGTGGTTGCTGAGGCATTGGTTGGTGTTTTGCAGCGGATTGAGGTGCAGCCGCGATTTATTATTGCAAAGGTATGAATGGTGTATTTTGGTCCCTTGGTTTTGTCTGTTGGTGTACTGGTGCTGACTGTCTTCTTAGGGCGGGATCACATCCTCGGATGCTGCGACTAGGGGCTTGAATGTAAAGCGTGCTACTATCGTTGGTCAGGCGGCGCCTGGTGTGCCTCTTTGGCGGTGTGACGAGGAGACTAGTCGCCATCGCAGTGTGCCTTTTGTTGTCTTCCCTGGAAATGTGGGTGGAGAGGAGACGCTTTGCGAGTTGGTGGAAGGATGGAGTTAGATATAGATTGGCTTCGTAGATGGAGATCCATGGGCACTTCTCTATTCCTGCTTGCACATGAAGAAGCCCTTTGTATAGTTTATGTACATACCCAAGAACATCCAAAAAGACATCCAGAAACACGCCAGTGTGTTCTTACATATATCCCTAATATCATTTCGGGCCAAATATATGGGATAGTCTTACATGGTCACGGATAGAGGCCATAAGTGGCTAACTATTCTTATGCATAATACTCGAGATATTGCAAATAATATGTAGAATACCGTACAGTTTGATTGTGTCGGGATCTAATAGCATATCTTCTGACACCATTTGCAAAGTAACAGTACATCTATACCATCGAGACCTCATATCATCATGAATCTTTCAGATCTGTTCTCTTACCCCCACCAGAAATTCACACTGATCCCAGCCCTCAATCCACGCACATAGTGCCACCACCCAACAGGAATGTAAAGACACTCGCCTTCCTTGAGAACAGTCTCCACATAGTCGGCGTCCATGAACCCAGGCCACATCTCTTCCCATTGCTCATACTCAGCAGGGGAAGTCTCGATAGCAGCCAGGTCCACCTTGGAAGTGTTGGACATGTCAACCTGTCTGCGAGTAGTTGGTAGTGCCCCAGTTACAGGATCTGGGTCCGCCGTCTCATCAACAGACGTGACCCATTCTGGTCCCCTTGGGTGAATCTGAGAGTCAGGTGTATGTGGCGAGTACAACCGGATATACTTAGTACCCACGACCTGCGCGAGGATATTGTGATGGGGGTCGTGGTGAAGAGGGGAGATCGTCCACGCGGGTCCGATCCAGGTGTTGATAATCGGGTCGCTAGGTATTCCCATAAGCGAGCCTGCATCCGAACTGTGTTCGACAGTGTCATGTTCATTTGGTGCTGTGTCCAACTGGGGGCCATGCGAGGTTTCAGGGGCCTGTGCTTTAATTTTCGCCTCGCGCTCCCGCTGTTTCTTCTCATACACTGGTGTTCCCGGATCTGGGCCCGGTGGAGTGATATAGCAGTAATCAGGTACACTAATATCGTTGCGCAAGACGGGTATTTGAGTAAGTAGGTCATGTTGTGCCATGTATGCTGTCTCTCCATCAAGATTCGTGACCTTGAGTTTGTCTTCCGGTGTCCCAGTCGGGGCTAGCTTCCCTTGCCATATGTACTTGTCCACAAACTCTTTGAACGGGATAATCTTCTGTCCCCAGTCCTCGTCGGTATAAGACCTTCCCACCTCAATGGGGACCAATCTGCGACCCCCAAACGTGCGGTCCCACCAGTAGTCCCGCGAAGACCATGGACGCATCGAAATGGCTGGCCAGTGGTCCATTGCATCTTCTATCACCAGTGGGGTGCGAGTGTTTTGTATGTGGTGTTCGATGGAATCGAATGACGGTGACGATAATCGTGGGATAGGATGGTCCAGATGGGGGTTACGGATCGCATTTGGGGGGAAGAGAGGAGGCGAGAATTTTCTGCGCTTCGAAGTAGGATATTCTGGACTGCCAGCGTCGCCGTACTCGAATTTTTGTGATTCTGTAGCTGCCTGCAGCGTGGATAACAAGGATTCCACCAGCTTCTCGCGGAAGGGGGCTCCAGACATGATCAAGACGTTATCAAGGATTGCCACGACGTCTGATAGCCATGGCGCGTCAGGAGAGAGCTTTGGATCAGTTGCTGCATTCTTTATGTCTTGAATGAGTTCCGGAACAACTAGGTGTTGGGTCTCAAATCTGGCTTTCGAGACCAGGCCGCATTTCGTGATGATGATGACGCAGGCCTTGACGATAGACGCGTCCGTGTACAGGCGATGCCAGCAGATGTGCACATCCTTAAATGGAAAGGAGTGTAATTTCGAGTTGGCAAGCTCAAGTGCTTTCTCGGTGTCGTTGAAGAGAAGATCTTGAGGGTTGTCGCATTGGAGGATGGGGTCGTCAAAGCTCGGCTCGGCGATAACGGACAACGCGTCACTAAGGACCGATGAAAGAGCCATGCCTGAGAGGGAAAGGTGAAGGCGAAGGGAAACAAAGAAAGAAATGAAAGAAAGAGACGATGTAGAACCCCAGAGGTAATCCCAAAGTGTGCCCCCAGGTATGGTGTTCAGGTGGATTCGAATCCCTCCAACCGCGTCCGAAAGAACACACTCCAGATCATCAAATGGAGCAAAAAAGAATCCGCCATTTTTTTAATTGTCCATAGCATCTAATATCTAGAGCTAGGACGTTACTTGGAGTAAAACCAAAGCCATATGGGCGGATTTTATAGATTGTAGGGGGATATTATAGGTATTGATATTCACAAGTATAAGATGAAGGCTTAGCCAAGACTCTTTACTTCACGAATGAAGGCACGTCCCCTATATTATATTCCCTATGAAGTTCTAGGGACCTAGTTAATGTGATAGCCCTAATATGGGGGAAAGACAACCGAATAAGATACTAGAGAAGACACCAGAGAAGACATGACAGCTATAGGAGTGTAATCATACCTTTTAATATCGGCCACCGATGTTGACCTTGTTTATTATATAGTACAGTTCATAGTCAAGGGAGTTTTCTAATATACATGCTTCATTCGAGAAGCTCCATCACCAATTTGGGAATTCGAGACACACCCTCGCCTCTTTTGGCACTGACCGGAACGACACACACTCTCTCCTTCCAAGCCCTTTCATGACCCGATGGGTGCTCAATCGAACCATCCTGGACACCAGACAAGTATTTCTGCAGAGATTGGAATTGGTCCTGTGTATTTTCCAGGTCTGCCTTGGTTGCCACGACAAACCAAGGTTTCAAATGCAGAGGTGTCATCGCCAGTGGAGGCAACGAGCCGTCGCGCTTGGTATTCGATGTCGGTGCAGGTTCTCGGCCAAGTATCTGTTGCCGATCCGCATTTTCATCGAATGGATTCCATTCAATGAGGTCGTCTTCCTCAGTAGAGTCGGGATCTGCATCGCGCATTCGCTCATACTCTCCAAGTTCGTGCCACAGTTTCTGGAGTTCCTGTACAGGATCGCCGCGACTGAGATCGACTACAAAGGCCAGAATCCCAGCTCGGTCGATGTGTCGGAGGAACCCAAGACCAAGTCCTCGGTCGAGATGGGCGCCTTCCACCAGACCCGGAATGTCCGCAATGGTAAAGTGTGTGCGACGGGCCTTCGACTCAACTAGAGGACGACCCTTCATGTCGTCGGTGATGACTGTGCCAATACTGGGAGAAAGTGTCGTGAACTCCCAGTTACCAATGCGGGTTCGACTGTTGGTCAACGAGCGGAGAAGCGTACTCTTGCCGGCGTTCGGTTTCCCAACCAACCCGACGTCTGCAAGGAGCTTAAGTTCAAAGTCGAGCTCTAGCATCATTCCACCTTCACCTCGGCTTGCGAATTTTGGTCGTCCCATTGTGCGTGTGGCAAAATGGGGATTCCCCAGCCCGCCAATACCACCGGCAGCCAGAAGCATGGGTTTATCCATGGGTTTTGAAAGGTCCAGCCAGATGGGCGACTTGGGTTCCATGGCTGCTATATTCTGTCGCCGCGGATGTGATTTCGGGAACTGCACCATAAGGAAATCAGACGGCTTTGCGGCGGGGTGTAACACCCAGCGGTCGTGCCGGATAGGGTTGAACTCCGCCTCTTCTGTTTCTTCAAATCCTTCCTCGCGTTCAACTTCAGGATCATCGGGATTCCCCCAAACCTCTTTCTCCTCTTTGGAAAGATAGGAAGCTTCTTCCGCCGCCTTGATGCGGGCCCACTCCTCCTCGACCGGATCATAACGGCTCACCTCTCGCACCACAGTGCCGACAGGTACCTGAAGGAGGACATCCTCGCCTCGTTTTCCACCCTTGCTTTTACCCTGCCCGTTTCGGCCCCTGCTAGCTCTGATAATACCTCTGCGGGCCAGCTTGTGAAGGCTCGTCAAGCCCTCGACAGTCTGGATGTAGATACCGCCTCCGCTGCCACCGTCGCCGCCGTTCGGGGGTCCCTCTTCAACGTATTTCTCGCGCAGGTAAGCAACACAGCCATGTCCACCCGATCCAGCATGTACTTTCACCCGGCATTTGTCTTGGAAAATGAACCGCGAGTACTCTTCCGGAGGAGGGTCCAGATGCGACAAGTCTGGTGTTACCTCGTCAGGTACAGCATTTTTGCTGAGATGAGGCGCTGTTTCAACGGCGGCATCGGTGCTCTGAAATCGGTTCCGTGTGATACATGGTCTTTGAAGGTCTTGTAGGAATAATCGGCTGCAACGGGCTCGTCTTGAAAGGAATGGTCGTACGGGAAGGGAAAAATAAACTCGGGGATGCGCCATGCTGTGTGATTGGCGGCTATCTCTCGCTCATTCTGCAAATGCAGCTGTTTCAACTCCTGAAGTAGTCCGGTCAGGATTGGATCTTCATAGGGCGCAGATATACCGGTTTTTAGTGAATTGTCAACAGAATGAGATATGACTTCAGTGGATTTCTCAGGGAGCCGATAAGATCACATGATGATAAGCCATTTATAGTATCCCCATTGGGTGTAAAATACTTGCCTATAGTATATCTTTTCTTAATGTCCATTTTTGCCTCTACTTTTCCCTAATCCAGCTCCATGTTTTATATTTTACGTATCCAGAAATGGGCTTTGTAAATATCATGCAGCGCAAACCTGACTTGATATTCAGAAGGATTCGCCAAGGACAAACAAGCTGATCAAGGCAATGCCCGACTCTGCGTCTTACCGTTTGCTTGCCACTACCTGATAAAATCCCTACATTGAAATATTGACTATTACAAATAGCCGTTGGGTTTCCACGTCTGATCCGTAGGGTCACAACAGCTACCCTGGTTGCATCTGCACGTTGCCGCTGTGACTCCCCGATCCCATGACAAAGTGACCAATGAACATATGCGGACTCTACTTGTGTCGACAAGCTCATTTCAATCTTGCCTAATTGCGACTCGACTCTTTGTCTAGTTTTTTCTAGTATGTTGTTGAGTCGCTGACATGCAGCAAAGGGGAGTCTGGAAAAAACGGTGTGGTGCCTTTGTTTGGTTGATTACTGTATTGTTATTTGCTTTTTCACTCTGCCGATATCTTGAAAATCCTTTTTTTCGGTCTTTAGTAGGAATAGTTGTGCTAAGCTGTAAATGGGAATATCAAAAACAGAAGCGCAGTGAAGAACCTTGGGAGCTATCAATATGCATCCATGGATCACCAGCATGACCATTACTCGGGGGCTGGTCATCAATTTGAACCTTCTGAGGTCGCAATGACTCAGTAACATCTTTCCCTTTTCTCGCCCCTCCTTATCTGCAGTATCTCTACCAGAAAGAAATCCGTCACAGCCAGCCCGAACTCGATGTCCACATACCAGAGAAACCGGGATACTTTCCCAAGCAACGTCTATACCGCCGAGAAAAAACTGAGCATTGAGCAGTGGATTGAAGATACCACGAAAAGGATTGAGGGGCCCACGATTGCACTAGGGTTGGCCATGCCCGAGAAACACCTAGGCAGCTCGGAAGAGCAGCCTGGTACGGACGGACTATCGGGAGAGTGGATAAGCTCGTGGAAATAATCGCAGTTTTGAGAGATATTTTCAAAGAGGTAGTCCACAGGCTAGGGGAAAAGCTCGAGGAATCTAAAGCACAGGAGAAAATACTTGAAGAAAAAATAGCTAGCTTGCAAGAGCAGCTCAGCATGCGGGACTCCTGTCAATGCAACAGCTTTAAAGACAGGCTCGCTATACACGAAAGACTACTCAAGGTTGCCGACCAACAAATAAACACACAGCAAGAGCTCATAAAACATTTGCTTGAAGCACAAGTCTCAGCTTCACAGCAACTTGCCCTTGTTACACAAAAGCTTTCACAACAATCTGAACGAGATGTCCAGCAGCCGCAAGTGAAAGAACCCGAGGGACAGCACTCTAATACGGATGGAGTCAGCAAAAGTACAGATGCTTCTGATTATGTCCTTGTCTCAGAAGATGAAACAATTAGCTGAGCTCTTTGGCCTTGTGTTTGTGTCTTTGCAACATGTGGTTTCCGCGGATTCGGTGCTTGCTCGAGAAAGATACTCCTAGCTTCGTTTTATTAGATATATTGATATTGCTCTAACCGTCTGGTGGTATTATCATTATTTACTTCCCGATATTCCTCGACGGATTCCTAGTTGGCAGCGGCTTAACCCTCGCCGAGAGCGCCGAAGAGAGCTTCTAATTGCCCCGGTAATCCACTCTAGAATTGATTCTGATGGCCTTTGCATAGCTTTGTACCTGTCAATATATAAGATTGGCTAAAATGAGAGCATTGCTCTTAGATGAATCCCTATGTGTATCTTCTTCCCGGAATAGTGTGGCTTTCAACCATGTATCATTTTGAACCAAGTTCAATCAAAAGAATTATGCGTAAACCAGGGCGAATCTAGGATAATTGATTTTGAACATTGTGCTGAGAATGCATCCACCCTCTGCCTGTTGCCTTCGTCTACGTCAATCGAGATAATTATAACTCCCAAATTGACATACTTAAATCCACAATGTCTTTATGTAGGCGGCGAAAAGTGGACGCGTAGGAAGGCAAGATACATGGACTTCCATATCTTTATGTGCAATGCCAGTGGGCGATGGTAGTACTGGTAAATAGCAAGTAACATAGTACGAAATTGTTAGACTAATGATACCTAGACAGCCAGGCTTACGTGAGAGATGATTTGAAATTTGAGATTTGGAATTGAAGCCAGTTCCATGCAGCCGGATAAGAGTACATCTCCGCTGTATCAACTAATAGCATATTTGGTATATGCGGAGTAACCCATGTGGTAGATGTATCATCGAGAACGGCATTAAGGGTGCTTATTGGTCTATTGGCCCTAGCTCTAATGTCAGGTCTATCACAGAATCTGTGATCGGCTGTCACATCTAGGGCGTACATGCTAGGAAGGCGATCAAATCTTGGCTTCTGGGCGGCAAGCAAAAGTACTAGATGGCGAAGTCCGCTGTACTTTTGCTGGGACGTTCAGCATTCGAAGATCATGTGGGCTTTGTATGGGGTAGTTCGTATCTGGACTCTATCTGGAGATGATCGGTGGCGGTACTTTTTAGAAGTTCGTTCATGATTCAGTAAACTTTATGAATGGAGGTGTTCATGCATATAGCCTGCCTTTTGGGACTGAAGCTGGCATCGTATTGGTGATCTTCGATGGAATTGACTTTTACTACTCCCCGAGGCCGTACACTGCATATTGACTAATAATATGTACGGGGTACATAACTCGGGTTATACATGGATAACTCGCGTTAAAGACTTGAGGTTGTAAGTTATACTGCCGTTTAGATATCATTTCGCAGTTTGCGTGGGCCAATTATGGGTATAGCACCCTGGGGTAATATCATCCCTATTAAGGCAAGACAACTGAACATTCGGAATCAGCAAAGTACCAGCTTGTGTCAAGGACTTATTAAGGCCGTACAAGCGGCCACTAAACTTTTGCATCCGCTACTTGGAAAATAATGGCACAGAGTCCGCGAAAGGGGTTATCGCTCGAAGTCTAGGTCCAATAGGCACCTTTGGCGTTTGGTTTTATTTAGGTATGTTGTAGGCGTATCGATCTAGGTAGGTAAGGACAAGAGGATGTTGCCTAGTCCAAAGTTATAAATGAAATACAGTAGAATATAGCAAGTGTTAGATAATCGACAAATCACCAGGCAAATGGACTTGGCATATTGGAATGATATCACTGAGCTTCAATTGATTACAGCTTCTACCATCGCGGAACCCACTTACAAGAGGTAAGACAACACGTGACTGCGATGAAATAACTTTAGCTATTTGGTGTCTAGACCACTGCAGGGGAATTGATCTTGATCACATCAGGAGTCCAGTGTACATGAAGTAAGGCGACAAAGTACGTAACAAATGTACAGATCCAGCTGAGAGACCAAAAGTCCGCGGAAATCGGCTCACCCGGTATATTGCGGGGCCAAAAGAAATCAATAAAAAGTCCCAAAAATTGAAAGAAGCTCCATCAGAAACAAAGAAAAACGGGAGGCAGGCTCAACAGGAACAGGAATGTTCACATGATCACAAGCAGAATCGATAGCGTGAAAATCCTTGCGAAAGACAAGATGTGATTCGTGTCCACTCGCGGAACTTTTGTTTCGCACCCGTCACCGCGGCACCGGATCCCTGCCTTCCGCTCGCCACAGGTGGGGATCAGGGAGATCGTTCCTGTTGGTCGCGGAAATAGAAAAAGAAAAAAGAGAGATCGGACCGTAATATGTGTACAGAGATAATACCAACCCATTTCTTTACCTTAGCCCCTCTTGGGAGAAACATCGGGAGACACTAATGTACTCCATATATCCTTAACTTAGTTCCGTGGAACTGGGCTTGTGGTTCCGTGGTTTCCCTGGCGGGGACCCCGAGAAAGAGGGCGATTTAAAGATTTTATTGGTCCGCGGAGATCCCGTTCAGCTGCCGGACCAGCGCCATATTTCAGCTTTTCCCGGGACACAGCTAGTTAGTTATGGAGTAAAAAGGACACGGCAAGGAAGCTGAGACAGCTCGGTTCCGATCTTGACTGTCAAAATTTGCTTCGTACATCTTATGCATTATGCGCGGGTACTTTGCTTCGGATACGCCTTGCCGATTCTACAAAAGTACACCTGTCACTCACACGATGCAGGCTCCTCGAAAACAACGTTTAGATTCCCAATATTCCTCAATAATCCGGGATCTAATACAAAGCCATAGAATCTGGATCGGTAATTGTAATGTGGCGCTTTGGTAGTGTCGAATGGCGACCAGTGCAGACAAATTAAATTGAAGATTCAGCTATCCATGGATGGACAATGTGATTTTGTAGTACGTTTGTATGCAATCCCAACGCTATTCAGCAAGGTTCCACCGTGTCTAGAATTAAGGGTAGCAAAAGTCCGACATGGATGCTATGATTCCGATCACCGATCTCCAAAAAGAGCCAGCCAAAAACACTGTGTAACCGATTAACCTCAAATCAAAGCTTCTGGCCTCGATCGATCAGGTAGACTGCAGTAAGGCTACCTGTTCCCGTCTAAGGTGGCATTCAATTTCGTACTTCGTATACATCGCAAGGACGGCACGACCTGTGGCGCATTGTTGAGATAGCAAAACCACAACCCGATTCGACCGGAACTGGGGAAGAAACACGCATCTATCCGAATCGAGCGGGTTCGCACTTGCAATGACAATGGAATTAGAGTGATCTGCAATGTACATCACCTACATCGATATGGATACAACCTTTTGTATGCTGTACAACCATCGAGAGGGGTATGTTCGTTTGAACCCTTGTTTTCGTCCCTCAATGTAGTGTGTGCCCCTTTTCCTTGTTCCCATCGAGTTCGATGTCATCGAAGATCTAGATTTTGAGTGACGGAACATCCGGCCCACGGGAGTAGCCACAAAAGTGATACATCACACTGAATTTTCTTCCCGTCAACCATCACAGCACAGGAAGGGAGGCCGCACCAAAAAAAAAAGAAAAAGGAAAAAAAAAAAAAAAATCCTGACACCCCAGTCTCTGGAGCAATCTTGCCCGAGGACTCTGCCCAATTTGGAATTTAGATAGGTCCCAAAAAGAAGCTTTCCTATATGCCAGGAAGCATTTTCCGATCGCCGACTGGAATTATTTTCGCCCTTTGGTTGTTGAGGGGCAATCAGCGCCACACTTCAGCCATTCCGGAATCTTGCGACTGTCAGAACCCGACAATATGGTGCGGCAGCTGCGGTTCTATGTGGACCGTGGACCCCTGTGTCTGGGTTGGGATGGGTTAGCGTTGTCTCCAAAATAATAATAGATTTATTATCACAATCGCCTGACGTATCCGAAAACGCGGCTGTATCCCCAGGAACATCGAATCTTGCCAAGTAGCACATGTTCGTGGTAGTCAGGTCTGTGGCCCGACAAGCCCCTTGGGTCAAGTTGGTACTGTGGCGGTCTTTGGGAGGCGGGAGTGTACGATTTGGGCGTCGGGGCTGCGCGATAGACTAGGCAGAGACAGACGCTGCGGAAGCCAAACCCGCCCCCTTGCTATTGGTCTCGGTCGGGAAGTGTTGAGGCGTATTGTTCTGATGTGATGCAATATCTTGCTCACTTTGGAATGAAGGAAATATCAAGGGCATCGTGAGGAATGTGGTAGAAGCTGGAATATGATCTCATATGAAATTAAGCACGGATCGAGCCTGACACCGCAGTATGTATGTTGTACTCCGTACGTTCGGGTCGAACTATACCGTGCCGCAAGGTGACCAAGTAGTCCGTAGGGTACGGCAAGATCTCCGAAGATCGAGCGAAACCTATCTAGGGTGTCATCATGGATAAGTCGGGTGTCGTCGAGCATGACTTCCAACTGTACAGCATTTGTTGGCTTGTGACGCGCTTCACCGTCTTTTGCGAAGCTCTTTGTTTTGGGCAATAATGACCGCGGAGGTCTGGATATCGATATGGGCTACATACGCAATGTCGGCCCAAATCGAAAGGCCATCGAAAATCCTCGACGATCATAGTCGGACAGCTTACCGGCGGTGCAGACGCAAATGATGGGGCTGTGAGAACAATACCCCATGTAGGGCTCGCAGTCTACCTCACGGGATGCCAGGGACGAGTACCCGAGGGAGAATTTGAGGCAGACGTCAAAGCATCCTCTGCAGCAGATAATCAACAGAATGCAGCCAAGAGACACACCGCTTGATACCGGTTACTATCAGACCCTAGGTTGTTGATGCAGACAGGGTGACTTCATCTCTGTTTCCCCTCCTCTCATTCCAAATTGGCGAGAATCGGAAGAATAAGCTAGCAGGGGTTTTCTCTTCCCCCACCATACATGGATGATTCGGTTGGCTGCAGCGTAGAAAAATGGAAGCTCACTCACATGATCTTCGTCCCGATTTCAATCGCAATATGTATGAAACAAAAGAAAAGCAAGCTCTAATTTCCGGCCGTTGGGTCGCAATCCTTCTTCCGAACAGTCCGAATGGATATCAAGGTAGACACGACTGTCGCTGACGGAGCTACGACAGTGCGTAGTCGCGTGATGCATGGCATGGGAAGATGACGGGCTTTGTTTCCTGAACAACAGTCACCGCTACATCCGTGTCAGAATACATCGGGCTCTCCCAATGTTGGGTTGCGACTCGCGTATCGGACGTCTCCACGATTGTCATTGTTCAAGCGATCCCGCATGCCATGTAGCCAATGGCCCCCTTCGATAGAAATGCATGCATTGCGATCGACGTATCTAGGTATTTCATGCATAGAAGGATTTGTCAAACACCCTGTCAGACCCAGGAGCTTGTATTAGCCCATTGTCAGCAGGGCACGGTCACCCTGCTGGCTAAGTGACTTGGTTTATTTCGAGGACCCGAACGCAACATCACCATCTGGCATATTGTATGACTGGTGCAAAAAAGTCAAGGGGAATTGCAGGTTGCAGGAGCCCCAGTCGTGTTTCCAATGTCTCGCTCACACCGTTTCTTGACTTTCCTCCTTTGGCATATCCTCGTTACCAGGTGCACCCCTGAGAGGCTCAAGCCGCTAACCCATACTTGAACTATGACGTTTTATTTATTTTTATGTTTTTCCTTTTCTCTTTAGGTGGCTTCTCACCGGCTTTTTATGCACTCCCTCGCGTGGCCCTAGATAATTTTTCTGTCGTACAGCAAGAATCAAATTAGTCTCTTTTTCTCCCACGGAGTATCAAGTACTCCGTATATAGAAAGTATATGTTGACATTGTGTTGCATACAAATAATAGTCCCACTTATTCCCAGCCCCTTGGGTCTTATGCAGTCCCTTCTTGTTGGGTCGGTACTTTACCGACTTTTAGGTAGATTCCATTTGCATGAAGATCGAAAGCCAAAAAGTTATCTACAGAGTACAGAACACTGCGCACGGAGTACACTGTACAGAGAACAAGAATGCATGGAGTCGTTCGAGCGGGATTACGGCTCGGGTATCCGCTCAAACTTCGCCACAATGGCTGATATCCTCTTGGTTCGTTATAAGGGGGTGGGAAAGGGGCGGCATTGTTTTCCCCTGTCGCCGATCGACGCCTAACGGCCAATAGATGGGGCTCGGGAGTGTCGGTGAATTTCTGACAAGCTCAGCTGATTCAAATGTTCTCCGGAGTCTTCTCGAAGGTCTCAAAAATCATAAATCCACAATACAGAAGTATATTTTACCTGGTACGGTGTGTATTCCACAGGGACGATCATCGGATGGAGAGTTTCAATAGCTTTTCTTTTTCTATACTGGGTCAACTCCATTGGCTCCATCTGTAACGTACCGGGATGGTGGGATTAAATCGAGACACTTCGAATTTTGAGTTCTGGGGACTCCAAAACGGCTTTTTTTTTTTGACATTCAACAATGAGACAATAGACGGGACGGCGCTTAATATTGGCTAGAGTTTCCTTTTAAGATGGTACATTCGTACTCCGTACTCCGTACACCGCATCTTACTCAGGGTTATATATCCTAAACATGGTTTACCTACGATTTCACCCAATCAGCTGGTTCCCAACTTATTAGAAAGTACTCCGTACAATCCTCCTGATCATCCCGACCATCTGGGAAGAGTGGGTAATCTGTTAGCCTTCCCATTCCGTTGAGTGGAGAGTATGACGATATGATGTTTGGTCTGAGTTTCGGAGTACGGAACAGACATAGAGACAGAAAAGGAGAAAAGAATTAAAAAAAAAATTAAAATTAAAATTAAGAGGATTTAATTAGCTCCTCGATCTGACTATTTTTTCAGTCTACATCAACGGGAGGACGGAGTAGGTTCATACTAGTATATCTCGGGGAGGCGCAGAGGTACCGCGGAGCTATAAGGCGAGATCTATCATCTCACTAATTTACACTAAAACCATAGCTCTGGGAACAAGAAAAAAAGTCGATCTTCCTTACCTTATACGGGTGAAGTATCCCTTAGCGCCCCCTCCTATGGAACTAAAAGGCCTAATGCCGTTCCCCGGGGGCCCGGTGGTCAGGACCGTGGGTCTCGAGGAAATCACTTTGGTATGTATCAGAAGTCTTTTTTACCCTTTTTTCTTGTTGGATCTGGGGGATGGATCTGTCGAATCAAAGATGGTACCTAAACTTACTTTTTTAATTAAGTATGTATTGTGTTTCTGTGTGTTACAATCCAAAATCTGATCTGATCAATCCCTATTAGTCCTATTAGTCCTGTTCATCCTATAAATCCTATAAACCCTATAAATCCCTATCAGAACATCTTTCCTTTTTTTCCTATACTAGAGTCTCTTAATCCCGGACAATATATTAGTATAGACAAGAAGATCCAAATCAAATAAGTCAATACATCAACAAGATCAAAAATATCCAAAAAGAAAAAGAAAAGAGGATGACGATGTACCGATTTCTTCCCATTGGTTCCACCCCCTTTCCTTACCTCCGGGGGGATTCTTCCGCTTCCCCCTACTCTTCTTAAATGGAAATGTCAGGTTTCTACAGATCCACATACAATAAAGGGTTTTTATTTTATTTTATTTTTTTATTAAATTGAAATTGAAATTGGAAATGAAATTCAAAAAAGAAAAATAATTACAATAATAAAGAAAATCCCGACCCACTTCGTTCGTCTTTATCCTGAATGTTTGCCAACTGCATGTACAGCTGTAACCGAAATGTCTAGTTGTGATGCTGAACGGTTGACGTTTTAGTTCTTTGGCGCCTGATCATTTCTATAATTTCGAGATTTTCTATAATTTCTATAATTCCTATAGACCTATCCACTGTCAAACTACTTATTATAACATCTTCCCCTTTCCCTCATTTTTCCTTTTGCTCTTCAATCTACTCTTGACATCTTCCCTCTTGGCTTTTATAGATCCTTTCCTTCTTGAGTACCGAACCCCATTATCTCTCTATAAACTCTCCGGGATCCCTTGCAGTTGTCTCATACGCAATCTTCCACCCTACCTTATCGGATCTTGATAGAATTTCAAACCGCAGGGGGAGCAATGCTGAAGCCCTAAAATCAAAAGACGCTGCTCCTTGCTCCAATTACCCATTACATTCTCTCCCTTTTACTCTGGGGAAATTAAGGGAGACAAAAGCACCATTTATCCGGTACTTTGTTCCTACTCTATTTTTTTTTTCTGAGCTATACAATCTAAAAGGGAAGCGGGGAGTCTTGAAGCCTCTCTGTGAAATCCCCTTGTGTCTGCTTCCAGCTCATTTCGACCTTCCAATTCTCTCCAACTTCACAATGTTCCAACGTCTAGCCTGTTCACTGGGCCGACGCTCCCGCAATGGCTCTAGTGATGACTTCTCTACATTCCCAATTCGGCAATTATTTGTGTTAGGTAAGTGTGGTACTTTTGTTCTGCGAACTATGAGAAACAAAAGATATGGCAGCCGCAAAATGCGCCGCAAACCGCATCTATACAGTGATCTTGATTGCTGACAAAAGTGATGCAGCACTTGTCCGAATCTGTGAACCAATTGCTTTCATGTCAATTTTCCCATACGTGTATCACATGGTCGAATCCTTCCATGTGACGGATAACGACCGCCAAATCGCCCTGTACGCCGGCATGATCACCTCCTCATTCACCTTTGCTGAGTTTTCTGCGGGCATGTTCTGGGGCCGCATGAGTGATCGGATTGGTCGTAAGCCAGTCCTGATCATGGGCCTCGTGGGCACGGCCATCAGCATGGTGGCATTCGGATTTGCGCCCAACCTGGCCACGGCGATGATTGCGCGCGCACTGGGCGGCATGTTGAACGGGAATATCGGGGTTCTCCAAACGACGGTTGCGGAGATCGTGACGAAGAAAGAGCATCAGCCACGAGCTTATTCGATCATGCCTTTCGTGTGGTGTTTGGGATCGATCATTGGACCGGCTATGGGCGGCGCTTTGGCCCAGCCCTGCGAGAACTACCCGGCCCTCTTCGCACGCAGCTCGCTGTGGGATAAATTCCCGTTCCTGCTGCCTAACCTCGTCTGCATCACTGTGCTGGTTTGCGGGATCGTGGTCGGTTTCCTGTTTTTGGAGGAGACGCACCCGGAGAAGAAGCACCGTCGTGACCCCGGTCTCGAACTCGGCCACTGGTTGGTCAACCGGTGCTGGGGCTCGCGCGTGCAGCTTCCCGATCATTCCGACGTGGACGTCAAGGAGAAGTACTTTGATGCACCGCCTGGATACGAAACTGCCGAATCATCGCCGTGCCTGCGTCCCGTCGATGACGGCCTCTCTGCTGATTGTGACTTGGAGGGGCAGAAGAGCCCCGCGCCCAAGGCCTTTACCCGACAAGTCATACTGGCCATCGTTGCTTACGGTATTCTTGCATAGTGAGTTGGCTCCTCTCTCCCCGCTTTTCAACGCCACACCCTTCTGCCCGATACGTTTAAACCATTTACTGACGTGCATTGCCCTATTCCAGCCACAGTGTTTCCTTTGATCAGCTGATGCCGGTTTTGCTGAGTACACCAAGATCCGATGATGACATAGTGCTACCCCTCAAGTTTACCGGAGGCTTGGGAATGGCCACGAAGACCATCGGGTTTATGCTCGCTGTACAAGGCGTGTACTCGATGATCGCCCAACTGTGGCTGTTCCCATTTGTCGTGAAGCACTTTGGTACTCTGCGCACCTTCCGCTTTGTTTTGCTTGTATGGCCCCCTCTCTACTTGGCCGTGCCCTACCTTGTCCTTCTTCCGGCCAAGCTCCAAACATTGGCCGTCTATGTGTCTTTGATCAGCAAGATTACATTCCATGTCATCGCTTTCCCAGCCACTGCCATTCTCTTGGCCAATGCCGCCCCGTCTTCCAAAGTGCTGGGCTCTATCAACGGTGTTGCCGCCTCAACTGCTAGTCTCAGCAGGGCCTTTGGTCCGACCATCACCGGTCTTCTCCACTCCAAAGGTCTCGGTAGTGGATACTCCGTGCTGGCCTGGTGGGCCTGTGGTATTGTCTGCCTGATCGGCGCCATCCAAAGTTTCTGGATGGAAGAATCCCCGGAGCCTGAGCGCTTCAAGACTCGTCAGCCTGAGGTCAATGAGTCCGAGATGAAGCGAGAAGCCCTCTCGGACTTTGGCAATCAGGACCAGGACTCTGACTCTGGCGAGTTGCCGGAGGAAGAGCAGCGGTTGCTTTCATTGCGCTCTAGTGTCGACCATGACTTCGACATTTCGCAACTCAACTTGAACGCTGTCGACGACTTCCCCAAGCCCCAAGCCGATGTCAACCACGATACCAATGTCTAAAACTGTGAAAGTTGCCTGTTTTGCAACATCACCTTTTCCCTTCTCTCCGTCCTTCTGGAAAGGCATATTCATTTCAGCGCTGAGGCGCAACGCGGATTTCTTTCTTTCTTTCTTTTTTACTTTTTTTCCGGTTTCCTTTTCCCCTTTTCATTTTTTTCCCGTCGTCATGATACCTCATTTTGCTATTTCATTCTCATGGCTTTTTGAGACCGGGAAACGGCGCAATTATAGATGGTTGCATTGCATGTGCAGAAGCATAAAATTTGGGTCTCTTCTTTTTTGTCTTGGAGCATCAACAGGTTATCTTATGACTATACTCATGTGCATCTGGGAGGTTAATTGTTCTTTTTGTTCTCGCTTTGGATCTGAGTTCTCTCGAAGATCGTTTGTCGGTTAGAGTATCTTGCTACAAACTCGCTCAATATTAACGGCCATCGTCTTCTCGTCTTCTCTATAAACGTTGATCATCTCCTAGTCTTGTAGTCTGGTATCTTCGTGGCCTACTTTCCTGGTCCCCTAGCCTGTTTCACTACAGGCCAAGCACATAGTGTTTCCCGACGGTGTTCGGTTAATTAAGCAATTAATCCCTCGCATTAGCAGGGCTATAGGACCAGCCGCATGTCCCATAAATTTCCTCTTGCCGCTCACCCTGTTCTATACACATCCCCATACATCCCGTGTCTTATGTATGTCGTACGTCTGACAGCGGGGAGTGGGGGAGGTCCACCAAATCCCCCAAATGAAGCTATATGAGATTCAAACTCCAAAATCCAGGCAAAAGTCCCGTTGAAGTCCCACAAGAGCCCCGTCAAAATCCCATCTAGGTCTCATTATAGCTCGGCATGTCAAAATCTGGGGAACCCGAGATCCTCTTCCCGAGGGCAACTCAATTTCCCAACTCCACCACGCTCGTGCACTACATGGTTCCTTCTCTTCCACATATTCTCTCAGGTTTCGTCTCTGGGCTGTGTTGAAATTATTTCCCGGAGAATAGACTAAGGGGTTTACAACCTGCTCCCAGATTCCGCGTTGTGGGCCACTCCCTCTGTGATTTTTGCCCCGATTGGCACGATCCACTGGATCACGACAATCTCCAATTGCCGAAGAAAGCACTATCACAGACGAACATCAAAGGTACTTCGCGGTCTTATCATGTTGATGTGGTCTGGGGGAGATAAACCGCACTTCCCGACCGCAGTCCCCGCAAAACTCCACCAAGAGATGATCGCGACTCTGCGGCTCTCGTCTTTTGGTTCTCACAATGCCTAATCTCCCCTCGCCGCCATCGCCAGTCTCTTCAGGCAAGAAGAGACCACATCCCTCGGACACTCCGCCAACGCAAACCGACCCCGCCACCAATACCGCGCCCAAACCCTCCGCCCGGACGGCCGAGCCCTCCATCTCGCCCGCCCATTCAACTGCCGCCCCCGCCTCGTCCGCTTCCTCGTTCCGGAATGTCTCCGCCTGTAATCGCTGTCGACTGCGCAAGAACCGCTGCGACCAGCGCCTCCCGCGCTGCCAGTCCTGTGAGAAGGCCGGCGTGCGCTGCGTCGGATACGACCCTATCACAAAGCGGGAGATCCCGCGCAGCTATGTCTATTTCCTGGAGTCGCGCGTAGCACATCTCGAGAAACAATTAGCGGATAACAATATTGAGTTTAAGAAGGTCGTCGCTTTCGACGAGGAGGAGGCTATCAAGGTCGAGGCTGATGGCGACGCCTCGCAAGCTCGTTCTGGTCCTGACGCTCAGGCCCGGGAGGGGTCAGCAGAGAAAGCACGGTTGAAGAACACATCGAAAGAAGAAATTGATCGACTAGAGCACAGAGGAGAGGGGGATAATCGCGGTGCGGACGATGACCCGTCTACCGAGGATAATTGGCGTCTACAGAATCTGGTTTCGAATATCGGCATGGTCTCTGTACAGGGTACTTCCGACCCGCGATATCTGGGGTCGACATCGGGCATTTCGTTTGCCCGTGTTGTCTTCGCTGCGGTGAGGAGCTCACTGCCCGGTAATATGCCGGAGCGTGCGGCGATTCGAACGAGCGATCGATTGCCTCAGAGTGCTGCTGGCACTGCTGGGGGAGGGGTAGTATGCGCGATTCCTTCTTCGGGTTGCAGACAAGACCGATGATGAAATGCGCGACTTTCCCTGACCAGGAGCTGGCTGAACGACTGGTTGATCTTTACTTTGAACACGCGAATCCTCAGATGCCGATTCTCCACCGGGGAGATTTCATGGAGCTGCTGGATAAGACATATTTGTTGGAAGAGAAGAAACGTTCTCCGCGTGCGCTTTATGTGCTGAATATCGTGTTTGCTATCGGTGCTGGAATCATCTTTGAGGATAAACCTCAAAGCTCGGATGATGAGAATCGCAGCAGTCGTGGCCGGTCCTCGTCTGGGACGAAGAGACCGAGACTATCGAGCCATCAGTACCAGCCGGAGGAGTACCATGCCTCGGCAATCGTCCATTTGGAATCGTTCCTCGGTTCGTCCTCCAGCGAGGGCTTTGGTGGATTGGAAGAGCTGCAGGCAGTGCTCCTTCTAGCCAGCTTTGCCCTATTGCGACCCGTTGCACCGGGTCTCTGGTATATTGTCGGTGTAGCCACGCGCTTAGCTGTCGATCTTGGGCTGCATTACGAGGATGGAGCGGGCATTGACTCTGCTACGAAAGACGGCAACCAAGCACAGTCACGGATCGATGCTCGTGAACGTGGACGACGCGAATGGGTGCGCGATATCCGTCGCCGGTTGTGGTGGTGCGTCTACAGCTTTGACCGTCTGGTAGCTACGTGTGTTGGACGGCCATTTGGCATCAGTGATCAGGCCATCAGCACAGAATTCCCGTCTATGATGGACGATAAATACATCACCAAGTCCGGTCTTTTGACACCACCGGACGGGGCCCCTACATATAAGCATGTCGCATTCCACTATTTCAAACTACGCCTTCTTCAATCCGAGATCCACGATGTCCTCCAATACCAACAGACGCGCGCTGTGCGGAAGAGAGGCCCTGGTGCATCTATCCTACCGCACGCTGAGCTTTCCTCTCCTTTCCTTCAGGGTTTTGACTCGTTCCGCTCGTGGCGCTATGATGTACATCGTCGGTTGGTCGAGTGGCAAGAGACTGCCCCTATACGGCCGGAAACAGGCGTGAAATTCCCCATTGAGCTGCTTGAATTGAATTACTGGCAAGCTATCATTTTGCTGTACCAGCAGAGCTTGACGGTTCCTGCTGAATTGGCGGGAGAGCTTACTCCTGCAGATGACGTTTCTAGTCCGTCCTTTTCTAATCCCGATGAAGGTGACGAGGAGGATCATGTCTATCTCAATGTTGCCGAGGCTGGTCAGAAGGTCATTCGTATCTATCGCCAATTGCATAGAGTACGCTTGGTGAATTATACCTATCTTGCTACGCATCACATTTTCATGGCTGGTATGCAGTTGTTCCTTTGCGCTCTTCTCGCTTTGTTACTCACACTTTTTATAGGAATCTCCTTCTTATATGCCATTTGGCATTCGCCTTTGGTTCGAAGCCGCCTAGTAGGTACCACCAGCCCTGGAATTTAGGCGCCGGCTTATTCTAACGTTCCATTCTATTAGACCCTCGATGAAGTCGACTTCACCGTTCTCGCCGCAACTTCTGTTCTGGGTGACCTGATGCACAAATGTCCACCTGCGGAAGCATGTCGGGACGCGTTCGAGCGCATGAGCAAAGCAACCGTCCAGATGTGCCTTTCAACAACCGGTTTCGGATCACAGGTAGACATGAGCCGTATCTACGCCACATCAAACACCGGCAGCTCACTCCACCCCGGCCGGCCGCGACAGCCTATGGACCAACGACACCCCGCAGGCCAAGGGCATTCCCGGCGAGCGACACAAGCACGCGCATCCCGTCCCATCCCCAAGTTCGACATGAACTTGGCTGATCTCTTCAACGATAATACCCCCTTTAGCCGACCACTCTCGACCCGAAAACAGACCCGGAGGGCCATCCTACCCCCAACCAGAAACGATGGCCCCCAACTTCCCAGCAGACCAATCTTCCCGGTCTTATGGACAACGCAATCCATCGATGGATTACTATCTCAAGTACGAGAATCCAAACTCCCCACAACCGAACCCGCAATTTTATTACTCGAACTCGCCGCAACACAGTGGCTCCCCCGGTAGCAACGCTCAAACTCATGGTTTGCCGTCTGCCGACACAGAGGCTCCGCAAGGCATGAGCCTTGATTTCTTGGATTTTGGCTCGGGCGATGCTGAAGGCCAGGGTAATATGGAAGGCGAAGCCAATCCTGATTACAATATGCTGGGTGTGCCATCATTGGGTCACAATCTGGGCCAAAATGTTGGAATAGATCTTGGCTTTGGTATGGCTATGGACTTCCAGCATGACTGGAGTGAGAATCCTAATTACGATCTTTTGGAGGGCTATTTCTTTGGTGGCTCTGGGGCTGGCGCACCTGGAGGGGATGTCTAAGATGTCTAGTGTTGTTTCTCCTGGTTTATTTCTTTTTGTTCGTCTTCTTTTACATTCCTTTCATTCCCCTACCCTGCCTCTTTCTTTCCATTTCCTATAGGCCTGGGCTTAGCAAGGGTTGTATCATTCGGCGCGATTATTCTTTTTCCCCCTAGTTTTGGTTACCATCTATACATGTACACCCAGATATAAGACCTGCAAGGAAAGGAAATAATTAATTCCAGGGTTAACAATATCAAGAATCGTACTCTGTATAGTATGTTGTATGTTGTAGTTGCCTTGCATTGATATGTTTGGCCTCGGGCAGCAACGTCAAAACAAACACTCCCGCCTTTTATTTTTTTTCCTCAACCCAACACCCGTGGACAATTCCTGAAATGTTCTCCATTCATTGATGACACTCACCGCACAAAAGAACCCTGCAGCCCTGTTGGCTGCTTCACTCCGATCTGCGCTTGGACCCAACTGCCTGATCTCGACATCAGGTGCCCACTCCGATCTCCGATTTTCTATTCAAGTCACTTCTGCCTCCCTACACCCCGCTTCACTCTCCTGGTCTCACTGAAGACCATCTCCAATCGCAAACCCTCAGACAGATTCCCGAACTGTCTCTCCCAAGCAGAGCTCTCACTAGCGCTTTTTGAGTGGACCCTGCGGCCAACCGAGACCGCGGAGCATACAAGGAGGCTCTGCCCTTTCTTTTCTTTCCCACTGAAGTGAACCCAGTCTCGCAACATTTAGCGGGTGGGGCTTTAATTTTGCTAGGATCGCAGGACATAGCATTTTTGTTCTGCGTGCCTGGTCTTGTTCAAAAGGCCCTGCCTTCGTGCAACGTGCTTTTTACCTTACTCTTGGGCTGATCTTCTATGACTGGACATGCGTGGGACCGCCGATTATTTACTTGAACATCGATTATGCAATTCGAACTTATCATCACTGTATAAGTTCGCCGGAAACTCACGAACAATATGGTGAAAGCAGACGTGCGCAAGGATTACTATGCGGACCTTGGGCTCCAACCCAGCGCGGAGGCCGAGGACATCAAAAAGCAATTCAGGAAACTAGGTTAGCTTTGCAGAAGCTATGTCATGAAATTGGGGTCATTGCTAACTTATAGGAAAGCACTCAAGTACCACCCGGACAGGAACCCAGGACGAGAAGTCGAGTTCAACGCGAAATTCCAGGCCATCCAGGCCGCCAATGAGATCCTCAGTGACCCCTCGCAACGACTGAAATACGACACCGATCGTTTACGCGCAGGCTATGGAAAATACTACGGACCACCCAAGGCAAATACCCAGCGCAAAACACAACCCCCCACCTACCCTCCTCGCCCTACACCAACTTCGACGTCTACGAATTCACAGTACGCGAAGGCGAGCCCGAGTACTCCATCAGCTGGCGCTCGACGATACGCATCTCATGCACGTGCCGGTCCGCAACAGTTCAAACAACAGGATAATGCGCAAACAAGGGCTGATGCATTCCATGGCTTTAATAATATGAGAGGAGGTCAGCCATCTGGATGGCAGGGCTTCGATCCTTCAACTGGCCGCGCCACTGGCGGTGTCCCAGGTCCTGGGGCACAGCGTCATCCCTTTGGAACCTCTGCACAATCTACCCGGCCCAAGTCTGCCTTCGAGGCCCACAATTCCCATTCCAACGCTCAGTCTTTCAAGAAAAAGCAGGGATTTGCACCAGGCGTGGCTGGAGGAGATGAGCCGATGGCCCGCAACACTTCTGCCTATAGCAATAACAGTCGAACCGAACGGATGAGCAGCCAATACTTCAAGCCTGCTGTTCCCCCAACTGCGAAGAAACCAACCTCACCTGAGCCGTCTCAGCCCAATCCTCGCCATTCATACACCCCGGAGTTCGAACGACCCAGTAGAAGCTATGCGCAGGCAGGCAAGGGTGAGAAGACTTTCCTTTCAAGCACTGGACTAGGACGTTCAGCCACCATGCGTACCCCCTCTGGTTCCCATCAAAACGCGCATACAGGTAAAAGTCCAGCTTCTGGCCGATCTGGGAGATACCGTAGCGCCAGCCCCTCTCCCAGGCGGAATGCCAATAACTATGACTCTACCAGCTCGAGTGAGGGGGAAGAGCCTAGGCCAAAACCGAAGGCTGTGCCAAAGAGCCGACTTGGACAGCATCAAAAGTTTGCCGACTTCCGCAACCCAGGAACAGCAAGCCCCGGAAATGGTATGGACTTCGACTCCTTTCTCCTCGCAAATGGGTTTCAAGCCGTCGAGCTACCAGATGGTAGCTACGAACTCCATTCGCTGTCTCGGAAATCCCCCCTTAATCAACGTACTCCTGCTGACAAGGACGGCCCCAAAGGACACACCTCGGACAGTGCTGCTTTCCCAAAAAGCTCGTACCGATCGGACCATCAGCCCAACCCATCGGGTTCTTCCTCTTCTGTCAAGTATGTTCGATATGCCTACTATCAAGCCGCTTCGCCCTATCTGACAGAGACCGGTTTTAGCACTGACCCGCCAAACAATACGGAAAGGCCCCAGTCTGCTGCGTATGAACGTAGCAGCACAAGTTACTTGCACAAGAAGTTTTCTGCAGACGATTGGCGCGATCATTTGGATCAGTTCGATTTCATAGGCTCTGCCTCGCCAAACAAGGAGTCACTTCCGAGATCGCCTGCCTCGCAGAATCGGGGCCGTACCAACTTCCGAAACGGAGCGACACAGGCATCCTCTGCTGGATCGCCAATTCCCAATCCTTTCGGTCCTACTCCACTGTATCAAACTGCACAGCAACAGCAACAGCAACCACCAACACCCTTTGCACAGGCGAAGTTCTCTGCAGATTCATGGTCTGAACAGCTTCGAAATCTCTCATGGACTGTACCGGAGGTCGACAAAACTAAACAAACGGCAAGTGCTGCGCCACGTAGTCCAAAGAAACAGAGCAGGGCAGGCACCAAATTGCGAAGCGCTCCCCAGCCGGCAAGCGTTGCTACCGAAGCAGATGAAGCTAAAGAAACTGTCAATGGCCAGACTCCTTCTGAACCAGCCTGGGCAGCAGCACCGGACGTTGAGGAAATGGACCTTGACGAGGACCTTCCTACTCCGGGTGTTCCGCCGAATGTCCCAGTTGGGAAACCAAGCAGTGGCAGCTATCCTGATTTGGCTTCTCAGGCTGTACCAAATGTTCCTCCGGTCAAGAAGTCTAGGCCTCCTTCGGGCACCGACTCCCGTACCCCTCTATTTAACCTCGATAATCTCCGCAATACTGTACCATTGACGCAAACCACCGGCGGAGGCATCGAGAACCTTGAAGACTTCCACACCACTCTTCCCTTCGAATCCCAAGCAAAGCAGCAAAAGACCACAACAGACGACATCCGCCCCCGCGCACTCGAACTACCAAACCCACCCAAACGACCTTGGGCCCCGAAACCAGTTCCCCTGAGCCCAACCTCTAAGCAGCTCGTCCTCCCACGGGACAAATGGAATTGGTATGTCTCTGCAATGGGGGCATACATTCACGAATGGAACGCATTTAATGGCCGCATGCTCACACATTTCAATGCGCGCCAAGCAGCGAACTTAACCGGTCTCGCACCGGGCTGGATCAGTGCCGTTGGAGACTCTACCCGTCTCAAAATAAACGGCACAGACGACAACGACGACGGCACTACCAAGAAGGATTTTGATGACTATCATATTGATGAATTCCTCGTCCCTGGTACCAGTAAGGGCGGCTTTAGTGCCTATCTCCGTGGTATTGAGGAAGATACCCAGGTGCGTAAGCATTGGGAAGTTGCCTGTGAGCTGCACCGAGACTGTATCCTTGACCTTGGACGATTGAGAGAGTGGATTCGAGATGGCGGAAAGATGGTTTGAGTTTGGTCACTATAGCCTTTCCATGATAATTGGAAAGCTATTACTGAAGCTGCGTCTTCGTCTTTAGTATTGACGTGCTCGGCATTATTTGATCTCACCTGTTTCCTGCCTTCTATCGTCTCCATTCTTGCTTCTTCTTTTTTTTCGCTTCTATTGATGTCTTCTACCCGTCTTTTTGATCTCTCTCTTTTGCGATGCATAATGACTGGTGTTATTGTGAATACCCGGGATTTTTATTACATCTGCATAGATATACCTGACACTTTCATCGGGTTTCTATCATCTGTGTTTCCTCTCATGGATTTGTTCAAGTAGGGTTGGATTTGTACCCAGGTACTGGGAGGGTTTATTGTGATTCAAACTGAGCCAATGCATAATTATTCAAATGCTTTCGTCTCATTCCAGATGGTCATATATTCGATAATAAGCCCCGGCAGTGCTCCCAGAGTACTCTGTACACATGCTTCAACCTCGGAGACGTCGGTAACTTCAATGTTCTGATATAGCTAGTCACTGTCTCGCTCGAACTGCTTTTCATAGAGGCATTTAAATATCAGAAACACGGCGGACGACTAATCTTTGAAACGAAAAAGCCTCGCTGTGAGGACTTTAACTCTGTAGTCGAGGCCAGCTTTTATCGACCAGCTTTTATAGTTTGGTTGTTCAATATTCATATTGCGGGAAACCAAATGGCCCTGAAATATATGCAAAAATGCTCCAGCGGTTGCTCCGGGACGTGCTAAGAAAGCTGGTCCAGCTAAATTGCTCCCGGACCGGTGCTGCCATGTCCAACCCAGTCTTACTACTGGCCGCCTTCCTCGTTGTTCTTCTCATCAAAACATATACACAAGGCGGCAATGAGTGCCGCGTCCACACCAGGTGCAATAACGACGGCGTACGTCTGCTGACCAAACACAAGGTCGCGGCCGCTGAGCAGTTTCCGGTCAATGCGAGCCACTGTTTGGCCGCTCTTATCGTCGACAATATCAGCACTTTGATCATACCAGCCTCCTTTCATCTTAAGAGCCACCGTTTTACCGCGACTATCAGTGAAAGTGGCAGTGGCCTTGGAGCCGAGCACTAGTGCAAGTCAGCAATGTCCTTTCATCATTTCGGATGCTCAGAACGTACACGCAAGACTACTCTTCACCTCACACATCTTCTTGTGATGGGTGTCTTCGAGCGCATACGTCGTATGGATATGTAGATGCTCCTTGACAATATCAAATAGGTGATTTCCCTGGGCGTCCTCGACCTTCTTGCGACCAGAAAGTGACATCCAGGCCCCGCGCACTTTTATAAGCGGCGCCCCATTGGCAAATTTGATTTCGAAGCTGTCCCCAGAAACGGAGAATACCTTTTCTCTTAGGACTATTGTTTGCGGCTCCCTCGAGACATATTGTTCGAATAGGGCGATAGGTTCGGCGACAGGGTCGAGATTGCGGTGGCCCAGGATACCCATGGTGATAGGTAGATACGACTATAGTAGATGTGATTAAAGGGTTCCCAGAGATAAATCGATGATCACATGAAAATCGACCGTGTGAGAGGGGCACAGCTAAAGCCGATTGTCTCGCATCATGTGATATATAACCCGTGACGTCATTTATTTTCCGACGTTTATTGTGTCTTTGCGTGTCTTTTGTAGCATGTACATGTATCTAGCTCAGTACCGGCATTACACTTCTCAAGTCCATTGCCAGAGTCTTAAGCCCCTCGAAAAGGATGAGTCTCTGCGCGATATGCTAGGCCACGGTCTTGTTAGTGGCTACCTGACCGTCAAGCCGGCAGAGTCGGCTCGCTTGCTATCTATATCGGAAGAAGAACGGCCGCTGTGGCTTTTGGAGCGGTACTAGGTGATTTTCTATGGTATTGTTCCAACAGAGGCCATTTGATCTTGATAGTTCCTAACAGACTAGGTCAAAGTGGACAAGTTCGATGGCAAGACTGGAACTTCGTCACTTCTCCTATAGTAGGAATTGATAATCGCCTAGTTTAGTTAGTTTAGTTTATAGCCGATGCCTTAGAGGATCCAACGGGTGCAATATTAGAATATAACTAGCACTTTTCCCATCTGAGCAGATGGACTACTAACTAGGTATTGCTAACTAGCTAGAGCGCGGAGTGGAGAGACCCTGAATTGATTACTGGCAATAAGAGTACCTACCTAGGTACCTAGGTACATAGTCAGTGACCTCCCACCCAAAGATATTAAAATCGAAATCCCATTACAGGGCTCTAACATATAAAAATAAAAGGAGATTCATACATTTACTGCATATTCGACAAGCATGGGATATATTCGAGCCCTTGCCCTAACCCTTTCTGCCTGAGGCATAAAGTATAATTAAGGCATCAAGGCATCAAGGCTGCAAAGCCCCGCCACCCCGCCGGATCGGTGACAGCGGGCGTTCGCGGAAATTGGTCTGACTCACTGGGAAAAAAATTATCAAATTCGTAAGAAAATAGCTTGTTGTAGTGTAGTTAAACTGCAAATCCCGAGAATTAAATTGTTCCTGACCGAATTCGCCCAGAGAAAACTCACACCGGCAAACCTGATCTTGGCCCCGCTATCGGCTCCAGACATATTCTCTTTCCACTTCGAACTTACCCCACCATCCAAAGCAATTGATCGTGCATAGGTCTGAATTCGTGACTTTGTCAAGCGCGCAATCATGGTTTCAATCGTTCTAGGAAGTCAATGGGGAGATGAAGGTAACGGCGACGAAACCCCAACACAGAGACATTTGACATCCTAACGAACGCAACAGGAAAGGGGAAGATCACGGACATGTTGTCGCAGGATGCGACACTTTGCTGCCGTGCAGCCGGCGGACACAGTACGTTGAACTCGCTTTGCATTCCTCTCTACCCCGAATTGTTAAAAGTTCTCAAACGGGCCGTTGCAAAGCCCAGACAGTGACTGACCAACCGGCCTTTTTCAATTGGATACAGATGCCGGTCACACCATTGTCCACGAGGACGTCACCTACGACTTCCACATCCTTCCCTCCGGTCTCGTCTCGCCTAAATGTATCAACCTGATCGGCGCCGGTACCGTCTTCCACGTCCCCAGCTTCTTCAAGGAACTGGCCGCTATCGAGGCCAAGGGTCTGAAGGGCGCCGCCCAACGCATTTTCGTCTCTGACCGCGCACACGTCTGCTTCGACCTGCACTCGGTCGTCGACGGTCTCGAGGAGAAGGGTCTCGGTGGCCGCAAGGTCGGCACAACCGGCAAGGGCATCGGTCCGTGCTACAGCGACAAGGCCGCACGCCGCGGTGTCCGCGTCGGCGAGATCCTGGACGAGGAAACCTTCGAGCGCAAGCTGCGCACCTTGGACACCTCATACCGCACACGGTTCGGAGATCTGGCATACGATGTCGAGGAGGAGATTGCGCGGTTCAAGGTACGCATGAAACCCGTCCATTTCTTCATTCCACCACTGGATGGCAAAGCCCATGGCACGCGACAGCAGAGGACAAATCCTGGATTTTCCTCCATTCGCATCACATCACAACAAACATCGCTGACAATCTCTAGGAATACCGCAACCTCCTGAAGCCCCACATAGTCGACCAGCTCGAGTTCCTGCAGGAGCACAAGAACTCGCCCAACACACTTGTCGAAGGCGCCAACGCCCTCATGCTCGACCTCGACCACGGCACATACCCATTCGTGACCTCGTCATCAACCGGTCTGGGCGGAGCCGTGCAAGCGCTTGCCCTGAACCCTGCCAGCATCAAGTCCGTGATCGGTGTGGTGAAGGCTTACACGACGCGCGTTGGCTCTGGACCTTTCCCCAGCGAGCAGCTCAACGGAGACGGTGAGAAGCTGCAGCAGGTTGGACGCGAGTTCGGCGTGACTACTGGTCGGCGTCGTCGCTGTGGCTGGTTGGACCTTGTGCTGTGCCGCTACTCTCACGCTATCAACCACTACACCGCGCTGAACTTGACTAAGCTTGATATCCTTGACGACTTTGATGAGATCAAGGTTGGTGTTGCTTATATCCTGCCCGACGGAAAGCGCACTACTGGTACTTTCCCTGCGGATCCTAATGTCGTCGACAAGATCCAGGTGGAGTATGTCACTCTGCCTGGATGGAAGTCGAACACTATGGGTGTTAAGCGTTACGAGGATCTGCCTCCTAATGCTCGTGCTTATATTGAGTTCATTGAGCGTGAGATTGGTGGTGTTCCTGTCAAGTGGATCGGTACTGGTCCTGCCAGAGACCACATGATCGCCCGTGATTAAGTGCATTGTTTCTTTTTGTTTGGTGTTTTCTCTTTTGTACTCACAGTTTCTTGCATATTGCGATATACTTGGGATGTGTGATATTGTGATATAAGGTTTCTTTTTTGTCCCATATTCAACGATTTAGATGTCTCGAAAATGGATCTGGTTAGAGGCGGTCAAGGTCTTTTCCTGTTTATTATTATATTTTGGTAGAAAGATGTTGTGTCAAGATTAAAATTGAGTCCTGGATAGAATAATAGTGTACATGAACAAAGTATGAAGGTCAGTTCTTCGTATCCAGAAAAGAATCCCGCAGAACAACCAAAATGGAGTATAAGACAAAGAGCAGAGAAGTCTAAATAAGAAACACAGAGCACCCAGGGGTGTATAGTACACGAAGACAGTCCGAGAAAAAGGGATTGGAGAACGCCGCCCAATGCTAGAATGGTTGCTTCATCTTTTCACTTTTGGCTGATCTGGTCTCACCAGACAGCAACATTGCAGGCCATGAAAATGCCAGACAAGTTATAATTGCCAGCATGGCTGGCAAGAGTTGATCTCCGATTCAACTCAAACTTAAAGCCGGAAGTCACCGTCGAAGGAATCCTCGAAAGAGCGGCGAGGACGAGACGGGCGGTCACCACGGTCACTGCCACGAGAGAATTCACCACGGCTACCACGGTCACCACCGCGGGAGAACCCACCGCGCTCACCACGGGAGAAGCCACTACGCTCACCACGATCACCACCACGAGAGAATCCACCACGGTCACCGCCGCGAGAGAATCCACCACGATCACCACGGTCACCACCGCGGGAGAAACCGCCCTCGCGTCGCTGGCGGGTGCCATCACCCACACTGACACCGTCAATTCGGCTGAGACCCATCTGCTGCATCAATCTGGGGTTGAGCTCTGGGGGTGATTGCATATTGTATCCTGCAATGAACATCTGGTTGAGTGCCTGGATGGCCTCTCTCTTGCTGTTGAAGTTTCCAGTGGAGGTACCAAGCTGGCCCATGTAGGACTTGACCTTGGTAGTATTGTCACACTGGGCCAGACCCTCGGTAATCTGGCTCACGATCTTGCCAACTGGCGAGTCGGTAGACAAGGGCTGTGTAAGGTCTGCGTCGGCGGATTCCAAAGCTGTATCCACCTTCAATGGGAAACCACCCAGGCGTTTCCTGTAGACATCTGACTCAGCCGGGTGCATGAACAGCCAGCCTTCACCTTCCTTGCCAGCACGAGCTGTGCGGCCGAGGCGGTGGATGTAGGTCTCACGGTCCCGAGGAACACCAATTTGGACGACGTGGGTGACATCCGGGAAATCCATACCACGAGCGGTGACATCCGACGAGAACAAGATGCCCTCACGAGCCTTGCGGAAGTTGTCCGCGCTTTGAGTTCGGAACGCCTGCGTGAGGCGTGAGTTAATCTCGAGCATTCTCATGTTGCGCATCGAAGACTGGCGGAACTCCGAGGAGCGGGCGATGGCGTTAAATGCATCAGCGGAAACCTTGGTCTCAGCAGTGGAGTTGAAGTAAGCGATGGCCTTGAAAGGTCGCAGGTCCTCGCCGTTATCCCGACGCGCTTGCCAGTTCTGAGCAAGCTCGAGAAGGGCGGGCAGGCTGTTTTCAAGACCGCGTGTGTAGACAACCTTTTGAGGCACCCTCTTGTGGGTGGGAATTTCATCTTCACGAACGGTGTTGACGTGCTTGAAGTCGGGCTTCAGGGTCTGACGGACCATCTGCAGAACTTCTCTGGGAACGGTGGCCGAGAACATGAGCGTCTGGCGGTCCACCTTTGTGGGGTCGGGAAGCAGTCTCTGGATCTCTGCAATATCAGGAGCGAAACCCTGGTCAAGAAGGCGGTCTGCCTCATCGAGAATCAGAGTGTTCAGCTTGGGGGCAGAGACACCAGTCCAAGGGTCCGAGAGGATGTCCTTGAGACGTCCCGGGGTACCGATGAGCAGGTGACATCCCTGCTGTTGGATCTTTGTAAGACCGGCACGCTTCTGTGTGCCACCGACAGCGGTCTGGACAAGAAGACCAGTACCAAACGCAACTTTTTTGGCCTCAACTGCGATCTGTTCCGCGAGTTCGCGGGTAGGGGAGATGATAAGAGCACGGATTTCTGAAGCAGCAGCTCTAGTTGGCCGGCGGCCAACTCTGGACATATCGACACTGGGGTCATTCAAAATGTTCTGAAGAGTGGGTAGAAGGAAAGCAAGCGTTTTTCCGGTTCCTGTTTTGGCCTGGGCGAGGCTGAAAAAAAAAAGGTAATGAGTTAGCGAACCATTCAATTCCAAGGCAAATCCATCAACAAACTTACATATCATCACCCTTGACAATCTGGTTGAGAGTAAGAGACTGCACCCCAGTCATAGTCTTGAGGTTCATCCGGTCAGGTTGAATGATGTTCTTGATAATCTTATTGTGAATCAGATTCTCCGCCGCTAGGTCGGAAAACTCTGTGATTATCGCAGGCTTTGAGGGCTCGGTCTCTTCAACAATTGCCTGCGCAGTAGCCGCAGACAGCCTCGGGAAAGAGGAATGAAGCGATCTGGCCGCAGCAACAGATGAATGGGTCGAAGGAGCTTCCCATTTCGGCAGGTGAGTAGCCAACCGTACTGAGGTCGAGCGAGGCGCAATAGCGCGCAACGCACGGGAAACGCCAAATCGGCGAACTGTTCCAAGCATCATGATATAATGCTAATGGAAAAAAATGGATGGGGAGATGATAAAACTGCAAATGTACTTGGGGCGCCCCCAAGGAGAAGCGCAGAAATAATTATGGGGTCACATGATCCTTATCGAGAGATAACATCCCGAGATAGGGGAAAGTAAACAATTGTGGCAAACACGGCAAACACGGCAAACACGCTAAATCTGCCAGATAGTAGAACTTGAGATTTGGCCAGTTCTATCAAACGAATCAAACATATCAAATTGGCCAAGAATTCAAGGTTTGCCCAAACCTTGGACACTCTGGAAAAAGTCAACCAATCAAAACAAATTACCTTGGAAAACCCTGGAGACCGGGGGCCGATAATGGGCCGGTCAGCATTAAGGTAGAATTAGAAATACAAATTTTGCTGACCAAGGCTTTTTCATTTGCTGACAACGGTCAATATGAGGAGCACGCGTCTCATCTAGGCAAGCCTACTGCTAACCCTGCATATACGCGCGGAGAGCAGATCACATCTGTCACATATAAGACATCCCGTTCTCCCAAACAAAACAAGAAAACTCACACTTGTCCGTTCCACTGACGAAGTGCATCGACTCTATAACATGGCAGCTATCGACGTAGTCGTTATTGGAGGCTCGTTTGCAGGCCTTCATATCGCTCACTCTGTCCTTCGTGATGTACCTGACGCGAAGGTTGTGCTGATCAACCCCTCAACCAGCTTCTACTGGAATATTGCCGCCCCACGTATCGTCACCAAACCCAAGGCCTTCCGCCCCGAGCAGTACTTGCTCCCAATCAAAGATGCTTTTGCAGGCTACCGGCCCGACGCGTTCGAGTTCCTTCCTGGAGTTGCAACTGCTATCGATGCCGCTGCGAAGTCGGTCTCCGTAACCCCCAACGAGGGCGAGCCCAAAACACTATCATATGATTATCTCGTTATCGCGTCGGGCAGCACCACATCTGCCACTACCGGCTCGCTCACAGGCACATCCATTCCATTCAAGCAGTCGGGACACAATGACATGGAGCAGCTGATCGAATCGGCACAGGAACACATTGCTGGGGCGAAGGAGATAGTTATTGGCGGTGCAGGCCCTATCGGTGTCGAGCTGGCTGGAGAGCTTGCTGAAGCAGTGGAACAAAGTGGCAACGCCGGCAAGGTCTCCATCACGATTGTCTCAGCGACAGATCATGTACTCCCGATGCTCAAGCCATCTGCCAGCTCTGCTGCACGTAAGCTGTTAGAGCAGAAGAAGGTCAAGGTCGTGACCTCGAAGCGAGTCATTGGCGTCGAGACTCCGGCCGACGATAGTTCGACTTGGACAGTCTCACTGGAAGGCGGAGACAAACTTTCGGCTGACCTCTATATCCCCACTACCGGTGCGACCCCCAACAACAGTTTCATCCCAGCTCAATTCCTGGACAAGGACGGCTGGGTGACAGTGAACAAAGAGATGCGTGTTCAGTCAACCGACGGGTCACCTCTGCCTATCTTTGCTGCTGGTGATATCACCAACAACTCAATGCGCCTCAGTTTTAAGGCCATAGAGCAAGCGCATGTGGCGGCGGCCAACCTCAAAGCCGCAATTGTAGGTGGCACTGCCATCAAGACCTACGATCAGGGCGAGAACATTCTTATGATCGTGCCTGTTGGCGAATCTGGTGGCACGGGTCAGCTCTTTGGATTTGTGCCTTTCAGCTTCATGGTCAAGATGCTCAAGGGCAAGCACTTCTTTATTGATAAGGCCACTGGCGCACTCGCTGGCAAGGCTTAGGTGATATATCCCCAGATGTGTAAGGTTTGAGTGTATTCGTTTCGCGCATTTTCAGGGTTTAGAATGCTGGTCCATATTCCAGCAGTGGCTGCATACTCATGTACTTAATGCATAATTTTCCTATCCAGGAGTGTGAATGTCTTTCGAATGTCTTTACAGCAGAACAAGATGGTATGATGGTATATACTTGGCAACAGATACAACCTTGGAACGTACCACCTCCCATACCCGCTTTATCCGAAAACGGCCAGCTCCCTCGTTGCTTAACAATCACCGTTTTAATCGGGTTGTATAATAATCAACAATTATTTCACTTTGTTGTGCCGAGGGTCACGGTTTTCCTACCCAAAATGGCTGTCTCCGTCGGCCTCAGGTTGCTTCAATTCGTCCGTTCCCCACTGTTTTTTTTTTTCTCAAAACCTGGTTCCGTTGACACAGTTATGAGTTCATAGTACAACTATTGAACGTAGCTAGGAGCATGGGTATATAAATTATGCATATCAAAGCAGAAACTGCAGAAAGTGGAGTCTATCGACTGGAGCATCACCATCTCGAGAAGCTTCTCCGGGATCCGCCTGGTTTATAATTGGACAGATAGACCAACAGAGAATTGTATTCCATCCTCGGTACAGCCCCGCTTTGATGAGCGGCAATCGTCATATATAAAGAGCTCCCGCCATACTTCGGCAAATTTCTACTTCCCATCTTTGTCTTTCCTACTACACATCTACATAATGTCTGCCAACAAGGTTCTCACATTCAAGAAGATCCCCCAGGGATATCCCGTCGCTGGGCAGGACCTGGTCGTCGAGACCGCCGCCTATGATGCCAACGTTGCCGCTCCCGACAATGGCGTTGTCCTGCAGTCCCTCTACACCAGCTTCGACCCCTACATGCGTGGCCGCATGCGCCCCGCTGAGATCAAGTCATACGCCCCCGCCTTCGCCCTCGACAAGCCCATTGACAGCCGTACCATTGGTAAGATCGTGCGCTCCAACAATGCCAGTTACAAGGAAGGTGACCTGGTCATTGGCCACGTCCCAATCCAGCAGTACATCGCCCTTGGCGAGCAGGAGCTGGCCCGCATCCAAAAGTTGGACAACCCCCTTGGCCTCGAGGACATTCGTGTCTTCCTCGGTCCCCTCGGCATGCCCGGTCTGACCGCATACTCGTCTCTGTACGAGATCGGCAAGCCCAAGAAGGGCGAGACCATCTTCGTCTCCGCTGCCAGTGGAGCTGTCGGCCAGTTGGTCGGCCAACTCGCCAAGCACGAGGGTCTGCGCGTCATTGGATCCGTCGGCTCGGATGAGAAGCTCGAGTACATCACCAAGACGCTCGGCTTCGATGGCGGCTTCAACTACAAGAACGAGAAGCCCGCTGATGCCCTTGCTCGTCTCGCTCCCGAGGGTATCGACATCTACTACGAGAACGTCGGTGGTGAGCACCTCGAGGCTGCCCTCGATGCTATGAACAACTTCGGCCGTATCGTCGTTTGCGGTCTGATCTCCCAGTACAACTCCGCCCCCTACCCCATTAAGAACATCCACAATGTCCTCGTCAAGCGCATCACCATGCGCGGCTTCATCGTCGGTGACAAGGGAATGGGTGATATTTACGCCAAGGAGCACCAGGAGAATGTGCAGAAGTGGATCAAGGATGGCTCGTTCAAGGTGCTCATCCATGAGACCGAGGGCATCGACAACGCTGCCGAGGGCCTGATTGGCATCTTCCACGGCAAGAACTTGGGCAAGGCTGTCCTGAAGTTCTAAGTTCTTATGAGACTGATGAAATAACGAGATGCCTGGCGCATTGATTTTTTTGTTGACACATTGGGAGGTATCTATGTAATACCTCGGTTAGGACTCTTCAGTATGTACATGTACTAGTAGGGATAAAATGGATACCTCTCAAAATAGCCAAATCACACAAATGTTGCACATGAAATATAAACGGTCAATAAAGACAATATTAATCTGTAACCAACAAAGTCCATATACTACAAACGTAGGAAGAAGATAACCGCAGGGCTAAATGTTTCTCACCAGAGTGTCGGCCAATTTCGGCTGGGCGGACAGCCATCGACCAATCAACTGGCCCGTAAAAGGATGACATACCGAGTCGGACTCCCGAGGTCTCCAACTTCATCCGCTTGTGTTCGAACGGCGTTTCTGCTTCTTCACGATCATACTCTCCACTCACAATGGCTTCATTCGCGCGCTCATCTCTGCTGCGACAGACTCTCGCCCCCCGGGCGCCCTTCCTCCAGAAGAATGTCGGCGTCTCGCAGGTCGTCGCTTTCCATGCCTCCGCTAAGAAGCAGATCCTGCCCCCGTTGCCTCGTAAGTAGAGCTCCTGCCATAAGTCTTACTGCGACATTGCCAATGGATAGATCTATTTGGTGTTGTTTAGAGGTAGTTGCTAACGTGCTTTTTGCGATACAGAGTCTGTTCAGGGAACCAGTATGTGACGTCCGCGCCTTTCCTATCCCGACCCTCACTTTTCGATGGTATTGAGTATCTGCAATTCGTGAATATATGCGGTCTCCGTTGTTATCAGCGCTCGAACAATGCCTACAGCCGAATCGCAAATATCGCCTTTCCTGGTAATCTTTGATATTGACCTATCCCGATAGTGAACGACCCTGCTCCCATTCCCGAAACCCACCCCTCCGAGGGCAGCTACCACTGGTCTTTTGAGAGGTTTGTGCTCCTTTTTGCGCGCTGCAATGTCGACCTATATCACCCCTTCCGATAACCCCGGCATTTGCGGAAAAAATACCCGACTAACATCCACCTCAGACTGGTCTGCGTCGGTCTGGTTCCTCTCAGCTTCGCCCCCTTCGCCGCTGGCTCCCTCAACCCCGTCATGGACGCCATCCTGTGCTCTCTGCTTGTCGCCCACTCGCACATCGGATTCCAGTAAGAGCCTCCCCGCTCTATCCCGCCATCCCCCCCAGATCTACCCCAGATCCGCAACCCGGAAGTCGCAATCTAACATCTCTACTAGGGCCGCCATTGTTGACTACTTCCCCCTTCTCGTGTGCCTAAGTTCCGGGCCACCTGCAACTGGCTCCTACGCGCGTTCACCCTCACCACCGCTGTTGGTCTGTACGAGTTCGAGACGAACGATGTTGGTGTGACCGAGGCTCTGCGTCGTATCTGGACGGCATAGAGTGCTGTTGCGGTTCTTCTTTTAGACATATTGTC
This sequence comes from Penicillium chrysogenum, assembly GCF_028827035.1. Lineage (NCBI taxonomy): Eukaryota > Fungi > Ascomycota > Eurotiomycetes > Eurotiales > Aspergillaceae > Penicillium > Penicillium chrysogenum. The sequence continues at coordinate 6,069,891 of NW_026622750.1, read as the reverse complement.
TTTCTATTTCCTTTTTTCCCCCTGATTACCGATTTGGTTCTGGTCTACCCGGGCGTTCTGTTCCGCCTCTGTATATGTCGTTGATTATTTTTCTTTTGTCTCTCAGTCCGAAATTATTGATCGGTGTCGAATTCCTGCTGCTCGGGGTTGTTTGTGAGCTATAGAAAAAAACGGAATATAACCTTGTACGAGAAGACAACCTTGGTGCTTTCTGTTTCTTTCTGTATACCATGTAGATCTGCAGCCGGATTTTGTGTACTCTCTGCACGGTACATCAAAACATGCGGTAAATAGTTAGCAGTAGTACCATTTAATATGAGCATGGTGTTTCTACCCACCCACCAGACAGCATTCTTAAACAAATTCTAATCCTTTTTCATTCTATCCTTCCAAAATGGAATAATGATGCAATGACACAGACAAGGCTAACGACAAAGACATCCTAATACCTCATACCAGAGACCCTCACTCGTCCTCATCATCCCCAAGCAACTCCTCATCGTCATCCGCCCTCTGCATAACAGTCTCAATGACCTTGAGCGTTGCTTTGAGCGGCAACCCAATGACATTATCATAACTGCCATCAATCTTCTCAACAAGAATAGACCCAAGCCCCTGCAACCCATAACCACCAGCCTTATCCGCGCCCTCACGGGTGCGCACATAAGCCATAATCAAATCATCAGTAACATCACCATCAAACCGCACCGACGTCTCCTCAACTGTAGTCTCAACCGCATACCCCGGGTCCCGGGCACTAGCCAAAGGAGCCATAGCCACAAGCGCGGTGTAGACCTTGTGGTCTCGGATATCACGCAGCGAGCGCAACATGGCCATGTGGTGTGCTTCGGAGCGGGGCTTTTCGAGGATCGAGCCAGTGGATGGGTCGACGACGACCGTGTCTGCGGCTAGGATTAGAGCTGGCTCGCCCTTGATTTCGTTGTTGACTTCTTGCTCGTAGACTGCTTGGGCCTTTTTCGTCGCTGTTGCTAGCACGTACTCGAATGGGCCTAGGCTTTTTGGTAGGTCTTCTGCGGCGTTGGAGGGGATGATTTCTATGTTTGGGAGGCCCAGGAATGACATTATTTGTTTGCGCCGTGGTGATTGTGAGGCGAGGATTACGCGCTGGCTGCGGAGGCTGTTTAGGACTGGGAGGTTGAGGGGTGGTGGGCGTGGGAGTGGTGCCCCGCGGTTGGCTTTCGGGACGGGCTTGTCGTAGGCTGGGGGCGGGTCGGATTCGGTGGTATCGAAGTCTTCCATGTGAGATAGGAGGGATTCTTTGGTGTCCGTCATGTTGCGCGATTTGGCGTTTGCCTGGTGTTTCGGACGTTGGTTTTTGGTGTTGCGAGCAGCGATCCAATGCGGGGAATCAGGTGCTCTCTCCGTTCGCTTGTTGAGGCAATGGCCTTTGTGTGTAGTCGACCGACCTTGCCAGTATATGTAACAATATTCAATTTGGAATCCCGGCTGTCCACGAGGTCCTGGAGGTTCCGGGTTTGTGTAGAGTGTGGAGTCCGCATTTGCTTCACCTTAATGGGGCTCGGTTTCTCTGGCAGATATCAGGCGGTAAGCCGATGCTCTCGGTATGCTATGCCCGTTGCAACCCCTAAACACATGTGCAGTCTATATTCAGATATCGCTCCTGTCACCGCTGCATTGATTATTTAATTCGCCTGACTTTCCCAGCCTGTAAGATACACTTCCTTGTACAGTCTGGTTGGCAACTTAAATGACTGCAATCTATTCTCCGTAACCCTGTCCACGTGATACGGCCGAAGTACGGCTCGGTCAAATATTTGGTTGAAAAGGATGTCGCCGTGGGTGCTCAATCAGAGCTGAAAAGAACTTGATTTCAGGCTAGCTGTTGGGAAAGAAAAACGCCCCAGTTGCTTCGCGGCAACAGCCATGACCATATACATTCTGGTACGCAGGGGCAGAAACAAACCAGAAAAAATAAAAATAAAAAAGCTTGAAAATGTACAATAATAAAAACAGAGGAAGACAAGAAGTACAAAATTTGAGGCACCGTATTGATAGTTGTTTACTCCACCAGGTACGGTGGAGGATCGTGATCGACATCAAATCATATGCGAAGACCAGATCTGTTCAGGCAACGAGAAAGCCCCGCAATTGATCATTTCCAAGATCTCCGTCCGTATTTCGTAATACAAGGGTTGAATAGAAAGACAAGAAAAAGAGATTCGTAGTGTGGGTATAGAGCCATGTGGCCCAAATTCGAGGAAAACCGCTCGGACCTCGGCACATGCCAGCAAACCCAGATCGATCCCCGGCATCGACCAGCGGAGGGGAACAGGGTCTGCAGGATGCTGAATCAAAGCGCAATGAAATGCCGAGGGAAATAGAATCACGTTGGGCGGAAAGAGTCGTCCACGCGGCCACCTTTGCTCTCGATCTCTGCGATAAGATCGTGGCGTTCTTGCAGCTTCACGTGAATAAAGTCCACAGTCTTCTGCAGAACAATGCTCTCACTCCGGCCCTGGCCCTCCAAACCAGGCACCAGTTCAGTTAGGCGATCGAAGCCTTCGCGAATGGCCGCGCGCCGCTTTTGCTCCGAGGCAATGTGATTGCTCTTTTTTCTTGATCGGTAAGGCGAGGCTTGTCCTTGTCCTGGGTAGATCCCTGCTTGGATGTCCCATTCGGCGTCGAGGACGACCGATCATGGTCATCGTCTGGATTCATCGTGGTGGTCGAAGACTGGAGGATTTCGAGAGGAACTGAGGGCGTGGGGTAGATGCGCCGGGGGTATAGTTCGGGGCTCGTGGTTTCGATTGGATGGGATAGACCGCTATTGTTATTGTCGAGCGTCTCCGTCTAGCCAAGGCGTAAATGAGAGAGGTGATTGTAATGGGTAGGCAATGGGAGAATGTGAGAGGAAGAAAGAGGGAGTAGAGAAACACGGGAAAGCGATAGGAAGCGATAAGGCTAAAGGCCAATGCGGAGTAAAACTGGAGGCCGAGAACGGGGCCTTGGCAGCCTCTATGTTGTAAACGTCATAGAGAGGGTCCACTGAACATCTTGCCTTCTCTCTTTTTCAACGTCAGTTTTGTTCTTGCACCCCGGACTTGTAGGTCAATTTACTATTCGAGATCATCTTCCCCTTTATTGGAACTTTGACCAAGTGAAACAATTATCTGGTCGCTCATCGCCAATCTACAACCGTCTATCTAACTCCAACCTTTCGAAGTTACCAACGCCGCGGTAGTGCTTGTACCACCATGGCCTTCGATCCGCTGCGCGGCTCATGCTCTTGTGGTCGGATCGAATATCAAATCAATATCCCGGACGATGTGACCGACCATGCCGAAGTATACTTCGACAGCAGCCGAGACAATCGTTGGTAAATCTAAGCTAGGCTTGTCGATCTCCCGGCTAATATCGAGTCCTAGGTCGATTTCACGGAACGCCTCTTTCGGCATGGCTACGAGTGCCCCTCGACTGGTATCAATCCCACACGCAGTCCTTCTTCCCAGATGAATCACACTCTTCCATTCGCCGCGTTCATTCGCCCCGCCATGCACCCCAAACCCAACGTGTCTTCTGTGGCTACTGTGGTACACCCTTGACCTTCTGGACAGAGGAGCCCATCGAAGAATCTAATTTTATGTCTGTCACAATTGGCAGTCTCCTAGTAGATGACCAGCGCGCACTGGATGATCTAAGATTACTTCCACGGGACTTTGACGAGGAAGCCCCCCGCGCCGGTGTCTCGACCACATCTGATCTGGCATCACCCCCAGAGAACGCTTCCTCTTCGGTCGTTGCTTCGTCACATACTGATTCTCCTAATATCTCAAGGAGTCTGCAGCGCGGTAGAACGGGAGGGATTCCTTGGTTCGAAGAGATGGTAGAAGGGAGCCGGCTGGGTCGTCTGATGCGTTCTCGGCGTGGTATGGGCGTCAGTGATGATCAATCGACTTCAATTCAGTGGGAATTCAGTGAATGGCATGATGATGGAACCGGCGCGGGTGGGTTCCTTCAACAGGATTCGGACTCAGGCGGATACTTTAGAAAAAATAGGAAGCGGGTGAACCGGGCTGATGCTGAGGTTGAATCTGCACCGAAGCGCGCATGGTAATACTTGCAAGTCTCTATGGATGCGCCTTGAGCTTTCGATGCTCAATGTAATAAAGGAGAAATTAATGCTAGCGCTTTTTCTTTTCTTTTCTTTTCTTTTTTCTTTTGTACATTTGACTACTATGGAAATGAGAGGACGGAGAGTGACGGGAAGACAATCCAATACTGTACATATCGCTCTGTGACTAAGTAACATATGTTGTAGTGGCCAGAGCTAGTTGGCCTCTAAATTTCAACATTCTTCGGTGATTATTCAACGTATCATAGGAATACTTAAGTCACAGTTTCTGGGCGTGGCTGTCAAGGATAAGTCGCATACCTCACTTTTGGCCGGGTTCTTGAGGCTGTATACCCAGTTCATGGGATATCCTGGTGGAGACTTTTAATTAACTCATAAGCCTACTTGTGCAGTAGTCGATAATTATGCTAGGATCTTCGGCGTTCTGGTTGGATAGCACCTCATCTAGGCGCTGAGATATATATTACATGCCACCCGCTTATCGCCTCAGACACAAGACCACGGTGCTTTCAGTTTTAGTACACCTCGTACTTCTTTACTTGCCATATCAGATGTTATATGATGCAACTCCAAGGCACCCGTGTCATAACATATAACATTGGAAGTGAGATCGACAAGTGGAAGGTTTGGGTCGCAAAGCATACCCGAAGCGGTCAAGCGCGATTCAGACAACGTGGGGGCTGAGCAACATCTTTATGACCACCCTATTTTTCTACCAGTGGAGAATATACAATACATTGTCAAGTGCTAAACATGGTATACTGTGGTAAACCAAGCAAAGGATGTGGCGAGTGCAGGTCCAGGAAGATCCGATGTGACCAAGCCCAACCCGCCTGTTCGCAATGCACCAGGGCCAAGCGGGACTGCCCCGGATATCGGGATCAACTGGCGCTAATGTTCCGCGACGAAAGCAAATCAGTAGTCCGAAAGGCGGCTGCGGCCTCGACACATAAGAATAAACGAGCAGAGCGATCGCCTCGCACTGCAATCCCAGAAGGGAACCCTGTGCGGCCTGAGCTTGGCACCGAGGTGGTGGAGCTGGACTTTGACTTCAACACTGATCCACAGCATGTCTATCTTATGCGACAGCTCTGGAATTGCCCGTTGGAGATCCAGCCCTCACAGGAGCTCGAAACCACCAAATATGAAGCAATCTGTTATTTCCTGCGATCCAATGCTATCCCCGGCAGTCTCTGGACTAATGAGATGATCTCCAATTTTTTGTTGCAGTCCGGGGGCCCTGCGAGCCAGCAAGCCATGAAGGCAAGCGTGGTTGCTACTGCCACGGCTATGCTCTCGCGAGTAAGAGGATTGCCGTCGCTTAATGATGTATCCCGTCGGGAGTATGGATCCGCTTTGAGATTGCTTAACACCACTCTAGCCGACGTGGAGGAGTCGAAGACAAATCAAACGTTAGGCGCTGTTATATTGCTTGCCATATATGAAGTATGGGATCTTGCATTCATGACCCCTTAGATGGTTATTGACGCCCTGTTTATAGCTGATTACATCGAGAGCCCCGGAGGATCTTCAGTGTTGGACCAACCATATCAACGGGGCAACAGCCCTGCTCGATATACGAGGCACTGATCAACTTAAGACTGACGCAGGTCTTCGCTTGTTTTTGTACCTTCGGTTTCAGATTGTGAGTGTCATCGGTTACCCCTTCGATCCTAAGCTAACACCTCAACAGACCATCAGTTGCCTACAACGAGACGCACGAGTGCCTGAATCACTACTTGAATGCACGAGACTCGCCATGTTTCTTCAGCCAGCAGAAGCTCACGGCAATCGCCTAGTCATGATAATTGGCAAACTATCGAACCTTCGCGCCGACATCTGCGCCAATATGTACAGCGACGATCGGGAAATCGTATCAGCAGCGTCGGCCATCGAAGCCGATTTAATTGCGTGGCTGGCAGCTCTTCCCCCGGAATTCAGCTACACCACGCATATAACCACTCCCTTTGACTCTGCCTTCCAAAAGAGATTCCGAGGCATATCGCCATACGACAACCAATACCACGTGTACCCCTCCACCTGGGCCTGCAGTTCTTGGAACCATTACCGCAGCGCGCGAATCATCGTCAGCGAAATAATCCTTACTCGCATCCGGAAAATATCCGACAGTTCCTCTATGGCCTCATTGTCCGAAGAGTTCCGCCTCCAATGCAGGACACTGCGATCTACAATCCGGCGGTTAGCCGTGGAGATCTGTCGCAGTGTTCCATTTCACTTCAACGCCCACCATGTAGAGCGGGAGTCTAATCTCCCACCGCCAGAGAGCTATCTTGGGGGTCTTGTGCTCCTCTGGCATCTATTTGTGGCTGGAGTTGTTGAGGATTCCGGACACGGGCTGCACAGCTGGGTGATCAAGTGTTTGGAAATGATCGGAAACACAATGGGTATCGACCAGGCGCTGGCAGTGGCGGATATCGTCGCTGCTGATCCTGGAGATTTACATCCTGTGACTGAGGAAGAAGACCATCAGCCAAGTGTCCTATACGTTTGATCTGATGAGGCGACATCCAGTTTAATCGGCCCATAAGGGCAATACTTGGCAAGGGGGTATACGGCGACTGATATTGTTGTTTCTTTCTTTCTTTCTTTTCTTTACTTTCTCTTGTATTTATTATGCTGCACCAACAGCGTCAATACGTGTCTAATGATTTGTGTCTTTTTGTGTTATAGCCTGGGGTTTAGGAATAAGGCGCCGTCTTCGTAGGCGCCTGGTGTTTTGATTATCATTATGACTCACGAAGTGTCTCCAACAAACAATCGAAGCAAAGATAAAGCCTGTGCCATAATCAGTCATAGCTTCCAATAACATTCCAGAAAAGCCCTAAGAATGGGTTTTTCAGTTCATCCTCGTGGGAACGTCGACTACGCTGCGCCCTGTGCACCTGTGCAGGATTGCCGTGCGGGGCTGTGTTCGCTCCGCCACCAGTCACAAAGGATTCTGTCTGCGCACGTTGAAACTCACGGGAAATGCGTTGATATGATTGGTTAAATCCAAAAGCGACATTGAAAGCCCGATGATTCTTCTTGACCTAGCTGGTGCCCGGCTCCCAAGGCATACGCGAATGACATTGCCCCTCACTTGATACCTACTCTTGATACCCCTGTCAGCAGTAGGGCTGCAGTGGACTAAATCTGCCTTGTGATGAAATTATGCGCCTTTGACAGACTTTGGGCTGACAGTTTCATTAAAACCCTTGTCTTGACTGTTGACTGTTGGGGGTAAATCTTTGGTCAGAAGTGTGCCTTGGCCCATGTCTCTCTGCCCTATACCATCCATTCTTTGTATATTGGGTTCCACAGCTGAGCCCCTGATAGATGTCAGACATGTAGATATAAAGAAGGTGTTTCCTGGGTCAAACCCTTTGTCTGGAGCATACCATTTAAGGATATCTGGTTGGGATATATTCCTCACCTGCACTTCATCTTACAACATATACAATCTTCAGCCATGGGTGCTTTCGAAAAGACATCGATATGGCACGCCTTCTCATCCCATCGGAAAGAGCGCAAAGAGCAAGCAGGGACAACTACCACCAAAACCACACCGACGCATTATCCATGGTCCCGAGGCCGCACCACTAGCCCCAAGACATCAAATGTCCCATCAGACCTTCCGCCACCGTACGAAGAAGCCCAAGTCCCAACAATCAAAATCAGCGCCCCTGAAGAACTAGAATCCGATTCCCAGTACGCCTTCCTCGGCGAATTTCACACCATCTTCCTGGTAGACGACAGCTCAAGCATGAGAGGCGAACTTTGGCAAGAAGCGAAAGAAGCCATCGCAGCGATCGCGCCAGTCTGCACAAAATATGACCGCGATGGAATCGACATCTACTTCATCAACCACCGACCAAAGTCCAACACCAACATCAACACCAACTCCAGTTCCAGCTACAGCTACAACTCCAACTACAACTCCAACTCCAGCCGACGCTCAAAACTCAACGCCGGCGGATACCACAACATCAAAACCGCAGAGCGCGTCAACGAGATCTTCACCTCTGTCAGACCCTCTGGTGGAACAGGAGTCGGCGGCCGACTACATGATATCCTGGACCCGTACACGAAGTTGGTGGAAGCAAGGGAGACAGAGAGACGAGCGCAGAGGGACGCATCTGGCTCGGGCTTTTTGGCTAAGCCGGTAGACCCGGAGGCGGTTAAGTCGGTTAAGCCGATTAATATCATCACGATTACGGACGGGGTTTTCACGGATGATGCGGAGAGTATTATTATCAAGACGGCGCAGATGCTGGACGGGCCTTCTTGTCGTGCTATTCCGTGGCAGGTTGGGATTCAGTTCTTCCAGATTGGGAATGATGAGATGGCTCGGCGGTACTTGGAGGAGTTGGATGAGGATCTTGGGAGTCGGTGTAGTAATTTGCATATGAGGGATATTGTTGATACTGTTTCTTGGAGGAATCGGGCTGGGAAGAGGTTGGAAGGGGATGGGATTTTGAAGACTGTGCTTGGGGCTGTTCATAAGAGGTTGGATAGGAAGAAGGTTAGGTAGAGTTTAGATTGCCTAACTTGTTACTTTGTTACTGTCTATGTTTTATTATCCTCCAATCGCATTATGTTGAGCGAAAGTGACATATCGTCAGATTCATCCGATTAATCTCAGGAACCGCCCAGGTGGAGAATTCTCGGATGTTCCAAGGTTAGCTTCGAATCTCCAGGGCCAATGAGAATCCCGAATTTATTTTGTTTTGAGCCCTTGCAGCACACTGGTGATGTCGCAGTGCGTATTTATTTGTTTTCTAGAATCAACATAGTACGGAGTATATACAACATACATAGCCCATACTCTATTCTGGTATACCCTACTCCGTACATACTAGTTATGTACTCCGTACTCCGTATATATTCGTGAATAACTTTAACGTCAACCAAAAACTAATCTAATCAGTCTAATTAATCTAACTAACCGAATTAATCAGATTAACTTAACCAATCCAATCCACATCTAATTGTGTGCACCTTGCATGGAGATCGACGAACTACAATTGACGGGGCATCGGAGAATCCCAAGCCACCCCCAGGTGAAGATCCGAGTGAGGATATCCGATAATCTGAGATCATATTCTTTTCTTTCTCACTTTCTCTCATTCTCTCATTCTCTTTATATAAGAACCTAAATTCTCCCGGAATCGATCAGCACGGATTATTGAAAACTCCCAACTCCACTATTTCATCATCTGGTGATCGTCAAAAAGTCAACCCCCGCGCCGATCTCTTAAAACCTCGAATTGCCTCTCAATTCACTTCTCCCTTGATTTTCCTCACTTTCAGCCTATAGGGCTTCTCTTTCTACCCTTCCTATCTTTGTTTCAACCTCAATTTCCTCCCGTGTTTCAACTTCCCAGCCTGCAGCGCTAAGAGGCCTCTTAGCGCCGGACCCCCTACGCAGGAACATTCCCAATCCGAGTGGTCGGGCGCTTCCTCCTTCCGCTCGCTCATTGGCCGACCTTGTCGCCTGGCACTGCGGGAAATTGGGGGAATTTGACATCGCGGTTCCTGAAGCCTGTTGATTTGGTTTGGGCCTTGTGTCCAGGCCATGGCTTTGTGATTGCCCAAACCTGAAACGAACCGTTTATTCTTAGACCTGTCACTCGATTCTGAAACAGGTACAACGTGCTTCGAACCGGTAATTATAGCACCGCCTTTGTGGAGTTGGCTTTGTGTGAGCTTCGAAGGTTGTGTTTTGTTATTTAAGCTCGGAGTCCCTTTCTTCTTTGGAGCTGTATAGACCACTGTCCTTTTTGTTGCCTTGCATTTGCGTGTATTCTACTGGGATTCTGTCTTTTAGCATTTTCTTTGGTTGCTATTTTGCATTGTTGTGCATTCTCTTTCTGGGTTTCTTTTTATCTGTGCTATTACCTGCTCTGCTCAGCGATCTCTCTTTTACTTTTATTCTCCTTGCTGTCTTGCGATGATCTCGACTACCCTCATGACTTTCCTACTGTGAGTGTCCCCAAAATGCAATTGATATCTCCATGCGCTGACCGCAGTTCAGTATTACAAAACCGGAGGTCCGGTCGGTCAAGCTACTCGGATCTTGGGATAACTTCTCTAAGCAATATGTCATGGAAAGAGACACGCGAGCCGGTCCCGGACACTGGAAAGGATGCCATACCTTTACGGATATGATAGGCGACGGACCAGACAAGACCCAATGGCGAACAGGGGGTCTGAAGATGGGTGGTACTTACTGGTATTATGTGAGGCTCACATGCACGCATACGAGATAAAAGAGCTAACAAGGAGAACAGTATTTGCTCGATGATGATATAGAGTATTACAACGAGGCAGAGCCAACGACCACTATGTGCCCGCTTCTTCCCGGCCAGCCCATGAATGTGTTAAATGTCCCTATCATTTTACCTGACAGCCGCGCACATGGACGCTCGGCGAGTGGCAGCTCCCAGAAGTCCGACAATCTTCGCACGATGAACCCCGAAGACAAGTTTATGAACCCACGGAAGCCGCCACCCCAGCCTCAGCCTGTACGTCTTCAGACATCTGCAACAGTCCGCCGCGAAGCGAGTCCCGCACACTCTGAGAGTAGATCTCCGATGGCCGGAATACACCGAAGTGTATCTCAGCCCCACAGTGCCGCTCGCAAGGGCCACAAGAAAGATTCACGTTCTATGTCACCCCCGAGGGCCAGAGCCCTTCTGGCTGCTTTCAGGCAGCCCGCCGAGGCGGATAGGAAGTTCGAGCCAGTGCAACAAGGGAATGCTTCTAAGATAGTACCGCAGCAGAAGGAGGTTGCTGAGCATCGCCGCAATATCCCTGGTATCAAGGTTAACGCTGGAATTGCGATTCCATCCTCGAGCTCTTCCGACAAACCCGGCCCGTCCACCATTCAAAGTCGCCGTGCGATGAAAGCAAGTGCTGGGGAAATAACCCCGGGTCGTCTTCTTACAGTGCAGACGCGTCCGGAGCCACGCAAACTCAGTCCTTCTCGAAGCGCAAACGGAAACACTACGGAATTTGACGAAAATCGTGCGATCAGAGAAGCGCTGAAAGATATCGCCAGCTCCAGTGAATTGCCCACTCCAACTGCCGGCTTTACCAAAGAAAAGAGGCTCCCTACACTCCCAAACACGCCATCTTCAGTCATGGATGAGGCAGTTCGCGCCATCGACGAAAGAGACAAGGCGATGGATGACGAGATCCCGCGCAGTTATTTCTCCAGCATGACAGCAACGACAATCGACACTACCCACTCCCGCTTCGTGCCTGAATACAGTCGGTTCTCGGAATGGAGTACTGACACTGAAACCGACTACAACCCGCACGATTCGATGACATCGGCCTCGGCATCCGACCAACACCAGGATGAGTCTTCGGCCGAAAGATGGAGAACACCAGACCTCTCCCAGTCAGGCGATGGTGCAACGAATACCGACCCAAACACACCTCACCTCACTGTCTATTCCAAACCCTCGTCTCCGAACTCAGCATCCGGAGAGCTCCCTCCCTGGAGCGTCAATCTCCCCGAACTCACCGTCTCCCTGTCCACACCTGACATCGACTGTTCCGGGCTGGGCATCGACAACATGGACGAGGTGGAAAGCAATCCCAAGCGACACGCTGCCCTGTTTAGCGCCCTTGAATCCATGGAAGCCCTCGCGATGTCGCGTAGCCCCATTGGCTCCCCGATCCTGCTCCCCCAAGGCCCTAGAGGCTCTGACACGGACCGAGGTATCTCGCCTGTAGAGCGAAAAGTGAGCGAGACTTCCCTTGAACGCATTCGCTCCCGTCGCAGCAATGCCTCGTTCCAGGGGAATGCTACCATGCAGGAGTTGATGGATGAGCTCAGTTACCTGAAGAATCTGATCCAGGCTGACATGGACGGGGCTCCATTTTGATGAGAGCCTCCCTCTCAAATACTTCGGTCTCGTATCATTCTCATGTTCTTATTATCATATTGCTGGCGCTGGTCGTCGGTATTGGAGTTTTTGTACTCCGCAAATGTATCATTTAGCTCTTAATAGAGACGAAATCGTATCAATGGAAATATATCAAGAATAAAAGCACGTTTCCAATGTATAAACTAAACTAGTTGTCAAGTCGATGCAAAACTCCTGAGTGACGTTGGTTGAATCCCACACACCCACACCAAGATCGAAACAAAACACACGCGCCAAGAATCCCTCTGTATCCACCACCCGCGACAGCTTCAAAAAGCACAGCGCCACACCTCAATTCCTTGAACCCTTGATGTTTCCAAAAATAAGAATGGGCTGAATCTGCCATTTGTCTCGAGAAAGAAATACTCACAATGGCAGCCGATGGTCCCCAACTGACCCCCGTCGGGGAAAAGTCCCTACCAGCAAAATGCAAGGCGCAGTCCGTGGCGTACTGTCCCACGATGGACCTGATAGCACTGGCGACCGAGGACGAGGAACTGCGCGTGTTCCGACTTAACGGGCAGCGAGTATTCGGGGGTTCTTTTGGTGGAGATCCGTACCTAGGCGAGGATGAAGAGGATGGCGAGATTAGAGGGATGGCGTGGAAGGGGAATGGTGAGTTTGAATTTCCTTGTCGCTGGGCTTCGCTATATGTTATTTTCCTATAATCAGATCTTACCGGTCTTGCTTATTGATATCACGCGCGTTATTCACTAACGCTATACCAGGTCACCTCCTCGCTGTCGCGTGTGGAGATGGCTCGCTCCGCATCATCAGTTCGTACACCGGGAAGACGGTGCACCACTACCAGACCTATCAGGGCAAAGAGGAACAACCCAATCCCAAGAACCCAACACCCAAGGCAATGTGCGTGGGGTGGGGTGTCAATTTCACCGATAGCAAAGCCGCACAGCGACATTTGCATGAATCAGCGGGCCAGATCTCCGTCGATGACCTTTTATCCCCGGGAGTGTATCCCTCCAAGGCAGGTGCCATGCTCAAAGCTGATTTACCCAGGGAGCTTGCCTTGCTGGATATTGAGAGCTCGCTGCCAAAGCTGAGCACCCTGCCTGCAACAGGAGGCGAGGACGATGTCTTCAGCTCGCGGGCCTCGCTCGACGCCATCTTCCATTCTTCCAAGGATACCAACGACTCGGTTGATGTGCTCTCCGTAGGATTTGATGACGGTACTGTCCACCTGCGCATCTTTGATTGCTTCGAGATTGGCTCTTTCCCTGTGGGAAGCTCCCCCGGTATCTCTGACTCGTGCCGTATATTGCGACATGCTTCGCACCCCTTGAGCTCCACTCATGCTCTACTGACATCGCCGGTTAATGGAGGTGCGCGTGGTCCCCTTGAGCTTGTTACGATGGACCTTCGCTTTATTACGAAGTCCGGGAGATACTTGTCTCTTCTTGCATCGAAGACCACCCAGCTTCAGAATTTGCTCCGCTATATTGGTCAGGTACAGCGGCAGATTGAGATTGAGTGGAAGAATGCCCAGGAGCTTCCTGCGCGGTTCCTGCGCAGTGTCAATGAGGAATTACAAGAGAAATGCCAGTGTGATTTTATCACTGCTATCTACCACCTGGTGGTTACTGGTCATTGTTTCGAGCCGATGAAAGAGTTCCTTACGGATATTGTTGGAGAAAGGGTATGTGAGCCTGGCAATTTGGGTGACGGTGCGCTAATGAAGGAAATAGGGCCACAAGAGATGGGATAAGGCTGTCTCGGGTGGCTACGAGAATATTCGGCGACTGACACACGAATGTCTCCTCCCGGCCTTGGAACGCAGTCAAGTGCTTCTCAGTCGATTAGTTGGGTTGTCTAGATTCCACAAGCTGAGTGATGTCCTTGGACTGGACACTACCAAGCTCAATGCTATCGTGGAGACACTTGATTGTCTCCATCTTCTTGCGCACCGTGTTCTCACGCATGCCAACGAGGAACTGGGCCAATTTGCTGCTTTCTCTAGATGGCTTCGTTACGAAATCCACGTTCTCAACAGCGAGCCCTTATCCCAGACACTGGAAGAGCTACAGGAGAAGAGAGACTTATTCGATGTCCCTCCTACTGTGAAGTATATTAAAGGCGCACTGACCAAAAGTGCTCTGCGGAACTTCATTCGCCAACTTCCTATGATCGGAGTTGTTCAGCCCCCTGCCCCTCCCACTGACAAGTGGCTTCCCGGTGGCCACGGCCGCTCGTTCTTCGACACTTACAAGTCACTTCTTCAGCAGCAACGCGACTCCCGGGACAAGGGTGGGGATGGAACATCGGTCGAGACGCCTAAGCTTAATGACTTGACGAGGCGCCTAGGCATCCAGTTTGAGAAGGTCTTTGGAGAAATTGCCTTGACACAGCGCAGGGGTATTCTCCATCGCTCGCCTTTGACCCTTCACTCTGATTGTGACCAAGGGGTCACCGACTTAACTTTCTGCTACGAGGTGCGCCTGAGACTGTTGAATTCCCTCTTGTTCCAAATGCTAACTCGCGCCACAGGATGCCATTGAAGGCCAGCCTTGCTCGATATACGTCGCTACCCGATCAGTCACATCAAAACATCAAGGTTCGTCACACAATTACTCTTCAAATTCCAGTTGCTTATATCCTCGGCACTAGTATACCTCTACCGCGTTGTCCTCAACTCCATCGGCGGCGTCAGTTCAACAAGAAGTACATCTCTCGCAACCCTCGACCTCAAAAACGGCGAAGTCCGCCAACTACAATTCGTCAGCGACGACACAATCATGATTCTCTGGCGCGACAGCAGTAAGTCACTCACACATTGTGTTGTCATATTTCTATTCTAGGTTCTATATGCACAATCTAACAATCTACCCGAACAGAAGGATCCTCCCATCTCCTCCACTTCCCCTTCCAGCCCGCTCCTACACGATCCCAGAGCGAAACAACCGACCCATCACCTTTAGTGCTTGACTACGTTGAATGCGACAGCACGCCATCCGCTTCTAAGCCTACTATCTCAGCCACGACGCTAGACGTCTCGCCTGAATCCCCTTACGCAGGCGTCCTTATACATCTCTTTGCTCCACATGGCCCTAAGGCGCGGCCTATACATGTCGATGTTAATGGACGGAAGGGACGGCGCGCTATTTGTGTTTTGTATGGAGATGCTATGCGGTACGAGGTTTTGGACTTGGATGCTGCGATGATAGAGGATGAGGAAGAAGACGAGGATTATCAAGAGGGGGATGAGGGAAGATGACGACGATGTCGATGATGATGAGGAAGTTTTCGATAGTGATGAAGAGAATGACGAGAATTAGGATCACATTAATACATGACATGACTATATATGTGCTAGTAATATTGAACTGATTTCCTTGGTTGTTGGTGGTCGAACAACTTCTAGAAGCAAAAGCCGGTGTTAACCGCTGGTGTGGCAACAGCAGTAGAAAATCCTGAGGCGTTTTGTGCGAATGAAAGTGTGCCAATCATCCTTCCGTAGCTACGTACCTCTATACTCAAAGCACAAATGGTGTAAATTCTAAAACTCAAAGACTTGTAATATTTCTGCGAAATTCGATATCCAGTCTTTCTGGCGGTCATCGTCCAAGGAAACCCGCTTCTCGTCCTTCGCACCAGCCTCCCATTCATCTCTGGTAACAGCATTCCACAAGGCGCAGTTGCTTGGCAGGGGGAACTGGAGTTCGCCTGCAGTTAGTGAAGACCAGGCATTAGCATCAACATGCATTCCATCTCTTATACTCGAGCTGCTTGCCTTCCCGCAAACTTTGTACAAGGCTATGTTAAATCGTTTGATTTCCTCAATGCCAACCCAGACGAAGGAATCCAAGTCACCTTCGTCATACTTGGCAAGAATGTTTGGATAATAGAACATGCCTAGTCTTCGACAACTTCGGACAAGAGCTTCGAGTAAACCCAGATCAGCAGGGGGAGAGAGATTTTCAAGTCGAAATCGATAGCATCCCGGTTGCTGATAACGAAAGAGAAGATGATATGTAATAGGACAGCCTGGTATGTTGGTATTGGCCAGACACAAGTACTGCCAGCTCTAGCTGCTTCCGAGGCATCCCATTTCTCCTACCAGCAGAGTCTTAGCAGAGCTGGCATATTATGGGAAATATTATTTGTAACGCGAACCTTTTGATCTCGAAGAGCCAAGTCAAGTTTACCGTGAAGCTCCACCGCCGCTGACTGCGCCGGCTGTTCCCTCGTAGCCCACAGGCCTATAACAACCATTGTCTGAACCAGGAGGGGCGTTTCCTGGCGTATGTCGAATGTTGCTTTGTGGATAAACGGCCAAGAGGGATGGAAAGCCTCAAAATAAAGACGGATGCACTGCTCCGTCTTCTCTGTATTCTGTAATCGTGGCTGATCATGCCTCACGCTCGATGCACGATGTGTTCCGGATCCGGGAGATTGGTCTTCTACCGTGCTAGTAGGGTCGTCGAAAGAGCACGGTATCTTGCGACGTATACATTCATTACAAGGTACGCCTCCTTCGCAGCGAGATTTCCCTGCGTGACAGCTTTCACAAGCTCGCTGTGCACGCTTGAGAGGTTCAATTATTCCATGACGCTGACGGACATGGCGTCGAAGTGTGTCACTTAAGACGAGTTAGAGTGGGTGATTGCGAGGGTTAATGTACAAAGAGGCTAGATATCTTCGTCCGAATTCTCGGCCACAGTTCGTACATGGAAAAGCCTGCTGCTGAGAGTGTTTTCCTTCGTGGCGGTGCAGGTGCTCCTTGCGCCGGTAGCTGGCATTGCAGCCGGGAAAGTGACACCTGAAGGTGGGAGAATTGACCTCAATCGGCGATTGCAGTGGGAGGTCTATTTCATTGCCTAGGCTTGCCATAAGATAGTCAAAAACTGGGACGTGATGAGCGAGATGTGCCCCCGGGTGATGTGCTGATATCAGTCCCGTGAACCGGCGAACGCTATTGGCTGATTAGGTCCACTATAATTTTGGAGTGTACACTGGTCTTCATTCCAACAACCTACGAAAGGGGGAAATGGCTTCTAGGGATGCTATAATGGAACGTCTACGGTTTAATCCTAGGCCACAATGTAAGTTAAAATAACAAGAAGAATATTGTAGAGAAATAAAATCCTTGTCCAACATGCCGCTACATCCGCTGTACGTCGGCCCCCAACCGGCATCCCGCCGGTAACCCGCCGGCATTCCACCGGTCTCCCACTCCTCCTCTGTTAGTACATCCCCTTTACTAACGTCATGACGACCAATTTACTCATATTTTGTCATTTAGGTCCACCATGAGCCCCAAAATTACAAATTAGCTAGACCGGGCACAGGTATAAGTTTGCAGTAATGCACCTCCATTGTTGGACACAGTTACAACACATCTGACAATTTGTTCGAATAACATAACCTTACATCTTTCTTGACTTAACATGTCTCCTACCATTCTCATCGTCGGTGCCACGGGCAACACTGGCCAAGCTGTTGCTGAAACCCTACCGAAGTTGCTTCAATCAAGCAATGCTTTGTCTGGACACCGTGTTATTGCTCTTACTCGTTCTATGAAGAGCCCAGTGGCACAAAAGCTT
This sequence comes from Penicillium chrysogenum, assembly GCF_028827035.1. Classification (NCBI taxonomy): domain Eukaryota; kingdom Fungi; phylum Ascomycota; class Eurotiomycetes; order Eurotiales; family Aspergillaceae; genus Penicillium; species Penicillium chrysogenum. The sequence goes on along the minus strand of NW_026622750.1, from coordinate 6,052,282 downwards.
GCCAAACTCCCTGGAGTCGAAGTGATAGAGCAGAACTGGGTTGAAATCACATCTGACTGGCTCCGCGAACATCAAGTAACCAGAGCCTTCATCGCATCACACAATGAACCAAATCACTTCGCTGAAGAGTCGACATTCCATATTGCTGCCTTGAACGCTGGTGTTGAATACGTCGTGCGAATCTCAACCACTGCTGCAAACGTCCGCCCGGATTACCCCGCTTACTATCCACGTGCACACTGGGCGATCGAGGCTCTTCTTAGCTCGCCCGAATTTGCCAACCTGCAGTGGACTTCACTCCAGCCAAACGTCTTTTCGGGGTTCTACTTTTCAAGCGCCGTGGAATTGATCAAACAGTACCGCAAAACTGGAAAGCAAGAAACTCTCAAATTGTTGGCATCGGAGGATGCGCCTGTCGGTGTGATCGACCCTTACGAGGTTGGAGTCTTTGCGGCTCGTCTCTTGTCCCAGGAGGAAGTTTCTGTGCACAACAAGGCCAAGTATGTTCTTAATGGACCAGAAGACGTTACTGGGAGACAGATAGTGAAGATGGTCGAGCAGTATATTGGTACGCAGGTGGATCATGTTAGCTATAAAGACATGTCATTCCTTGACATGCTTTATGAGCACAAGTTTGCCCCAACTGGCCAATCGAAAAACGTGATACTTTCCATCAGACACGCCCCGGAGACAGCGTGGGAAGGAAAGTGCACAGCTTCAACCACGAGCAAGGAGGTATTGGAGCTTGCTGCGCCTAAGGTTACACCTGCTGAGATGTTGAAGGGCCTTCTGGAGGAGTAAGGAAACATATCAATTGTACATGGGTGATTTCGAAGGTCTCAAATCACCTGTTTCCTCTCTCATCCTACTGCATATGTAAATTAATAAGAAGTTTCTGCTGCTCCTTTGACTAGCATTTCCCAGATCACAATGAGAACATCCTTTCAAGCACGAGAAGACCATGTTATTCTGCCTAGTTCAGGATGGGATGTCAAAGGTTCTATCTGGCGCTGTCGTAACCTATCAACATCGGCATGGAATGCCCCCGTCACAACTTGCTTTTATTTAACCGGTCATGTGTGCCCAGGCGCTGAAGATATACATGTGATCTATCCCTGGATGTTACCGTCCTGAGAAGAATCCAAGTACCTACCAGATGGCCTCGAAGGTGATGATGGCGGACTGCCACTTCGCGCAACAGGAGTTGAACGATGATCTTGTCTCGTCTATTACTAGTCTTCTCGATTCCATAGATGTCCCGAACCTTCTTTGGAGCAACTACCTACTCACTGTCTTTCGAGTTCGCGCGGTTGTGAATATTAGTATATGATGGAGTCTGTCAACAAGACTACAGTGGGGAAGAACAATGTGATCAGGGTCATAGATGGGGATGGGGATGATAATAGAAATCTAACTAGCTGCCATGAAACTGCGTCTATATAGCTTCATGGGACAAAGAAATCGAGGACAGAGACTAGAAATATATAGCAGAAACCAAGCAAAAGAAGATCAGTCACAGACTGCATGAAAGCTCCGCTATGAATGCATCAGTATATACTATGGATATATTGTCTCGAATAACCGCCTGGGAGCTGAAGTGGGACCTAGCTGCGTTCAAGATTTGGTCATGACTGCACACCCCCTGGTGAGTCAGTTCAAGCCGAATCTGAAGACCACCACCATTATCGACTAGCTCACGGACAATGTTCTCCTTTATAGTAAGATCGCGGCTAATATGTTTACCAGTCACTCCCAATCCAGACACGAACAGGTGAACTAGTGAGATATAAGACAGAATTTACTATAGCCTCCTATGATGGTACATCAGATCTATTCCAGGTGTAATTCGGACACTGCCTTAGAATCCCTTGGGTATGACTGTGAATAAATGGATGATCTTCTTTGAAGCTCATCACAGCTGATGAGTCACATGATATTCCATTTGTGCCATTGAAGCAAGTCTGTGATTCCTTGTGCGCTACTTTCTTGGTGTATACAAGTGCTTATGGTCCGTGATCTGAGACATTTGCACAGCATCATTTCAACCCCACATTAAAAGTAGGGTTCCAGTAAGGACAATGGAATACGTACTGTAGTTCGAAGACTAACAAAAGAGGAAGAGCAAAATATTGTATATCGAGCAAGTATCTCCAGATAGTCAGATGAGTCGATAGATATACGGATCATGTTGACCATGGCCTTGTAGTCAGATGCAGTAGGCAACGAGCAATAGTGGCTTAGATGATCCCTGTCCACATGAAAGCCAGCTGAAATATAGGCACCTGGTTGAGTTTCACTGGTAAGGTCAAATTTGAAAGGGCCAACTTTAGTCTGAGACAGCGGAGTGGGTGATTTAAGGAGTTTCACAATATGTCCGAGCTCTCGAGTCGTTAAGGAAACACACGGACATAAATAACCAGAACCAATATGCTTTGCGCAAGACCTTCGCAACGCTGGGTCCGCGAGTGACCTTTTACTAAATCCCCTTCGTGGATGGAGTTTCAAATACATTCCGCAATATTTCCAGGAGCGACTCTGAAGCCGAACAAGTAGTTGGTTTCGTGCCGCCTTATGACTACTCACACATAGTAGAGTGAGGTAGAAGCGTGCAAGTCGTGGGTATTCAGATTCCTTTTCTTTTAGAATGGCACCGAAGAGGTCGAATAAGCGTTTGCAGCTGAGAGACAGACATCCCTTATCGACTAGAGGGAGGTGTTCGTAGATATTGTATAGCACGCTCTCTTGCAGAGAAAGTATCTTAGGACCTTTTCCTGTAGATGAGAGGGGGAATGTTCTTTTGCAGAAACTCCAGGCTCGCTGTATTCCTCTCCACATCCGTTGCTTCTAATGTTGGTTGTTCTGAGAAGCGACAGCTAGTATCCAACTGTGTCCCCGGTATGCAGTCTTTTTTCCACCTCCTAATAGACAACGTAATCCCTCATCGTTATCGGGATGACTCTGGTCAAGATGAGGTAGTATACCAGGCAACTTTTGATGTGGCTCATCTTTGAATCTCAGTCCAGTAATGAATGATATTGGTTTCCAGGTTGAGTGCAGTATGGATATGTGCAAAGCTTATGAAAGCTGAACGGGGATAGTTTGACAACCAAGGTCTGATGACCATGACGTTACATTTACAATGTTTTATCACCTCAAGTTCCTCGAACGGGTTAAGTGGCAAGCTTAACTCACTATAGAAACCTTTATCACCACGGTACAGGTAGAACTATTTATGAATGGGTCGCCAGGACATTTCATTTCGAAGAAAGGTAAGAGTTGCAATGAATAATAATAAATACAACTCACCAGAACAAACAAGAAACAACATTCACAAGTAACATAAGAATATAACATGGACCAAACCAAACCAGACCAGACCCAAACAGACCGAAACAATCCAAATAAGTTGACTACTCCGCCATACTGCCATCTGCAGCAGGAGATTGATAAATAACGCCATTAGATACGAATAGCTCGCGGTATAGGATGATGGCGCTGCTCTGAATCATACAAAATGACAAACCCCCAAACTAGGTAAGCAACCGAGTCCTTTAGATCGACGCAAAACAAGCTGAGGAAGGCTTATTTCTGACAAAAATAGGATTCGAATCCGAAGGACAAACCCCAATGTATCTAATTCAAACTACCCAACTTATCCTACTAAATACGATATAGCAGGGATCCAAACCCAAGCACATCAAAGCCACCCGAGGTCGACCCATAATTTCCACCACCGCCCTCAACACCGTCTGTGGAATTCGCATTCACCCAGTCACGGTAGGCATTGGTCCAATATGAGTCGAGGCGCTTTATCTGGCCGTAATGGGCAGAAAGGAGCTCGAATCCCGGGCGAACGGTTCCCCTCGCGTTTTCTGAAATGACAGTCTGATCTCCCTGGTAGCTTTTGTACAGAGTGTAGGGCACGTCATACCCGACATTGTACTTTCCGACATATTCGGCCCTAGATTCTCCAAGTCAATAATCGTCCCAATCCAGAGATCCTTTTAGAATACTGACGCATTAAGAATTTCGTTGCTGTATTCGGCGAAGAGATCATCTCCCTGGTTGAACGCCTGCTGGGCTATGACACCAAGAAGCACCATATCCAGTGTCGAATGGCCCTGGTCTCGGCCAGCTTCTTGCCCCTGTGTCAGAACCTTGTTTGAGCCTGGTTCCGTGTAGTTGGCAATCGCAAAAACAGGGAGAGCCCCGTTTGAAGGCCCTGTGCGGACATAGTTCAACGCGCAGTCGTACATAGTCTGATTATCAGTGAAGATACCGATAGCGAGGAGAGATGCGAGATTGCATTGGTCCCAATTGGCGTAGTAGTGATAATAATCTTGACCGTTATGTTCTTCCATGAAACGCGTGTTCATTGGGGCGAATACACTCGTCAACATGGTCGCAGTGGCAGTCTTGTTACTGCTGTCCCAGCCAGAATAATCAGACATAAGCTCTGCCGCATTGGCCATCTGGTACCCATAGATACCGGAGGCCAGAAATTTGTCGCTGGTGCCGCCGATTTCTTTCAGTGTGACAGCCCATGAGTTCAGAATATTGATCGCGGCGTCTGCGTAGCTCTTGTCGTCGGAAATTCTCCAGCGTACGGCAAGTTGGTATGCGGCTGCGGTGTCTTTGTACAGGGATGGGTAGTTTTCCCCATCGACGCCGTTGTTGCCTCGATACACCGTCTCTTTGGGGCTAGGCTGGTAGGATGACTGGGCGTACGGGCTCGCAGTCAGTAAAGTCCACGTGGTATTCCAAGGTTCATCGCTCTTGACGACATGGTTCTTGATACGCTCAAAATCTTCTGCGGTGTGAAGCGCCCCAGGGTGAATAAAGGCCGCTGCAGACAACGAGAAGGTGAGAAAAGATAGAAGAGACAGAAAGGCCGGCATCTTGAGGGATGTGAAAGATTTGAGCCAAAAAGTACAAGAAAGCAGCTTGACCACAGTGCGTATGGCCAAATGTGCAGTGCTCACGCTTTGAATAAATAGTCAAGATTCCTCCGAGATCTAGTCGAATGTCCCCACACCAGGAAACCCCTGTATGGACGTTATTAGTCAAGCGCAAAAACGATTGGTATAGGAAGCTTAACCCTGACACGGTTAATTTACGGCGAGGGCACATAAGTGCGTCAATAATGCAACGGGTGCAGAGACGGGCGACGGGTAAATGTCGAAAACTGTCCGGCCTGACGCGCGTCCAAAAATCGTATCGTTAATATATCTGGGTGTTCATTTAAGAACCTTAAAAAGCCATTGAAGTGTTCGCCAAGAGGTGTCTGAAACGTTAATATAAGTGACCATAGGTTCGACTTTGGCCCCAGACCCAGGGCCCCCCCTGAGCTCAGATATCTCGGGTCTCCCCTGAGCTACTGGCCTTCCATGGAGGATCTACGGAGTACCCAGGTAATGGTTTGACGTGGCATAAAGATGACCCACTTTATTATGTTATCTGATGATCTTTTTGATTAAAGCAACCGTCGTCCGGGTGAATGGGCGGCATTGTACTCCGTACAACAACTCCGTACCCCTTTGGCCGCCGTATCCGTGATAGATAGATGTGGGGAAGTACACGGGTGCTAGTGGGGCAGCGGGGGTCAAAAACGTGGCGGCCCGGGGAAAACCTTCGAAGCTGGCCCGGTGACGAAATGTTATTCTATCCATGGATGTTCGTGGACTCTATCTAGATGTTTGACGTCTCTGTCGACTTGAGATAAGAACCCAAATTTTGTCTTTCCCGTCTGTTGTACTTTCCATAACACATAACTCACTTGAATTTAAATCTCCAGCATGCATTTCAACAAGATCGTCCCGTGTCTCACTTTGTTACATATATCAACTGGGTTGGCTGTGCCCCACCCACAGTCGTTCATCCACCCAGGGGCACTGCACACAAACAAGGTTTATTTAATCCACATCAGGAATTGGCAGACCATCCACGATTTTCACTTTATAGCCCAAGTTATCCATTGCTTCTCTCGACTTCTGGTCGCGGAGATATGACGTCTCGTCAATTGTCATCAAAACAAAGTCGTAGGTTAAAATAGCGTGTCCTTCAGGCACACCGTACTTTCGGGAGACCTCAGCGCTGGCTTTGCCAACGTCTACCACAAGGGAGTCTTTGACACCGAACACGGCATCGGAGGTCTCATAGGGATCATTGCGGATGTAGAGGGCACTAAGTAAAGCATGGTCAGTCTCAGTCCAAATAAAATAACACAGACAAGATGATAACCCGTACGTGATGAGGTGGTCATAACCCGATTTCTCAAACATGAAATGCATGTGTGCTGGACGGTATGGGTGGCGGCGAAGCTTTTTCAGAAGTTGACCAACGGGTCCGTCGTGAGGAATGGGGTAGGGTACTGGGGTAATGGCCTTGAACCAGAAGACGCCGTTACTGTCACTGCGCATGATACAACGGCCGTCCGGACCGTCACGATCCGGATGCTGCACATCATAGTGACCCGAGGAATCCGTCTCCCAGATATCAATCTTGACATCCTGGATAGGCTTACCATTCATGTCCTTCAGTGTGCAGACAACAAGAAGCGGCTCGCCTTTAGTATCGTTCGACATCAAATCGCCTTGGATCATCTCCTCAGCCTCGTGGGTGTGGAATGGTCCGAGGACGGTACCCTCAGTGGATCCCTTGGGCTTCGGGTGGTCGATCGAGTCGACTAGGATAGAAAGTCCAAGGACGTCAGAGAGCAGTATAAATTCCTACAACGAAAAAAACCATGGTACATTAGATATCCTTGGTCTATGAAAAGAGCCATAGACCAGTACTTTTACATACCTGTCGAACATCACTAGAAATCTGGCCAACTTCCTTCAAGAAGTTCAAGCCAGTTATCCACTCGTTGCTGCTCAATCTGGTTTCACGGGCAAAGTCATGCAGATGGTGAACCAGCCTCTCCAGCACATACTTCATCCGAGCATCTTCGCACAAAGAATTAATCTGAATGACATTTTCCGTGATGTTTTCCGTCGTTAAATCTTTCATGGGAGGAATGTTAACTTGAGAGGGGTCCATTGTAGAAGGTTGGAAGTTATTCGTTGTAACGTGTTTCGATTGCCGCAAATTGCCAGAAGGGGAAGAAAAAGGCTTGAAAGTATCGACCAAGGATGAGATGATGAGATGAGGCAAGGAAGTAATTGACAATTGGTTAATTTTCCCACGGTGAATTGGGAGAAATTGAAGTAGTAGGAAAGGTTGAGGGGGCTTCTAGCTATTCATATAGGAAAGCCTCGCCCCGTTTCCCTCCAAAAATCATCATATCATTCAACAATATCGTCCACATGAGATTCACTTACTGCCAAGTGGTAGAAGAGGAAATATGGTAGCTTAGCATATCCGTATTTCCGTGATGTATCATCATGGTGGGTCCAATCTGACTATCAAGGCGATGAAAACTAACCGGCCCCATAATTTCCCCTTTCGTCCAGTTAGTAGTATATGAAAGACGTCAGGCGAAATAGTACCCAGTGTTTCTTTTTGAAGTCCTCCACCGTGGTGACATTAGCCAATCGCCAGTGCTGGTTTATTATGCGAGTGTAGCAAGAACGTGGAACAAGTCGGCCAGTAATTCATTTATAATATTGGAGAGAGAAAGGACATGTAAAGCTTAACCAATTTACTCCGTATGCCTTGGAGTAGGAAGCAACACTTTGTTATCCACCTAATTAAACTCAAGTACAGACATCTGTTGAATTAGAAATCCGCCTTTGCTGGTTCACCGGCCCAAACCCTTCGTATCAATTCTCTAATGGCCTCCTTTTCGATTTCTCTAGGATTCCAGTAAGAACTGCCAGCCACAGCCTCAGCAGCCTTGTCAATATCTCCCTCTTTCAAACCGTAGTATTTTAAGTCCCGCTTGACCTGCAGTTTCTCTAGCAAAACATTCAGTCCGTGAATAGCATTCCCATTGCTTTCCGGCAAAGCCTCTGCTAGCTTTTTCATCGCCGTGGGGACCACAGTGGCGTTATAAGAAATAGCGTGTGGAAGTACGGCAGTATGTGTCTCGGCATGGGGAAGATTGAAGCTTCCACCGAGCGTGTGACAGAGCTTGTGGTGAATGGACATGCCCACACTGCCTAGACAAGTGCCGCAGAGCCATGCGCCGTACAGCGCGAGGGAGCGGGCTGATCGTGACGAGGGGTCCTTAACAATCTGAGGCAGAGCAGATGCAAGGGCACGAATCCCCTCGACAGCCATCAAATCAATGATGGGATTTGTGTTATAGGCATAGAGGGCCTCGACTGTAGGTGTAGGCAAACGTCGGCTCAATTGACCTGCAGAAATACAATTGTATCCCATTTAAATGCCGCAAGACGCAACTAACCTGCATGAGCAATTGCGTTGATACCGCTTGTAGCGCTCATAGCGGACGGTAAGGTCATGGTCAAATCGACATCATAAATTACGGTGCTCGGAAGTATCTTGGGATCTGATTGAGTTCTCTTCACCCCGTCAATAGTTTCCCCAAGGATCGGAGTCATTTCACTTCCAGCATAGGTTGTGGGGATGCAGATATGCGGGATTCCGACTCGGAAACTGATCGCCTTGCCAAGCCCGATGGTGCTGCCTCCTCCGATAGAGATAATTGAGTCGGCACCATTGGCCTTCGCGTAATCGAGTGCCTTCTCCGTGACATGTATCGGGGTGTGCATGGCCGCCTCGCTGAACACGCCAGCGACATTACCCTTCAGGAGTCCTTTCACCAATTCTGTGCATGCCAGCTGCCGTGGCGTTGCGAGTACCAGCGGGGCAGAAAGGTTCATGCGGGCAGCCTCATCCGGCAGTTTTTCAAGGGTACCGCTGCCGAAGACAACGCGGCCTGGGTTTGGATTGTACTCAAATGTGTCCATTTTATGTGGAACGATTGAATGAACAGTGCGGATTGAGTTCTTTGGAAGAGTAGGGCCGTAGAAATAGAGAGCGGTTATTCCGCAATGCCGACAGGATCATAGATTGGTCACATCATTGGCAAGTTATAGACGACGGAAATGGAGTGCAAGTCTAAACTGTGGGATTAGAAATTTTTCCTAGACGGTGAGTTAAAATTTACAGGATTATCAAAGCATTAATAATTTCGGCGCATACATGCGTACTTGAGACCCACAACACTAGTAAATGAACTAGGGCTTGCAATGTCGACGAAAACGCTGATCGGCGTGATATATGATAGTCTCCAAATCGGATATATGGCTTATCGGATGTATAGGGGGTGCGGAGAAGCTTATCCCCACAAACAATGATCACATAAAATGTCCGGGGTGGTACCTCCCATCCAAACTGAAATCGAAAGTTAAAAAATCAAAACTGCCATGCCAGTCTTCAAAATCGAAACTGCCATGCCAGTCTTCACCGAATGTTCCACGTCCTCGCGTGAACTGCGAGTGCTTCCTTCTTTTGCACCTCCACTTCCCCGTCTCAACCCAGAGTTTCGGGGCCAGGCTGAAAAATACGAGACCGTCATTGTTGGAGTACGTATTGATATTGATCTGTGAACTGGCATATTTACCCCCTTCTGTCATACACCTGTTCCTCTGCGCTTTTTTTTCTATTCGCAAGAGTCTTGCAAAATCGAACTCGTCGACTGAAAATTGACTTCCATAGGCTGGTCCCGCAGGGCTTATGCTGGAACTGCTCCTGGCACGCTACGGTCTCAGCGATGAATCTCTTCTCTGCATCGACTCGAAGCCCGGAACCTTGAAGTCAGGGCAGGCCGATGGACTGCAGCCACGCACGCTAGAAGTCCTGAAGTCTCTTGGCCTCTCTGACGAGATCCTGACAGAGGGGTGTCAGATGTGGGAGGTCGCTTTCTGGAATCCTTCAAATGACATAGAGAAAGTCATAGAGCGCACTGCAATCATCCCTGACGTTGCCGTTCCTGCTCGATTTCCATTCGAAGTCACAATCCACCAAGGTCGGATTGAACGTATTCTTGAGACAGATTTGCTCAGATATTCGAAAAGGGGAGTGTTGAGAAACACCAAGCTTCTCAACGTTACAATCGATGAAGCTGGTGATGCGGACTTTCCAGTGATGGCCGAGATTGAGACAGATGGACAGCAACGAACGATTCGCACGAAGAGGCTGGTGGGTGCGGATGGGGCCCATTCGGTGGTTCGGAGGAGTATGGGCCTTCGTCTAGATGGAGAGTCTCTTGATCATATATGGGGTGTGGTTGATCTGGTTGTTGACACCGATTTTCCTGACATCAGAAGGCGGACAGCCATTCATTCGCCGGCAGGCTCGGTGATGATCATCCCGCGTGAGCGCATAGCCACTGGGGACTTCCTAACCCGTTTATATGTCCAAATCCCCGGAGATATCAATAGGGACGACAATCAAGGTCTGGAAAGCCCACAGCAAACCAATGATGCCCGAGCCCGAAGAAGCAAAATCACTCTGGAAGACATCTTGAAGTTCGCAACCGCAGCATTCGAGCCGTATTTCATCAAACCCAAAACGAATGGAGCTGTGGATTGGTGGGCTGCTTATCAGATTGGTCAACGAGTGTCGAACGAGTTCACTGTGAAGGATTCAAATGGAATCAACCGCGTTTTCATTGTTGGAGATGGTAAGCCAATACCCGCTCGCCTCGGTCCTGCTGTCTAGTACTGATCCTACCTTGTAGCTTGCCATACGCATAGTCCCAAAGTATGTGCCCTGAAGATGTCTTCAATGATATATGAAATTGACAGTCAATCACAAAAAAGGCCGGCCAGGGTATGAATGTGTCGATGATGGATTCCTACAATCTTGCCTGGAAGCTAGCATACGCCGTTAACGGTCTCGCGCCAGCCTCAACAAACAGTGACACTGTTCTCGATACCTATCATATCGAACGACACACGATTGCTCAGCAGCTTGTCGATTTTGACCGCGCATTTTCTTCCATGTTCTCGGGAAAGATGGGATCTACGGAGAAGGAAGTTGGAGACCTCACTCACGATCAATTTCTGGAAGTCTTCAGCACTGGAAACGGCTTCACTAGCGGTTGTGGTATTGAATATCCGGACAACATATTCGTGCAAAAAGGCTTCGATGAAGGAGTTGCAAACCCGATTGAGGGAACAGGGTTTCTCTCTGGCATTTTGAGGCCGGGCAGAAGGTTATTGAATGTAAAGGTCAGAAGGCATGCGGACGGGAACCGTCGAGACCTGCAAGATGGTCAGTTTCGCCGCCGTAAAGGCAGCTTCTTTTTCCGTGCTATAACCAAGCTTTGATGAGGATCCCGCTAACTCCTCATCGGTCGTTGGCAGATTTTACCTCCACCGGTCGATTTCGCATTCTGTGTCTGACATCGGATGACCTGCTTGAGCCTGCAGGAACATCCGCTCAGACGCTTGATTTTATTGGCACATCGGTGATCCCACGATTCCCACCATCGATTATCGAGCAGGTTGTCATTCACCCAAAGCAACCTAGATTCTTTGAATGGAATGATATTCCATCTTCGGTCAAGCAGCATTCAGAAATGTCATTTTACGATGGCTACACCCTCGATGACGCATACAAAGTGTTCGGCGTAGATCCAGCTCGTGGTGCGCTGGCTGTTGTTCGCCCAGACGGATATGTTGGGGTAATTGCAGCTCTGGGCAATGTTTCCAGGATAGAGAAATATCTTGAAAGATGTCTGAGAACTGTTTGAAGTATCACGGGCTACTGATCCTATCTGATTGTCTTAGACTGACGAGGCTTACATGCATTGATCCATTGGGGGTGCTATCTGAGACGTTGTCTGGGCGGACGACCCTTCAGCGCAGCGCGAGCAGACTCTACGTTCGTGTTGAGCGCTACAATACTGGAGATACTAGATACTACTAGCATGGGAAAATTGGAAAGAAGAAAGGTGACAATGAATCTGTGGAACGGAGGCTGTATATGAAGCCTCCGTGGACAAAGAGAATAGCAAACTAGCAAAAGGCTCAGTCTGTATATATAAAGAGACAAAAACATAAAGACATCCCATGTATGTCAACACTACCCCTCCCGAGATTGAGCATCGAAAAACATTATAGAAAGCACAAATCAACCTGGTTTATACATGTACATGTATACATAGGGGTTATTAAGTATTTACCCGTCCCTATTTTCCCACCAAGGCTGACCAACTTTGGACCCTATTCTCTCAATAAATTTATATTGTGATAGTTTTAAAATAATTTTTAATAAGAATTATTATCAGATTAATCAAATACTTTTTTCCGAATGGTCCAATATGTACACTATTGAGTGGTGACTGATTAACGTGTAAATGTCAAGATGAGTTCCCATTATATATAGTGGCTCCCATACTAAACTCGCGATTAGAATCTTTTGTCAAACTTTGAAAATTGACTACTCTCTATCAAAAATACTTACTGATATAATCTATAATATATTACCTTAGGTTTGAAATGATAAATAATAAATAATAAATAATAAATAATAAATAATAAATAATAAATAATAAATAATAAATAATAAATAAAAATATGTTACAATATAAACTTATTGAGAGAATAGGGTTCGAAGTTGGTCAGTTTTGGTGGGAAAACAGGGTCTGCAGTAAAGATCGTAGACAAAGGCAGCATCTGAAGCTTTAACCCGCCGCCTCTATCTCTTACCTACTAACTGGCAGTTTTCGTAGTCGATATCACGGGAGCGATGAAAAGAGGCTATCGCATGGTGGGAAAGAAACCTTGTGAGAACACTAAAATTCTATTTCGGATGCCTTTGTTTATGTAGGTATATTTTTTTCTTCTCGTCATAACCTTTAGGAAGGATAAGTACCACGCGGCAGTAGACTCATCATATAATAATGTGGCAAAAGCCACAGATCGTACAGGGCACTCTACTGGTAGGGCTTTACTACCATGATACTTCTTTGTGTGAGTCTTGATACAGTTGTGAGACTCTTCAGAAATCCAGTGGAGATTCAAGCGCGCAATTTGCATTAGCTGGACACTCAGCACTAAGGATCCCCGAGCTACAAAGTGTAGTGAGAAAGAGGTACTCTGTACAGAGCTGCAAATTTTCGGAATCATTAAAATAGGAGCATGTTCTCAGATTTCTCAGACCTATCACTTTTTTTTTTTTCGTAGCCAAAGTCCTCGAGCAAGTGAGTCCCACCGCCTGAGGCAGAAACTTTGGAGATCACGTGAGCCTGACTAACCCCGCCAATCAGAGGGCGACCCCCGTAGAACCTCACCCATTGTGGTCTTTCTTGCTTCGAATCTTTGTTTTAGTCTCTTCACATATCTTGCACTTCTACAGCTATTCCCATCTTCTCCAGACTTTCCCACCTAAAATTATTTGTGTGTCGAAATCTGGGCGTGCACTCAAGGCACCTTTTCCTTTCTCTGCCTCTTGTCGCGGAAAGACCTAGTGCATGCCGCCTCGTCATATCCACAAAAACACCCGTCCCTTCTTCCCACCTCTTCCACAGGAAATCCTCTTCCCACCACTGCTTCTACCGTGGTGATCACCGAGTGTCGAACCCTTTGATTGATCCGGGTCCAGAGGGGTTTTAAATACTTTTTTTCTAATCCTTTCTCCACCTCTTTTTTCCTTCTTTTTTCTCTCACCACCCCACATCCTTCATTTCTTTGCACATCATGGACGCCCGTCAGGTGTTGCAGAGTACCCTCGCGCCAGATGCGGCTGAGCGTAGCAATGCCGAACAGCAACTCGCCCATGCCGCGGAGGTTGACTTCGTATGTATCTCCCCTTTACCCCCTCTCGTCCTACCACGAGTCATGAAAGGTTTCCCTAGGATCCCAAATACTGATACTTCTGTCGCCTGATAGGCCGCCTACCTCGTTACCCTCGGTCAAGAGCTCGCTAACGAGAGCAGCCCCGCTCACATCCGTGTCGCTGCCGGTATCGCTTTGAAGAACGCTTTCACTTTCCGGGATCAGGCCAAGTTGCGCGAAGTGCAGCTCCGATGGGCCCAGAGCATCAACGCCGAGACCAAGACGCAGGTCAAACAGCTTGCACTCAAAACCCTGCATTCACCCGATGCTCGCGCTGGAAATGCCGCCGCCACACTGATTGTTTCCATTGCCGCTATCGAGTTGCCGCGTGGTGAATGGGCCGACTTGATGGGCATCCTTGTCCAAAATGTCGCCAGTGGAAACGACGCGTTGAAGCAGTCTTCTCTCACTACCATCGGTTACATCTGCGAGTCGCAAGATCCCGATCTTCGCGCCAGCCTGACACAACACTCCAATGCTATCCTTACTGCGGTCGTCCAGGGTGCTCGGCGCGAGGAGCCGAACATGGATGTCCGTTACGCTGCTATCGCCGCTCTCAGTGATGCCGTGGATTTCGTGCGAACCAACATGGACAACGAGGGAGAGCGCAACTACATTATGCAGGTCGTCTGCGAGGCCACCCAGGCCGATGAGGTCCGTGTGCAGGCTGCTGCATTCGGCTGCTTGAACCGCATCATGGGATCCTACTACGACAAGATGCGCTTCTACATGGAGAAGGCTCTGTTTGGCCTGAGCATCATGGGCATGAAGAGCGAGGAGGAGGAAGTCGCCAAGCTCGCCATTGAGTTCTGGTGTACTGTTTGCGAAGAGGAGATTGCCATCGAGGATGACAACGTTGAGGTATGTGCCAAGCGCACGAGTCCGAGTAGCTTTGGCCGTTTACTGACGTTATGTTTCTTATAGGCTCAGCAAGAGGGTGTCGAGGCTCGTCCTTTCTTCGGATTTGCTCGCGTCGCTACCCGCGAGGTTGTTCCTGTCTTGCTGCAATCTATGTGCCGACAGGACGAGGATGCTGGTGATGATGAATACAATGTTTCCCGCGCTGCTTACCAGGCTATGCAGCTTTACGCCCAGTGTGTGCAGGGTGATGTCATCCAGCCCGTCGTGACTTTCGTTGAGGAGAACATTCGCAACGAGGACTGGCACCGTCGTGATGCCGCTGTCGCTGCTTTCGGCGCTATCATGGAAGGCCCGGAACCTAGCGTTCTGGAGCCTCTGATCAAACAAGCCTTGTCTGTTTTGCTTGGCATGATGGAGGATAGCTCCATCCCCGTCCGGGACTCCACTGCCTACGCCCTGGGTCGCGTGTGCGACTGCTGCCCCGAGGTTCTCGACCCCGAGGTCCACCTTCAGCCGCTTATCTCGTGTCTGTTCAACGGCCTCGCCAACTCCCCCAAGATTGCCAGCTCCTGCTGCTGGGCTCTTATGAACGTCGCAGACCGATTCGCTGGTGACGATGGCTC
This sequence comes from Penicillium chrysogenum, assembly GCF_028827035.1. Lineage (NCBI taxonomy): Eukaryota > Fungi > Ascomycota > Eurotiomycetes > Eurotiales > Aspergillaceae > Penicillium > Penicillium chrysogenum. Next base: position 6,037,044 of record NW_026622750.1, on the reverse strand, counting down.
GCAGACCAACCCTCTGTCGAAGCACTTTGAGGACAGTGTGAAGTCCCTACTGACTGTGACCGAGCGGTATGTTTTCCCTGAGTGATATCATTTTGATTACTTTCATCTAACGACCGTACAGACAAGACGCCGATAACCAGCTCCGTACTGCTGGATACGAAGTTCTCAACTCCTTTGTTATGAACTCTGCCAATGACAGCCTGCCCATGGTTGCCACTCTTTCGGATGTTATTATCCAGCGTCTTGAGCACACTATTCCCATGCAGCAGCAGGTCGTTAGCGCCGAGGACCGTATTCTCCTGGAGGAGATGCAGACTAGCTTGATCAGTGTCATTCTGGCCATCGTCCAGCGCTTCGAGGGCGAGATCAAGCCTCAGGCTGACCGTATTATGAGCGTGTTGCTTCAGGTTCTAACTACCGTTGGCGCCAAGTCGAGCGTGCCGGATGTCGTCTTTGCCACTGTTGGTGCTATTGCCAGTGCTCTTGAGGACGATTTCATCAAGTACATGGAGTCATTCAGCCCGTTCCTGTATAACGCCCTGGGCAACCAGGAAGAGCCCGGTCTCTGCTCTATGGCCATCGGCTTGGTCAGTGACATTGCTCGTGCTTTGAACGAGAAGGTCCAGCCTTACTGCGACACCTTCATGAACCTCCTACTCAAGACTCTCCAGGTGAGATTGTTTCTCTCAGATATACCGTCGTTGACGTCCAATGCTGATCTTCCAAACAGACTTCCACCAACCAGCTCAAGCCTGCTATTCTTGAGACCTTCGGCGACATTGCCCAGGCCATCGGAACTAACTTTGATACGTACTTGGCGGTCGTTGGCCAGGTTCTCCAGCAGGCCTCCAGCGTCACCACCAGCGCCGACCTCCCATACGACATGGTGGATTATATTGTTTCTCTCCGTGAAGGCATCATGGATGCTTGGGGTGGTATTCTTCTGTCCTACAAGGGCACTCCTTCGAGTGCGTTGCTCTTTACTCTCCACATAGATCCGATGTCAGCATGCTAATTAGGTCGCAGTAACCCAACTCCAGCCTTTCATCGAGTCTATCTTCCAGCTTCTTCACATTATCTCCCAGGAGAGCAACCGCAGCGAAGGTCTGATGCGGTCTTCCATGGGTGTTATTGGGTATGTCTTCGCCGCTTCTAGTTTCGATTTCATATACTAACTATTCACCAGTGATCTTGCTGATGCCTTCCCCAACGGCGAGCTCGCTGCCTATTTCCGCAACGACTGGGTCACCGCTCTCGTGAGAGAGACTCGCACAACCAGACAGTACAGCGAGCGCACAATTGAGACTGCCCGCTGGACCCGTGAGCAGGTCAAGCGCCAGGTCAACATTGGTGCTGGCATGTCGTAAAACCGTCGCTATGTCTCACGCGGTTGATTACCAGTGCTTCCGGTCCGATTCCGTCGCCCAAAGCATCTGCCACTCACATCGGCCCTGTTGGCCTTCATGCCACAGGCCCTTGGGCCGCTTGAGCCCACACCAAATTGGTGCTTCTGATGTGTGCAGGGTAGCTGTCCCGTTCTCGACGATTGTCGAACCCGAGCGCTTGGCGATGGCCTCAAATCCCTCTCCCCTTTATTTCCCAGCACAGGACTCCCCTCCCATCACTTCCTTTGGTCACGAACTCCGTTCCTCCAAACCCTTTGCTGGTACTCCATTTCCTGATGACACATGTTCGAATGAGTTACCCTTCCCAATTCCTGTATGGCCCTGTCTGAGTTTCCCTTTTCTTCTTGATACAACCCCTTTTCACCTTTCCCAATCCCCCTTCTATGTTGTTTTTAATTAGACAAGACCCCCTCCCTCGCATCTTATAGCATTGCGACTCATGTAGCCCAAGAATTCATGTATCCCCTCCCCATTCATGTATCCCTCCACCTCATGTCACCCCCTCCAGAAAAGAGTCCTTGTCATGAAAAAGCTGTCCCTGATTTCATCTCCCTTCCTCGTATACGCCGATATTTGCCCACCACCATGCTATCACGCTGGAGACCATGTATAGAACCACCCGTCTCAGCCTTGCCCACGGATGGAATAAGTGAATGATGTGCCGATGAGTTAGTAGTAGTAATTGGAGTAGAGACGTCTGTATGATTACCTTTTGAAGTTTCAATGGGGATTTTTGTTTTTGCCTTTCGTTAGTACATATATGATGTAAATAGAGCCCTAAAGGCCCAGCTGCATTGTACATTGCAGATAACTACATGTATGTACATAGTTCTATAGTTACATATGTAGGTAGAAAATACCTAGATGATGCCTTCCAAGCTTACATACCCACATAGATGCCATGGATAACCTTGGAAGCATGAATTCTTATCGTCACGTGGTCGATAAGGGCTACCTCGCGTCACAACCCTACCCGCGCACCACCCGAAAACCAAACTTTCACCGATCGTCGAATTCTTCCGCTTCATCCATCGACGACCATCTCTCGAGGTATGTGTTATGCCCTCCCCAAAACAGCCTCTCAGCTAGTCTGGGGATGCAATCATCTTGTCTAGATTGCTTCCATGTGAATTATAGATAATTCCCAGGAATCGCGATCCAGGAAGCCAAGATGATACGCATCTCCCAACTCGGCACGGGCTGAAGAACTCCTTGCAATGCAAAAAGGGGCACTCTTTGCGCTCGAAGACTAGTGGTGGCTGACTTGAACCGCCTTCGTCGAACAGATACCTCATAATCTTTACTTTTAAACGTTACGATTTGAGAATCTCGATTCTACTAAACCGCCAAAATGGTCAAGACCTCCGTCCTCAACGATGCGCTTAACGCCATGAACAACGCCGAGAAGGCTGGCAAGCGCCAGGTCCTCATCCGTCCTTCCTCCAAGGTCATCGTCAAGTTCCTTGCTGTCATGCAGAAGCACGGTACGTCGATTTTGAAATTTTCTTTTCGTCTTTTCATATCTTTTTCATGCGTTTTCTTTTTCATTGCTATTTTTTTCTATTTCCTGTCTTGAGCATATTTGTTTCCACCCATTCGGGCTGATAACTAGGCGGCCGGTCTCAAACAACCTACGACGTCTGCCTTTTAAGTGTCCGATATATCAATTTGTGAAGATCTTACACGTTTCCAAAGCGCTGTTATGGCTTTTTCAGTATTTGACGACTTTTAAATTTTCACAACATGCTGACTCTTTTCTTTCTCAGGCTACATTGGCGAGTTCGAGGAGGTCGATGACCACCGCTCCGGCAAGATTGTCATCCAGCTCAACGGCCGGTACGTATTTACATCCATCCATCAGTATAAATGGAACATGAAGCTAACTTCCATTCTCCAGTCTCAACAAGTGTGGTGTCATCAACCCCCGCTACCCCGTCCAGCTCCGTGACCTCGAGAAGTGGGCCACCCAGCTCCTTCCCTCCCGTCAGTTCGGTTACGTTGTCCTGACCACCTCCGCTGGTATCATGGACCACGAGGAGGCTCGCCGCAAGCACGTTGCTGGCAAGCTCCTCGGCTTCTTCTACTAGATGGAGTCGTTCTAAAAAAGAATTGAGAAAAAGTTCTTGCTTTGACTGGTCATGCATGGCGTTGGTTCTATTGGGCTGGACCCTGGAATGTAATCTGGACTTTGTAGCTGTGAACAAAATACCCCCTGTTCCGCACTTTTGATGGTTTGCAGAGTACATGGTTCGCTCGTATATCAATGCTAGAAGATTCCGGTCTGCAATGTCTGTACCCTCCATTTTCTGCTTCTCTTGTAGACCGGGACCGAGGTATGCTTTCACCGCCCTCGGCGCATCTGCATTCTGCCTTTCCCCCGCAACGAGTCACAGTAGGAAGCATATATGTACATAGTGAACAACTCCAGCATTCATACGCCATGCCTTTGGACACGGTATATCTGACTCGTCACGGGGTATGTGCTCTATGCATTCATCTCTTGTGGGATTGTAGACCTAACCATAGCAGCACCGCCTCAGCTGGACCATTGACTTCCGCACGGGTACATACAGGGCCCAATTCCCCACGCCGACAGGAAACCCAGCAGACCCCGCGCTGACCTCGCACGGCGTGCGCCAGTCACACGAGCTGGCAGAACATATTGCTGGCCCTGAATTTCACCCAAAGCCATTCCGTATCTACTCGAGTCCCTTTTACCGCTGCCTTCAAACCATCCAACCATCTGTTGAAGGGCTGAAGAGGATATCAGCCGAGTCTGGAAAGAGCCAGCCAAATGGCCAGATTGGGTCGATTGATCAGCATGCGGAGCTGGATGTACGAATTGAGAATGGGTTAGGGTAAGTAGTATACCCTCTCTGTATACTTATACTTCCTTCCATCCAAACCGTTCCCCTCTCACCCGATTACCAGGAAAGCTAATTAGAATCTAGCGAATGGTTCGGTGCAACAGACTTCTTCGACCACCCGCCTCACCCAAACCCCGAAATTATGTCCACCCATTTCCCAACCCTCCTCACAGAAGCCAGCCAAACCTACAAACCCCTACTCATCCCCTCAAGACGCGGTGAGACAATCGCGCAGCTTCACAACCGCGTAGCAACAACCCTGGAAGGCATAATTGCCGACATCGACGCAGAAGTCTCCGCCCTAGAAGCAGAGCTGCCACCAGACCAAAGAACGAGCAAGTCCGTCCTGATCTGTGCGCATGCCGCGCCACTCATTGCCATGGGACGAGCTCTTACAGGCCACATGCCGCATGACAGTTCCGAAGAAGACTTTAATGTTTTCACGGCTGGTTTGAGTACATTTAAAAGGAGGAGGGCTTCTACTCCTAGTGCTGTACAGAGCGCCGATCAGCATGAAAGTTCGAGTGAGGAGCCGCTTGCTGAAGGTACGACATTTATTCGTGCGTCGGGATCCGTGCCGCAGTGGAGGAATGGACGTGGTGTTGGGGGTGGGTGGGATTGTGTTACGAATGGGGATTGTAGCTTCTTAAGTGGTGGTGCTGAGCGCGGATGGTGAGTGGATGCCTTTCTTTTCCCTTTCCCTTCGGTGTCGTGTCAAGATATTAACATGGACTCCGGCAGGCACTTTGATGGCGAAGAAGCCTTTAATACGGGCCCCATGGCTCCGTCCTCCGAGCCACCTGCGAATGTAGCTGTCACAAAGTTGTAAGCTCATGATTTACGGAATTACACTGGGGCAGTGGCATGTGGTGAATAGAGCGAGGACGTTGTTGCATCTTTCTGAGATCATCAAGTCCCGGTGATTTCAAACAATGACCACAAACCGGCAAGTCGAGCTATCATGATCTATTACTGCAATGCTCAACTGGTGCCTCACAGGATGGCTCTCGTTTTCAACGAGCCTTTGCTAGAGATACAGGAGAAAGGCAACATAGACATAAAACAAGATTTCTTGCTAGCCGCCTAGAACTGTATATATATAATGTACATAATAGGAACATCTAGTCAAAGCGATAGACAATTGACTTGAAACAAAGGGTTGATCGCCTTGCTAATTTGAATTTGTGGAAGACATTGTTATGGGTATCACTTCGGTGCACTTTAAGTTCAACTATAGTAACTAGATGAAAGGCGCTAACGCTAATATAGAGATGAATATAGAAAGCAAATATACCTCTATGGATCAGTTCTCTGCTGGGCCCTGTTCAAACTGTGCATGCGCAGCAGGGGTCTCCTCCTGTTCAGCACCTGCATTCCCCGCGCCCTCCGCCACACCAGCTTGAGCCCGTTCCTGCTCCTCTTCCTGACGTTCCCGCGCCTGACGCTCTTGCTCAGCCAAGAAAGCTTGGTCTGCCGCAGTGCGAGCCTGGACATGCCGCTCACCAATACCAGGAACTAGACTCGCAAAAAGGAAAACAAGAGCTCGCTCCACACGGCGTATCTGGTCCCAAATATTGAACCCCACAGCAGTGTCATTGGCTCCAGTTTGAGTGGCTCGATCTGCCGGGCCACCGGCATGGGTGAGGCCCTCGAGATGGCGTTGGATGGGACTAACAATCGAAGTCGCAAACTGTCGCGGGATATTTGTCTCTGAAAAGAATGTCACAAGCAAGGCAATGCCGACGAAGATGTAACGCCTCCAGGTGCCAGGGGCGCTGGTGAGGTAGCAGAAGAGCCACAGACGAGTGAACAGCCAAATGCGGCGGATGTGTCGTGCCAGACCGGCGTGTTCGACATTGTCGCCTCTGCGCTGTTGGTTGAGCATTGCTTGGCGGAGCGCGTTCTGGACCACCGCTACGTTTTGGTTGAGTGCTTGAGGTGCTTGAGGTGCTTGAGGCGCGCCGGGCTCGTTAGTGGGGGCTATATTGGGCGAGCCCGCCCGCTGCGCTGTGGGTTGGGTTACCCAGGGTTGTCTCACGAGATGTCTTTCACCCGTCGGCGAGGCCAGCATGAAGAATTGCATGGAGCCTGGTGCGAACGTGTTCGAAACACTTTGGGTAATTGGGGCTTGTACTGGAACGCCTGTCTGCGACTGCTCTTGCTGCATATATTCCATTACACGGGCGCGTTGTTGAGCATCAAGAATACGGCCGACCAGTTCCGCAATACCGGGTAGAGGAAGTTGTCTTGCAGGTCGTGCATCTTGAATCTCAAGAAGCTGGTTCCGTATACGAATGATATTCCCTGTGGATGGCATGATACGTCGGTCCAGTTGTCCCTCAATCTCCTCGATATGTCGTCGTAAAGTGAGAACATGCTGAGAGACATCTGCGCCATCGGTTTCAGGTGCATTTGTAGTTGCTGAGTGTCGGTTAGGTGAAGAGCTGTTGATATATTGATTGATGGTAAAGTGTGCAGAAGTTGGAGTGGCACCGGTTGTCCTGGGAATGCTAGAGTACGATGGCACATTGGATACGGTCACTGAAGCGTCAGAATTGGAGTGATCCAACCATGTGGAAGAGGAAGTGGAAGCTTGAGCAGAGTTCCCGAGGGGCGAATTTTGCGGTATCTCGGAGCCAGGAGCTGCTTCTCTGTGTATTGGCTCAGGTGGCAACACGAGGTGCATACTATCAGTGCCATTCTGGAAATAGATACCGTTCAGTTAGGCTGAAAGGTCATGTGGCGCGGGTTAGGAGCAAGTTACTTACCTCCATAGATGAGACTACTGCTCTGAGTGTTGCGTCATCGACAGTTAGGGGTTTCCCTCTGTAGATGAGTCTCTGATGCGACGCTTGAGGATTATTCGGAAAGGACTGTTCGATCCGGCCCTTGAGCTGTGCGATTGTGGAGGAGAGTGGAACGTTTTCGAGCGTAAACCGGCTTGGAGGGGGTAGAGACTGGCAGAGTATGTGAAGAGTGATTGTGCTCGGCGCGTCTCCCTCTACCATGGGCTGGGATGGTGATCCTGTTGCCATTCCTTCAGAGCTGTAATTGTTCGCAGGCTAAAAAGCCGATATAGAGCTGATCTAACTAGTTGCTGATATCTGGCATCAATAGATCGATAAGCGATGTCGATGTCGTAATGTCCTCTGTAGGACTCTATAGGAGCCAGGAAGGAAGTGGAAAGAACGATACAAGACGACAGAATATGCAAAGAGTCAGATTCGCAGAGACGCTCATTTATAATGAAATGGATTTAGATATCGAGAGAAAGACAGGCCATTGCATCTCCACGTGCAATTCTGCCGGGCGGTCAATCGGCAACAACATGTTTCCCCATTTCGGAAAAAAACGCTCTTAGGCTTAGGGGTCGATTTTAGCGCTCCAGGCCGATGGATTAAACATTATGGCCAAGCGCCTTTTTACTTCCTTGTCTCTCCTTCATTGCCCTCCGGCTGCCCCTCGGATAGGCGCTGCGTCGATGGAGGTTCTTTCGTTCCGGGCCACGGCCCGTCACAAAGCCAGCCTCCGGCATTTTTCGTCTAAATCATGGAGACCATATCACAAGGACAATAACTCCGAAAATAACAGAGGAGGATTTGGCTCAAGGCTTGGTTTCGCTCTGCGCAATACCAAAGTCGAATGGTATCCCATCCCCGTCGGACTCGGAATCGGTTTGCTAGGGTTGCTATCTTTCTACAAAACACAACGTGCGGAACGGGATCGGCTGGCTCGCGATGCAGCCGGCGATGAATGGGAAGAGGGAAAACGGCCACCTCCTCGTCCGAGGATCAGCCTCTCAGGCCCATGGCACGTACAGATCATGTCCACTCTCCCCCTGAAGGCCATGTCGCGTCTATGGGGTCGGTTCAACGAAATCGAACTTCCTTACTACCTCCGCGTTCCTGGATTCAAGCTCTATTCCTGGGCCTTTGGCGTCAACCTTGAGGAGGTTGCGGAGCCCGACCTGCACACCTACCCGAATCTGGCGGCATTCTTCTACCGTAAGTTGAAGCCTGGCGTTCGGCCATTGGACCCCGACCCTCGTGCTCTTCTGGCTCCCTCCGACGGTCGAATCTTACAATTTGGAATGATTGAGCGGGGCGAGGTTGAGCAAGTCAAGGGAATGACATACAGTCTGGACGCTCTCCTAGGATCAGCTACGCCTGCGCACGCTGACCACACCAATCGGCTCACGGACCAGGGCCGGAAAGAAACCCAAAAGGATGTTGAGAACATGGCTGCGCATGAAGAGTTTGCGCGCATGAATGGGATCTCCTACACTCTCCCGAGCCTTCTCTCGGGAGAAACTGATGCTCCCAAACGACGTGGTTCATTAGATGCTTCAACGGTATCCAAGTCAACCTCGGAAATCCAGGTGCAAGAGGACCTGGCCCGTGGCGATGGGACACCCTGGTACGCGCCCAAAACCGCAGCCAACCATGCCCTGTTCTACGTTGTGATCTACCTAGCACCCGGTGACTACCACCGTTTCCACTCTCCCGCTCCCTGGGTGGTCGAGAGCCGCCGCCACTTTGCTGGCGAGTTATACTCGGTTTCACCATATTTGCAGAAGCATCTACCCGGACTATTCACCCTCAACGAGCGAGTTGCACTCCTTGGCCGATGGCGGTGGGGTTTCTTCAGTTACACGCCGGTCGGAGCCACCAATGTAGGCTCCATTAAAATCAACTTTGACTCGGAATTGCGCACGAACAGCCTGTTGACTGATACCGCTGCGGACATGGCAGCGGCCTTGGCTTCTAAGCGAGGTGAGCAATATCCTGGCTTTGTGGAGGCGACTTATCGCCACGCCAGCCGAACGCTTAATGGACATCCCCTGCAACGTGGAGAAGAGATGGGCGGGTTCCAACTTGGCAGCTCAATTGTACTTGTGTTCGAGGCCCCACTTGGAACTCGCAAGTCTATTGATGCCGGCTGGCCTGAAGATGCCCCAAGTGATGGGTGGACTTGGAGTATTGAGAAGGGCCAGCGCATCAAGGTAGGCGAGAAATTGGGCTTCGTTGGTGAGACGTAAAATGCATGTTGCACAGCCCCGGTGCCCAGCCGACAGCGATAGCTTATTGTGGTCTTGGCCTACAACATACGTGTTTTGTAGGTCTGTTTTCTTGTACTATACCAGTCCTTTTTCTCGATTGTCAGGGGTCTTGAGCATTTAGTTTTTAATCACGGTATCTTTTTTTTTTTCCTTTTTCCTTTCGTTTTGATGTATCAACTGAAGGAAATGTACTATCAACATCGACATTTCCTAATTGGGATCAGCACAGGCCAGGTCTTGGCGTGATGCTATCGCCTCCCAAATGCCGTCATCGCTGATTGCCCCTTCAGCTCCTCCAAGTTGGACAAGATGTTACTATCTAGGTAGGGTCATGTAGGTACAAGTCAGAAGTAGTAGAGATTGGCATTTAAAATCACCCATCTCATATATCACAAGTGAATGCAGGTCAAATGCAGTGAAAAGAGTCAAAACCTTCAGCCAATGTCCACCAAACAGCTATCAACGTGGGCGAGACTGCCCAGATGCCAAGCTTCCATACTCTAAATCAAGGATTCTCTCCTTTTAAACATCTTCTGGTGTTTCTCCCCCCCCATCTATCCTTCTCTTGATGGCCATCTTTAATTCACCCCGATCATTTCAAAATGTCAACGCTATTGCCCAGGCCCCAATGGGCGTCAACAGCTTCTTCATAAGCGCCCATGAAAGTCATCCCCCATTTTTACAATTAGTGCTGCTCGTCTTCTCAGCTGTACTGGAAGTTGTCTGCGTCAGCCTCCCTGGTTATATTGCTGCCCGTCAGGGCATGTTTGATGCCGATGCCCAAAAGCTGGTGGCAAACCTCAATGTGACTCTGTTCACCCCTTGCCTCAGTATGGATTGCTCTCGTGGGATATTTCTATAACATAGCTGATTTTGTTCGACAGTTTTTACCAAATTGGGCTCGCAACTAACCGCCGAGAAGCTGACGGACCTGGCTATCATCCCGGTTATTTTTATTGTCCAAACATTCGTCTCATACATCTGTTCCTTCGTTGTCGCAAAATGTTGCCGCTTCAAGAAGCGGCAATCGAATTTTGTGGCCGCCATGGCGGTATGTGATGCGCCATGCCATTTGGGAGAGTTGAATATCTAATTCTAACGACACTCTCTATAGGTCTTTGGCAATTCAAACTCTCTTCCGATCTCTCTGGTCATGTCGCTCTCACAGACCCTCAAAGGCCTCCACTGGGATCGGCTCCCAAACGACAACGATGACGAAGTCGCCGCACGTGGCATTCTATACCTGCTCATCTTCCAGCAGCTAGGTCAGCTCGTGCGCTGGAGTTGGGGATACCACGTTCTCTTAGCGCCTAAGGACCGATACATCGAGGAGGTGGAGCGCGAAGAGAGTGGCCAATCAGTCATCGAGCAAGGTCAGGCACGGTACAGCGACAATCCGGACCAGACAGATCCGGACGAACCGCTAGTTCGCACACGCAGCTCTGACGATCTACTCCATGCCCACGCAACACACACCGACCACCGGTTCCCATCCGGCGACCAAACACCCGTGTCAACGCGAACGTATTCATACTCGAAGCTGTCCCCCGCCCACTCAGACGACGACTCAGACAATGCACCGTCAGCGATTGGACCACCACCCGCCGGGCCATTCCTCCCCCGTCAAAGCTCCCAAGGCGACATCCTTCAGTTCCCTGATGTCGAAACCACCGCGCGCGAAGCCGAGGAAGCCGAGAAAACGTGTTTCCAGCGCTGCAAAGCATCTCTGCGCAGGTCGCGAGACCGTCTGAGCCAGTGGCGAGAGAAGAAAACTAACGCCCTTCACGCGCGTCTTTCACCAAAGGTCCAAAAGGGTCTAGCATCAGCCTCGCTCAGGCTGCGCCGCTTCCTCCATGGCTTATGGGACTTCATGAACCCGCCGCTGTGGGCAATGCTAGTATCAATCGTCGTTGCTTCCGTCCCAACGCTCCAGCGCCTCTTCTTCCACGAGGGCACCTTCGTTCGCAACTCAGTTACCCGCGCAATCGAGCAGAATGGACAGGTCGCCGTGCCGCTGATCCTGGTCGTGCTCGGCGCGAACCTTGCACGCAATACCATCCCCGAAGAAGCGCTAGCGGACGTGGAACATCCGCGCGACGAACGCAAGCTTATCATTGCTTCCCTTGTTGCGCGCATGCTTCTCCCGACTCTTATCATGGCGCCGATTTTGGCGCTTATGGCCAAGTTCGTGCCGATTAGTATCCTCGATGATCCGATTTTCATTATTGTCTGCTTCCTGCTTACGGGTGCGCCGTCAGCATTGCAGTTGGCGCAGATCTGTCAGATCAATAATGTTTATGTTGGTGCTATGTCGAAACTTTTGTTCCAGAGTTATGTTGTCTGGTAAGTCCTTATTCGTCATATTTACAGAGAAAGACACTAGTCGTCGATCTCATGCATTGATCATTGCTAACCTGGCTTTTTCTTCTTTCCAGGATCCTCCCCTCGACCCTTGTGCTTGTCATGTGCGCTATGGAGGTCGTCGAGTGGGCCGCCTCTTCGTAGACTCTTTGCTTTGCCGAAGCTTGTCTTTCTCTTGTAGTGCTTCTTTTTTCCGGGGTTTCTATATTCGCTCTCTTTGGACATTCTTGTAACTACCCGTTCCTTTTTCTCTTTTTGGGGATTGGCGTACCTAAGACATTATTCCTTGTACACAGACTGTACTTTTCTCGGCTTGGACCTATCGTGATGTCTATCTGTATGAAATTGTAGATCATTATTTGCTATAGGGGTTTTTGGGGTGGACAACCTACTTGATGAGGGCCTGTATAACAAAATGAACAATCCACAACATCTGACTGCATCTACACCTTAACTTCTACACAGCTGCATGAGAACCCACCCTGCATCAACACTTCCCCCCACCAAAGGAATCCAAGTCCATCAACACGCCATCAAAATGGCAAAATCAACACCAGACATCTTCATGAGCATAAAACCAGAGCACATGCAAAACATAGCCTCAGGGTCCAAAAACCACGAATACCGCGGCTATCTCCTTCCGTCAAGCATCAAGCACATCTGGTTCTACACCACAAGCCCTATCCAACGAATCGAATACGTGGCTCGTATTTCTCCGGGTAAAATCCCAGGACAAGTTCCCAACAACGGCGGTATTGGCAATGCGGAGTTCAATGCCGGGTTGAAAGAATCCAAGTACGGATACGAGATTCTCGCGCTCTGGAGGTTGAAGATGCCCGTTAGCTTGAAGGAGGCCCTTGCTGAGGGATTCTTGAAGGGCGCGCCACAGAAGTATTGTTGGGTTTCTTTGGATTTCTTGGGGAAGTTTGCGTTGGATGGGCAGGATTTGTTGTTTTCAAAGACGGATGGTGTGCAGTTTAGGGAGGGAGATCAGTGCGATAGACTGGATTTGGCGGGCTAAGAGTGATTTCCACGACTAACACCTTTACACTTAGCAACTGCTGCAGACTGTTCCTTTCACAACAGCTCAAGCTTGTCTGGACCCGACATCATCTACCGCTGCTAGTGCGCCATATCGTATTTTTCTGTACCTTTCTTATGACCTTGGATATCTAAACTCTTACAGTATCCAAAATTCCTATAGTATCAATTTCTATTTCTGTAGCCAACACGAATACTAGTTCTATGTTATGTTCTGCTGGCAAAACACGGCTATACACTGCTGTACATCATCAGATAGGTAGGCTATTTCCCGATTGGGCCCCAACAGAGTCTTCGAGCATTCCGTATCCCACGAAGCGTCCAACTAGGTCCTTCGACGTACGACAGTAGACCATGCCGTAGCTCTTAGCGCAGAAGCAGAAACTCATGGACATTGGCTCCATTCCAAGTGGCACTCAGACTGCAGGCAATAGGAATGTGTGCATGTCACATACCAGTAGTCCATGATAATGGCCATTTCATTACATCTTACAATTCAGAGATGTAGTGGCACTGTTGTGTCTAGGGCTGGGATTGGTCCGAGTACCCGTCGACCGGTTTCATGGGGCTTTCTTAGAAAACTGACTGTGATAGATAGACATGACCTGCCCCAGGGATTCTACAGCATAAATCCTAGGTTCTCTCTCCGGTCATCTTGCACACGGGCGTACCTGCAATTTCACGTTAGCAGAGTCAACATCGAACAGATGCTCCATCAACCTTACTCCAAGAAAAGTCGAAACATGTAAACGTCTATATCATCATTTCTGATCGTCCTGGCCGCCCAAGACTGGCCCTCTTCGCCGATCGACCGAGCAATCTGCTGACCCGCAGGGTCTTCCTCGAAAAACCGTATCAACTCAGGAATCTCATTCCCGTCTTTGTTGATCGGTACGTAGTGGACCCATGGGACCAAGACGTCCTGATGCCACTCCCGGAAGAAGGTCAACTTGAATGGAACACTCTTGCTGCGCATGAAGGCGTAAAACCTCCCACTGTAGGCATGACCATCCATATCTAAAAGATACCGGTATTTCCAGGCCTCGCTCGCAGGATCTGGTTCCGCGATATCGTCGAAGAACACTTCCTCTTCATCGCAGTCCTCGTCGCAGTCCACGATCTCTATGAAGTGGGTATTGAAATATCCCTCGATCTGGGATCGATTTGCAATTTGGACGTCCCAGCCTTCACCCGCGATACAGCTTGAATCGCTTTTTGGCTGCATTAGATACTGGGGCGATTGTGGATGGGTCAGGTTTCCGATGATGCGCTGGCGTTGCAGGTTGCGCCAGGTGCCGTTCCGACTATGTCCTCCGGTAGTCTTCCCGCGCCAGTACAGCTGGTGTATCTTGTTCTCCCATTCGACTGAGGTTTCTGGATCGAAATCCGATATACCTTCGTAATAATACGGTGAGGGAACTGCGATGTCCTGGAATGAAGACGGACGGGACATAGAAAACATCGGAACCAGCTCGTTTGTCACCTTGAAAGAGTTTGGGTGATCAAAAACCCCCAGCCGATGTCGCAGTGATGGGTTGTTGCACATATCACTAGCGGCAGTCTGGTTGGACACAAAGCCCAGAGGACCCACCGCATAAGCGCTTGAGTTGTCTGGCGCGTTACTATCCAGCGCCCTGGCAGGTGTGTCTAGTGGGCATGAAAGCCGTGAGTAGAGCCAGGTCTCTTGGCGCTCGATGTTGTTGAATCTGGTCGTGAAGACCGGCACTGGTGGGATAGGGTCATCCATATCACCTGGCGAGAATGCGTTCAACAATGACGAGTTACCATCGAGCCGAGCGTGAGCTGCATAGCCTTCAGTGATTAGCTTATGCAGCTCCTCGTGTGGAACTACCACTCGCGGTTCGTCGTGTACGTTGAATTCCATATTCATGTCCGGTAACCATTGGGAGAACTTGTCAAGAATCTTCATTGTTGCATCTCTCTGGAATCCGCCTTGGCCATTGCCCAAATGGATAGCTCTGCCGTCGCGAATCGCAATGCCCATAACGTGGTTATCATACCCAAGGTCCTCTCTCACACGCGAACGAATCGTGCTAGGTGTAAGCCCCCAGAAAGGCAGCAAAGTGTGATATATCGTATCAAATTCATCAATCAGGACTGTGTTTCGCGACGTCGCAAACGCATACCATTCATCGAAGTGCGGAGGTGGTGGCATCTTATATCGTCGTCGATATTCCGCCACTGCCTCGTCCAATGACTTCGACTGGTGCCCCAATGTCTCATTAAAAGCCCATTCAGCATCATAGGCAAGCCGAGCGACTGGATGTTGACAAGCACGCTCGTCGATGAATGGATGCGAGCAAATATACCACAAGGCCAACATAGCTGCTATCGCCAGCCCAGAAATAGTAAAAGTTCTCTTTGAATTTTGCGAGTAATAATACTGAGACTTATGTCGAGCTCCTTGAAGGAGCTGGTATTGCTGTTCCCTCCATGTCCCCGAACGAATGGCCTCAGCCATAGTCACAACGCCGAGTTGCAGGGACTGCACCCAAGACCGAACACAACGAACCAGCTGCATCTTGAGGCAGTACTATAACTAGTTGTATGCACAGTATCGTCCCAATTAGAAATGCATGAAAAAGTTCAAGGGCAAATTGCCGCCGCAAAGCGCGAAAACGCGAACGTGGGGCATCGGGGGCCGGCCTGTGGGCCAGGGATGGGGCATCCTACGGAGCAAAAGTACTGAAACCGCTGGGACATTGCACCTCAATAGAAACTTTCGTGTCATCGGTCGATGGTTGATGGATTTTTCCAAGGATTAGAGCCCTGGGGACACCAAATGACAATGTGGCCCGAGATCACCTCAGTCACCTCAGGGCTGCCCTGGACTAGTAGCGAAAAGTCGCCATTTGAGGCTCTGGGGATTGTCAATATAGTCCCAAATTCGACTGACTTCAACACGAGACCTCCTTCTCTTCGGGATTGTCTTTTGGAGTACGGAATACTCCGGAGCTGATCAGCTGTTTTCCCATAGGTTGTGAGCCATCTCCTATTGCCCCTGAGGATCGTCGCTCATCTCGGAGAATCTCCGCTTCGGGCTAAGCGTTGGGTTGGCAAAACACCAAATTTCGAATATTGCCAACATCCATGTTCACGTACTCGAGAGCTTCGGAAGTGGGTCACAAATGTGTCTAATCCTGAGAAATCCAGGATACATCGCAAGACTCGTCGCTCCATAAGAGTCAGTATGAAAATTCATCCAGAACTGATGAGAAACTAGGGTCTGAGTGAAAGTGACAATGGGTTGGCTAGTCGCAAGGCCAGAGATGGTCGAGAGATGGTCGATAGATCTCAAAAGGCAGGACATGATTCTCCGCTGTCAGCGTGCGCATTCAATCCCGCCGGGTCGCCCTGCACATCAATCAACATGGCCATACCCGTCGCCGAATGCCAGAGCATATGGCAATGGAAAAGCCAAACACCGGGGTTATCCGCCCGGAAACGGAGAACAGCATAGCCGCGACTTGGGATCTGGACTGTGTCACGTAAAGCAGCCCGGGATGTGTCGTACAGACCGGTATTATAACCAGTGCTGGGGTTATTGACGTCATCTGTGTGATTTCTCAACGCATCTGACTCAGGTCCTAGGTGTGGTGGGATTTTGTCAACGAAAGGATTGTAGGAGCCCCAGCCAAATTCGGCTTGGTGGACTGCGAGTACGAAGAAGTGGTGGCCATGCTGGAGTGGATATTGATTAGTGGACTGTCGCCAATGGGTAGGAAGAGAGGAGTCTTTGTACCAGGTGGAAGGGGTGGGATCCTTCATCTAGATTGTTGATTACCAGGTCTATCCATACGGGCTCCGGCCCCGTGGTTATTGCGAATTGGTTCGCGTCCCATTTCGCCCGTGGTATAGAGGTCAATGGAACGGGCGGATCTTGCTGGGGCTTCCAGGTAGTCTGGTTGAAGTAACCGAATGGTTTGTTGGAGTGTCGTGCCATCTTTTGGATCTTTGTGTAGACCACATGTGTTTGCTGCGCGATGGGAGGGATGGAACGGAGAATAGACGGCGCAGAAGGTGCTTCTCCGATGTTGAGATAGTTCGCCTTGAGCGGAGGTCCGTCGACGGCATCAGAACGGTAGTTGATGGCGAAGGTTTGATCAGGCGTCAACGCTGGGTTGGCGTACTTGAAGGAACTGGTGAGACGTTAGCAACCACCCGATCACTGATGTGGTGCTCGGCAAACTTGTTCATACTCTTGATCGAACTGAATCCTCATGTGTGACTGCTTCTCAGAGGTCTGCAATAATGGCCGAAGAATGAAATCCATGCGTTGCCCCGGTAAAAGTACACCGATGGAATTTATATTCCTTTCTTTGGAGCGTGCCACATCGACACTATCCACCTGAAGCAGGTCCAGGAGATGGTTATCGAAAACGAGACTTATCCCGGCTAGAGCTCTGTCAATTGGTTAGCTAATAACTGCTTTGGCTTCGATAAGCCCTAGGACATACCCAGTGTTGACCACGCGGATTCGATATGACGCATGAGGATCGAGGTTGATAAATGAATTATTCACTTGCTGATCAATGCAATCCACCGGCCTAGCAGGCACCGCCATCATGCAGTCGAAATGCCCTACCCCATTGATGAGCATGGAATCGGGAACAGGCTGATACCAGTGTCAGATAGCTTTACAGAGATTGGAGACAGACTTCGAAACTCACCTCATTTCCAAAGTTCCCTGGGTCCATATACCATTCAAGAACATCACCCGCGGTCCGATGGTACCAGTCCCCGACGAGAAGCAAAAGTTCTCTGTCATAGGTGTATCGGGGGAGATTATCGCGCCTCCGGGGCATTAAGCTGGAAGCGGTCGATTTAGAAGCTGGTGCATGGACGACTAGCCCACCATAGAGGCCATCAGCCCGCGAGACCCCCGAATGGGCATGGTACCAGAAAGTTCCACTCTGATCGGATGGGATCGTCAAATTGTAAACAAAATGTCCTCCGGAAGTGATGGGACATTGTGAAATTCCCACTGCACCATCCATGGCATCTATGTAAGTTAGTCCCGATGCTTTTAATCGAAGATCGACAACGGCAGATGCTTACTAGTCACATGTAGGCCGTGCCAATGGAGAGCAATTGGTTCATCCGGCAAGGCACTGGTAACATTGATGATCAAGGTGTCACCAGGGCGGGCCTCCACCGTGGGTCCAGGGAAAAGGCCTAGTTCGATACCCTCCGGTCAGTTCGACGAACGATACCAGTCAGTCCCTTCTACTGACCATTGATGAGATAGACCCGCTTCAATACGCCGTCTGGTCTGCGAAATTCCGAGGTCACACGCCAGTCCAAATACTGAGTCGCGGGCGCCCGGTACACATGGTCCTCTGGGTGAAGTTCTATCCGCGGTCGAGCAATGATGGCCTCATCCTCTTGAATATTTTGATGATGCCGCCCGGGTAAAATCAAGGGCCCGAAAAAGATGGATGACTGGAGCAAATACATCAATCCGATCAACAGGCATGCAGCCAATGAACAGCCCGCGATCGGCCATGGCCGCCCTGACAGCCCCGGCATTGGTCGAGGGGCCAATTGCTCCGAGATAGGGGCGGTTTTCCGATCTCGACTGTACTGCCTCTGCATGGTTTGGCAACGAACAGGAGTATAGCCCATTCAATTTTGGAAATATCAGATAAGTACGGAGTAAAGAAGGTCAAGTACCAAGTGAGTGCTGGAGGAGAGGACACTCGGCGCTATGACCTCATGCCTTGCTGCCAAAGGGATCAACGTGATGCGTCCTTACAGAAAGACATGTAACACACGTGCTCCTCCTGGTCAATCAGAGCGAAGATAGAATAATTAATGGTTCCAAGGTTGAATTAAAATACCCAAGCGCAACTCTCCCGCACATTACTGAGTGGAGAGAGGACATGGGCTAACCTTGGAAAGTACCTGTGGCACCTTGGGCTAAGCCCAAAGTATACAAGATCGTTCTTGCCGAAAGTCTGTTCTTGTTTAGCGTGGGTCCAACCATGGAACCGAAGTTCACGTGGAGACACCTGCATATCAGATTGGATCAACAATGCACCACCTTCTCTCCTACTATAACTGAGGTCGACTTATACAGGCTTGCACTATTTTCCATTATGCATGATCGGCGCCATGCATCACCAAGAATGTCACCCTATCCCTGTGTTTACACCCCATATTTCGATTCGTCCTTTCCTTGGTCTAGTGCTCCCATGAAGAAATAACGTCTGCAAACCTCGGGATGTAACGAAGCCTCAAAGCTTGTGAGGGGTCCGTAAGTAGGTACATACACCTACCTACATTAGGCAGGTAGCACTACTCCTCCCTTAGATTTATCCGCTGTCTGCATGCCTCGTTGGGGACACATAAGTAGTGGGCTCTTCTCTGAGTCGAATTCTTTCCCCTCATTCATTCCTTTGCAATAAGTGAATTATGGCTCTCAATTTGCTATTGTGTATCGCTATTGCGATATCTCTAGGAACGAGGCTCGTTTCTGGTGGCTCTTTAAGTGACATTGAGCATGTCGTCATCTTCATGCAGGAGAATCGCTCGTGGGACACGGTACGTTTTGCCTGTGCTATGAACCGTTTAAACCGTGCTCACCAAATCGCAGTATTTTGGGACTATGCCTGGAGTCCGCGGCTTCAACGATCCCAATGTACAGGTCAACTCCGACGGAAACTCGGTCTGGCACCAGTAAGTGCCGGGCACCGGAGCTCTAAGAGAAGAAATCGGTTCTAATATCCCGTGTCAGACTAGTCGAGCCGGCCCAGTCAAACAAGACCAAGACCTTGTTACCCTGGTATCTTGGATATCAAGGTGGCGACTGGCATGATGCGATTCAGTGCATGGTCGCAGGGAGCAACGGCTACGAGGAGAACCAGCAATCCCTAAACAACGGGTTGAACAACCATTGGGTGACTAGAAACACACCCTGGAGCTGGGGCTACTTGAAACGGCAGGATATTCCCGTTCAATTTGCTATTGCTGAAGGTTGGACATCTGGAGACATGTATCAGGTGCGCTGCCAGAGTCGATTCTAAGAAGAAGAGCTGGGGACTGATCTGCAAACAGGAAAGTCAAATCACTGCCACCAATCCCAATCGGGTTACTTTGGTCAGCGGCTCTATCAATGTCCCTGGTAGTCCTCAGGACAAGGACCAGGGAGGCGTGTATATTGACAACAATGAAGTACCAGGTATGTATCGTCAACTATATCTTCTGTCCATCTTCGTATCCCCTAAACCACCATGGTCTAGCTGCTCCATGATCTGACCAACATTGTACAGGTTGTGATGACCACGGTATTAACTGTTACCCACTCAAGTGGAAGACTGTCTATGACTTTTACGAAGAGGCAGGAGTCTCTTGGCAGCTTTTCCAAGATACCAACAACTTCGACGATAACCCTCTGGCTTGGTTCCAGCAGTTTCAAACCGCCTCTAAAAATAGCCCTCTGGCCAAAAAGGGTATGTCGTTTGTTGGTCTTGATTCCTTCTATCAGGCTGCCGCCAACGGCACATTGCCCGAGGTCAGTTTCATTGTTGGTCCGTCCGAGCTTTCTGAGCATCCGCCATACATGCCAAAGGATGGAGCCTGGCTCCAGAAAAAGATCGTCGATGCCGTCACCAGTAGCCCTAAGTATAACTCGACGCTTCTGATGATCAGCTTTGATGAGACTGGTGGCTTTGGCGACCATGTCACCCCCTTCCACTCCCCTAAGAACACCCCGGGAGAGTGGATGCAGGACCCCCTGGGTATGTTCTCGGATATCTTTGTGGGGCCCGGTTTCCGAGTACCGTTCTATATGATCTCTCCCTGGACCCGAGGAAACCGCGTATTCACTGAGCGGGCAGATCATAACTCTCAGATTCTCTTCGTTGAGGAATGGCTGACAGCACGGGGATACAAGAATATCACAACCGATCAGATGGTTTCATGGAGACGGAAGCACATGTCTAATCTAGTCAACGCGCTTGATTTGGACCATCCGGACTACTCTCTCCCGGATCTTCCGGATGCCGGGACCCTGGATACCAACGAAAAGGGCGAGTATACCGGTACATCTAACTGCCAGGCTCGTCACAAGCAGACACGTCCGGATGTACCATACGGAGAACAGAGCAACGTAACGGATGTCAATACGCTGTGGTTTGAAGAGGGTTTCAAAGAGGTGGTCGGCTACCTCACCGAGGGCCGATACCTAGTCTTTGAGAAAAATGGAGCAGCCATCACAAATCCGGCCAGGGGCAACAGCCTTGTAACCAGCGACACAAGCCATCAGCACAACAATAAATCCCAGCGTTGGGTAATTCACTACAACGACGACGAGGAAAGCCATACATTTACGATCTCCAGCGCACTGGATGGACGATGGATTGGTCCCGATGGTGCTTTGCTTCCCAAAAGCCAGAGTGCAAATGCAGCTCAAGTGCATTTCACCTTCTTAGGTGGTGGCCTTGGCTATACCCTGCAGTTTGTGGGGAAAGAAGGGTACATTGATATTGACAAGCACGGAGACTTGAATGCTGAAGGCACTAAACCTACCAGTGGCTACAAGGTCTTCAGCGTCTCCTTCCGGGATTAGATGATTAGAGGTTGATGTGATGACGTTACGGAATCCTGCATGGTTACCTAAATATCCCGAGGCTGGTGCCTGAGAACCAAGTACCCATAATATCTTAGCAACAAGGCTTGGGTCTTATCATCAGCCCGGAGCCTGAATCCAAACACAATATACATATGCTCCAATTTATTTGTGCTGTCGTACTTGGTAAAGATATGGTAGTGACCTGGCTATTTATAAATAAGATAGTACCCCTCTTCAACCAAGTTCTAAATCGAGCCCAAGACATCTATGCACGAATAACCGTAAATGGACCAGCAGCGTTGAACAAGCTAGGCATCTGCATAATATTGATTAGCCCCTGGAATCAAATAAAAGCCAAGATAAACACAGCCCGAAAGCACATAGTCCCACCCCAAGAAAAAAGCAAAATCGAAAAAAGGAAGACACATACCTGCGGCGCCGTTGAGAGAGAAGTTCCAACCCTCAGATACCAAAGCGAGCCATCCTTGACTTGAGGCAAGTCCTTCGGGATAGTAATGTCCACACCACCCGCCTTCTCCTTAATACCATCCGTGATCTTGATAGACTGGTCGAAGGAAATGGCGTCCAACTTGCGCACAGGGTTATTATACAGCCACACGCTGTAGTCGTCGCCAGGGTACTGGGTCAATGGGTCTGGGCAGCGTCCCGTGGGCTTCCGGTCGAAGTTGACACGCACGGTTTGGCCAGCGGAGACGGTTGAGTTGTCGGGGATGCCTTGGTAGACGTTTACGCAGGCGTAGTCGCGCTTACCCCAAGCTAAATCATTCAAGAGAAGGAACTGTCAGTTTGGAATTTTGCAGACGTGTATAGAATCACATACGCAGGTTCTTGTCGAACAAGGCAGTGCTAGTTCCCACCAGGGAAGCGACGATTGCTGCGGTGAACTTCATCTTGGAATTTTTGGTGGTTCAATGATAGGTAAGAGGAAGAATTGCGGATGAAATATATTCAACGATAATGGGAGAACCAGGGCCTTATATGCAAAATAGGAGCATACTATGTCTTTGCCTGCAATATTGTGCCAACGACGACACAATGACCCCCTAATTATAACTTTGGGCTCTGAAACCTGGTTTATGGGATCCGAGTGATCATGTTTCACTCGGTCTCTCCACATGGACTTGGATTAAAACCCCGACTGCTTGGCGTCATTGGCGTGAGGAGTGATCGGCATAGCCGATCTCCGTCCGGGGACGCGAGCTACGGAATTTGTGTATATTGTACCTAGTCCTCCGTATACATAGTGGCGTACCTAGGTATATTTCTATGCTCAGCTAAGCCTCTCTTTATATATATAGTATTGCCTCTTGCTTTAGTTGCCTAATGGAGGGCCGTTTCATTCTTCTGCGGATTTTGGTCAGGAGACATCTATCTATAGATCTCCATATTTTTAGTTGCTCCGCATAACTTATTATTGGGCTTGCCTATCCACCCTCTATAGTGCTAGTATTTGGTTGTCTCAGGGGAAAATGCCTCGACAATAATGGCCATGTCGATACACAGTCATCTGATAGCTCTGGCTAGTTATTAATTTGCCTTTTCAGCCAATTCATCTATTTTTCGGTTTGTTCTTTCTGTCTCTTCGCTGTTCGAATTCTCTAGACCAGTTCACCTGACATCTGGGCAGAAGCACTTGGCTGCATGAAATGTCTCATAATACGTCCAGCCATCAACCCTCACCGAACTTTGGTTGTCCAAGAGCTCGTTCTTGTAAACTCATGTACTGTGTTGCAATGAGATTTTATTGTTATATTGCATTGCAACCAATATAAATGCTGCCCAGCTGAATTTTATGTTCTTGCTATTTTCACTCGCATCCTCATTCCATCCACTGGCTTAGAAGTAATCTCCAGTGTCTGAACTATGTTAGTAAATGCATCTTACTTCCGGCCCTGCAGGTAGCCCTGTCGGGTACTTACATTGTACAGCTCTGACTGGACTTCGTATTGTCCGTTTTCCTTCTCAATCGGCGCACCTGATTCATCCCGCTTGGTCGCCCCAAGTCCTACCTTCTCCCAGTTATATCGCCGTGTCGCACATGCCAGAATCACAAGTGCTTCGATATTCGCCAGCTCTTGTCCAATGCAGTTGCGTGGTCCACGCTCGAAGGGCCGCCAAGCACTCCCAGGTATGGTGGAGCCAGTTTCCAACCAGCGCTCGGGAATAAACTGGTCGCTCTTGTCACCATACACGGCTTGGTCACGCTGTATTATACTTTGGCAGTTGTAGAGCATGATTCCGTCCAGACACACATCTTGACCATCTGGTAGTCGAACGCTCAAGCCAGTGTTTTCGGCGGAGAATCGGGCTGTCGCAGCTGGTGGATACAGACGAAGAATCTCCTTAACAACGGCAGAAGTGTAGATCATTCTTTGGAGAACACTCTCTCCATGTTCTAAGATTTGTTCTCGGATGTGGGTTGGGTGCGAGGTAGGACCAAATATATCTTCCAGTTCCATGCAAACACGGCGCAAGACGTGCGGGGTCCGAGCTAGTTCGTAGAATGTCCATTGTAGCAAGATGCTTGTTGTATCGTGGCCAGCAAATAGGAAAGTCTTAAGTTGATCGCAAATCCGGTCTAGCACTTCGGGCGTTAACTCCTGCGTTTCGGCCAGACTTAGAGCAAGCACGCTGCGAGACGAATTTTGTGAAGTCGACCGCTCCTCGAACTTTTCCTTGATACACTCTTTGATATGCGCACTAAGTTGACGAGAAATTAACTTTCTCTGGAGCGGAAGTATAACTTTCCATCCACTGTAGCCGGAACGCCAAGTTGAGGCGAGTTTGCGGAAGAGTCGAACGATTGCACTTTGCTTCTCTTCTCCCAGTTGAGCATCCAGATCAATATCCATGGTGACCGCGCCGATAATGTCGAATGTCAAATTCGTACATAGTTCATCCAGTGGAAACTCCTCGCCAGTGCTGGCGTAATGATCAAGCTTCGTCAAGAAAAGTTGTGTCTTATCTAGAATGCATGGCATCAGGCTGATGAGATGCTTATGCGCAAATCCCGGATTCAACTGTTTGCGAAGGCCTTTCCACTCTTCTCTCTAGACTTCAGTTAGTATAGCCTATATGCACCTCAATCGACCCTTCAGCCTACCTCTGCAAGAACAATCGAGAGTGGACCCATCAGATCCCTATACCAGTGCGATGTGAATGACTTGGGGGGACTGAATGGAAACAGCTTCGAAATTTTGGATATTTGCTCTGCAACATTATGGTCGCCGATCACGCACATGGGATGGCTCACGGGTCGCAAATCGACGATGAATAGTGCCGGCTTGCCGAGATAATTGTGCATAGCTTTGAAGATTTCATCTACCAACCACTGTCAGTTTTATATTCCAAGGTGAATTGTGGATCACCCGACCAATGTGTATATTTGGCCGATTTGCCTTCACGAGTTTGTCGATTGTGGACAAATGACCCCATAGTAGCGATGGTGGAAGCTGGGGCAACCAGGCATATTGTTCTGTTCGGTAATATACGAGCTTTTTCCAAATATAGAAAAGAAGAAGTGGAATGATCGTAGCAACCAGAGTCCAGGCCATGATATGACCAGTTATAATCGTGGTAATTGTAAAGTCTTGCGGTACCTGCAGGTCAACCCCCGACACTAGGATCGGGTTTTAGTTTGAGCGAGCTACCACCTCGCTTAAATTGGGATAGAGCATTTAGCATTTAGGATAACAAAAGCACTACGAAGATTACTAGCTACGGTCGGGACGTCGAAATAACCTTTCCTACAAGACCACAACAGGCGTATAGTGTATGCCAATCCCCGCGATCTTCAAAGAAGTTCATGTATGAAGGACTACGAAGTCCTCTCTCACTGTTCTATTGGATTATTGTTGGACGGACGGCAACGTTCGATTATGTCCAGAAAAGCCTCCAAGATAATGGAAATACTGCTATGATTTATTCGATACCTGTTCTCATACCTAGGTAGGTATATGTATGCTATATATACATATGTAGTTATAGATCAAATTAGGAATATTTGAATACCGTAGACCGCTTGATACGGTAATTTACCAAGCTTCCCCTCATCCCCCTTCCACCTCCAACCTGACCTCTTCTCTGTGTCAACACATATGTACTGATGCTCATAACAGGAGTCTGAGACTCTGAAAATGCCGAATTTTCCAGCATCCACATGTTATATTATGTACTCCGTACTGGATAACATGCTCCAATGTTCCCACTAGACCGGAGCCGAGACCAAAGAAAAGCTTCCTTTAGCGTCAGCTCATCTCCCACATGCGACAAATTGAAAGCCATGAGCGCCATGTACCTATATTATCGACCGATATCGCCCAGGCGGTTCCCTAACATTGCGATGTTTCCTCTTTCTGCAACTGGTTCCGGTACCGAATGCCATGGCCACATACCCCCATGCAACGGCATCAAGTACGATCTTGAGTGCGAGGGACTTCCCAGACATTCCCAGATATTCTGAAGCCTTAGGATGATTCTTCATGGGATCCCACTGGAACATTGAAGCGTGGCCATAAGTAAAACCCAGGAACCAGGAACGTTGTCTGCCCGATTAGCCAGGCACCAAAAACAGTCACCTGAGCGATAAGCATCCAATTTTTTCGCCACTTTTTTCTTCGAACATGTTCCCCCACCATCAGAGACTAGATCGCCCAGGACTTTCTTTTCAGTGTCCTTGGTGCTCTACGCTTACTCTGAAGGTTCTTCTCACACGGAACTTCCCCGGATTTCGTCATTTTGAATCTGTGGGTAGCATTCCAGGGACCAACTCTGACTAACTTGACCGCTGGGACGTTTCCGTTCGCTTGTCCACCCGTGTGGTTTTAAGGGGTCCAATTATTTCCCCCCACCTCGGTCTCCCCCTTTTTTGTCTTAAAGAATCATCGACTGGGCACTTTTTGGCTAGAAACAGCTTTCGCAACTGGTCGCGTGCTCAAAGAGATAAGCCCTTGAGCCTCCGTGTCTTGGCTTACCCGTGGAGCACAAACCATTCAAAATCCACAGGTAGGCTCCCATCTCATTTTCCCAGCACGTTCCTTGTGCGGACCCTCGTGTAGATAAGGAATCCATGTATCGCTGTGTGTTCTTCCTCCATATAAGTACACGTTGTCCCCTTGTAATTCCGTGGGGCAATTCGACTCGCCCCAGCAGCACCCCACTCGAGTCCTTTCTTAATCCCAACCATACTAATTCCCAACAGATTCATCTACTACGGCAACAGACTTGGATATCAACTCTTTGACCAAGGCCTTGCACGCAGGTGGAACCGTTGCCGGCTTCCCGCCAGACGGAACTCATCTGAAACAGTACCGGGCTCACATGTCCCCCAAAGCCCATTACGCAACCATCATTCACAATGCCTTCTCTGGAAGATCACTCGAGTTCCAAGCCTCGCGAGGACCAAGAGCAATCCATCAGACCCGAGGAGGATCCCCAACAGGGCCTTCTCTTTCACCAAGTATACGAATGGCTTCACCATGAGAAAACCAGACGACAGAATCGTAAAGCACGCAAAGCTGAAGCAACCTCCCATGCAACAAACGGAAACGAGTCAAATGAAGAAGATGGCGTTTTAGAAAGACCCAGCTCGAACACTTCGAACACCTCGGAGAGCACCTTCTCCCTGGATAAACTGGAAAAAATCCTCCTCCAATATGCGACTACCCGGCCTAGAAGTGCAATGGGCTTGCCCCACAAGCAACCTGTCAAACGGCAATCTCGACATCGTCTTAAAGGCCTGCGAAGAGGCTCGGCTTCCGAGTCTGAACTCACAGATGTCGATGGGGCCCCGCCAAGCGTGGAAGCTTTCCTTGACAATACAAAGACGCTTGCCTACACCGGGGGCGCTGCAGTAGAAGAGAACCCCGACTCCAGTGCGAGTGTGAAACAAGCAAAGGATGCAGAGGCTTGGGTGGTTTTCAAGTCCGAGATTGTGCGCCTTGCGCACACCCTCCAGCTGAAGGGCTGGCGCAGGGTTACGGCGGAGTTGGCAGGAGATATTGAAGTGGTCCGACTCAGCGGTGCTCTCACAAATGCCGTGTATGTAGTTGGACCGCCGAAAAACATGCCTCCTTCAAAGAGCGATAGCAACAGTCTGGTTTCAAGAAAGCCCCCGCCGTAAGCAACGAATTGCCCTCCCCAATTTGGAGACGTATCTAACTGGATTTACAGGAAGCTTCTCTTGCGTATCTACGGTCCTCAAGTTGATCATTTGATCGATCGAGAGAATGAGTTGCAAATTCTTCGTCGCCTCGGAAAGAAGAATATTGGCCCACGCATTCTCGGAACTTTCATGAATGGCCGGTTCGAAGAGTACTTTGAAGCTCGCCCACTCACTCCCAGGAGAGCTGCGGATGCCTGAAACGGCTAGGCAAGTTGCGAAGCGCATGAGAGAATTGCACGATGGCGTTGAACTCCTCGAAGAAGAACGTGAAGGAGGACCTATGATCTTCAAGAATTGGGATAAATGGGTGGACCGTTGCGAGCAAGTGACAACCTGGTTGGACAAAGAAATCCAATCCCCTCAAAATGAAGCTAAAGCTGCATTGGAGCCATGGCGTCGCCGCGGCTATGTCTGCGGCGTAACGTGGGACGTGTTCCGCAAAGCCGTGGAAAACTACCGGCGTTGGCTGGTTGCCACCTCTGGTGGAACTACCGAAATCAAGCGACAGCTAGTGTTTGCGCACAACGATGTAAGTTTTCAATCTCCTGACCTTTCCTCAATATGTTATTGACTTGTCGTTGTCTAGACTCAATATGGCAATCTACTTCGCATGGAGCCGGCCACAGAGTCACCGCTTCTTCTGCCTGCAAATGAACACAAGCAGCTGATCGTTATCGACTTTGAGTACTCTTCTGCCAATACACGGGGGCTCGAGTTCGCCAACCACTTTGTAAGTCAACTAGCCCAATCACCAATCGCCAATCCAAATGGATGTTAACTGGAACAGACCGAGTGGTGTTACAACTACCACGACGAAGAGCGCTCATGGGCTTGCAACAACCGCAACTACCCCACGTCAGAGCAGCAGTACCAATTCGTATCAACCTACCTTACCCACCGGCCTCACAGCACCGGCGGACCTATTTCACCCCTGTCCTCGCCGACCATTCACGCTCGCGCTCCTGTTGCGGTTGCACCATTGGACTTGGACGAGGGGTCTGATAGACCCAGTTCTCGGCTTTCGCAAAACGAGCAATCTAAAGAGAGTGAACTTGACGCTGAGGTACGATTCCTCATGCAGCAGACCCGGATGTGGCGGGCAATGAACTCCGCGCAATGGGTAGCTTGGGGTATCGTCCAGGCCAAGGTGCCTGGAATGGAAGAAGGTATTGCTGAGATGCTTGCTGCTCGCAACGGGCCAAGCGAAAACGGCAATGGCGACGACACTAAGACGCCGCCTGTGGACGCAGAGATCGAAGAAGATGAAGGGGACTTTGACTACCTGGCTTACGCGCAGGACCGGGTCATGTTCTTCTGGGGTGATCTGCTGTCACTGAATCTGATCAAACCAGAGGAACTGCCTGCGCCTCTATTGGAGCACGTCAAGTCGCGGCTTGTCGCATACTAAAAATTGAAGGAGAATCAACGATAATCTTCAGGACGGAGACTTGTTCATACACATCGTCACGACTTACAATGTGGACGCCAGTACATAACACTCCGTCAAATCGGTGATTTATCACACCTACATGTATCTACACTATAGCGTTGGGGTTTCAACATCGTCATCGAATACCATATCTTGTTTTATTTGATTTCGATCATCCTAATCATCTCACAAAGGGTATCTGAGAAATGTCATTGTAGAAACATCAGCCGACGTCCAACCTTCTAGCGGCCCATCTCAAGCTTCTTCCTCGTCTCCCTCTTCGCAGCCTCAACCCACTCCCCATAAGCCTTCCCCTCAGGATCCTTCTCCTTAACCCCAACAACCCCCTTCATGATCTCCCCAATGAACCCAACGAAATTACACCGTCTGAGCGTATTCTCCCACTGCCACGCAGCCCTCTTCCTCTCCTCCCTCTCAAGCGTCTCCACATCCCCAATCTCCCTCGCCCTCCCCCTCGGATCCTTCACAACAGCCATAAGATTGAAATGCGTCTCCTCAGGAGGATACCGCGCAATACGCCTCTGCAAAACCTCAATAACCTTCTCAGGAAACTCCCCAGTGCCACACGGCCCATGGCTAATAGGATACGGCTGCAGACCATCAAGCTCGTACAACGTCCCATTGACAGGCGTATACGCAATGAAATGGTAAACATCCGCACCCTTCTCATCATCCTGCGGCCGCGCCGTCTCATCGGCGAACGGACTCGCCCGCGCAAAGCTATTATGCGCGGTCCGGATACTTTCCGAGTTCGAGAGCGCTTCGCCACGCAGTTCCGGCGGGAACCCCGTTGTAAAGTCTTTGAAGGAGCGTAGCTCTTCGCCGAGCTCGATTGCTGGCTGTGGTGCGGGCGGGTTGTCGTGGTTGAGAATTACGGAGAGGATGGCTTGCGTGCCGCAGGCGTTTTGGATTGTCTGCGCGGCGAAGAAGAGGTTGTTGTCTGTGGCGGTCTGGTCGTAGGTTCCGTCCAGCGGGGCTTCGGCGCGTGCGCCGGCTGCTTCGCGTGTCCATTTGAAGAGGAAGATTACGCCGTAGACTGGGCTGTTTTGGAGGGTTGGGGTTAGTTTTGGTTTTGGGTATTTTCTTTGGGGGGTTGGGATGTGGTCGAATTAAGGGTTCCCGGACGTCTTCTTTGCTTACCCTAGTGACCGGATTGTGTCTGCATCTAGGGAGATGAGCTCTTCGAATTGGGTGTCTTTTACTCCGAGTGTCTCGATCAGAGAGGTGAAGAGGCCCTGGGTTGTGTTAGTATGCCGCTTGGATGGATCGTGGGGGTGGTGGTACCTCATCTGACTCGATAGTGCTCCAGCCACCGACATCAGCCATTTTGACTGCGCTGTGATGGATGCTGATGAGGATTGAATGGAAGATGTTGTGTTGTCGACATCGAGGATGCTTTCTTCCCCAAAAGGGAATGCGGTTATGTCATTGTCACGTGAAGCTTGGTTGGTAGCCTCAAGTCACGTGCGCCTCCACTATAAAGTAGATGTTGCTTGAGTCTTTAACATATTGGGGGCAGCACACAAGAAATAACTATAAGACTGCGAGTATATTGAAGCTTAAGGGTCAGGAATGATGATTTTTTCTGTGAGTCCCAAGGTCTCACTCAGAGCAAAGATGCACCCTAGATAGGGAAGACCAGGGAGTATACAACGTTGATGGATATGAGGTCAATAGAAGTGATGAGTTATACTTTCCTCGATTTTAGCGGAGGAGTATATCTCGAGACCTGGCAAATAGACAGAATATCTCGAAAAGGAGTAATAAAAGTAGAACCAGCAGCCACCCTACTGTCCCGGAGAGTTGATGAGCAGAAAGAAAACGAAGTGAACAGCCGAACATCCCCGACATTCAAACCAAAAATAGTCCCAAGTAGATCCAATTGTAGATGCAATCGAAATCTTCCGATTCCAACTACATACAGACTAAGTTGCATTGACCATCTGTTAGTGCAAGGACCAAGAGAGTGCTATCGAAGACGCGGATATTCAAGATATTCAATATTCCCATTCTCCGACAACAGGAGTAGTATTCCCCACAGAATAGCGTAGAAGAGCTCTAAGGTCTGGTATGCAATGGGATAAGCTGAAGAAAAGATAAATATAGAAAAACACGAGGGGGGACGATCGTTAACTTTAATTTCCGTGTGACGATCTATAACCACAACGGTGATTAATACGATGGGGAGATAATAATAACATTTCAACCACGTACATTCCAACAAAGCCCAAAGCTGAATGAAGGAAAGGTAAAAGGAAAGCATCCCATCTCCCAAAAATAGACAACACTCGGCACATAGGGCTGCAGCCACTGCAAAGCAACGATGTCATACCACATTGTCGATGCATGAAGAAATACGGAGTCCTACCGGAGTAAGAATCGACCTCGGATCCCAAAACACGCTAACCCCTCGACAACCGTAGAGCACTATACTTCACATCTGATATACGAATTCCCAAATCCTCAGCGGAACCAAATCGGTGCTAGCTCGGGGCTTGCTACCCCATCGGGATGGATCGAGGGAAGCCATGCGGGCGGCCGAATACGAGGTCTGGAGAAATGTGGCCGGTGGGGTACCAATCAGAGGAATGGATCTGTAGTCTAAATTCCCTTAATATGTGTCCCGTGCTTTTTGGTTGCTTCATCTTGTCTATTCTTAGGATGGGGTTCTGTGACGATCGTTCCCGTGGGGGGCTGGTACCTGTCGATCGATGTGCGGTGAGGTGCAGGTGCATTCTTCGGTTATGGAGAGTGAAGGGTTGCTATCTTTAGATATGGGGGGTATTACATGGTGAGGTAATGATCTTTTTGTTGGGGGGTTTGAGGTCTGCTTCCGAGATCGTTGGGATGGGTATAATTCTAAGGCTATAGATCCGACTAACGAATAGACACATTACTCAATGCACAAGCGGACACTTCAAGTCAGATAAACAGGAGATTTGATAAAACCAGGGTATATAAAATCAATATCAAAATATCAGTTTGAGTCAATTCCCTCCGGCTTGCAACTGCAACCGGGTATAAAATCCAAACCGGACATAAACAGACACAAAACCACACATCAACGCTCATGCTCAGCACAAACAAGGTCCAAATATAGAAGGAAAGAGTTGAGTGGCGAAAATGAAACACTCGCGTATAACGATCCAAGAAGCACATGTTCTCTGAGTCCAATTCCCAGTAGAACATAGCTCCGTAGCCTTCGTATTTCCAAAGAAATGAGAGAGATCAAATTCCCTCCTGGTACCCAATAGCCAGAATGCAACTTTCCAACCCTGCTCAGGGAGGTAGTCAAAGATTTTCCCATATTTAAATTTTTGTTTCTTTTTCTGGTATAGAACCCAGCACAGCCTGATAATCAAGTCCAAAGTGAAGTGGGAGCAGCCAAGCCCGGCATTTCAAACGGATGTGTCTGTGGATAGACCTCCATATTGAGACCGAGTGTGCCATCCGCGCGCGGCAAGCCGGCGCACATCACATCGCCACCATACGGTGGGGTGTAAGCCGCTGAATGAGGAATAGAAGCATGAGAATTGGGATGGCCATGACCCAGATCCGACAGACCGATGTGCACGTCGTGGTTATCGAGGACCTGTGGGGAGGGCGGGTACAGGGAATGGGAGGTCGTGGCGGAGGCATAGCCGTCTTGCATGGGGAAGCCAGAGTTGGCTATAGCGACGGCAGGAGGGGAATGCAAGGGCGGGGTATAAGCGGCGTAAGAAGTCGAGGCGGAAGCAGGCGAGGAAGAGGTGACGAGCGGGTACTCGTGCATATTGTGGTGGAAGGGGCTGGGTGGGCCAGGGGAGTAATGGTCGACTGATGAGCGGGGGGACCAGGGGAGGGGGAGGTGGCTGCGATAGCGGGCGACGACGCTGCGGGGCAAGTCCATGAGTTCCAGGGGTAGACGCAGGTCGGTGTTGAAGGGGTCTGCGGCGTTGTGGGTTGCTATTATGCGGTATATCTCTTCGATGGGACTGATGAATAGGGCACCCAGGTATGCGCCGCCTAGCTCAGGGAAGAAGCGGTCGAGAGCGATTCCGACGGCGAAGAATTGGGCTAGAATTGGGAGAGCGCTGATATCTGACTCGCTGCTTCGGAGCATGGATGGTGGGAGCCAGAAGAGCCAGCTGCGGAGGGTTTGGATGCTTTCGAAGGATTGTTCGGTTGTTTGGTTGGGGAAGTCATCACGGAATTGCTGTGTGAATTCAATGAGTTCTCCTAGGCGTTGGAAGTGCTCAAGGTTGTGGGAAATGCGTTTCTGTGTCATTCGCAGGGCCTGGATCGTTTGGTCCAGATGCACCATGTCTTCATCGAGTGGTTGATAGACTCCGGCCATTGAAAGATCTGTCGTGCTCAGTGCTCGTTGGGTTTCTATCAACTGTGCAATATCTGACTCTTGCTTCCAATATGGATGCATGGATTCTAGGACGCTAGATATGCCATGTTGCAAAGATGCCCAGCTTTGACTGTCCTGTTGTCAGTGGGGGGATTTCCAAAGGGTGTAGACCTATAACACTCACTGGTCTGTCGCCTGCCATGATAAAAGAACGGAAGCCGCGAGAATCGCATCGCAGTTCTCCTTCGAGAAGGATCCCAGAGCCGTCTGAAGTCCCTGGAGAGCCGTGACTTTATGACGGAAAGCCAGCTGCTTAGTCTCCTGGTCTCGCGTAAGGAAAGCAAGATGAAACGCCGAAAAGCTCAAGATAGAGCTCATAACGAAGTCGCTGCCCAGCGAAATAGCCAGGAAACTATAGAATGTCACCCGTCAGCAAAGACCATCAACCCTAGCAAATTCCGGAGTGTACTCACTTGGGCATCTTCTGCGCCCACACAGTGCAACCACTTAACCCTCGACGATGCAAGTCGATAGAAAGTCCGATGATATGGTGAACCAAGCGCAAATCAGTCCGTGACAAGCCAGACCACCCTGATCGCGGGCACTGCAAGAGCTCCGGATATGGAGGCACGCCAGTGCGATGCCAATTATCTATTTCCATTTCGATCTCTGGTGAAATGAGGAGGTCAGGGCCCCGGCGTGGCGGCGAGGGACTGCCACCTTGAGTGGCAGCCGTATCTTGGTAGTCACAACGGCAGTTGTGCTTTGTGCAATTGCGGCTAGATGCAGTTAGTATGTGTATATTGATATAGATTGAAGGAACATACCATTGTGGGAAGGTTTCATCGCATCGAATATGTCTTCTCTTGCATGTCTTGCAGCCGTTACGGGATTTGGTGTGGCTCTTGCGTGGTGGACCGCCGCCTGGACCGACCATTTTGAAGACGTGAAAGATGGGGACTGGAGTCGCAGACTCCACAGGTGAATGTTCCAAGGTTGTGAAAGAGTTGGTGATGGGCAGGTATGCCCTGTAGTTATAGAGAAATGAGAGAAGCTCTAGTCCAATCTCCAAAAATAACTTTGGGGGCCGTTGAGATTTGAAGAATAAGATGAATTAAGCACGTGGAGAATACGAGCCCAGCTCTGGAGATCTTTAAGTGAAGATTAACAGAGAGAGGGAAGGGGAAGTAGACCTCGGGAGTATGTAGAAAGGAAATACTATAACGGTTGAAAGTCAGCCAGATATCTGACTTAAATTTCACTTTCTCTTTCCTATTAATATTTTCTAGTTATTTTCTATTATTTTCCAGTGACGATCGAGATTTTGAGCCTCTGGGTACAGGGGGGAGTAAGCCAAGGAAAAAGTAAGGAAAAATAGAAATAAAATAGAAATAAAATAAAATATGTAAAGAAATAGGTCAAAAATACCTAAGAAAATAAGAAAATAAGAAAATATGTGAAATACAATATTAAGTAAAAAGATTATACTCTGTAAGTAAAAAAAGAAAAAACAAAAATACCCAAAAAGGACGGTCTAATATAGCACTCGCTCATTTCGGGTGGACCACATGGGTAGCTTATATAGCTGCCTTCATAGGCTAGTCCATTCCACTAGCATGTGAGCCCGTCTGACAGGGATAGTCCATATTGCATTGTTCCATGTGGAAATTATTTTCTTTTTTCTTTTTTCCTTTAAACTCTGGACTAAACTGTTGGTAAGAACCCATCTAACCCTAAAGATCCTCTGGTTCCAGTTCTACGGAGCACAGAGATCCTATTACTTTTATAGGAGATGATGACCAGTCAAACGAAAAGAAAATAGTTCGCGGCTCACGGGTGAATTTCAAGCTGATTCATGTGTCAATTTCTTTTTGCTTTTCTTGCTTTTTTCCCCCCTAAATCTCATCCCGCGTTCCAAGGACATAGTTCCAGCCAAGAACATGTGTATATACGAAAGGGGCCTATGATCAGACCCCCAGACTTCAAAAATGATAAGAATATAGAGAGCAATAATGGAGGAAAATATAGTAACCGATCGACCTCGTTGCCTCGCAAGGCTCTCGATCTGGGAGGACCCTGGATTGTGGGTCGCTGTCAAGGGACACTGTTAACCCCGTTGGGAAAAGGAAAAAAGAGGAGTCAATACTTGCGCTATCCTAGACGCCCTAGACGCATTGGGAGTGTGGCTCTCTGGCTCTTCCACTCGCTAAGATTCAAGCTTAGCCTGACAGGCGGAAGTCGCCCGTTTCTACCCGCCTGTGAGTCAGATGGGAGATTAAACGGACTTGGTAATCACAACCGAATATAGAACGGGAAATATAGACGACTGTCCGGAGTAGAGGTATCGAGAAATGCAAAATTAAATAAAACCACTTCGTCTTACACTTGGACCCTGGAGACTGGAGGCAACGTACGAACGTTTAGTCCGCAACCAAGGGGGTGTAAGACCAATCTATCGGGATCACCGCATCCACATCTCCATTTCTCTCTTTTGCGTTTTCCTTTTTACGCCCTTATCCTAACACCCTTGACTGACCTATTGCGATCGTTGCCCCAGGTCGGAACTACCCTATCTCTTTCTCCGGTGAAGTTACCACTGGGCTGGAACGTATGGAAACCATGTCTGGTAAGCCTGAAAGTGTACGACGTCAATCGGCCCAAAGTGGGAAATGAACCCCTGATGGTCTAGTCTTCAGGTGTACAGGGATTAGAGAGACCTGTGAGCTCAAAATGATGATCACAAATAAAAAAGGGAGAACCCAGGGTAATTCGTGGAATGGACCTCATTCCTGCAGGGCCCAGGGGCTGAGTCCAGGATAGAACGGTGGGAATGTTGAAAGGCAAAAGGGCTGTTCGCTTGGAATCGCATGCACTCTAGCCCAAACTGGGCAATTTAAGGCCAAGTCAGCATCTTGAGGATGTTGTTGTATATCTACCTCCGAATTCCAAGAGGTGACTCCCCTGGAACTGTAGAAGTGTAACATGCATATTTATGTGACACCGCCAGATTGGGCCTGGGGGACCACGTTTTCTGGGGATCAGACGTGGAACAAGGTATGCGTTCTAAAGTCGGTGTGTGCCACCTTCTGATCTGGACGGGGTCTTCTGTCCGACCATATTTACGTACTGCAGTCATGACGATGATTACTTCCAAGGGATGATTTAGCTCGCCACACGTGGCACCATAGTCGCACAGAGATTATGATTATATCATCATTTCTCCCTAGTCTATGTTTGACAGGTTTGACGTTTCATAGACGAATACGCTGCCTTCCTTTCAAGGCTTCTAAGGCTTGGCTTCTTGGCTTCTCAAGATCCCAATGACCCAGGAATGCTATGCGGGTCACCGGAAATGTTCGGGCGACGCTATTTTTCTCCGCAGATGTGAAGGAACACAAAATGAGAAACGTCCAATCAGCAACGACGAGTCTCGCTTGTTCGCAACATCAGGCCAAATGTGGTCTAGGTTGGGGGCCAAAAGTCCCGGGTGGATTGCCTTTTGACTCTGATCAACTTTATTATTTATCTTTTTATCTTATTTCTTTTTGTTTTTCCCACTCGATCTAACCTTTTTGCGACAGGATATCGCCGGAATTGACGGGAGCTTCTTAGTGTTCAATATATAGTTTGCTCGTCTACTTCCGCGGGGTACCCTTTTCCTAGTTCAACTGCAAGCACATCCCCGTGATCTTAAAACTGTGGTAAGCAGATCGACCCAACCTTGGAATCCAAGCGCTCCTACCAGAAAAAGAAATAAGAATCATGGAGCCCCCCAGTTCTCTACCGCTAAATCAGAGACACAGCCCGTGGAAGTGCGGTACGCTAACCAACTCTATTTCGCCAAGACTTGGGCTATCCTGGACTTGTGTGGGGACTTTGTGGTTTTCTCTTGTAGATCATAGATCAAATGGACTACCAGACTGCTGGGCTGGTCTAAGAGCCCATTAGGTCATCTGCACGAATACACCTTGTACATATTTCCACATTTACATTAAATGTCTTCCTGCAATATGAAATACCTTGAGTATGTTGTATGTAAGGCACGTCTCTCAAAGAGCCAGGACACCTCAGAATTTAACTAGATTTCGAAATGGAAAGCCTTTTCCTTTAGGAAAAGAGACATCGCCATGTGAAACAGAGATCGACGGCAATCTGGATTCTCCGTACTAGTAAGTTACCTACCATGGACCTGGCCCTGGAGGTAGTATAACATCCCAACCAAATAGAGTCCTTAGCGTCAACTCTGTTTCCAAGCCACCGCCATCCTACCATCTTTGTTAAGCCGATTGCCCAACTCCTGAGACGAATGCCCGACAAGTTGATACGTGGAACTGTGAGGCCGCCCTTGTTTGTGCATGAGATCATTATGACCTTCCCCTTGGGTAAAGGTCACACTCCCTTCTAGACAGACCGCCTGGCTGTTGAGCAACATGACTTTCATGGGCATATCATACATAGACGTGCTATATACAATCAACTCCCCGGGTGTAATAATGAGAAAGACATGATGGCAGAGCCACCCGCCTCCACGATCCCAGATGGCCACAGTAGACATCTACACAAGATCGATGTCATTGGAGGCAAGAGGCAATAAATCTATATTGGGCATTCTTCCATATCATGAGCCTCCGTTACGGGGTTCTTCTCTACTTCTACTTGTATATATATTAGTTGATTCATCTATATTTCACGAGGCTGAACAAGTACCCGTATACTGCATCTGATTATTATTCCATTCCAACACTGTCAAGATGGGCTTCCACAGATCATCCAAGGGCATCAATATTAGGGATAAGCATATCCTCACTGCTTACTGCCAGCGGCCCTCCGGGGAATCCAGATATTCAGAGTTGGATCTGAATGAATTTATTGGAGCAAAAAGGGGTAAGGGCAATTTCCTAGGACCATGACCGAGATCAGACCCATATCCATTGCTTCTGTGCTTAACCCGAAACTGACATT
Source organism: Penicillium chrysogenum (assembly GCF_028827035.1). NCBI lineage: Eukaryota > Fungi > Ascomycota > Eurotiomycetes > Eurotiales > Aspergillaceae > Penicillium > Penicillium chrysogenum. Next base: position 5,998,785 of record NW_026622750.1, on the reverse strand, counting down.
GACATGCCAACCTAGGACAACTGGCCTGGGGCTCCCACGACTTCTCGAAAAGTTCACACGACGTCAACTTCCAGCTAGAAGGCCCTGAAAACAATCCCATTCTGCATGCACAACTCGAAGATAACGAAGGACACGTCCGAGAGAGTCAAATGAACCTGGCAGATTGCATCAAAAACGAAGATGGCCATCTGAGCTTCATGGAATGTTTCTAGTGGCAGGATCAGTGTTGTCTCATATCATTTTGTGATATAGAGGAAATAAATCATTGATTTAACCATTAGTTTCCTATCATTTGAAAGTGTCAGCCTTCGTAATATCTACAATTCAGGTAACTCTTAGGTAACAGTAGCACACGTGGACAAGTCAACGCCCGAATATTACAGCTGAGGCTGAAAATAATATCTCCCGGGCAAATCTCATCCCCAAAGCCAATAGCTCTAACCTACCAAACACATTTCCAGACCCCCTGAGAGCATTGTATGCATGAAGTATGGCCCGAAGGAAAGCCCAGTCCGTAATAGGTATTTCGTAATATACCCATTTAGGGCAGAGACGATCAATCACGAGAAGTCGGAAATCCCGCCGAAAGAGCCAACAACAACAAACAGACTGAGTCCACCCGGGCACAAGTCCACAATAGCCTCAGTCATCACATATCTGCAAGCCGCAAAAGGCATAGCCCAGGTTCTCTACAGCAAAAATGAGAAAAAAGAAAGAAAGAACCATAACCCGACGCACGTCCAGGGCCTCGAATGAGCGCATTACGCGAACCAGGCGCCCGGGACGCTGTAGGTACATTGCACCTTGCATCAACGTCTGTCATCGACACATGGGGTTCTAATCACAGGGTGGGATGTGGGGTAGGACATACGATGCTTCGTGAAAAAGAGTAGTTAAGGGAAAGGCTCGCGTCTTGGTATTTCGGGTTTCTGTCTGAGCGGCCAATGGAGGAAAGGGGGACTTGCCGAGTTAATTATAACGCGCCAATTAGGCGAGAGCCGGGCCTTTAGGTTTGTATATTATTGGGTCTCTTGCTCTTTCTGTTTTTATTTGGGTTATCTGGTTATCTTACTATTTACTAGTTAACTAGTTATGTATTTACTATCGAGGTTAGTGTTGTATTTACCGGAGCTTAGGGCTTGGTTGATCGCGGTTAGCAGAAAGGGGAATGTGATTTCGGATTCTTCCCTGTGTGATGTATGCGATATGCATCTCTCTGCTGCTAGGTTATTAACGGAAGGTGACTAGGTACAGGCCTCGGGAGTCCTCCGTACTCCGTACAGAGTACTTCCCATGCATGCTCTCTGCATCCAAAAATAAATCTGCAGTTCGGAGATTACTCGGGCCTTGCTGATCTTAATCTTGCCTTGCTTTCTCTCCATCCACTCCATATTGGTCTCAGGTTAAGCAAGTCGATCTTGGTATGTGCTCTTGACTTTCTGGGGGCACAGATCGAGAGATGTGGACGAAATAGGTATGAAAATGCGTTGGCAATAGCGCGTGATCGACTTGCCCAGCTTTGTCTTTTTTTTTTTTTTTTTTTTTTTCCTTTTTTTTTTTTTCTCCCACAGGCAGATCGGATTGCTATATTAGAGAATCATAGAAGCTAACTGGTTGTATTTAGCTAGAGGTCGCAATGTTTAGGCCATACTTGGCCAATGAGTATAACAAAAATACTAAGGACGATTTTATACTCCATGGACAACCCTGGCAATCCCCAGTTATACTTGGTAGAAATTGTTACAATCTTACTACCCAATGAGTATCTATTGTACATACGTAGTCAGTGGGACAGCATGTGTGATCTCTCTCATACTATATATACTATCCCGAATATAGCAGGGAAATCTAGAAGCACGTTTCAAGACGCTTCTGAAACGAGCAAAACACATGCTACAGGGTACCTGCCCGCGTTGAAACGCAGCATACTAAAACTACACACTTCGGGCTTTCAGAAATGTTTGAGATCTTCACGAAGATCTATCTAGGTATCTATCTAAAGGGGATATGGATATGCCACGCAAAAAACCCCCAAAACCAGCGCTGAGAAGACAAAAAAAAAAGCAACCTATGAGCCCTAACTTGATGACTATGCACAGTGAATGCAAAATAAGAATCAAGAAAGCAAAACGAAATAGAAATCATAAAGGGTCATGCGTGCCCATCTTGCAATCATGGGATGTAACGTCAAAAAAACAGCTAAATCGCAGATGCTCCTTCCCATGATTTTGCCCTCCTTTCTTCCTCCTCTTTCTATTTAACGCGAAATTCTGGCCGCTGACCCCCTACTGATCCCCCGGGACCCCCTCGCTTCTTTCCTCCAACCTAACCCCCGCCCGATTTGAGACAGGAGTGCACGTAAACCAACATCCCGGTAGCCGAAGTCGGAGCAGAGATCACCAAGTTCTCTACTTAGACCTGGTACACGGTGCGTAGTGTCTGGGCCACGGCTGGGGGTAGCTGGCCAAGGAAGTTGCTGAAGTCAGGGATCAAGGCCTTGTATCCCTGGAGGACCTATATATACGTCTTGGTTAGTGGGATGTTATTAACAGCCAAGGGAAAAATGATCTTACCTGTTGGAAGGATAACTGGATATCCCGGTACTCTTCCTGTGCCAGCGAGCGGGCGGGGAACGAAGCAATTGCCTGGAAGTAGTCGAGCAGGCTCGACTCCATAGCTTGCGGGTTCTTCATCACCACCTGGTTAAATCCGAGGAAGGCGGAAGCCTTTTCGCGCGTGAAGTCAATCTTGTCCATTGACTTCAGGAAAGGTCCGGAACACTCGCTCAAATGGGGCGCAATCTGGTCCGCGCAGCAGAATCCCAATCGTCCCAACGCCATCGCGGCGTTTTCGTTCACCGAATCGATGATTTCCTCGTTGGTGATAATCGTAAAGAGCCCTTGGTACAGTTGCTCCGCATAGGGCAAAAGCCCGGCGTTCTCGTGGACGGCGATCTCGCCGCACGACCAACAGGCGTTGTTCAAAACACTGAAGCCCGTATGGCGATCGTCGTCGCGAATCAGGTCCAAGTCAAGCTGCTTAATCAAAACCGGGATAAGGGTGGGAAGGAAGGGTTTCAATTGAGGGAAGATGCTGATGGCGCAGTCTCCTAGCAAAGCGTATGTTGATTGACGGACTTCATAGTTGTCATCCTGCATGCAGTAGCGCATGAGCTCGAAGAAAGATGGCTGTGAAGTACTCACGAGCTCGCCGCTCTTTTGTGGATCGATGGCCTGAATGATGGCACTAAGAAGGTCAATGCTAGTAACAAGGAAGTCCTTGTCCGGCTCGTCAGCCGCAGGGTGTGTCGGTTGAATGGAAGCTTGCAAGTTTCCGTAAATGATCTTTATGCAGCGCATGAAAAGAGGCGGCGCAAACTGGGCAAAGGCATCGCCGTAGGCCGCAGAGATGTATCCGAGGCATTCGAGCAACGGGAACAGCTCTCGGGAATCATCAGAAATGTAGTTATAGCGGCCGATGAGGGCAGGCATCAAGATCTCAATTAGATGCGGCCTGGCAAGCTCGCTCATAACGCATTCAGCGAGTGTCTGTACGCAATCGTAAAGGATGTACATGTTGCGGTCCTTGTACTTATTGAAGCACGCCACAAACTGGCGCAAGATAGGCTCACAGTAGGGCGCCAGGTTATCCTCCGACTTCTCCTCCAGACTAGCGAACGCCGACGCAGCAGCTTCTTGGACCTTCTTGTTGTTGTCCAACATGCGATGAAGTATACCTTCCATCATGGGCTCAAAGAATTGGGCTTTTTGAGCGGGGTCGCGGAGATGGGCTGCCCAACCGGAATAACGGGCCAAGCACCAGCAAGTGATTTGTCGCACAACAGGCTGGTTATCATTGAGGAGTGAGATGAGGTAAGGGACCAATTCTGGGAGATGGGGAGTGATAGCATCCATACAGCCGTCCGCCACTGCACCTAGTGTAAGAACAGCGGCCTCTCGGTTCGGCCACTGCTCGTGGCGCAGAGTTTCCGTCAGATATGGCAGAAGGATTTCAAAGACAGGACGGTGGTAAACGGTGGAGAAAATATCGAGCGCAGCAGCAGAGCACTTGCGCAAAGTCCAGTTACCCGAGGGATCATCTCCAAATTCCGAGTCCTCAATTTCACCTTCACTTAAGTCATCGTCATCCTCCGTCTGTTGCTCGAGTGCGCGAGAGGATTCCGGTTGTTCACCTGGCTTGGACACATTCAGACGGTCACCCTTCGATTTGGCAAATTGTGGCTTTAGATCCTCAGCGCGGTCCTCGGCGTCGGCATCATCTTGCTCGTCCATCAGTCGAGCCACTTCATCCTCGTCATAGATCATGTTTTGCAGAAGCACGGGGATGATCTTGGGCATGTATGGAGCCAGTTCAGCCTGCAATCGCTCTTGCTCTCCAGCTCCAATCCAAAACTCAGCGGCGTCAAGTGCAAGCTCTGGGTCGTCCTGAGATTGCTGCTGCATGATGATGTAGTTGACCAATCCTTCCATATGCGGGGCCAACTTTTCCGGCGCAGTCTCAACAAGTTGGGAGAACGACTGACACACCATCTGCCGGACTGTGGTGTTTTCATCACCGGCAATTCTGAACAATTGCGAAAGAAATTGGTCGAGCGAATTCACCAATGCCTGGGGTTTGGATGGCAAGAAAACGTGGATGGCGTTGAGAGCAGCAATCCGAATGCGCGAACTCTCCAACGAAGTGAATTGCAGCAAACTGGGAATGATGATATCCAAGGGACGTTGGCCCTGGTAGTCACGGTCCAGAACCTTGCGATTGTCCTCACAGACTTTGCAGAGTGCATCCATTGCAGCTTCCCTCGCCGACATGGGGACATCGCCGTTGGCATTAGCGACAGTAGTCAACAGATCATTAACAATCTCAGGCCAGGCCAAGAGGCCACCGTGAAGCACCATTGCAGTGATAACATTACCGGCAGCTCTCGAGACATTGCGATCGGTGTCGCGCAGTGTAACCAGAGCGGCGGACTTGATGAAAGCCAGACTTTGAGGGGAGATCGTGCTGTAAGCAAGGGCAATCTTTGTCTTGACGTTTACGGCGGCGGCAAATCGAACAGTGGAGTATTCAGTCTCGTTGATTCCTGCCAGGGGAGCAGATTGCGGATTGGAAAAGATGTAGGTGATGTAGTTGACGTAATCGGGAGAAGAGGTCGCTTGCGCGAGCATCTATTCACCCCCAAAAAATTCAAAGGTTAGTTCCCATCTTGGAGTAGTGTATGTGCGGCGACCGTGGTCGAGAGGAAGCTCAGTAGGACCGAAAAAAAGAAAAAGCAAAAAAAGAGAAAGACATTACCTGTTCAGCGTTTGCTCGGGCTGGAAGGTTAGTTCCATTGAGCGAATCGCGAAGGTAGCCAGCCAGCTGCCTCAATGGCTCTTGCTGAGGTTGCCAATTCATCTTGTCCTGGTGAAGAGACTCGATGCGACAGAAGTCAAAAGTGCGAGTAGCACAGGAGCCCCGCCGAAAATGTGGGAACGGGCCCCCTTCGTTTCCCCAGATCAAGGAAACAAGGCCGAAATCTCCGATCCGCTAAAGCAGATCCAGAAATGGGACGGAAAGTAATTGACCAAAGCAATTTTGCATGAATAAGGAATCAAATGAAGTTGTTGGAGACCTCTCAGACTGAGGGGTGTTGTTGTATGCGCTGCGGGCAGAAAAAAGGGACTGCTGAAGATGGTAGGCGGTCAATATATTGGGAGTACAACATCGACTGGAAATCCAAGGCGGAGATGGGGGTGGTATATTCATCGGAAGAATATAAGCCCGAGGATGGGAGATGGTTCTGAGTGTTGGATGAAGTCGAAATTGAAGTTGAATTTGGGAGGCAGAGGAAGTCACGATGGAAGGAAACCGCGGGGGTACCACCGCAAAAGCACATCAGATATACATGGAAGTGACTCAAGGTTGGTCTATCCCTTATCACTTGGACCGGTTCATATTTGCCTTTGCTCAGTACTCAAGCTGTCCACGCTATGTTATATTACCCTACTAACAATAATAACCTCTCTAAAATACTATAGCATCATGCATGATCTTACTCTTGTATCCTAGTCCTATTTCGTGATTGGTGACAGTTACAAACCATGTAAATCCAGAAAGACACCTAAAGAAACATCAGTGACCCAAGAGCCAAGCTATAACCTGAGAGTGAAAGCCATGTAAAGACGCAAGAGGCAGAAATGCAAGCGATCTTCCAACTCACTCTATATCACAGGCCCAATCACGCCCAGACCATCTTCTTAAGATCATAAACCAAATATTCCAACCATCCAGTTCTCTTCTTAGCATCTGCCAAAGAGATGATATCAGACTGTTCAACCACAGAGACCGCCTCAACATCCCGACCCTGACCCGCAAGCATCGCCCGCTCGATATCCAAACAGACCGAGCGAATGCGGTCCATCTCTCGAACGGTCCCAGCGCTGGGCCCTAGCCGCGGACTAGCCGCTGGGTTCGATAGCGGCAAACCTTTGAATGCGACGAATCGCGTCGTCGCACGCTTGCTACCCCGTAGCCAGGAAACAAGGTCCCATTCACTGTCGGCGTTGGTGGTAGTCTCGAGCGTGTTGAGATCGACATCGCTCTGCAGGGATCGGGTATTCACACGGAGAGCGTTTGCGTCGCCGTCACGGTAGACTATGACGAGACCGACGTTGGTCGCCTCGTCGGCTTGGCTATCTGTCAATATGGATGTGATGTATGTACCGTAATGGATGCGCGAGATGGAGCGGAGGTCGATACGCTCAAAAGACAGGACTTTGTCAGTCTCCCAGTCGAAGCGACAGCTGTAAACTGCGGCGTCGGTTAGGAGAAGGACTGATTCCTCAAAGGGCAGGGTGCGAAGGGTGTTGGGTTGGCGGGGTGTCAGCATGGTCCAGCCGCCTAGGAATTCTTCAGAAGGGCTACTGATAACAATCTTGCAGCTTGTGTCAATAGCGTTCTGGCGGAGCTTTTGTACTGAGATTCCTGGATCGGTGGTCTGAAGCTGGATAGCGAACTCGTCGAAGACGTGGGTCGAGACATTGCCTAGGAGGTAGTCGATACAAGCCTGAGAGAAGAAGTCGTTTACGATATTGTTGTAGTAGCGGGAGAGTGTCAGTCCAAGATCGTTGAGGGCGCCCCTATAGTCTCGCTTGCGTGTACGGGTGTAATCCCCCTTCAGAGCTGCGGTCGATGAATACTGCTTGGAGATGGCATCGCCATTATCTGCCCAGAGCGTATTGAACCATTGAGTAGAAGAGTCACCACCAATATCAATGTCAATACCTTCATGTTCCAATTGACGCTCGAGAGCCCATTGACCGAATGCACACTGGGCAACACCGGTGCGGTCGAGACAATCCATGCAATTGGTTCTGATGATGCCCTTTTGGGTTTGCAGGATATCGTTGTCTGCGACGATGGTGTAACAGAACTCATTGAGTGTATCTTTCAGTCGCTCAACCAGGCGAGATACGTTTTCAAATTTCATGCCCCGGCACTCGCGATGGAAGTCGAACCATTCAAGTTGTAATGGCTTACCATCAATTCCACCGGCGGCATTGAAGGACTCGGTATATCGCTCATATTGCTCTCCTAGCTTCAATTCACCAGCCAGCTTGTCGATAAGAGAGACAGCTTGAACATTTCCATACCGTCGACTGAACTCTCGGAAGTGTCTACCGAAGGCAAGGAGGTTCGTCTCCGCAGAGTGATGGAGTGCTGGGACTGGCTTCAAGGCATATGGCGACTGAGAGAAATAAAGAGGAATGGAACCCCGGACTTGCAAATATGAGTAGGCAGGATGAGACGGAGTCCATTCCGGAACCGAGAGAATCTGCTCGGTTTCCACTGTGTTCGCTGTGTTGCCCTCATCGTCGACGCCACGACGTAAGTAACGAAGACCTGGTCGCTTGACAGAACGTCGAGAAATGAGAGTCAAAAGATATTCACGCTTGCTAGCATTAGTCTCAACAGCTTCGGCCTCGTGTTTTTCACCGAGGATTCGGCCTTCTGCGAGTTCCACTGAGTCCTTCGAAGATTGTTCCTTTTCAGCACCAGCAATTGTGAATTCTCGTTGGCCGACGAAGCCTTGGATCAAGGGCAGAACAAGACCATGGGCCCCATAATCAATGAATTTGTCCATCAAATGTCTATTCCAAAAATACTACTAACGAGTCAGCCACCAAAGCTTCACAGAGGACATACCACGAGCCCTCAGATCACACATACCAACGGATCCACAACTTTGTGGAGGGGGAGCTGATCTTTCCGAGCTTCCTGCATATGTAAAGAGCGCGTGAGGTCATAATCATATGCAAAGAAGAAATTATGCGATGCAAACAAGAGTTTCGTGTAGCGAAGCAATTTCGGTAGCAACTCCGCAGCCTGGCCAGATTTAGACTGGTTAAGCTCGCTCTGAGCCGCAGCGTCTTCAGGCAGAGCTTCATCCAAAGCTTCAAGCTTTGTCTCGTTGGTGTCACCCGAAAGGCTGGAAGCTTCGTCAAAGGGAGGCTCTGACACATCCTGCTCTAGACCTCCGGGCCCGGGCAAGCCCAGGTTTTTGCGCGACAGCCAATTGGCTGCAAATCTACCGAAGCGGACTTTCTTTGCGATCACGTCTTCCGCGATACTCCCGACGCTTGTGCCGCGGGCATGAGATATATCGCGAGTAGGTGATGCGGGCACACTGCCGATCTCCGCCTCCGCCTCGGCTCTGTCTGTTTCGTTATCGGGAATGTCATCTTCGTCGGAAGACGAGTCGATGGTGACTTCTGCCTGTGATGATTCTTTCCTGGCTTGTGTGATTGCGCGGGAAGCATCTGCTTGGGATGAGATGGGAATGATCGCGACGTTGGTGACGGCGTAGATGGGGCGGCCTTGGATCTGCGCTACTTGCTGGCGCTGTGTGATGGAAACGAGAAACGAGTATGAAGCGACAGATAAAAGACCTGTAGCAGTAGTTCCCTGGGATTAGCTTCTTATTTCAATTTACGCCCAGTCCGTCAACATACCTACGAGACCGCAGGCCTCCAGGACATCCTTTCCGTTGAGGGGCTCCGCGGCGCCAGCGGGCAACGCAGTGATTTTGTTCGTCTTATAGTCGATGCGGATGGATGAAGCCTCATTGTTGTTACCGGCGATATGCCGTGGCCCGCTGGTCTGAGCATGTAGAATCAGGCCGTCGACTGCAGCGACAATGGCCAATTTGCGCAATAAAGCGGGCATCGCGCAAGTTCCCCGCGTTCGAAGGGAACAAGATCACACACCTGCCCCGATGTTGACGTCTATAGACCCCTCACAAAGGCAGCCAAGGACAGGCATTCAATGGATAATTTGGAGATGTTGGAATTGAAATTGAAAAAGCAAGAATCTCGGATGGGCATGTTCCATAAACAGCTGACCTGCAAATACATCATCATCATCATCGGCACAGCCCCACCGAGATACATCGTCCAATTCTGCAGAAATTAAGCTATAATCTAAGAATATACACTTCTACTAGTATATTCCATGGATCTATTAAAAGGACCCCTAGACTATTAAGAGCCTAGTTTATATCTATATAAAGTGGACGTCACGTACTCTATAGTAGGGTCGAGTGTTTTATATAGGCCTACGGTTTATGCCTGGTTTTGGCATTTTGGATACTTAGTTCAATTGCCTGGTTTTCGAAATCGGCTAGGAGACATGAAAGAATGTTGCCGACGTGAAGGTCTAATATAGGTATTCCAAGTATAAGCATATGTTCAAGACTCTCGCCACGCCAGATCACCCATAGAGAGAAAAAAAAAGAAAAAACAGGAAAAACAGAAAAGAAAAAGACATCAAATCCCAACCATCCAGAGAAACCCAGAGTCATATCCAGTCGTTCATACAGGCATGTCCAGTGCCTGATGAGTTCGCCCGAGTTTCAATGCAACTCTGGCATTTTCGGGGAACAGTAAAATTACAAGAGGAGATCAAGCCCGTGGGAGGGAAGCTTGCCAGCAGTCGAGTGTGTAGAGAGGAAGGAGAATCATTTCAAAGACCTTGTTATAAGGCGAGGGTTGGAATCAGACCTTGAGACACCCGCGATCAGATCTGACTGTTCTGCTTGGTGTGCATTGCAGTCTGTGCTTCGGTGTGCGGGAAAGTCGGACCTGGCTCCCCATCACTTACTTCGGTCAAGGTGTTCATGCCGATCCCGTTTTCCGCATCGTATGCGTGGATGAGGCCTTCGCGGTCGCTGGCTCCGTTGAAATATGCACTCGAAGAGCTTCGGCGGGACTGCATTGAGCGGCGGGTTTGGAAGCTCGCCATGCCGTCTGTTGGCACTCCATCCTCGTCAAGTTTTGAATTCACCATGGTGTGTCCATCAGGGTCATGTCGGGAGAGGTTTAGGAGGTATACGCCGGTGAAGATGACAAGGAATCCACAAAGTAGAGATATGGTGTTAACAGCGTCGGTGGTGTTGAATCCCTTGAAGAGGATGAAGGAGGCACAGAGGGTCGCGGTTGTGAAGGTGACATAGTAGAGTGGGTTCACGCTGTTGAAAGAATCGTATTAGCCTCGCGCATTCATCTTCATTGAGGTCTACACTCACATCGAAGTCGAGAAAGAGTTCAAAGCTTTGTTGAAGTAGTTCATCTGCGTAAGGATGCAGAACCCGGTCACAATGGCAAAGACGTAGGTGGATGCGTGGACGAATTGGTTGTTGCCCCCAAAGGTTAGTTTCACTGCAATACCAAAAGCCTTGACGGACATAACAGAGACGGATCCAACAGTGGAGCAAATCGAGATGTAGATGAGCGGGTTCTTTTTGCCATAGACCGGCGCAACCCGGTAGATCATAACAGTCGAGAAGACCGCAACTGCGACACAGTATAAAAGGAACCCTAGTCGCAACGTCAGCGGTAGTTTTCGGGCGTCGGGCACCGATCAAGTCTTCGTACCTGGCTGAACCGCATATCCAAGAATCTCATCGACTGTCTCCACCTGCTTGTCTGGAGGTGCATGGAGAACGATGACGACCGATCCCAGCAAGCACAGCGCACAGCCTAATTTTCCTAATACGCCAAGTATCTCGTTGAGGAAGTACGAACTCAGAACCGCACTATGCCATGTCAGCATGAGATTCTGCACGCCGTTGAGGAGAGATCCCTACCCGATCAGAACACTCAGCGCACCCAGGGGCGTAACCAGGATGGCAGGCGCAAAGGCGTACGCAGCAAAGTTGGCGACTTCACCAAGAGCCACTATGAGCCGGTTAGCTTCTCCGGATGTCAAATCTGGCAATTGGTGTCCGTACGTGTCACTATACCACCCCACCACACGGGACTCTTCAAATATGAGAATCCTTCGCCCTCAAACCCATGTCGTTCGGAGGCCTGCATCAAACCCTGTATTCCGACGCATTAGCGACTCCGCCCCGATGATTGTTGCTTTAGACCGAAATCCCCGCGGCGTTTGTCCAGCGCATCCAGGATCCAAGTGCCCGCTTCCCGGGAAGATTGGCACACCAACCTTTTTGGTGATAACGAAACTCGTACCGATGGCCATGGTCGATACAATGGCTAGAAGAAGCCCGACATATCTATAAGGGCGCAGCGCGCGACGACGTTAGCACTGACCAGCTTGCCCTCGGGGGGCTCGGAGGGAGTTGAGAGCGACATACTTATCTGGAAGCATTTTGACGTGATTCCTATCTTAGGAGCCGGGAGCCCCTACTGTCGAAAGACCTCCAGCGCCGGCAATGGGTCGGGGAATGAGCGAGAGACTCGGGTGAGCGAAGGAAGGGATGGTAATTGGCCAGGGACTAGGGGGAAATAAAGGGAGCGAATGAGGACAAAACAGAAAAACGAGCCAGCCCGAGATTTCTGATGAGTAAGGAGGATGTGTAGAAGGTGATGGCCAGAAGCCAGAAGCCAGAAGCCAGAAGCCAGAGATGTGCCTGCGTGCGGTGGGGTTCCGTTTCAAGCCCGATCGGGGGACGCGTAAGAGAACAACGGGGCTAGAGGTCTTGGAGGCTTGGGAGGGCTTTCAAGTACCGAGGTGGTTTTCCTTTGCTTTAGGTAATTTTAATCTTAATATCCCTTTATATTCTGAAGATTTTGTATATGAATATGCATACATTTATGTAAATGTAGAACTTGAAATAGAATAGGTGGCCATAACTTCAGATGTCTACTATTTAGTGTCCGTGTACAGAGTACGGAGTACAACTATTTACATCCAAGTATACATATTGTACACATGTGCATACACAATACTACCATGTGTCACTGACGTCTATGTGGTCATAGTTCTGGATACTCGTCCGTGTACCTATTAGTACTATGTACTAATAGTATCTTTGTCGAAATCAAAATCAAATGGACCCTGAAATGAAGCCAAGATCGGCGTTTCAGCTTCCCTCCGAATGCGGCATGGATTTCTATACTTAGCCCGGAATCCCCAGAGACACCAATTTGGGTCCACAATATGACATTCCATTGTGTGGCTGAATCAATGTAAAAAGTATATGACTACATAAGTATAAATTATACATATTATACATGTACCTGCAAAGCATGCAATACCGGTCCCCGATATCCCCGGAATGTTCCTCCTTCGTGCCCCATAATATAAGCGAGGATAGGCACTTCAAATCTGGGGTTACAAGGTCGGACATACGTCTCATTCATCTACTGAGATATATTTACAAGTACACATAGATATGAAGAAGCATGTGGGGTAAAAACTCATTGGTAGAATACTACACACACGTGGACTAACCCATCGCGCCGATACGCCAGATCCTAAGGGAAATGCATTCGAAAAACTCGCCCAAATGGGCACCCATCAACACCGAACAAAGATTTTGGCCGAAGACCGGCAGTGGTATCTTGAATCGCAATGGCAGGGAAAGAGTAGAAGAACAAAATAAGAAGAAAACGCAAGAATAAATGACGAGCAATTGGATGATGTGTCGAGAGCAACTGGAGTTTGATCCAGATGTAGGATGGAAAAAAAAAGAGATGGCGCATGCCCCAAGAGGTTGAAGGCGTGCACACGCTGGGGGAAGGGGTCGAACATACCTGTCTTTTGGTTAGTAGTCGAATAACACCGCGTCGAGGTCTAGGTCGTTGCTGGCAAGTATGGTTATTAGTATGGCGGAGGGGTCATGAGTCATGTGGAACGAGCCATCGAGGGTTAGACTCGTTGGACACCAGACATGACAAATGAGAGACTGTAGAAAGGGCTCCAGGAGAAAAAGGAAAAAGCGTGAACGTGGTTTACGAAGAGCGACGACGCTTGGAGTCAACGGTGGTTTCCACCAGGTCCCAGTCTTCTTCATCTTCGCGAGACCGTTTGGCGGAGGAATTTTGGTTGTTTTGGGGGTCTGTCAAGGAAGGGTCTGTGCCAACCAGCTCTCCAGCTTCCGATTCTTCAAAATGGGTGTCATAATCGCCAAAATGATTCTCATCAAACTCGTGGTCATCGGCACCCTCGTCATCAGCTGCAACATGAGCGTCGAGTTCATCCTCTGGCTCGTCGTAGTCTATGCCCTCGAAGTGATCAAGAGCATCGTCCTCTGTATCTCTCCGGGGAGTCTGCATCAGGTCTACAGAAATTCCAAGTAAATCATGTGCAGGCTCTGGAGTTTGCTCCTTCTTGTCAGAGGTGTCATGCAAGCCACTGTCAAGCGGCGGCGCCGGCTGGTCATGAGAAGGGTGGGTGGTTTCATCCCGCAGGAGAATTTCCGAGACAACTTCATCTGTCGGCGGGGCATCTAACTCATCTGTGTCCTCTTCATCAAGAACAGACGCCTGATCAGCTGGTCCTTGTGCATTAACATCAGCATTTTCACTGCCAGTGATATCTTTTTGGAAAGCTTCTGAATCATCGACTGAGCCGATGTCTTCTTCGTAGTATTCCTCAGCTCCCAGGCCATCGTTCTCAGGGTCCTCTGCGTAATAGTTCTCGTCGTCATTTTGATCTGTACCGGCATCCGCAGCAACATCCAGAGGGACATGCTGGGTATGCTCTTTGATCTCGCTTGCGCCTGGCAATGCAGCTACCGTGGCAGTGGAATCACTCAGCCTGTCCTCAGAATCATAGTGCTCTTCGTTCGTATCGCCATGGCCATGATCGTATTCTTGATCTTGGTCGCTTTCGAGATGGCGAGACTCATCAAAGTGGTCTGACTCTTTGTTCTCGGGCTGGGCTAGACGAGATTCAGACTCAGGTGCAGCCTCGGCACTTCGCCTACTAGAGGCACGCCGAGCCTCATCCTGCGCATGGACAATCCCTGGCTGGGCGTCAAGGACAACTTCGGGCTGGACCTGAGACTGTTCACTATCTAGCGCCTGCTCTTTTCCGAGTTCTGGAGCCGTTTCCGATTCCGCGATTGAAAGCTCTCTTTGGGCCTCATTGGTGTAGTAGACTTCGTCTTCATGCTCCTCAGCCCCATGAGCACCAAGATCCTCGGAACCTGCCTCCGCTTCATCATATTCACCCCATGACTGAAGTTCGGAATGAAGTTCGGAAAGTGTCTTGCCCTCAATTGCGGCGTCATTGAGATCAGCGAGCTCAGCCGGGAATGCACGCTTGGTGCTCAGTGTAAGGTAAAGTGCGTCGGGCTCGGTAGTGCCATCGTTGCGACAAAGTCTAAGGTAAAGATCTAGGATCTGATGTAAGGTTACTTGGGATGTATGGAATGAGTCCTGATAGGATAAGTCAGTACACTGTCCGGTGGGGGATAATTGAGGGAGTGCTTACCTCTGTTATTTGGATACCAAGGGTGTCAATATCGATGACCAAGACTTCATTGCCTGCCATGGTCTTTTGAAGCACCTGGCGCAGAGCCTTGAATATTTCACCAATGTTTTCATAAGCTAAAGCTTCGTCTTCAACAAAGAATGTATCCGCCAAGTCTCCCTCAAGGGGAGGGAACAGAGCGACCTCGCAGTCCTGGTAAAGGATTTTGACTGGGTGAAGAGATTCATCAATGAATGTGACCTGTTGGAGAGATCGATCCGCATCCTCCTGATTCCCCTCAGACACAGGCTGCGTTTCTGGGCGCGCAGTGTCATCAACATGGGAATCTTTGGCGGAATGTTTGGTTTGACTGGTCTCCGGGTCCTCGTTGGGAGCTTGCGTTACCTGAGCCTCCGACAGAGAAGATTGTGATATCTCATTAGTCTCTCCACTAATCTCTGCCTTTCCATTATGGCCACCGGCTTCGGGACTGATGACATTTTCGGATGGTTTCTCAGCAAGGTCATCCACAGCCCTGCCCGGCTGGGCCTGAGTGACTGCGTCTCCAACACCGGAAGCATGAGCTTCGTCTTGAACTGGAGCACGTTCCACAGAGCCACTTGAGCCTTGAGGTGCTGCTTCGAGAGGTTCCGCAGGTGTGGCTGTGGAATTCTCCTTAATGGGGCTGGCAGCGTCTTCATTGCTGCCCGCAGGTTGAAGATGAATGACGGGGGCGTCAATATCGACTTCTTCGGCCTGATCAGGTTCAATCATTTCCTCTTCGTATGGCTCTTCATCGAATTGCACGTCAATATCGTTGTCTTCATCAACGTAGTTGTCAGCGTCGATCATCGAGCCTTCGGACGGTTCCGCCATGTCGGCATCGTAGATCGCGTCATTGTTAACTTCGTTAGGCTGAGAGGTATGTGTAAATTCATCTGCGCCCATCATGTCACTGTCCATGTTCGAGACATGGTCCTCCATGAGGTCGATGTCGATGTCAAAATCGTCAGCCTGCCCTTGGTAGGGCGAGGCCATCTCCATAGAATCTCCCGTAGCTGGTACTTCCATTACTGTGTATGCGCTCAAAGGTGCGGTTGTCATAACAAGACACGTAAAGACGTGGTCTGGGGGTCGTAGGTAGTATTGGAAAGTTCAGCAAAGATGTTCCATGAAAACGGTGGAAATGCTGGTTGAAAATGAAAGAAAAAAGAATGCTCAGCAATACGCAGAGCGAAATGCTACGAGTAATAACACGAGAAACGATGAACTGAGCGATGGTGGAGTGTTATCAACGCGTAGGAAAAAGATGGAGTGAAGAGAAATGAAAGTGTCTGGTGACGACTAAGCGAAAGGAATGCACGGGCCAACTGCGGCCGAAGTGAACAGAGTAGCTCCCTACCGCTGCCAACCATCAACATCAGGGTATACGCTTCTAGTCAACCCTACGCTTCTCTATCCGTTTCTATACTCTTTTCTTTAATCACTCTTTTATTGTCATCTCTGTGCCCTTTTTGTGCTGTTTTTCGCCATGGTAAGCCCTTGTTCAGTCCTATCCGCGGGGGAATTGAACTAATCAACACACAACAGGTCGTTCTCGCAGCGTCGATATGCACCCGCGGAGGTAAAGCGGTCCTCTCGCGCCAGTTCCGGGAGATCTCTCGGTCCCGAATTGAAGCCCTTCTAGCCTCCTTCCCCAAGCTGGCGGACTCCGGAACCCAGCATACCACCGTCGAGCAAGACAACGTGCGCTTCGTGTACCAGCCATTGGACGAGTTGTATATCGTGCTGATCACCAACCGTCAATCGAACATCCTTCAAGACATCGACAGTCTCCATCTCTTTGCGCAAGTCACCACCAGCATCTGCAAGAGCCTAGACGAGCGGGAGATTCTTCGCAATGCCTTTGAGCTCCTGAGTGCGTTCGATGAATTGGTAACTATGGGATACCGGGAGAATCTTTCTCTCTCTCAGATCAAGACCTTCTTGGAAATGGAGAGTCACGAGGAGAGAATTCAGGAAATCATTGAGCGGGTATGTTGTGGAATCACCGGCGAGATTAGTTCACGGCTGACATACATTGGTAGAACAAAGAGCTGGAGGCCAGCGAGGAGCGCAAAAGGAAGGCGAAGCAGCTGGAAATGCAACGCAAAGAGGCTGCTCGCACAGGTCGCGCCGCCGCCCCAAGAACTCCATCCTACCCCGTCTACACACCCCCAACGCGCCCCTCCGTGCCTGACACCTATGATTCATATGAGGCCGAGAAGAAACAGGCCTTTGCCAAGTACGTTTGGTTGATTCCTGATGTTATTTAACCTTTGCGAAACTGCTGCTGACCGCGTGATAACTAGGCCCATTCCCACTCGCGGCAAGGGCATGCAACTGGGCAAGAAATCAAAGGCAACGGATATCTACGAGAAGGTCCGGGGTGATATGGGCCCCGAAGTCGAAGAGGAGAGCCCATTGGTGGCTCCACAAGCTTCGGCTCCGTCACACGACATTCCCTCAGCCCGCGAGTCTCTCAATGTGGACCGGGAGCCCATTCAACTCACAATCGCCGAGACCATCTCAGCCACCCTTACCCGGGAGGGAGCCTTGAAGTCTTTCGAGGTCAAGGGTGACATGCAGCTCCGTATCAGTGATCCCTCACTCACCAAACTCCGGCTCGACTGCCAGGCTATTCCCACACATGGCGCACAGTTCCGCACCCACCCTAATGTCGACAAAGCTCTCTTCACCAACTCTTCTGTGATCCAACTGAAGGACACTACCAAGCGCTTCCCCGCCAACAACTCCATCGGGGTCCTCCGATGGCGTGTGGCCAGCTCGGCTGACAATACCGACATTCTCCCCATCACATTCACCGTTTGGGTAAACAAGGGCTCCGACTCCACCACCGTGACCGTGGAGTATGAGCTCACCGGCGAAGATAGTCTCCGCGATGTGGTCGTCACAATTCCATATGGCACGACAGAACCTGCCGTGTCTAGCTTTGATGCAGTCTACGAGGTCTCCGGGGACAGTCTGGACTGGAACCTGGGCATTGTTGACGAGTCAAACGCCTCTGGCAGCTTTGAGTTCGAGGCGATTGATGCTGATGAGAATGAATTCTTCCCGATGAGTGTCCGCTTCGCCAAGAGCAAGCCTTTCGTGGATGTCGACATCAACGGTGTTTCCCTACTGGACATGGAGGGTGAAGGTGTTGCGTTCTCAAAGGATGTTCGAAGTGTTGCGGAGAACTACCTCATTGAGTAAAAATGGGCTTGGACTACTGTATAGAGTTCCTAATGATGTTCGGATTGTGTTCTTTAATTTCCAAGATCGTGTTAAGCCAATTCCTTTCCATTTTCTTACAATAATATAACCTCCATACAATGTGTACTCTGTAGTATATTTCCACATCCAGTTAAGTCATCGAGGCCTGACAAACAAGGCCATTAGGCCCGTTTTAAATACAATCATCCGAACGTAATGGAACGTCAGGATTATAGACTCGCAAATTAGCTCAATATGTCCAAGTCGGGAGGACGTTGGTGAGAATTGCCGTCAAGCTTTCCCCCCTTGGGGCTTATCCATCCACTTTCCGAATGAGGTGTCCTGGCCTGAATGCCAACCAGGGACGAACCAACCTCAAACGCCGGTGCCGCCACAGTCTAACGTCAGATTGACTTCGAAGCCCTGGGTCTGGGCCATCTAGACATTATTTACTATTTACTATTACCTAGGTATACTATTGACTACTGATTCACTTCCATATCCCGGTGAAGATGGCTCAAGACTGCGGCAGTTCAACGTGGTTCATGGGCTTGAAACACACAAGCCCAGAGTTTCAGAAACAGCCCTGGGAAAATGAGCATTTCTCTGGTCGAAGCTCTGTTTGGATCCTATCTCACGATCCTTGGTCACTGTATCGGAGTCCAGAGCTAGTCGGTACTAACAACCGAAAGCTGACCCTAAGAAAAGAGATGGATCCCCGGAGGGAATCTGATGGTTAAGCCAATACCTCCTCTCTGGAGTAATCAGATGTAAGCCCACAATAGGCATGTTTGGTTGATGGCAAATAGTGTGATCAATAACCAGAAGAAGGTATTTTGCTCATGAAAACGTTGGACTTTCGCCCCATGCCCTACGAGGAGACTGAGGCAAAACTCGCCAGCTATTCCTTATTTGGCGGGTGGCCAATGGTGCGCGTTTACTCATTACCCTAAACGAGCATTGGATGTCATCACAGTATCGACTTGGACCAGCTCACGATTCCCAACGGTGCCCTAAACCCGAACCCTTTTTTTCCCCCTTCTTTCCCCGGTCTATGCTTCTCATGGGTCAAATCCTGGGGTGTTTTATAAAATCCAATGAACCTTCCTTCTCGTCTCACGTTATATTAACTATTTGACTTGACACATGTCACGGCAGCAATTGCTGACATTGTCATTTCAATATATATATCCAGAAGCTCCTTGGGACCTATACACATTGCCTAAACTCAATTTACTCAAGTAAGTAAAGCATGGAACTCTCGTAGTTAGGAATCCCACTGACATTTAGTCAACAGCTTCATTATATTGTTTCGTGGTTCACAATGAGTAATATTCCATTTCCCTCGTGGAATGATCAGAGCCTCTTCAAATTATCGTGCGCTGATGCAGACACGTGTAATCAGTTATCCAGTGTGGTAAGTGTGAAATCATGATCGTTCCAAGAAGTATTATCTGATAAAGCATCTCTAGGATAACCCAGTTCCTCACCTCCAACGGGGTGAATCTGAAGTGGGCACCAAGAAGATGGCCATCCCGCGACTAGCGGAAGGAGCCGAATCTACTGCCTTCACCTCTCCTGGCAGGTTCCATCGTCGACACGTTCGTCGAGCATGCGAGTCGTGCAGACAACGGAAGACGAAATGCACCGGAGACAAATCCGGATGCCGCAATTGTCGAGAGGCCGGAATCATCTGTTGTTACACCGATGGCAAAAGGGAGAAGTCCAAACGGTACGAGCCAATATAGCAGTGTACTGGCGTGGTTGCAAAAGCTGACGTCTTCAATTAACTGGGAAAAGACAGTTGGCAAGCTTGTCCGCAAAGGTGCAGGCATATGAAGATGTCATTAGCAAGCTGAGCAATCGCTTTGGCGTGTCTGATGAGCAACTCGTGAACATTGCCCTGGCAGCGGTATGAAATTTTGACCATCCGGTAACCTATGTTATCTATGTTATCTAATATCAACCAGGAATCAGCACCTGACTTGGAAGTCAACCCAGAGGCGTGCCTTTCAGCAGCTGGAGAACGAAGAATTTCATGGCATACAGGTTCTGAGCCACCGCCCTCCCGAGCATCATCCGTTAGTCCCCTGGAGGCCGGCGACCAAACAGAGGAGGACTTCAATAGAGACGAAACTGCCCGAGCAACGGGCTTCATTGGAAAGAGCTCTGAGATAACTTGGCTCCAAAGGCTTAGCAAAGAGGTCAACAGTGAATGTGAGGCCTGGCCTGCAACTCTTCCCAAAACAGATGACGATAACGGTCTGCCCTCTCCAACTCTGACGCCTCGACCGGAGAATCCAAGCGAGCCATGGGTAGTGGCTTCCAACTATTACCTTGATGACCTGGACATTCCGACTGCAGATCAAAGTGATATGTATGGAGTACCATCACGGGAGATGGCAGGCAAAATGCTCAATGCCTATCTGACTTCGGTGCATCCTTCCTTCCCAATCATTGGGGTTTCGACCTTTGTCCCCCAGTTCCAGGTCTTTTTCAGTCAACCATCTCTCAAGCCAGGAAACAAGTGGCTCGCTATACTCAACTTGATCTTTGCCATTGCGGCTAAATATGGCCAATTGACGAATTCGGACTGGAAGGAAGAAGATGATGACCATCAAATGTACTTCTCAAGGGCGCGGGCCTTGAGCTTGGAAGATCAAATTCTCCATCATCCTGATCTACAGCAGTTGCAGGTTGAGGGGCTTACTTCATTCTATCTGATTGCATCAGGACATATCAATCGGTAAGTTGACGGCCTCTATATCCTGGTAGTATATACTCATGGAGGTGGTCTATGCAGGGCCTGGAAACTTTCCGGAAGTGCAGTTCGAGGAGCACTGGCTCTTGGTTTGCATTTGCGCAACGTTGGTGCGAGCATATCGGACACTTCCAAGGAGATACGCTATCGGGTGTGGTGGTCATTGTACACATTGGACCATCTACTTACTATCATGACCGGGCGTCCCTCGTGTATCATTGACAGCTCCTGCACTACACCAATGCCTGTTCCTTTTGATGAGAGTGATTTCCAAAAGGACGAGGTGGCTCGCCTGATAGGCACAGCTACACTCCGTACATTTAACGGTTCCGAGCGGGTACCCACCAACAACAGCGCAGAGGACCTAGAATCAGCGGCTGATTCTGATTCAAACGAGGGAGAGACAAAAATGAGCCGAGCAGAGTATCTCAAGGGTCTTCCGCCTTGCACTTCGCTTTACTTCCTGCAGTTGGCCTCTTTGACTAGCATCTCGAAGCGGATGACCGTGAAGCTCTACAGCCCTGAAGCGTTGCAGTCCCCATGGGCAAGCACCGAGTTTACCATCAAGAGCCTGATGCTTGAGATTGATTCATGGTTCATGAATCTCCCTGTTGCATACGACTTTACCTCGACACAGACATCCCAATGCCCCATTAGCCAGCGGATGGGCCTCGCCTTTCTGTTCTACAGCACCAAAATTGGAATCACCCGGCCGTGTCTCTGTCGTTTGGATCAATCCTCTTCCGAGGAAGACAAGACTTACGAGTTCTGCAACAAAACCGCGGCAGAATGTGTTGAGGCGGCATGCCACATGCTTACACTATTCCCGGATACCCCAGACGCAGTACTGCTATACCGCATGTCGCCATGGTGGTGCACATTGCATTACCTGATGCAGGCAGTTACTGTTCTTCTGCTCGAGCTGGCATTCCGGGCCCAGCACGTCCCCGAAAAAGCGACGATGGTCTCCAAAGCTGCAAAGAAAGCTCTGGACTGGCTGTCGACGCTATCAAAAACCAACATGGCGTCAGAAAGAGCCTGGAAGCTCTGTGACGGATTCCTCCGCCGCTTGGCACCACATATTGGAATCAACGTGAATGATTTCCCTACCACCGAAGAAGCAGACCCTCTCTTTGAAGTCCCTGATACCGCAGACTCCGCTCCAGTGGTAGAAGAGCCAGCAGCGGATGATGTGACATTTGACCCGTCCGCAACTATGCCTGCCGCAGTGGCAGTTGACGCTATCTCCGCCGAACTGGACTCAATCACCTGCTCCCCGATGGACCAGTCCAACACGCCTCTCGGTATGCCAGAACCAAACCCTCCTCTCAGCATACCAGAACCCTACGGCCTCGAAGCGCCGGATCTACTCGACCAATTCATCAAACAGGAGAAGGATCTCTCGGGTCGGAGCTCGTATGATGAATGTTTCCCTTACGACCCAGCCACGGGCCAGATCACGGGTTCTTTCTTCCCATCTGGTCCGAATATGGAACTTGATATGGGGTATTTCTGGGGTGATCCGGTGTGTTGAACGATTGGCGTCTATGCGGATGGATGGGACAACATGGGGAAAAAAAGCATATCAGAATGGACGCAGAATCAAATTGGAAAAAAATCTCTGCAGTTATCTGGATTCGGGTTCTTTCTTCTGTCGCTTCATTTGCATGCCATCAAAAGAAAGAGAAAATCCCACACCTGTCTTCATATAGACACTATAGAGAAAAGTGATTCTTGTTTCTCTGAACTTCTTCCACTGCACCATCTACAAGTTGCCATTCGATACAGGGGTTCATTACTTTCTGGTAGCTGGCTATAAATTGCCTGGTTGATACTTTAATGCTTCATTTCACGTCAATTGGCATTTGAAGAAACATCATCTACGATACTACACTATGTACAGTGATAACCTACTTCGATCACTGCAAGTCCATCGTCCACATATACTCTTTCAATGTTAAGCTTGTCCCAGAACCAGATCATCCAGACCCATGTACTCCCCTAGTCTGGATATCTGCTGGAGCCAGCCGGAATCCACCCCTGGATAGAAGTCTAGACCGGTCGAAAGTGATTCTTTTCCTTCTTATTCTCTTGGATCATTCTGTCGTATTTTCGGGTTCGCCGCTAGGGAGGCGACGGATTCTGTGATGATGGTTCTTCAGTCACTGTGACGTGAGTACCTGCGAGTTGGAAATCGACTGAACTGGGCAACTAGACATGTGCTCTTTTGTGTGTGTCTACTCCGTGTCAACATAGGGAGTAGTTGCCATTGAAAAGTGTCTTTCGCCGGGCCCACACATTGATAATTTATAGGAACATCTTTGGCACCTTTTCTGTCCTCAATTGGTGAAAGAGAAGGCCCGGTACTATCTCCACTCGATGACTGGTTCCAGTGTAGTGGACAAGATTGATAGTTCAGTGTTGACTCGCTTATGATCAGGACACAGTCTAAAGCCAACCAGTCAGTGTTAGTGAGCTTCTAGAGTTTGGGAATGACAAGGTCTATCATTTCTCAGGAATGTCGTAGTCACAATATAGTAGGCTATAGCATGAAGTTGTAAACCGGGCCAGGGGCCACCACGAGGGCTCTAAAATGCATGGGTTGGGGTAGAAATAGACTAATGGTTTATATATATGGTGATTGGAACATCAGCCTGAGCCCGCCGCACTCCAATCCCTCCGAGCAGCAGTAAACAACAGCCGTCCGAGTTCTTCTTGGGGCGTGGAACGGGTGACTTGGTTTTTCGACGGCGCCGAAGGATAGTACACAGCCGTAACTCTCGCAAAAGAAATATCGACAGTGTGTTTCTTGCGCGTGAAGTCTGCCCATCGCGTCCATTTCGATGGTCGAGATGGATCTGAAACAGCGATATCCGAGATCACGGGGGTGATACCAAGGAGTCCGCGGTCATCCCAGACGAATTTCTCGATGCACTCCAAAGCAGGCATAATTCGACGCCGCACGCCGCAGCCGGTATGAGCTTCGTCGATTGCATAATCAGGATATTGTTTGATAGAGGCGATGACGGCTGTAATATCGGATGGCGGGCCTGGGGGTTGGTCATTCATAGATTCGCCAGCCATGTGATCACCATCGTTGGGGGTTGAGTCGAAATCCGGGTCTATCAATGTCGATCCTAAAAAGATCGTTCTGGCGCGCATGGAAAAAAATCGGACCATTTGGCCGAGTTGGAAGAGGTCGCATTGGCTAGCATTGTTGAATCCACCTCGGCATTGGAATTGACGAGATTGGAAAAGCGCATGTGCAGACGCGGTGAAGGCCGCGCCCAACGTTCTCTTCTTTGCCGTGGACCTTGCACTGTCGGTTTCCTCCATACCCCCATAAACTCGAAGAAAATGAGCCTGTAGGTCGGTGATGGTGTTCAAAACATACTGACGTCGACAATAGATTTCCTCTGCAGAAAGCTGATTTAGCTAACAGGAACTGACAGGGGTGCCTCCGGAAACCCACCTTCTAAACCATTTGGTAGATATTTCCAGCGCAGAGACTCTTCTTCGGGAACATCTAGCCCGTTTACCCAGAATCTGGAGCCCACAACCAGCAAGGCATGGGTCATGATTCTAGTGAGTCTTGAATCATTTAGGAAGGTAGATATGAAGATGATCTGTCGAATCCGATCTTCCTTCATTGACAACAGAGCTGCATTAAACCTGACAAGGAGCGCAGGCTTCGACTTGCCATATAAATATCCAATTCCCTGTAGAACATCCTGGATGGCACGAGGAGAATTCATTGAATCGGCAAGATCGATCATTCTTGCAACAAGCGATGTAGATTGTGTCTTCAACTCATTTTCAAACACACTTCTTTCGGTTTCATCCAAAGAATCAAGGCATAGAATCTTCAAAAATAACTCGATAGCATCTTCTCCGCACATGCTGGTAGAGTGGACGCTGGGAAGCCTGACCGTTGGTAGCGCGTGCTGCAAGGCTGGACCTGGTATTTTGGTTTCATTCCAGGCTAGCTTTTGAGCACTGAATTGTCTTCCCTCGGAGAATTTGGTGGGGTCCAGTAGCGCTTGGAAATATGGACTGTGCGAGGTAAGATGCTCGCTTGCCACCTGCCATTTGCGCCTAGCGGGTGACGATGAAGAGTCACCGAGAGCGATGTACTCGAGAACCAGGTCCCCATTCGCAGAGATAACTCTGATGGGTAATTTCTCGTTATTCTCTTGGAGATCATTTTGACTAGAAAGCCCACTTTGATGGCCTGCAGTTTTGGCTGGGTTCATGACTGTCGAGTTCCCCCAAGGTCTCGGTGGTTATGATATGGCGTGAAGCTGTGGGTGCGAAGGAACACATTGGACGTAAGATAATCAAGGGGATTCTGTCCGAAGAGCTGTGTTATGTACTGTCATAGTAAAGTATTTTTCAGTCTCAGAATGTGTTTATGGAAATGACAATCGGTGTTCGAGTGAATGGAGCCAACTGTTGGGCACACACTAATCGGATTTCATGAAAAGACTTTTTAAAGATAAAAAGACAAATAGTGATGTATAGAGGACACGAGAGAAGAGAGAGCAGGGTGTCTACAGAGCTGAAAACACTTCCACTGTTGATATCCATGCCCACTTTGGCCGTCTAGGGTGGAGCCGACCTCATTCCCACAAGATGACTAAGAATAGGCACGTGTAGTAGCCTGATAATTCAGGTATAAGTAGCGAAGAAGCCCTTCGCCACCTTTACAGTTAAGAATGAGGGCTTTACCAACATGCGGGGTATACAAAAATCAGGGTTATAGAAGAGATATATATCCAGATAGATGATGATTTTAGTTTATTTAATTTAATAGCGCTTTGGTTGAGATAAATGCATTTAAAATTGATAGGTTTGGTTAGGTCCACGGGTCCACGGGTGCCGATGACGTTAACTAGTTAACTAACTATTTATGAACCTCGGATTTCTAGATTATTATATCTCGGAGTATATAGAATTCATGCACAAGTTAGACCAGCGACTTATCTGTTCATCAAATTCATTGGTATATGTATCAGACACTTTTGGTGAAATACCGACACGAGCGAGGCTTGAGAATATTGGCAGGTCACAAAGTAAAACAAGATGGGTACATAGCGTACATACTCAGTCCAAATTTGCCAACATTGGAAGATGAGGATCAAAACTCGCTAATGGCCAGCTGGTATGCAGAACAAGTGCTCTCTGTGTAACATCATGCAATGATGACCACTGGAATGTGCATGATGTTGGGGCCCGCCGGTTTCCCCTTACCAGAACCGGTGGCTTCACGCTCTTGTCGGTTCTGTTCCCGAAGATCGATCGCTTGTCTGACTATATAGTATAGGTATTGCGCAGTGTATGAAGTTTCAGTGTCAGCACCAGATGGTGTAATTCCATCAGGCTTGAAGGTCGGATCAAACTCAAAGCCGAGGCTAAGAGTGGGTGATATAAGAGAGAATACACCAAGTGATCTTCGATGTTCATTGAGGTAAGGCGAGGTAGCAAGTTTGGCAGCGTCGATGCCTACTTGGGCACTCCCGTTGCCATCGAATAAAGCCAACTCAAAAATATCATTCCCTCGGTGATTCACGAAGAAGGGCTCGCTCGTCGCGAACCCGATGACAAAGTCAGAGTTGGCACACGCGGCGATTATCGTACTTTGGCGGAATTCGGGGGTAAATGCAGTTTCAATAGTGCTGGGCAGACAGAGTGCAACGCTGCGGGCCAGTTGCGGGGGAACTGGGACACCGTCATCTGCGTGAAGGTGTGCGTGCGGAGTCACAGACTCGGTCGTGACCGAGATGGTTGACGATTTCCGTAATACCGATCCCGTATTATTCGGACTAAATTCTTTCCAGCCGTTGCTTGTTTCCGTGGAGGGTGTGATGATTTCCAATTCCTCGCCCGAGGAGTAGTTATTTATCTCGGCAGAGATCTCGGTTTGGATTATCTTTGCGGTGGTTGCAACTGCCTCGCGGGCCGCCAATCTCAAGGTTGGGATCAGTATATCATTTTCTTGTTGGTCCACTGGAGCTGCGGGGGCCCAAGAGGTGGCCAGATTGGACCATGTTGCCGTTCTCAATGGGCCACTGGTGTAAGACTTCTTGATCAAGTCTGCCAGAGCCTGCCTTGTTTCCAACGGGGCATCCGCTCTGCCCATGAAATTTACTAGAGGGTTCAGAATCTTGCTTCCTTCCCACAGTAGAAATCTATGTTTCCTGGACAAATACTGAAGTTGTTCGATGGTGTCGCTGGACCAGTCATCGATGACATCGGCTGGAATCTGTAGTACGGCGATGTACGGGCCGATATCTGCGGCCAGCCGCAGGAGTGAAGCTGAATCAATGTGATTGACAGAGGCGTGGGCGACGACTGGCTGCCCATAAGGAAGGGTCTTTTTGGTAGCCGCTAATGTCTGTAGGTAGGCCAGAATTGGGTTCTCGGGGCACCAGTCCCCGGCGGTCGACATTGTGGGCTGTGGAGAAGGGAGAGTGAGCGTAGAAGGGTATATCGTATGGGGGAAAAAAAGAGAAGATTACAAGTACAAAAGAGATGAGAAAAGAGAAGTTAGAGAATGTGGGAAGGAAGAGGGGCCGAAATCTCCACTACTAACTAGTGCGATGTCTAATCCCTGCTTCAAATTGGAATTGACCATGCAGAGACTGATAAATAACCCATAATAGCGTTCTAAGTTATCGTTCCGGCCATAGCCCCGCGTGCCGCGTAGGATAACACTAAACTCTCAGTGGAGCCCTAGGCCGAGAGCCGGGCGCATACAGAGGTTGTCTCGCACTGAATCTTAAGTACGGAGCAGGTACTCGATATGTACTAGTATATTGTACTTTGTATAGATGCTAGGGTGGCCTTTGGCCCAACTTAACAGATCTTTCCCCTCTGGAAGATCTCGGGGTTTGTTTTGACCCTAAAGGATCGGACTTTCTGTTCCTGTCAGGCTGAGGTTATGGGGCTCGTCTCCATTAATGGAGTTAATATGGGGTCTGCCGATTTTCGTGTTTATATTAAACCGATCGACCGGAGTGGCAAACAAGAAACCAGTCTGATAAATGGGCCCCCAAACTTAGGAATCAGGAAGGATTGCTGAGAAACCCGTCGAAGGAGCTAGCTGCTTAGGCTATTGAGCGGTTTAGCGGTTTAACCTGATAAATCTAACCTGTTTGGGTATAGTTGGCCTATCTATTCCCGTTTCGGTATAACCTATGCGATGGCCTTCACTAACTATATTTGGCCAGCCAGAACTAATCTGGAACAGTCGAAGTACCGTATCTGTCCAACATTGAAGGTTGTACTTGGCTACCTTAGGCTATCAAGTACAAAATGTATGAACATGCTACATTTATCGATGGTGAATAGTACCTCTAATTACCTCTAATGCTCATTTCTAGCCACACTTCCTTTTCATGCTCAGTCGCTGGCTCCACCCCGGGGCCAGCATAACCTTTATCTAAGGGAGACTACTCCAATAACAGGATCTTTCTTCCCTTTATCAAGCAAAATCGCTTACAATAAAATGGGCTCTCATGCAGTGTGTCTCTGATATCCTTTTTCTTTTTCTGTCTCATTCTGATGGCTTTGCCAGTCCTCCTTTTGGTACGCGCTCTCTTTGTGGCCTGTTCCTTAGCACCCACAGCTACATTGCATTGGTAACTTCTTGGCGGTAGGTGGTCACTATTTTTAGCCAAATTTTGAAAATCGTATCTCCCTAGTTATACTCTTATACAAGAATGTCTAGGAGTATCGAAGTCCTTGTGGTCACTGGATTGTAACCACATTCCGAATCGAGTTAAAATAAGGTGCCACGCTTGTAGGCGGCCCATCCAACAGTTGCACTCACATTCAATTGAGAATACTTGGACTAAGCATATCAGGCTGCTAGGAGAAAGCAGAGGCAGTGCCAAACTTTCGATACATCTCATCCGATTACCAAACTTCTACTTCCGCGCAACCGTTTATTCTTACCTAGGTACGGAATATGTACCCTACAATCCTGTTAATCTTTTTTAATCAAATATCAACATCCAAGACGCCTTCATTCAACTCTCTGCTTTTTGACTATAGGGAAGAAAGGCCATTTAATCTTGAATAGGGTCGAATGTGGCTATTCAACTGATTTCGCTTGCTTTGTCTTCTTCACATGTGATAGATCAGAATGCTTCTGTTTTAGGTCATTATTTTGTTTTGTCTTTGATTGCACCTTGCTACTCCATACCCTCTCTTACATGGCAGGATTGGATTGAACAATGAACACTGTCAATTTTTTGATAATTTTGGCTCCATACCTTGTTTTCGTTTGCAAGTCGTATCCACGCAACTCCTGCTTTTTATAACCACCATATTGTTGATCTGCTGCCTAGTGCACGCAGTCGCCCTGGGTATGGAAACAGCGCCCACAAGCAAGGCAAATAGACCACTGGGGCAATTATTAGAGGGCAACTAATGATGGAGCTTACCTATGTGAGCTAAGCCTGGACCGCGATTTCCTCCCGACCTCGGGAGGTTCCTCAGCGCCTCATCAATGCGGCTAAGATATGAAAGCCCCACCGAGATGGAATCAGTTAAATACGAAGTTATGTACATAACTACGTCCGTAGCCCGGTATTCTGCACCTTTGATCTCTATTTAAATATGAAGTTATTACCCTGTACATATATCAATCGAAATCCGATGTGGATCCTGTTTAAACTCGTGGCCTGATCCAATTGTAAGTCGAGGATTCGAAATTTTCCAAGGCTCCGGGAGCGGGCGGATCCCTGGCTCTCGTCTTTTGGTGTCACGCCACGCCTCCCCTGATTAATTCTTATTATTGCCGCCTCGCCTTTCGGATTTTCATCTCCCCTCCTACCCCCCCTATTTTCCCTATTTTGTCTCTCTACCACCTTTCCGCCATGCCTGGGAGAGTTCTGCCGACGTTTACCTCAGCCGAAGTCCAATCTCACAAGACCGCCAAGTCATGCTACATCACCTTGGGGCCTAATGTTTACGATGTCACCGATTTCCTCGACGCGCATCCCGGTGGTGGCGATCTGATCCTAGAGTATGCCGGCCAGGATGTGACAGACATCCTCAAAGACGAGATTTCCCACGATCACAGCGATTCAGCCTATGAAATTTTGGACGAGTACCACATTGGGTTTGTATCCGATGTCTCTGCGCCTGGCAAAACTACCACCACGACACCGACAACCGTCATCGAGACGGTGACTGAAACCAACTCTGGTCCCGTTTTCGCAAACACTGGAATGTCGCGGGAGGAGGATCTGTCGATTGACACCGACTATACCCAGGACTTCAAGACCCATAAGTTCCTGGACTTGAACAAGCCGCTTCTGATGCAGCTGTGGAACAGCAACTTCTCCAAGGAGTTCTACTTGGAGCAGATTCATCGGCCTCGCCACTACCGGGGAGGGGAGTCCGCTCCTCTCTTCGGCAACTTCCTGGAACCTCTCAGCAAAACTGCATGGTACGTCGTGCCAAGTATCTGGTTACCATGTGTTGCCTATGGAATGACGGTGGGCGCTACTGGCCTGGGTAGCACCGCCGCAGCTGCCTCCTACTTCACCGGCGGCTTGTGTCTCTGGACTCTGATTGAGTATGTGATGCACCGGTTCCTCTTCCACATTGACCACTGGCTTCCGGACAACCGTGTCGGTCTTACTTTGCACTTCCTACTTCATGGTATCCACCACTATCTCCCGATGGACAAGTATCGTCTTGTTATGCCACCGACACTATTCGTGTTCCTAGCTGCTCCTTTCTGGAAGCTGGCACATGCGGTCTTCTATTACAACTGGTACGCGGCTGTGTCGGTATTCTGTGGCGGTGTCTTCGGGTATATTTGCTATGATCTCACCCATTACTTCCTGCACCACCGCAAGTAAGTTGAGTATATCCCTGGTACAATGAATCCACGCTAACATTGATCTAGTCTCCCGTCGTACTACAAGGAGCTCAAGAAGTACCACCTCCAGCATCATTTTGCCGATTTCGAGAATGGTTTTGGCGTGACTAGTCGATTCTGGGATCGGGTCTTCGGCACCGAGCTAGCGTCCCCGGCCCCAAAGGGTGCAAAGGCCCAGTGAGCACAACGAATTCAAGCATTAATATAGGGCTGTCGCTGGTCCTCAAGTCACGATTTAACGCCGAGTACGATCGAGTGACTACTCTTCGGTACTCTTCAAGTACATTGGCTATTGTGGAGTTTCTGGCTGGTCTCAGTGTTCTACTTCTCGTACAGTAGACTTCGTCATGTCATCTCTTGTGGTGCTAGATGCAAGGGGGAGTTGATTATTCTTTTAACAAGCATCACTTATCAGTGTATATGACCCTTAATCATAATGCGAGAAAATATTATCAATATCTACATACTGTCTACTCCTGCTAGATATCCCTACAATCACTTACGGGAAGTTTTGTCTACTCATGCGTAGGAATTTGTCACTATTATAAAGATAAAGATGATCTAAAAGAAATACCAACCCTTTCAAAGCCCTCAGGTAGACCGGGGTAAATGCCATTGTGGAGAAAAGCAATGCGGATTCCATCACGCTATCTGATGTCCGGAGTACGCAGGTATCCATTTTTAAGGTTGGGATCCAGGTCGGGTCCCTCTGGCAGAATCAACTACCCACAAGGCGGCGAAAAAAAAAACCTCGCTCCCACGTGATCTCAGAGCTCACCGCCCGGGGGCCCTTTTTGGCATGCGACCACCCAAAGTAATTATAAACTATATCAACACTCAGTGCTCTAAACACGTTCCTCGAAATTTGTCGCGTTTCTCGCGCGGACTCCGCAAAAAAGATCCGGAAAACGCATAGTCGGCCCGGAAACCAACGGAAGATTCCGTGGATCCATCATCGCATCATAAGGGTTCGAAAAACCAACTCTTCGTCCTCTGCGTCCCCTTCCGCTATCTGACCCCCACAAAGTGACAATTTCCCTACCCTGGTCAATATCTTTATCCCAATCGACACAGGCTACCTCCCAAAATGTCTGGACTTGATGTAGAGGCTCTTCTGGAGTCTACTGCGGCCGCCTCGGCCGCCTCGGCCGAACCCCCAACCACTTCGGAAGGCCGTGATGACCACTCCCGCGCGGACACCAGCGAGCGCCGCGATCGTTCCCGTGACAGACGCCGTCGCCGCGACCACAGCCGCGGCCGCCGCCCCGACCGAGACCTTGAGGGCGATGAAGTCATGAAGAGCGACACTGCTAGTGCTAACGGAAGCCTTAGAAGCCGAAAGAGGAGCAAGAGTCGCGAGTCTGAGCGTCGCCGTCCTCGCCGTGACCGTGACGGCTACCGCTCCAGCGGTGACTTTTATCGTGGTGGAGGTCGCGCTCGTTCCCGCGCTCGTTCCCGTTCCCGTTCTCCTTATGACGATCGCCACTACCGGCCCAATCGCCGCCAGCGTGAGGAAGAAAGACGACCCCGCCGTGACATTGACACCCGCCGTGGATCTCCTAGCCGCAAGTCCCCAGAACTGAATGAGGATGAACGTGACAGACGTACTATTTTTGTGCAGCAACTTGCTGCTCGTCTGAGAATCAAGGATCTGTTTACCTTCTTTGAAAAGGCCGGCCCCGTTAAGGATGCTCAGATCGTGAAGGATCGTGTTAGTGGACGCTCCAAAGGGTATGTTTTACACATGATTACCTTATATAAGCACTTGCTAATGCCTATCTGTGTAGTGTCGGTTATGTCGAGTTTAAGAATGAGGAGTCTGTTGCCGCCGCCATCCGACTCACTGGGCAGATGCTCTTAGGAATTCCTATCATTGCGCAACTGACTGAAGCGGAAAAGAACCGCCAAGCTCGCAACACCGAGTCTACCTCAGGTCACCACCACACTGCACCATTCCACAGACTCTATGTCGGTAACGTCCATTTCAGCATTACTGAAGAAGATCTCACCAATGTCTTCGAACCATTCGGCGAGCTCGAGTTTGTTCAATTGCAAAAGGACGAAACCGGTAGAAGCAAGGGTTACGCCTTCGTTCAGTATGTTGTCCCCCCATGTTCCTGGCACTTCCAGTAACTGACTTAACCAGATTCGCCAACCCCGAACAAGCTCGTGATGCTTTGGAAAAGATGAACGGATTTGAACTTGCTGGACGAGCTATTCGGGTTGGTCTCGGCAATGATAAGTTCACCCCCGACACGCACGCCAATCGCCCCTCTGGTGCTTCTACAAACCAACCAAACTTCCAGGGTTCTTCGTTCTCCGGCCAGGGAGGTCGTGGTGTTCAAGCCGGAGGTTCCAACAGCTTTGACCGCGCCGGCGGCAGGGAACCCGAAAAGGGTGCCGGTGCTAGTGCACTTGACGATACAGATGTTGCTGGTGTGAACTTCAACAACTACTCTAGGGATGCATTGATGAGGAAGCTTGCACGAACAGATGACCCCCAGCCTTCTGTCGACGACCGTCAGAAGTTCCTGCGACCCAAGACCGAGACTAAGCCGCTTCCCATCAATGTCAACATGGCCAGTCGATGTGTCTTGCTTCGCAATATGTTTGACCCCGCTGAGTAAGTTTTCCTGCGCTTCGCCATCAGAGAATGAACGCTAACTCCTTTACAGAGAGACCGGTGAAAACTGGGTCAAGGAGCTCGAGGAGGACGTCCGCTCCGAGTGTGAGAAGAAATACGGTCACGTTGTTCACATTTCGCTAGATGCCAGTTCCCAGGGAGATATCTACTTGAAGTTCGACCGCGTTCAAGGTGGCGAGAATGCCATTAAGGGCCTCAATGGCCGATACTTTGGCGGAAAGCAGATTACCGCCCAACCCGTCGTGGATGCCGTCTACAGCAGTCTCTTCTCCCGGACCAAGGCTATCTAGATGCTCTTCCCTGAGTACATCCACCTTTTTTACGAAATCTAACCTGGCACGCAATCTGAGGCAGATCCCCCTAATGTCTTGGACTTAATGGACGGCTCTGCTACCCGGTAGGTGCCACTCTTTCTGCGTTGCGTCTTTCTTGTTTTTTCTTGTTTTTCTTGCTCGGCCACTCCCGTGTGCTGTTGTCTCTTCTTTCGTCCATTCCCGTGGACCTGGATTTGAAGTGGACCTTGCTACCGATATGATCGTTCTAGCAGTGATTTAGCATCTTGTTGCGCTGGCTTTTTACTTGTGAATGAGTCCTTTTACTTGTGAATGAATTACATCAAATATGAAATACCTCTCTCCCTGCTTGTAGCCTACGGAGTTCTAAGTAGATTCCGAGGAGATATCCACTTCATTCTAAAAGATCTTTACAGGGATCGTGTAAAGACCTAAAGTATCATGACCGGTGTATATGTTGTATAGGTTCTTCTATATATTCAAGTGCATCATGCATATCTTGAAGTGGAACCCCTAAGGAGCTAAGTCCTACGGAAAGAATGTGCCGGTCCAAGTCTTCTTATCTGCCGACGCTCGGGCCAGACGTGTTCTCCCCACAGTCCTTCCAACTCTCTTTTTCTCCCTATTTCCTTGTAATCCAATGGACCAATGACTCTCCTTTCAGCGAGGCGAGTAACAGGCCAGGTCTGGACCTTGGCCGACTGTTACAGTATGTGTGACCAGAGCTACCTGCTTATCTGCAGCTGCAGGCCACGAAGATCCTTGATCTAACACAACCCAGGCTTCGCTCTCCTTCGTCGAGCGCGATGCTACAGTACAGAGTCTGTGCCGCCCGGTCAGTCGACGTTTAGGAAACAACCACAGTTCCGCGATTATTTCGTCACCCATTTGCCATCGTCTTCGCTTCATCCGGACCCCCGTGGTCCGTCCTCGCCATTCCATAAGCTCCCTCGCTCCGCCTCTATACCTCACACCGGAGATACTCCACGATCACCAGCTGCCTTCCAAGCTTTAACAGACCGCGAGACAACAGTCGTCCGGATTCCACTTCGCAATGCGAAGCACCATTTCGGCGCCGTCACCTCCCGTGGAACCCGTCCCTCCAATGAAGACACGTACCAAGCTGGCGTCATTGACATCCCCGCCTTTGCGAAACGGGCTCCAACTTCAGTGACGATTCGGCGATCTAATAAGCATGATCCTTTGGCCCACCCCCGGGAGTCGCGCGGTGCAGAGACAGCCAGTGGAGACCCACAGGTTTTCTATTTCGGTGTCTTTGATGGCCATGGCGGATCCGAGTGTAGTTCGTTCTTGAGGGACTATCTGCACGAGTATATCCAGAACGCGGCATTTGATATCGAACTTCGATCCAGCCTACGACCTGGTGCCGAGGTGCCACCCACTACGAGCGAACTACCTGTGTTGCAAGAGGGTGACAGACGCAGAATCGGAGACTTGGAGAAATACCTTGTGCAGACCTGGAGACGGGTAGTTGGTGGCTACTTCAAGAGATTCAAGCCGCCGCATTTCGCCTACACTGGCACCGAGTCCACCGACCCGGGTGTTGAGAACCACATCTCCATCGAGGAAGTTGTGGAGTACGCCTTCCTACGTGCGGATCTAGACTTTGTCAATGCTCAAGCAGCTAAGCGAGATGACGATCCAGTCCGAGCTGAGAGACCTCTGAACGAAGATGAAATATTTCACAGGCCCAGCATGACCCGATCTCCCCAGATCGGCGGAAGCGCCCGGTTCAAGGGTGGCAGCACCGGAAGTGTCGCGATGATCTCGACCCCGACGCCAACCCCGTTCTGGCATCCCGTCGCCCCATCAAGTCTCCTAGTTGCCCATGTCGGCGACACGCGCATGCTCCTCTGTTCAACAGAAACTGGCGACGCCATCCCCATCACATCAAACCACCACCCCTCCTCCCCCATCGAGGCATCCCGACTCCGACGGTACGCCACGACCTTTGTAACAGACTCGTTCGGCGAAGAACGCATGAGTGGGCTAGCCAACACACGCGCTTTCGGCGATGTCCAGTCCAAGCGCATCGGAGTCTCTGCGGAGCCTGAACTAAAGCGCATAGAACTTGGCCCGGCCGAGTTCTCGTTCTTGGTTTTGGTATCTGATGGCATCAGTGGGACACTGCTTGACCAGGAGATCGTTGATATCGTCAAGGAATCCAAGACGCCGGAGGAGGGGGCGCGTGATGTGGTCAATTTTTCGACCGAGGTCACCAGGGAAGGTGACAATGCTACCTGTCTTGTTGTTCGGCTCGGTGGTTGGGAGCGTCGTCTTGAGGGCGGCGTTGGTAGTATGGGAACCAAGGAGTCTCGCGAATGGCGTCGACAGGATGCCACTGATCCGCGCAGGTCACGGACATGAATGAGTTTTATATATTTGGGGTGGTTATGTTCTGTACATATTTTTTTTTAGGCCTCTAGGCTGGTATATAATCAATGTCTATAAAAGCACGTTCTACTGGATTAAATCTATATTCACAGGGCTATATACCGTAGATGTAACGCAGATCAAAATTTGAACTGGTGTGTTTCAAGTCCAGTCCACCTAGGCAGTTATTATGTTTCATATTTTCAAAATATCACGATCATCTCCAAGTGGACCGCGTGGGGAAAGCTCAAGTCCAAGGTTCCGCGTAACCCGCAGGACATTCCACAATTTCCTTTCATCTTTTCATCTTCTCACCTTCTCATCTTCTCATCCCTTTCCTTTTTATTCTTCCTTCTTTTCATCTTACACCTAATAACCTTGGTTTCAGCGTGTCGACAAACGCTTATCTCCCCTTATCGTTGAAATTTCTCCTTGTTCCTGAACACCTCCTATCCTTATCCTGAGTTCGCTTTATTCTTATCTCGCTGACACGGTGTGTTTTCTCTTGCTGCATCTGCATTACAACCCCGAGGCTGACAGCAGCTAGACTGTCCAATATCCATACATCTCACCCGACCTATACGAGAAACAGTTCGCCAGTCATCCCTTTCACACACAATGAGCGCAAGAACACGGCGACAAAAGGCTACCCTCGCCGCTGAGGAGAGCGAAGATTCACCTAGCAATGGCTCCGTATCGACACCTTCAAAGCGCGCCTCTTCGAAGAAGAGGGCCAGATCCGCCGCGCGGGAAGAGAGCAAGGAAAGCAGGGAGAACATCTTCCTCTTCACCCCGAATCTTATCGGTAGAATGCCCCGCTGATGTGGCTTTAAGCTTCGATTTGACATATGGTTTAACACGGTTCCAGGATACTCCCGAGTCGTTTTGACCTTCGCCTCCCTATACTACATGCCCCTCCACCCGCGAACCTGTTCCTTCCTCTACACGGTGTCCTGTCTGCTGGACGGTCTGGACGGTTATGCAGCACGATACTTCAATCAATCCACCACCTTCGGTGCAGTGCTGGACATGGTGACCGACCGCTGCACCACTGCGTGTCTCCTAGTCTTCCTGAGCTCCGCCTGGCCCCGATGGGCTATCCTCTTCCAGGGTCTCATCAGCCTGGACATGGCCAGCCACTACATGCACATGTACGCTACTCTAAGCATGGGCGGATCCGGCCAGAGCCACAAGAAGGTCGATCCTAGCCGTAGCTGGATTATGTACCAGTACTACACCAGCAAGGTAAGACCCTGCCGCAGCGAACTGATTTTGCATCCTCGAAGCTGATCCGCAATATTTTGTTAGCTCGTCCTGTTCATCTGCTGTACTGCCAACGAAGCCTTCTTCATCGGCCTGTACCTCCTGTCCTTCTCCTCGCCGACCCTATCCCCTTCGCTCCTGCAGCCCGTCTCCGATTCCCAGCTGTCCTCCGCCCAGCCCGGAAACCCTGCCCACCCCGAGCCAGCCAGCCTGTTCGCCAGTCCCTGGAGCGCCGGTGCCCTCGAGATGGCGCGTGCGAACAAGCTCGAGAGCACCTGGCCATGGATCATCACCGGCGTATCGTTCCCCATCATGGCCTTCAAGCAGTTCGTCAACATCGTCCAGATGGTGAACGCCAGCAAATGGCTCGCTGAGGGCGATCTCGCTGCCCGCAGAGCCAACCGCAAGAAGTAAAGGGCTGGAACTATGCCAAAGCTAGACGATAGCTAGTCGAAATTTCCGTTTCCTACTTGTCATGCATGTCTTTGGAGCTACGGTCTGTGTTTTCAGGGATGCGCAAGAAGACAGCGCTAGATGGTCCCTTCGTCGGGGAATGCTTGGTCTGGTAGTTGGATCCTGTTCATAGGCGTCTTGGACAGGAACGATGGCTTTTGGTGGCCAGACATGGTCCGGATTCTAGGACCCTGTACAGTACACACGCGGGTTGTGTTGCTTGTTTCTTTTTTTGCCATTTGCTTTCTCTTACTCTTCCCCTTGCCTTTTCTTTCCGTTTATTTTTTCTTCTTCGCTTCTCGGGCTTCTTTTCTACGGCCTGGTTCTTCAATCTTTTCCTCTTTTACTCATTGCCTCTGTCAGACTTTCATCATTGTTAATGCCGTTATACATCATTTAATGCATTGTTTGTGTATTTGAGCCTAGTTATGACTGGAAGACCTGGTCAATGATAGCTGTGGAACCTTCAGATACTTGATATTGTGGATCTCTTGTCGACCTTTACCCAACAGAGACTCGTCCCTTTGATTTTAGCCATTGCACTTTTGAAGTCCTTGTTTTAGGTCTAAGAACCTCGCATACATACATAGACACAGGGTTCTTTGCCATAACCTGCAGGCAGTAATGGATATTCAGGTCTGAATGCGTGTCATCACACCTACCAATTCTACAGTCCAGTCCCTGTACCGTCTAATCCGATCCATTTATGTACTCGAAAGTATTCAAGATTTGCTCTCAGGCTGTCCAGAGACGTGAACCCCTTTCCCCACATATGCTTTAGCAGGTCTTGTACTCGTTTTGCGGGCAAAATTCTGCTTTCATTCTGCGTCAATTTTGGGAATTCTTCAGGAAACTGCTGATCCGGGAAGTGATGCTGAAAAGACTTTATTAGGTCATTGCGATTAAACGGGCCAGCAAACGCGATCAAGCGTTCATTAGCAACCTTAAGGTGCAGCAGAGCAGCAATGTGCAGCCGCGCAACATCCTCGACATCGACGAAAAAGACTATATCTCTTGTTAGAACACCTTTTCCCTCGGGTTTTCAGATCTACTAACATGGTAGGAAGTTATCGTTAATCTCTCCCGTCTTTTTCGGATCATTGTTATAGACAATGATTGGGATCCCGGATGAGGATGGGTAGTTCTGATTTTGGACATCAAGGGTTCTTCCAAACAAGGAGGGAATGACTGCAACAAACTTAGAAATACCTATGTACTCATCCATCAACTCACAAACTAAACACCAGGATGTTCTCACCTGAATTTGCTTTTAAAAGACGGGTCTTTGCGAGCTAGCCAGTCCCACATCGCCTGCTCACTTCGACCTTACTAGCCGCGTATACGGTCATTGCCCTTTCTTGTAAATAGGACGGGGCTCCAGAACTGCGACTGGCGAAGAGGTCAAAACAAAACGGAGTACACTTTGTTGTTCAAGGGACCAGCCCAGTGAATCGTGAATCTTTTATGGAAAAGAAATGTTCGAGATCTAGATCCTGATAGAATACAGTCTGTATATATGCGAGCCTTGGTTGAAGATCAGTTGTACGAGACTTCGATAGCCAAGGCTGTGTTGATACAGATGTATCCTTCGGCTACGTTTCTCCTATTGACCCATACACAACAAACATGGCATATGTGGGTGTTGGACAAGGTGGGACAACTCGGAACTTCTCCTCTCATTCTTTACAACAGCTTCCGATAAAGTGGAGGTGACCGGGCTAACGGGATACAAGGTCTACGTAGCAAGCCCAACTCACTCCCAAGGACCGGACCGGACAGCAATCTAAACACCCTCCTCGTGGACGACCAAGCCCTTCTCGCCAGTACCCATTGTCTCGGCAAAAGTGACAGTGGGCTTCCACTTGGCCGAGGTACGCGGGGTCGTCTCTTCCATCATCTTGTCGACCTGTTCCAGGGACAGGCCCTTGGTCTCCGGAATGATGTAGTAGGAATAGACGAACGCCGCAGTGCAAAGGCCACCCCAGATGAAGAAGACGGACGATTTAAGGTCGCCCTGGTCTTTGTTAACCATATAGGGGGTGA
Organism: Penicillium chrysogenum; assembly: GCF_028827035.1. NCBI lineage: Eukaryota > Fungi > Ascomycota > Eurotiomycetes > Eurotiales > Aspergillaceae > Penicillium > Penicillium chrysogenum. Next base: position 5,959,066 of record NW_026622750.1, on the reverse strand, counting down.
TGACGGCAATGATCTATACGCGAGCGAGGTTAGAACAGACGAATTGGGGAAGGAGAGCGGAAACGTACGGTATTCCAGAGCCAGTTCGAAGCAGTCGATAATGCAACACCACGAGAACGGATGGGAAGAGGGAAGATCTCGCCAATGACGATCCAGGCTCCAGGACCCCAGGTGGAAGCGAAGAAGGAGATGAAGATGGCGATGAACGCAATCTGGGCATTGACGGCAGGAATGTTGTTTGCCACGGATGTGCCATCAGGGAGAGGGTGTGTGTGGTTAAAGCCGACGGTGACACCGATGATGCCGACGAGGAACTGGCAGACCATCATACCAAATGCACCGTATATAAGAATCGTGCGACGGCCGAACCTCTCAACGGTGTAGAAGGAGATGGGAGTGGACCCGACATTGATTAGGGTGAAAATCAGCGAAATGAGGAAGACGTTGTCGATCGCACCAGTCGACTGCAAGAACGGGGTGGAGTAGTAGAAGATAAAATTGACACCGGTCCTGGAGAAAGTCAGATACCGAGTCTGTCATCACATTGATCAGGCTCTGGAGAACTTACCACTGTTGCATCATCTGTAGAGAGGTACCCAGAATGGTGCGGCGCAAGTTCGACTTCTGATCCCGAAGGCCACCCGTGAAGCAGCTGTACCAGCTGGAGACCCAGCCGCTGGTAGGGATGATCGAGCGCTCGTATTGCTCGTTGGCCACAATCTCCGTCAGTTCGGCGTCGATGAACGCCGAGTCGCGCGGCTGGCCACGAAGCCGGGCGAGGGAATTGGCCGCATCATCAATGCGACCCTTCTTGACATAGTAACGTGGCGATTCAGGAAGGAAAAACAGGCCGATGGCTAGGACCAGAGCCCAGGCAAACTGGATGGCGATAGGAATACGGTATGCTCCAGTGTCCGACCGGTTCTCGGTGGCGTAGACTACGCAGGACGCAGTCAACATACCAATGGTAATGCAGAACTGGTATCCAGCGACGAGGGCTCCACGGATTTTCTTGGGGCACTAAAACAAGGAGGGGCACGGGTCAGGTTGATCTCTACCGAGAGCTGGAAATGATTTTGGAACGTACAATTTCACTCATGTAGAGAATGACAATGGCAGACTCGAATCCGACGCCGAATCCGGCAACCAAACGACCGGCAACGATCAAGCCTAGAGCATCGTCGCCGAGGCCAGTACACATCTGAATGACCACACCAACCATATAGATCATACAGCCGAAAATGACAGTCCACTTTCGGCCAATCCACTCCGCCATATCACCTCCAATCAGGGCGCCAAAGAAAGTACCGGCAGACAGAATAGACACGACGAGAGAAGAATTGGAACTAGTTAGAGCAGTAGCTTCAGGGCCTTCCACCATTTGAATGAACATGCTCGAACCGCTAACGCCGTTAATGTAACTAGAGTCATAGCCGAAAAAGATACCACCGAACGAGGCAAATGCACAGATCAGGTAGGCTTTCCAAGTAACCGGTGCCTCGATGCGGCCGGCATCAAAGGATGGCTCAACAGCAGAAGAGCGACGTTCGGACATGATTGCAGTGT